>NC_134644.1:11097224-11770375 GCF_030463565.1 Pelecanus crispus
GGAAATAAAACCAGAAAGAATAATTTTTTTTTTTCCTTTTACAAAGAGTAACATAACTAGTTATTCCAGGTGTGAGCTTCACCAATACCTGTTTATTAAGTATGAAGCCTTGCTCCAGCAATTAAAACCTTTGGGACTGTATGCAAACCAGAACATTTGCATTTGGCCTTGAGCAATATACCTTCTGTACGACAGTGTGCTCCCCACAGTTTTGAACATGCTGACAGGCTAAAATAACCAAACCTCCAGAGAACCAATGACTAGAACTTGCAATAATCCAATGGGAAGGATAACAGTCTTTATAAATAATGGCATGGTAAACTACCACAAAGTTTATGGAAGAACCAGGCTCTGAGGTGACCATTACTGTAAAGGTGGAAAGGTTTTACTGTGGATACCAGCCAGACAAAGGTAGAATAATAAAAACAGGGTAAGACTCATTATTTTGGAGCTGATTAATGCAATTTCTGTTGTTGACCTTTCAGGGCCACATTCTGATCTCAAGGGAATAGGCTGACTGTACTGCTTCTGTTGTCAGCTGCATGGGCTCATGCAGATCTAATGAGAACATGCCTGCATGACCTGTCTGGCCAACTGCTGTCCCTAGTCTTGTATTTCATAACCTTTTAAAATTCAAATACAATTAAATATCTTTAGAAATTATTCAAACAATTTCTAAAGAAAGAATCTTGTTTCACCCTGTACAGAATCATCATGATGGTTGTCATTTACAGACAAATAAAAAATTAGGCAAAACACTGAATCTGTAGTTATTCTCACTTTTTATTTACTTACATGGGGGAAAAAGTGTGATTTCTTTTCCTTCTTTTTTTTGCAATCTGTGGACCTCAGATTGATAAACACTGCTCCTAGATAAGGTTAATTTTATTCCTGAAAAATCAACCTGAACATCATCTACCTCTTTTCACAACATGCTCAAAATAGGACTTGAGTGGACAAAAGTGGCTGTGTCAGGGGCTTATTCTCACATCAGTGTTACCTCTTCTCTGGGGACAGAATTAATTCTTATGCAAACCATTTATTTTCCTCATGATTTATAAACAATTTATAGTACATATCCTAAAGTAAAATTTAATTTTTTTTTCATTAGAAAAGAACCAAGCCCTAAAAGAGGCTTGAAGCTATGGTAATTTTTTTGGACAAAAAGTTAAAATAAATTTTTGCTAATTTTATTTTACATTCTAAAAATTTATGTGGGTTGATTACAACCAAAGAAACAGGTGTCAAAAGCACAGCAGAAATCAAGACCAATGTGGTTTTAATCCTTAAGCATAAATCAGGAGAAACTCTGTTTTAAAAAAGCTATTAAGGTTATTAAGAGTTACCAGAAAATGTAAAACAAATCCTCTTTGCATGTGAGCTACATCTGCAGTAGTCAAACTGAGAAATCTGGGTAAGTTTGAGGGAAAATATACTATATGCAAACACGCCATAGCTGCTTCTGCGATCTGACATGCACTAATAGCTAACAAACAAGAGGCTATTTCAAATGAGCTGGTCCTGCACAGCTGAATTATGATAGGCAATGGGATAGGAATGAATTAGAGAGCAATGCTCCCTGTCACAACACGCCTTCGCAAAAGCTACTTCCCTTCAGAAGTTATCGGCACCTGCCAAAGCCACAGGGATTACCCTTCCCCTACGGCAGCAAGTAACAGGAGGGGAAATTTTGGCTCCTGACCAAGAAACCAGAAACTCAAAAATGTACTAACAAGCGAAGTGAGAAAGCTAAGCCAAAATTCTTTAGGAAAGTAATAGATGAGATTTATCCATGCCCAAGCCTGACTCCCCATTGACTTTTAGCCTCCGCACTGCAGCATTAGAACTGCTCACAGACCACTGTGGGAAATGGCAGACAACTCTAGATCTAGAGGGTATGCTTTGTCACCCAGCCATGATTCGCTTACGAACAACAAATTCACAGAGAACTTTGACCCACCAATATATTCTGTCCCACTCGTAAAAAATTGTCAGTGTACATGTCATCTGACTCCAAAAAGCCAAGAGTCAAAGCATGGAAGGAAGCACTGTGCCATGGGGAGTACAGGCTTGCAGTGGGCTGCTGCATACATCACCTGGAATTAGTGCCTTGAGTTGAACTTCAAAATACAATGAGGTAGCCTGGGACATTTGCCCAGTGAGTATCTCTGATTTTCTGGTCAAGAAATAGAGACCCTCGATTCCTTTGGCAAGAATAGTAGCAGGAATCCCCACCTGGCTGACCAATTCCATCTGCTCTCTGCTGCATTCCAGCCTTCTGAAGGTCCTCAACAACCTAAAAGCACTTCAGCTCAATTCAGTGCTCTTCCTATTCTCCAAACATGGTTATCAGTTACAGTGTCTAGATAGGGCACTCCTTTTACCTTCTCTCCTTTTATCAGTTCTTGCAACCTGTTACCCAATGAATACACCCAGCCACAGAGAAAGATTCTGAAGTGTGTGATGGCAAAAAATCAGTGAAGAGGTAGAACATATGCAGGGTGAAGGGACAAACAGGTACGTAAGGAGAGAAAGAGAGCCTAGATGTACAGGGTTTGTTAGGTCTTCCCTGTATACACCAAAGTCCCCTCCAGACATCTACGTGAAGGTAGAGATTTAGTACTTTATATTTTTTGTGAAAAGAAGGTGCACTTTGTTTTCACTCTAATGATTGATTCTCATAAATGTTAAGTAGCTATCTATGAATAACATTTACTTTAAGAGCTCAGGTGCTAGTTGTCTCTACTATAAAGATGAAGATATAAATTCTGATCATCTAAGCTTAAGCTAAGTATTGTTCAACAGAGCAGAAATTCTGTTTTACTATTTCTTTGCAAAGTATTGGAAATAATTACTAAGGACTCCATTCAAATTCAAGTATTCAAAAGGTAGGAAAACCCAGATTAAAATTGCTTATGCAACTCAATTTGGACCTTTTGAACATATCTGCTATGAAACCATCTTCAATTATGTGATCGCAGACTATTTTTCCTTGGCATAGCTGCAGCTCTTTTTGTGTGCACTGTGGATGGTATTCTGAGAAATGGTATTCTGGGAATGAATCAGGTTTATATAGTGAATGAGGCTTTCATTTCTCTCTGCCTCATTTGTTTCAGGAACTGGAAGGTATATAATGAACCAGCAAGGGACTACAGAATGAGAAAATAAGATTTAATGGTTAAGGCAGCTGCCACTGAAGAACTGAATTCCATTTCTGGATCTGCCACAGAGTTCCTATGTGATGTTGGACAAATCACTTCACATTTCCCAGAGATGACCATTAATTTGATGTTTGCCATTTTCTGGCCTCTATACAAGACAATTGAGCTGAGCTATTGAATACTTACAGCTGCAATTGATGCGGACTAAAACTGTATTTATATACACATCAAGATTGACTAAAATCATGGAGGCTATGAAAAAATATTATTTAGAAATTAGCTGATACATTGTCAACTATTTTGTTCTTCCTCCCTCTGTGCCTCTGTCTCTCACCTATGAAGTAGGAATAACAAAACCATGAATGGTCAGGGTATTATGAAGGTAATTTCATTACTGTGTGTGAAGCATTCAGGTATGATAGCTGTGAGAACAATGAAGCAACCAATAGCTTTGTATTCAGCGGGGGTTTTGATTGATGTGTGGTAAGGAAAACCCTGGGGCTACATACTACATGAAGAGGATGGAAAGAGACACAAGCTAACTGCTGATGAAGCAGGGTCATGTGGAGAAAACAGTATGCATTTTTAAAAGAATGTCAGAGTGCCTGTACTCAAAGGAGCCAAATTAAGTTTTGCAGAAGCAACCTTAGTCCTGGCATTACGTAGTTTCTGTGTGGGCTTGATTTGTTCTTTTCACGTAGATTTGGAGTTGTGTTGTCTGCTTCTAAGAAGCATTCAAATGTATATTGCAGGTTTTATGTGAAGAAGAGTTCAGGCACCTACCACCTCTCCCATTTCTAACCTAGGTAGGCCACAGATGAAAGGGGTTTGAATCTAAACCCATGTTTCATACAGATGTCGAAGAGGTGGAATCTGATAAAGGTTAATGCCTTGGATTTGGGAATGAACGTCCAGATTGATGTGTCTTGGAATGAACATCCAGATGGATATGGCTCCACTGCCTGGGAAGGCTGCATCCAAGCTTGTCTTCAGAAACAGGCCTACCTCACCTCACTATACAAAAGCTACATGTTCCTGCAGGGAGAAGATACCCACTTGGTGTCTGGACAGGACCCCATTGTCTCATTCATTCAGGAAGAACATGGCTGAGCAGCCAATGCCCAAGGCCACCAGCGGACATCCACTTCTCAGTTCATGAGCTCAGAGGATGTTAAACTTTAAGTGGTCCATAAGGTGGGCTGGGCAGGCTGAGGTCTGCCCTGGCGCTTGGCTTTTACCTCTCCGCTTATCTGAGCCGGGCAACTCCACCACCCTGTCTGCCAAATCCAGGACAGGACGTGTGACCAGGTGAATCTGAGGCATGACCTGGCTGACTGCTGGAGCTGCACTGAGGCTGCCCACATGTACTCACGCAGACTGAAACACAGGGTGAGAACTGCTTGCTCTTACTAATACAAACAGATTCAGCTGGAGGAAGAAAGTAACTGGGGATATTTTGGCAATTCACTACAGCTTGAAGTTATGATAAGGAAATCGTGATACAGGGAAGTCCTATTTTGTTACTAACTTCCCTATTACATGAAAGCCATGCAAGAAATTAGTACGGTGACAGGGTCATGACTTTGCTTATAAAACCTGCATATTAAGTTGTGGGAAAGATTACTGCCAAATGCTTTGTTTTACTGTTCACCCTAGTTTGTATCCTTCTATTTTCTGATACCTGCTATAGCTGACACTCGCTTTGCCAAAATATATTACAGGCCACACAGAAGATCATATATCAGCAAATAACAGAATCAAGTTAAAATGCAAGTTTCCTATAATGAACTGAGCCAGCTCATTTCAGCATTAAGTTCAGGTGTTACACTGGGAGAGAAGATAGGCTTTAAGGTATGTTTTAAATTTGATTGCCTGCGAGAATGCAAATATGTAACTTCAAAATTTTGGAACAACATGCCTGCTTTCTAAAGCTTAAAGCAGTTTCATTCATGCGGTTTGTATTTTGTTGAAGTATTTTCACTAGATTTGCATGCAAATTATGAAATACAAAACCAATTTAGTACAGCAAAGAAAATTATTTCAATCACTAAGGGAAATAAAAGTAACTTTTACTCAGAGCATGAGAAGAAAAGGAAAGCAAACAAGAGACTAAAATGATCCCCTCTTGATGAATTCCAGTGTTTGGCCTAGAGAAGATTAGCCAGAAGAGGAAAAAATATTTAAGAATTTATTCATAAAAATCACCAACCCTAAACCTACATGCTCAATAAATTAAACATTCCTAATCTTTCACATCTTTATTCTAAGCTTTCCTGATCAGAGCAGAATAAAAATTGTAACTTGGGCCTTAGGACCAAGCAGGGGTGCAAATTGCTCAGTTCAAACTCCAGCTGGCATAAATTGTCACAGACTCATTGAAGTCATTTGAGGTGTGGTAGTTTATACTATGTAAAGAGTCAGCCCCACATTACTTGCCTCTGTATAGTAGTTTATGACTATGCTTATTTTGGATGACACCAAACCAAAAGATATACATTAAATAACCAGTGAGTAAATGCAGACATAATATTCACAGATTATCAGGAAGATATTACATAAAGCAATTTAATATTGAGGAAAAAAAAAAGAGTTTAATGGGTCTGTATTCTGCTACCTGTATCCAAACCAATGAAGCCCTCTGATGTTCATGCCTCAATTAAACCGGCATTTTAATACTGAGGTTGTATGACAACAAACTAAAGTTAACAGTGTAACGGAAAGCCTTCAGCCAAGTATGTATCTCAACATACGATGTATGTATCTCACCAGGCATCTGATTAATACTAGGAAGAAAATACAATTTCCACATTAGAAGTAGATGGTCTTTATCTTAATTCTCATGTAGATGCACATACATGCCCAACTTCAAGCAGAGCAAAACATGGTAAGGGAACTGAACAATGACTAGGCACTTCCTATCTTAGAGCCCTAGCGACATATTTTGGGAAACAACTGTTTTTAAACATTCAACAGGTTAATTCCTAAAGCAATTACATATTTAATAATACTTTAATTACAAATAAACATTTAAAAGAGCCTCCTCACTCAATTCCACTCAAGTATCAGGAAATCAGAAGTACATGGGCTATTTTTAATTTGGCTGATAACCTTGCAAGCAGTGAATGATCCATGAACAGGAGGTATAATTCCTTCCAGGATTCAAACTAGAGTCAGATCCAGATAAATATATTTCTTTGATTTCTGTTCTAAGCACCAGAAAGCTTCTTTCATCCAAAAATTTTTGTCTGGGGATAGAAAAAAACCAATTTTAAACTCCTGGATAGAGTATAAATATATTTACACATAAAATTCTAATACCTATATTCTTTTTGCTCTCACTAGACCAAAAAGACTCACTTTACTTATTGAAGTCCTTTCTTGTTTTCTGTTACCTGTTTGTATAATTTTAATGACTACAGTCCCCAACAAGCATTATAATTACATTTTGGTAATTGTTGTAGGAATGTAGAAAACCACAAGACTTCTTTGCACAATACTATCAAGATTCTTCCTGATGCACCTGATAGAGTAGAAGAGGAACAATGACGACGATGATGATGATTTGGCAAACACCTTACAAAATACGTGGCACAACAAGAAGATTTTAAGAAAGGCAGAAAAGGAAAAAGGGTAATCTGAGAAAATGATACAATTAGTTATGGCAGTAAATGCACAGCAAAAGCAGCTTTGATGCAGATGAATAGTTTTGTACAGGTCCATCACAGATATAGTAGGTAAAAATAACATGAAAAAACATTGTCTTCTACCACTGAATGCTTTGGGGATCAAGAGTAGCATTTAATGCAGGAAAGACCCACAACCCCATACTGAGTTACTTTTGAAAAGGAGAGAGCACTTCTATAGAACTCAGGAGAGCCATCGCCGTGTCATGTTTGTGCATTGCACAGCACAGTAGAGCCCTGACACCTGCGCACTACTGCAACACAAACAGAGAACAGCAGCGGAGCCAGAGCTCCTGAGCCTTTGCTCTTTCTGATCCTTCCACCACCACTTTCAACAGAAGCTACATATTCTTGTGGAGTAAGCAGGGGAAATTGTGGTTTCCCCACAGGTGAGCGGACTGAAGGCCCTCACACCTACCTCTGACTTCAGTCTTACCACCAGCAGGACAAAGAGCTTCTGGGAAACTTCCATTCCAGTCAACAAACAATGAGGTAGTATGTGCAATGAGCAAATATAAAATTCCAGCATATGGACATCAGTCTTAAGAAAGACATACTGCGAACCATTCTTTTACGCAACTTCTTGACTTGTGAAACCATGCGGAGGTACTCACAGACACAGCAAATCATCAACCTGTCTCAGTAAAGCAATTAATTTTTGTTTTCACTAAAGCAGTTTCTTAAGATGTGGTTCCTAGAATAGTCCTACAATCTGATAAATGTCAGGAGTGATATATAGAAAGTCCTGATGTGCAAGTGCCCAAGCTCCTTAACACAAACCGTCATATTATTTTAGATACATGTGAAGAGAAAACACTGCACTAAGGAGATTTGACTTCATTTGATAAAATGAGCCATGGGTATTCATCAGTCCACAAGGAATGTCTTGGTTTCCATGGGAAGGAAACCCACAAAACTGGTGCAGAAAATAGCTATCACGTATTCAGGCTACGACTCAAATCTGAAAAACTGGGGGATGGGAGCAGCCTGCATTACATTGAAGTCTGGCCACAGCCCCTACATAACTCTGCTTCCCAGCACCACAGTGAGGACTTTTTTGTTGGTTTTTGCCCACTTCTTGTTTCTTTTTTCTAGTTAGACACAAAAGCTCCTGAATTCAAGGACTACCTTCATCCCATATACCTGCACATCTTGGGCCCATCATGGCTGCAGCCCTGAGGGTCCGCTGGAGTACAAAAAGCAATGTTGTGTATCAAGGTGCAGGTGTAGACAGCATTAGGAGGCTCTCAATATGCATATAGTCCTACAGTATCTGCAAGCACAGTCATTTCATGCATGAATTAAGCCTGCATGACAATCAGAAAGTTCAGCTCTTCACATCTTTTAATACTAAAGCTGATATTCAGTGCAAAATGACAGCAGATTTCCTTTTTTACGTGAAGTTTACATAGGAGCGTGAAGTAGCAGTTCTTAATGTGGAGGATGGTGTGAACGTATTGGAATATTTTTAAAAGCTCAGTATTACAAAGTGGAGTTGAAGGAAAAATTTTTTTTTCACTCTTTTGTAATAGCTTTTGTGTACTGTTCATCATTAATATTTAACCAAACTGTTTGAAAATAGGGCTATACTTTACTGAGATGTATTAGGCCAAGCCATTTACCTGCAGTTAAAGTGGCAAAATATTAAGAAAAAATAGCAGTACATACTATGGAACTTCAATATAACTGCAGAATGATTTAATTTGCAATGTACCTTAAATGTACAGTAACTTTTAGAACTATGAAATCTTCAGATAAGGAGGTGCTGAAGCGGGACTTGAGTGGTACATCTTAAAGAAAAACATAAAATGTTGCCAAAAATAACAGATAACTGTGCCTGAACTCAATGTCTGAGGAAGATGCTAATGAAGAGCCCATCAATGGAAGTGCCATCTTTCATACAAGGTATGAGAGCTCCTGACCGCTGTGTAGTCACGTGTGACCCTGGGTATTTTTTGCTAATACTGGAGAACTTGGGCCCTGAATTTCTGCTGAACCAATATGGTTTACTTGCATTATGCACACCTAATTCCTTCCCTAAACTACTAAACTATTCTGGCATGCTAATTATCTTCCTAAATACCTATTACCCTCCACCATAGGAATCTTTGAAATTCTCTGCCTATATTTCTGTGTTTGATTAACTATATTTCCTATATTTTGGGGAGGAAGGGTTATTTTAAAACAAAAGCTATTCAAAATGTAAGCTTTTAATTTCAGTAAAAGAACTGTGAGACTATCAAACTGAATACGAACCGAGTAGTCTCATATGACAATATGTGTGCAAGGATTTTTAATTCTGGAATTTGTTTAACATTCTCCTTTTGTGTTGGCTGTTTCTTAAAAAGTAAATGGTACCATCTGTATAGACCATCTGAACTGAACTGACCCTGAACAGGAACATGAACAGAATGAACCTACAGATATTCCACACCACTTTGTCAAGCCTGATGGTAGCTAATTTACTTCCAGATAATATGGACAGGCAATTATTACCAGAAAACTTTAATGAACAAAAATTAAGAACTCTCTTAATTTTGCAAGCATTGCTTTCCACAGGAGTTCGTTCTGTGGCAAAGTTTTCAGCAATATGAAATGATAAAGAAACGAGTCATAGGGGTTGGTTCTGAAACCAGCATCTGTTTTCCCACCCCTGTCAAAATCATTTACCATTATTTAGTGTGAAGTTTGGCTTGCACATTAGCAGAGCCTATGATACAGGGTATCAGTATATGCCTATGAGAATTGTATACGCTGTACAGCTATCTCTGGTGTGCCTGTGTGTCCAGTCCCACATATGCTGTCGGTTCCACATATGCTACCAATAGCGGCAAATAACAATCAAAGAGTGGCAGATGAAGAGTAATTATGTTTAGGAATGGGGCAAGAGACTGAAGAAAATCGTAACACATCAAGACATCCTTGAGGAGATCTTGGCTTGCCTACTTTGCTTTCACGCCCGCTTGGTCCTCAAAAGCTCCATCCCCAGCTCCCCTCTTCCAGCATCCTGCCTTCGGGCACTCTCCCTACCAGGGCTGGCGGCATGACGGGAAGTCACTGGTACAACTCGACATCCTAATTTGCTCCAAGTGCTCAGCAGCTGCTGCAAGACCAGCCTGTACACTTCTGGAGCTTGTCTCCCCTGCAGGGAAGCCAGGATAACTCGATTTGCTCCTGTCAAGGAGAAGGGTGCCAAGCCAAGAGAGATCTGCTTCTGCTGAGCCCTTGGCACTGAAATCAAGCCTGTGGTTCTGTCATGCCCTTTTTGTTGCTTGGATTCACAAGGAAAGGCTATAGGACCGCTTCCTTTCCCTGAACAACTAAATTGTACCACCATGGGAGGCTTGAACTCTGTTTTTAAACAGAGTCCCTGCTGTTCTGTGTCACATACTTTCTTCTTCTCCTTCCACAGCAATTTCATATACATTACATTCTAAAACAGAGGGCAAACTCCAAAAATGAGCATCCTGCATACAATTCTCCAACGTTCATGGCCAATTTGCTGCATTCTGCTGTGAATTTTGTGACAAGGAATTCAGAAAGTATTAATATTGCATTTGATCCCTCCTCCTTTTTCCCCTGTACCCACCGACGTTTGTGCACTCACAGTATGTGAAACAAAGGGGGGGTCTTCAAATTCTGAAATCTTAGTACTTATGCATTTTTACATAAATTAAATTAACAATGACTTCATGAAAATGCTGACTTCAAGGAAAAAAAATACATTTTTAGGAGGATAACTGATACTACTACAACAGAAACACCAATTAATGTATTTAGTCATGTCCAGGGATTGATCTAATGCAGAATTTAGATTTATTTACGTTTCATTCCCATTTTTCCTTTTCAGTCTTTTTGGTAATGTAAAATAAACGGCATGTTAGGTTAGCTTCTTGTCTTATACTAAGTATTACCATGTATTTTCTTAGTGAGGTGCTCTGCAAGAGAGCACTAATGATAGTCATTAAAGGTAGGAAAAAGTTAAAATTCAAAGGAATCTCTTTGTCTTTCAGTTCCTCATTCTTTGCCAAATACATACATACCTATATATATATATATATATAAATTGGAGGCAGGGAAATAAAGATTTTCTTTGATTTAATTTCAAGAAAAATGTCAAACGCAGAGACGTATCCACTATCCTTTCCTAGACATCAAAGCTATTTTCAACAGAAGGGTCTCTGCTCAGCCAAAAATATAGCCTGTTTCCATACTGCAGCTGAAGTTTGCAAAAGCTCAGAGAGAAAGAGGAAAAAAAAATCAGTTTTCATGGCCATGTACCAATTTCTACAGGATGAAAGATGAAAGCATTTTTGGTTGAATCAGCCAGTATCTTTTAATGAGCAGAAGCATTTCCAAAAGTGTCTAGCTGTCTCTAGGAACACAAGTCTCGGTCACTGACTTCAATTTTGCAACAAAAATTATACTATGACTTAGTGACATCTTTCACAAAAATGGGTCAATTTTTCTTTCATAAAAAATGCAAGAAAACCTGACTTTCAAGTCATTTGGCCTTTTATTATAATATATTGCATCCCATGCACTGTCTTGATGACATTTACTGTTTCCTATGCAGGATCCCACAGTATGTACGAGTTGTCCGAAGTTCAAAGAGGGCAATCATTAAAATTTGACATTTATGTCAGTGTGTACACAGGCAGTTTACCTTTTCATTAGCTGCAGATATTTTTTTTTTTGTGGTGGAAAAAGCTGAATATGAAGTCATGAAAGACTTGGAGTGATTTTGTGTGATCTCGGTTGAGACTAATGGGTAATTCTATATGATTGCAACCAAGATTACTGGGTAAAGGAATTGATTAAAGATATTTTTTTTGTTGTTATTTGCTGAGTTGTCAGGAGGTGTTGAGTCATGCTGTGAGAAGTTCGAGTGCTGAATCTTCAGCTGTCATATACAGAAATGTCACGTTATATTACACAGCACACAGAACCAAGTTAAAAAAAATTCTTTGTACATAACACAGTAGTTTGGTAAACAAAACATATCAACTTCACAAATCTGGTTCTTTTTCCAATTGTATGTTGTTTTTCATGCCTGATAAGCTCAGATTTTCTCAGTGCACAAGCCATAACAGATGTCTTTCTCCAGATGAACAAAATTATTTGAATACTGTAAGGATATGAGTGTTGTCAGCCAAGTTTTAATAGGTCTTTCGTTTGGTTCAGAAGTGTTTCTTAAATTTCTCTTGAAAACAAATTGCATGTGTTGCACCATTTCCTTGTTTGGCGAGGGTGAAACAGTCAAGCAAACTTCTGCCTCTCGACTCATCCCAAAATACTTTTAGTAATTGCATTGTGATTTATTGAGGAGACAGAAAGACTGATGCTGATGTGATATCCAGAATCAGCTTACGGACTCAAGGGAACAGTTTTTATGCCTGGCCATGGTATGAAGTCAGCATGAAGAGGAATGCATGAATTTTTTGCTGTGAGTTTAAACTTTAACTAGCTCAGCTGAGTTGGAAACAGTGGAGCCAAAACCCCATGCAGGTGGGTCTTGGCTGGCATACAACTGGGCTCCCGAACACTTGAGGGGGAAAAAGAGAGCCACTCTGAGAAAAAAGTTGCCTGTGGTTCATATGGCTGTGAAGGCTGACAATAACTCCCCAGGGGCTATGTGGAGCTGTCATCTCCCAGAAGAAAAGCATCCTGACCACCTCCCCTCCAACTCCTGGCTCAAAGGAGACTGGGGACAGACAAGGACAAGGTCACCCACGTTCCTCTTAGAAACTCTTCCTGCAGGGGTCCAGAGGGAATGGAGGGTGAGGAGATCACCCAGCAATATGAAGCCAAACCTTTTGCGTTAGTTTGTATTTGGTCTAACTATAATCTTGTTGTTCTTTAATCCCATGATTAAAAGATAGGCTAGGCTCTCCAGGCCCTTAGCAGGAATTTTCTAAAATTATCTCTGTGCTCACTGGAGGCAGTGAGCTTTATCCTCATGTATTGTTTTCTCAGCACTGCAAGTACAACAAGCTATCTCACGTTATGTTAAAGGCAAGACCACGCCATGCAAAAAGTGGACGCTCATTTATGAGGACTAGGACAGCCAATGATCTCAGTGCATGTATTTAGGAGCCTGCATTCAGTAGCTCGTATTCAGGCTCATTTAAGAAGTTGAATTTGCCTTATACAAGTGGACCTATGTTCAGCAATCAAATAAATGATGTCATACAGCCAGTAATCCATGTCTGCGGCCTTGGTTAGCTGAGACTTAATACTGGGGGCCAAAACCTGCCTCTCCAGGAATAGTTCTAGAAGTAGAAGCTATTTCAGTATGATTTCTTAAGCAGCAAATTTCGACATAATGTCAACAAGAGTGGAAGGAACTGGCTGAATCAGGCCAGTAGGTAGTATTAGGCAAAACCTACAAAATGACAGTTGTTTTATTTTACAGCTTTATGCATAGTGTTATTATCTTTATTTAGGAAAGAGAAAATCAATTAGGTAAATTTCATCTGAGCTTTCTGCTTTTATTATATTTGAGATATAATAAAAGACTGTACAAATTACAGAAGAGTTTTAAACCAGCAAATTAGAAGATATAACATAAATAAGACTGCTCAATACATTAATTTTAATCTTTGCAGAAAACATAAGAAGGAAAACTGCTTATTCAAGATAAAGAGGAACTGTCTATATTCTAAAATCTTCCAAAAAAGCAGATTTTCCCCTATTAGATCTGTACAAGTACCTTCTACATCTCCATTCTGAATTTCTATATTTGCTAATCAATTGGATGCTTAATTAAAAAAAAAAAAATTTTTTCCCCCCTCTACTTTCTTATTAATCTCGTTCACCTCAGGAGTGAGATGCCCTTAATAAGACTATTTCACTCCACAATGCAATTCCATGAAGGTATAATTTGGGCCAGCATATCATGCCCTTATATGTTTTCCCATCTATCTCTTTAGAAATATACAATCTAATTTTAGTTATCGTATTTACCTAAAGACCTCTGTTGCACCTATGGTTGAAATAGCTATTCTGAAATTTCTTTTACATTAGTATGTATACCTATTTATTAGAGTAAATGCTTTAAAAGGGCCCAAAACAGGGGAGGAGTTTTAAAAGGTTTGTACCTGCAGGTAAAGGTTTCACTTTGTTCAGCTTCCCTCTGCTGCTTTTACTAACCAGCCTGCAGCTTCTAATGTTCTGCTGACAGCTACCTTTCAGATTTCTATGCATCTCTTAAAGACAATTACTGAATTTACCCAATGAGCTAGACTAGGAGCATCCTAATAGGAGTGTGAAAGGCTAACAAGCTGGAAGCCTTTGAGGTGGCATCAGTGTCTCACATCTCTTGATGTCAGTGAGTTGATAAAATTGTTACCAGTTCAAGAAGGCACACACCCATGGTTTCTCCTTTCAGGCATTCCCTTCAACTAAGGCTAGATATTTAAGGTTTTGTATCTCAGATGTGGTAAGTGAGCTGAAATGTCAGAATCCACTCCCCAGGAACTTCACAAACAAGGGGTTTTGTGTTGCAAGGAGGACTGAGCCGTTAGCAGGGGGAGAAATTGTCTCATTTCCAACTCACATATTTATTATTATTATTTTGTAGAAAGGGAATGCCATCTCTAGCCTCTTTCAACCCATAATCTGAGCAAGGTGTTGATGAAAAGACAATACTTCTTTTAAAGATTTTCTTTCTTGGAAACATCAAGCATGATGATGCAGCTGTTACTCTGTCATGTATGGTCTGACAATGCTCAGTTGTGAGGGAAGACATCCCACTCGTTGTTCAGACTGGGAAACTGCTCAAGTCTGTGAAAACAGTCCAAGATTTAACTTCTCAGAGCTGACAGCCTCCCAACACTAGAGAAGAGTCAGCCATCCTCGCTGCCCCCCAAGGCTGAACCCTACTTTCTGAATTACCCCACTGACGTCAATGGGATTATTTCAGCTACAGGTACCACTCGGTGTAGAGCCAAAATAACAGAACTCGACCCAGAGCTTCTGTTAATAATCATAACAACAGTAATAATTAACCCACCAATTTTCACGTTCAGTAAAACTGTGCATGTATCCATTATCACAAAAGACATAATGCAGTAATGAATATCACCACCATCACAAGCTATTAAGAGTTTAGAAGCACACAGCAACACAATGTGATAATCTAGGACAGCAAGTAGAGATGGTATAGTTGACTCTAAAAGTATCATTTGCATAAACTTTGCCTACTGAAATTGGATGTAAACAAAGATACCCATCCTGGTATCTTGCATAGGAAACAACTAGCACTGTAACAAGGCCTGGACTGAAGACTGATGCAGAGCGAAGAGTGCCACCTACAGAATTACTAGGAACATTTCCTTCAGCACTTTAGGTCCCCTTTCCATTTGCAGACCATCTATGATGATGTTTAGTTAGCACTGTCTGGTGAGATCAAATCCAAGCCGCTGTGCTCTCAGAACCAACAAATTAACTGTGCTCTCAGAACCAACAAATTAACTGGAAAGTGAAGTAACGTAAGAGCAAAGCTGCTAGCCAGAAGAGGTGTTTGAAAATTTGGCTAACACTACAGCTATAAGAAATAATGCACACGCTTGACATCATAATATGGCACATTTAATACTTGCACAGAATCTGCAATACACAGCACCAAAAGAAAACCTCAGAAGTACTGCTGCTGCAATTTTACTTTCATAAGGGCACTCCAAACTACAAGCTCTCAATGAAAAGAAGCATAGAAGTGAAAATCTATGCATTTCTTCCTATTCTGCCTCCTAGTCAAAGTCAGAAATACACTGCTCAGTAAGGTTAACTGGATGGCAGCTTCCTCAGTAACTAGAGGTTAGTCAGCGGTTCAGAAACAGATGGTAGGTTAAATAGTCTCAGCTGCTAGGAGTTTTTGCTTTGGCCTTTTCCACTTCCCTTTAGACTAATACATGACCATATTGCGACAGGAAAGTTTTAAGTAGTGGTCAAAAAGTACAACAGGCATTCCTTACCCACATACAAATATTTCCCCATTCAGCCTATAAACTGCTGTCATCCATTTAACAGTGACCATATTGATAACTATAATAATGCGGCTGGACTGTGAGCTCCAAATTATAGTTAAAAATATGCTTGTTCTGGGGGTGGTAACACTCAGGTATTTGGTCTACAATGAACAAGAAGAGAAGGGTGCCGTGGTGGGGGAGAGCGCAAAAAAAAGATCTTTCTTTTTGTATTTGATATTTGTAAAAAGTTTCAAAACCCCTGGTTTTTTGTGTGTCATATGGCTCGTATATCCTGAAAAATCAGACTATGTGGGGCTGAACCTGATCAGTCTGCTCAGCTACTGTGTGTCTGCCAAGGTTTGAGACAATAACATATTGCAAGAACCAGTGCAGTAATTATACAATCTGATCTCTGCATGCTACTAAAATAAACTCATAGCTAATGATGGCAGTGCTACCACCATTTAGCAGGCTGAAGATGTGTGCCATATTTAATGCCTCCTCGTGAGATTGGTTTCCTAATCTGAAAGAGATTTAAGACACTTGGAGAGAAATGTGCAGCTACTCCTTTCCACTGTTTTCAAAAAGCCCCTGGTCATATTGGGCCTCTCTGCTCTATCCTTCAAATAAACAGAAAAGCTGCTTTCACAGCTCATCTCCAGATATGAAATTACTTTCATGGTGGCTGAGCGCTCTCTGCTATCCAAATTTCTCACAAAAACTATTGCTTTCATTTTCTTGTGCTACTGAGCTGAACAAAGATAAAAAGAGTCAAATAAAGATTATTGATTTAATGTTATCATTTCTCATTCTTTCTCCTCCTTAGGACCATTGTTGTGTATTTTATACCAACATATGCAGCAGCAGCAATGCCGTGAACAAGTCAGCTTTGTGACTCTTTGCAGGCTTGAGTTATCAGCAGCCACCTGTGCCGCATGCTGTACTGAAGAATTAGTGATTTGGAAAATTATCCAATCCATACTATCAAATCAAGGGAAAGATCTACTGTTTGCAATTACTCTCTCAGAGCTTGCTGCTGGTCCTTCTTGCATTTGATAAAATTCAGCTAGTGGAACTACAGCACTGGCCCTTTACAGTGAGAGTTCATCGGGCTTTGTAAGTATATTCTCGGTGCCACAAAACATGATAGAATTATTACTAGCGGGCAATTATAATGATTTTTTTCCTCTCAAGTTGAAGCTAGGTTGTATATCTGAGAAGTTACAGTTACATTCCCATTTGCACCATGCATACAAACCCAAACAAAAGGAAAGTTTGAAATTCAATGTAGCAAAAGCTAACATCCTCCATGATGGCAATGATAACAAGAAAATAGCAGTTTTCTCACATCTCTTGCAGACATACCGTGAGGCAACCTCTCAAGAACCAGAATGTGAGCAGTCATGAGGCCTTACAGATGCTTTTCCAAAAGTGCCATTAACATGGATTCATTAAATGTTTTTATGAAGGGCAGAAAAATAAGACCCAGTCCCCAGCTAGAGATTTTGGTTTTATCCTTTCCGAACCCAGAATCTTGAAAAAATCTTGGCGTAGCTGATGGTGGCTCTGCTAAAGTTTGTGCAAGGTAAAACGCTGCAAGTGTTTATTTGAAAGAAGCCTCAATAACTGGAGATATTTTTCCCCAAAAAACCCCTGAAATTGTCACATAAATACAAGACTTCAAGAAAGAAAACCCCAAATAGTGAGAGCTACCAGCTGTACTTTATGAATGCAGAATACCTATCAACATTTTGGAAACAATTGGATGCATTAAACTTTTCAGAACAGCAGAGTTTGCATTTATATAACTAAGTACACAACTTATGCTTTAGCATGTATTTTATGACAGATTGGGAATAGAAACAGGTTAACACAGTTCCCCGGTTAGGACAGACACCTCAGGCTGTGGTGAAACATGACCTTTATAGGTATCTAGCAAAAAACCATTTAAGAAACAGATATAACATCATGACCTTTTTAGATACATAGCATAAACCATCTAAGGGGAAAATCCTGCCCCTCTTCCCATCTGCCACTGAAGCCATGGACACAGCAGGGGGGGCCCCCCCCAAGGAGCCAGTGGTGGTACCGGGAGTCACAGGTTTTACTGAATCCCAAATTGACAGTAACGGCGGAACTGATTATACCTAACTTTGCCACCTACGTGTCTGTTATTTAGGCTCTCTCTATAGTTGCTGGAGGCAGGCAGGCAGCTCCAGAAGTGGTGTTTAAAATGAATGTCTGAAGCAGAATATATGAATTGTAAAACAGAATGTATGAATCGTTCTTTGGAGGTACTTCCATTACTTTGACTACAGAGGGACTACTAATTTCTAACTAGCGTTCACTCAGATGAACTGTACCTCAAGGGATGACACTATTATTACACCCTCTGGTGATGAGGGACTGTTTATATTGCTCCAGCAGAGAGATCACATTTTAGTGGAATTGGTGTAGGACACAGGATTTCCTCGATCAAACAGAAGCCACGGCTTAGCTTTATTTTGTTGCACTTTTGCTTCTTAATGGATAATAATCTAAAATTAGAATTGCTTCTCTGACATTTTTGTTTCCTTTTCTCCCATCATAAAAGATAAAAAGCAAGGGAGAGTTTATTTCATTAAGTCTGAGAAATTAAAGTTGTAGCACTGCTAATGATAGTGGTGTTGGTGTTCCTGTGGTCCTACCGCAGACAATCCCATTCTAGATACAGCTTGTAGGGTATTTTTACCAAAAGAGTACCAGAAGTGTTATTAAACTTTCAAAGGAAAAATTTTTGAGGAATGACAGCATGAAGGCTAATAAGAATTTGAAAAACAGAAATGAAATAAAATCTCTAGGAAGGATTGGTGCTACTCAGAGAAAAATTAAGAGGGTATCAAAATGCATGTTGAAGAAAGCAGGAAGATAAGAATAAATTTTTAATGGCCAAATCCAAGAGGCCAGTTAAGTTAGCGGGAAATTAATTAAAATTTGGAACTAAATTGTTAGTAGAGCCCCAATGGAAGTAAAAGCTACAGCCAACACTCTGAAAGAGGAATATCTGAGAGTCTAAAATGATTTTGAAGTAAAACGCAAATAGGAGATACTTCGAGGACATCAGAATGAGGAGAATGAAAAAATTTGCTCAAGACCAGAAAAGGTTAACAAAGCAGTTAAGAAAGAGAAAGGTCCATCCGAGAAACCAAACAATCCTTTGCCTCAGTGGAACAGGAGACCCTTGCTCCTTTCTGGTAATTAAGATGAAATACTATCAAAACAGAGGTGCCAGGCGATCTGGAACAAATAGCAAGCATCCAAAGCTTCTGAAAAAACTCATCTACAAGTTGTCCGAAATGTTTATAAAATACACTCTCTCTGCTGCTTCTCATGCACACAGCATACTGCAATATATTTAAAATCAATCCAGAGCTATAGAATCACTCCAGGGAATTACTGACCAGTGGATGTAAATGACAGTTCAAATCAGAAAAACAAAACACTTGGAAGATGATGATGATAAAGGGGCTAATCAGTGCTGTTTCTGTGAAGAAACACCATGTCTTGTCTCTTAGACTATAGCTTTACATTTTATTTTCTAGAAAAACCTTCTTCAATGCCCCTTCCCCCCTGGTTTCCACTCCCCTCACATATTTTGTAATGCCCTTACAGCAATTGTGCCACTATAATTGTTTGAGAATTATTCTCTAAATTAGATTACAAGTAAAATAAAATTCCTTAAAAATTATATTATATCACTTATATTAAAATCAGACCGTATAACCCAGCTCCACAAACAGTTATGTTTACTACAGAGGATGCCGTGATAGTGCTATAACAGAAAAAACAAGCGAGATCTTCTTTAAGTTTGGTTTAGGGCTGAAGAAAACATGTCTTAGAGCTACAATCTTAGAAACCTTGTGAACAGTGAATAAAGAATCTTTTAACACATTTCATTCAGATTGCCAAAAGGATTTTTCAAAGTCTCTTATAAGAGATGAGTATAGGTAAAGAGATAGAAAGTAAAGAGGAAAACACTGTGCCAGACCAACAAATGGCCAGAAGAGAAAAAACAAAGAATATGATTGAATGGTGCATTTTTATCATGGCAAAAGGTTAATGACAGGGCATCTCATGGTAACTTTCTAGGTCCCTGGTTATTTAATAGATTCATTAATAATCTAGAAAGGGATCATGTGTTGGTAGGCAGCAAAACAGGCACATAGTAATTTTTCAGGTTATTCAGGACAGAGAGGACAGTGAGTTCAGAGTCTAGCCAGAATATAGGTTTGTCTTTTTTTGACAATTTTGTCTTAAGTTATCACCAAGTAATATATTCTTAAAACCACAAGTCTGCTCATTATAGAATACAATAGTTTTATCATCACTTAATTCTTTATGAACTAGAAATTATTTTGATTTTACCAGATAAGCCTACAAGTTGCACATATTAATTTTATTTTTTATTTTCTGTTCTCCTCTTTTCTTTCAGAAAATCTCCCAGAAAACAACATAGAGTTTAGCAGCAACACTAATTAAGCTATCAAGATCAAATATCAAGAAACTCCAGAAATCAACCTTAATCCAATAATGTGGGTTCATCAATGCCAAGCTTACACTTTCTATTTTTCCTTTGCCCTTTAAACACTAACACTCCTCATTCGACCTATCCTCCTCTCCAGGGAAGGGAAAGAAAAGAATATTCTTTTTAAATTCATTTTCATGCTCTCAAAAATTAAATACAAATAACAATAAGCCTATTTTTCAATAAATCAAAACCAATAATGAAAATAATCTTGTTCTTACCAGATTTCTAAGACACCTTTAAACTTTTATACTTAATATCACCTAGAAGTTCATTTTTGAGGAAACATTCACAAAAGGTTACTCTTACGATATAATGTTTGGGAGATTCACCTGTCATTCCATCCTGTGCAAATGTGCAGGTATTATAATATACCTAATTTCTTTGTCCCTCACAGCCCTAAGAAGAGAAAAATTGTCAAGTTCTTGAAATCAGCAGAGCAGCCATACCCTGTATACAAGTGTGGAATCATAAGACTGCTTCTTAAGGTCAGTGCAGCTTATGGTAATGAATATGGAAAGGTTACTATTGTTGTCTTTTGTTGATTTCTCCTCAAAAAACACAAAGAACAAAAAGGTCACCAAGCATTGTTTCTAAGCTACTTTGGAATTTACTAATCTATCACTGAAGAAAATAAAAAAGGGTTAATAAAATATACTCTAGGCACAGAAAATCAGATTAGAATTGGCATTTCACTGTGAAACCTTCTTTAGACAGAGAAAAAATAACCCCAAAATCAGAAAGGAAAGCTACTTTCAGACTTTGATCACTAAATAAATATTTACAAACCGAATAAAGCTTTTTAAAGTACAAGGCTGGAGCACCATAACATGTCATTGAGGAATACATCTGTGACAGTGGAGCTGACATCTAGTACTGTAATGAATGCTAGATGCAACATTTTTATGAAAATTGTACTTGTCCAGATCAGTGAAAGAAGTTACTGTACATTAAGTTTTGTAGACCAAGTCTATACTGGAAGTGATTGAAAAAGCAAGCAGGGTGACAATGCAATGGCAAGAAGAGACTCTAGCATGATGTACTAAATTACCAATTGAGAGACATCCAAGGAGGATACCAACTTGTATTGTCAAGCTTGGAAAGTGAAGTATTTGAATTAGAGGAACTTTGAGATGAGAGGAGCAGCCCTGTCGAAGGCAATCTGGACTGGCAGGTTGGCGAAGGGACAAAGGGACTAGGACTCTGCAAAGCATGTCCAAAGGCACTGCTCATTCTTGGGTCCGGGTTGGGGAAAACTTCGATGCAGTCAAAGTTTAAAACTACGTCTCTCTCCTCTGACATGCTTTTTTGTCCTAAACAAAGTATAAATGGCTTTCAAGTCATTATTTGGATGCTGCCAGTGTCTCCAAGTGGAGGGGTTGCAAAGAAGTCAGATCTACTGTGGAAACCCCGGTGATATCTAGGAGCTGTAGGGTCAGGAGATGATCTGAGAGAAGGATAAACTTTCCATCTCAATACACAGAGCTGGGGATAGAGAACCAGAAATGCACTCTGCGATGCCCTTCGGGGGCTAGCTGAAATAGGATGAATAAAAGCTAACATTTTACTAAGAAAAATTAGTAAGAAACTAACTTTGTTTCTATATGGATATTTCCATATATATGTCAATAGAATGTACATTTCATAGATTCTGAATTATTGCATATATTTTTATTTCTGTGGTTTTCTAATGTTGTGTGGCCCTTTGGCTTTGCAGTAACTCATCTACAGTATTTGTGTAGTGTGATGACAGAGTGGAAGAAGCAGCATAATCTTGACATTTTGGCATTACTCTTCATCTATCTTGCCTTTTGTGGAGGTTACTATATCATTTAAAATGCCAAATGTTCAGAACAATATAGATAAGCCAAATTCCATGAATTTTAATGGGAATATTTTATGCTTTAAATTCAAAATAGGCTTCTTGTTTGAGTGGAAGATCAGCTTTGAAGATAACTATGTGAACAGTGACATGGTTGAATTGAGCTGTTTGGTAGAATAAGTTTTGAATGAAGGAGAACGTGTAAGTATTTTCATGAAACAGCCCTTTCACTGTTAGGGGATAGGTTAATCTGTTTTAGAAATTTTGAAATCATAAAGCAATAGAAGTTTTCTATAATGGCTGGTGCTGCTGGACCTATGTGATCATTTGGTCATATTTTTAAAAATAGATATTACAGAATTAAGGGACATAATTACCCATGTTGCACTGGAAATAAGCACCACTAATTTATCCATTTTCTATTACAGAGAATGAAGTCTTTAACAAAAGGGAATTTAAATAGATTTTTTAAATGGTAGGACCATTTTCTCATTCTGAGCTTATTCTTTAGTGTATGTGTGTATATATAGGCAAAGGTTTGAGTCTGAATTTGCTTCTCAAGCCAATTTTATGTTGAAACAACACATGATGTTATGTCCGGATGGAGTGTAGTGAGAAGAAAAGAATTTCATGTTTCATCTGCATTTTCATTTCAGTATATATGTCAGATGCTGTGCCTTGTTTAGATAAAGGTCAAGAAAACACATAGATTTTCTTTTTAGGAGTTTTTGTAAAACAAGGAAAATGTAGGTGGAATGATTTGGAAATGAGTTCCTTTTGAAATTCTCTACAGCAGTCAATTCAAGTCCTGAAAATACAGTTTAATTGTTGGAAGATGTATCCTACATTTATATAGCCTTAAGTACTCCTTTGTATTCCAAAGAGGAATCAGCACAAACTGGAGAACATGACACAGTCTGACACAAAGCGTTACAGAGTAATGGAGAAGGTACTGAGCATAGCAGTGCTGCATGAGGAGAAAAGTGAAATAAGATAATTATTCGTCCTTTTTTTCTGTAACAGGATTGTCCAAAAGTCCATGTGTATTTAGCAGTGGATACGCACTATTTACTTCAATAGGCTGAAGTTGAGAAGGGCAACGAACCTGGTGAACGGTCTAGAGAACAAGTCTTAAAAGGAGTGGCTGAAGGAACAGGGGTTGTTTAGTCTGGAGAAAAGGAGGCTGAGGGGAGGCCTTATCGCTCTCTACAACTACCTGAAAGGAGGTTGTAGTGAGGTGGGTGTTGTTCTCTTCTCCCAAGTAACTCGTGATAGGACAAAAGGAAATGGCCTTAAGTTGTGCCAGGGGAGGTTTAGATTGGATATTAGGAAAGATTTATTCACTGAAAGAGTAGTCAAGCATTGGAACAGCCTTCCCAGAGAGGTGGTGGAGTCACCATCCCTGGAGGGGTTCAAAAAACGTGTAGACGTGGCACTTTGTGACACAGTTTAGTAGGCATGGTGGTGTTGGGTTGACGGTTGGACCTTTCCAACCTTAATGATTCCTAGTTTTACTTTCATTAAAAACCAATCCAGCCACCAAGCCAGGAAACATGAAATTAATTATTACTCTACCCTTAACTGGTTTAGTGGTGGCCTTGGTAGTGTTACGCTAATGGTTGAACTGGATGATCTTAAAGGTCTTTTCCAACCTAAATGATTGTATGATTCTTCTATGATTGTAAGTCAAGAATATACTTAAGGATGAGATTTTGGGGAAATTTAGCCCTCTATATCATTAAAGAGTATTCTAAAGTACTAAAATTCTAAAGGAATCAGATGAGCATTATTTATTTATTTATTTATTTATTTATTATTTCACAGGCCATTACTTTTGGCAAGGTATTTGCAAAAAATTTGGGTAAGTAGAAGACTAAACAGAAGTGTTAGAACACAGCTGGAGGTCAGACACATTCTTAAGACAGATTCTCTTCAGTTTGACTTCTGCATCTCTGAAATTATTACAGGACATCTCACTTTTTCCTGAAACAATTACGAGGTTGATACCCATGGTATTTACCTACTCAGAGGGTGTTGTAATGATTAGCTAAGTCACCGTTGCACAGAAAGGCAGCAGAAAACCCATGCATTAGTTGGACAAAATCCGTAAAGCACTCTATAACTGGTGATGATAATGACTCAGCAGTGATTCACCACCACAGAAGTAGTTATCAAGGTAGCAAGGGATGAAAAAACTACTCAAGTAGCCTGGAAGGAAGCAGTCATAATGTCTTTTCACTCAATATGGGTAAAATAAAAACCATATGTTATTATGGGTCTCCTGCATGAAAAAAAAAAAACCCAGTGTATAAAATATAAAAAAGGACCTAATATGCTTTTACAGATTATTTTTTTTGTCTCTGTAGATAAACTGTGTTGAAAGTTAGATATAGAAAGGTTACACTAATTAGACTTCTAGAAATAATTACCATCACTAACCAAAGCAAATGACAAATCAAACAGATGACTCAGTTTTAATGATGGCTATCAATCTACAAACATAAGCAAAAATAGATCAAATTCTTTATATATCTTTAAGATGATAGGCAATATCCAGCATAGACTATTCAGGTGGACTAGAAAAAGCTTTTTCTTTCCCTGTCCAGATATGATAGAATTCTATAAAGAACCTGAACTGCTGGAAGAGCGAAATTAGTTGTGTCAACACATACATGCACAACAAGAATAAATAACAAATTTGACATAAATTCTTCCAGAGAAATGTTTCTTTATTTTTTTATATCAGATATGAAAAAGGAAAAAAATCCAAAATTGAAAGATGGCTTTTTTTTTTCCTAATCAGCCTGAAAACTGAAAATGTTTGAAATGCTCTGTAAAAGTGACTTTAATAAAACATTTTGTATCAAATGAAAGGGTTAAGTATGCTTTCATTCTGATCTACTTTAGTTATCTTCTATAAAAATATAAGGCTGTAACTTCAATATGTTTTCAGTGCATTTTGATGCAAACCTTATATTTAAAAAATGGTTCAACTGTGGTCTGTTCAGTTAACATTAGCATAAATACGTACAGCAATACAGACATGGTACACACAAATTTTAGAGTCAGATACTAAGGAAAGCTTTTGTTACTGAGACATAATATACACTTTTGCAAACTGTAAAAAGCACTAATACTCACACATATCCTTTTCTAGGTCAGGGGACAAAACTCCACTTTCCGTTTCTGCTCCCTTACCTCTTTTAAAGTGCAAATAATACATTTCCTATAACCATGCTTTTCAAGCAGAAAACGGCCAATGGATTGTTTTTTTAAAAAGGAGCCTTTTCAGAGCAAACCATAACTAAGAGAAACAGGACAATTTAGAACTTTGTCGTTCCTCACTGAAGATTTTCAATTGACTTTACTCGCATTGGGATTGGGGCCCTAAAGGAGATGTAGAAATTAGCTTTGAACAGCCTACTAAGTAAGTAGCCCTATCTGCACTCCTTACTTAGATACAAAGCTGATCATTAATAACCTGGTAATTTAGGGGAAAAAATCAGGGTTCTCAAGCACCTTTCAGAACGAGACTGGAGGACTGCATTCAAGGAATAATGACAGAAAGGAAAGAATAAAATTGCAACTGCCTTTCTTCCATTAAAAAAAAAAAAAGGAAAATCAATTTCTAGATAAACCAAGGGTCTCAGATACTTTTCACACAGGAGAACAGAAAGCTTCGTCATTATTTTTTTTGAAATATATATGAAGATAAATACTTTAATCAGTAAAAGAGAAGCACCCGACAGTGATTTGAAGATTTTCATTTTTGTGAACATAAGTCAACTGTTGTAAAGAAGGTCAGCAGAACTTCAAACAGATAAAAAGAATCAGTCTAGCCTTTACTTTATGCATTTTTCTATCTAATTGAGAGAAGAATCAAACTCCTGCATGAAAACGCCTGTTTTGTTCCAATAACACATAGCAGGGTCTCCTCCTGAAGCCCTTGCACAAATAAACAGCTTTGAATTGCATCCACTGTTACGTTAGCACACCACTCTGTTAGGCTGAAGCAGCTGCAGCCAACAGTTTAAATCAAATTCATAAAATGCGGGGATTGATATTTTCAAAAGAAAATAACAGCTAATATAGATTAAAATAAAAGAAGGTTTATATTAATCTCCA
Organism: Pelecanus crispus; assembly: GCF_030463565.1. NCBI lineage: Eukaryota > Metazoa > Chordata > Aves > Pelecaniformes > Pelecanidae > Pelecanus > Pelecanus crispus. The sequence goes on from NC_134644.1 coordinate 11,123,549, forward strand.
GTTGATTTCATTTTAAAGAAAGAAGCTTGGAATGGGGAGGAGGTCAAGCCTAGAAAGGAAGCATTCTGAGGACAAGGTGATTTGATACCATATTGAGTGAGCAAATTTTGGCAAGGGAGAAAAGGACGGGAACAACAAGGAGGGATTCCTGCAAAGGTTTAAAAATAAATTCTCGGCCCTAACTCAGTTTGAAGATCTGACATAAACATGTCTGCAGCTTGGCTAAGGAAACACTTGAGATCTTAGTACGGAGACAGGTTTCATCCCTTTTCCCCAGGAAGCTGGTGTTGCAGCCCCATGGGAGAGGTGCATCAGGAGATGGGTGCCTGCAGGACCATAGGTTTAGGCTGGTGCCACTTGGTAAGATTTGCAGATTTGAAGACCTGACCACTAGGAAGGTTTGCAGATCTGTGGTCTTTCTGATGTGTCCTAAGCTCTACCAATAATAATAAAAGAACAGAGGGACTCACAATAGCAGAGACATAGCCCCCAGTATGCTAATTATCTTATTTCATCGTGAATGACAAGGATCAAAACTTTCAAATCAAAGTTTTTGAAGTGAGGAAATCAAACTTTGAATATCCTAGTAGGAAAAATAATTCAGATAGTTCCCTTATTAAATAACGGTTCCCTTTTAGTCTCTCCTGCACTTTTCCCTCTGTTTCAAGATCTTTCCTTCATTCTTTTTGGTGGTCCTCACCATTCACACTCACTCAATTGGTAGAGATGGATGTAGGTAGCTAAGTCACTTCTGAATTATTGCAGAGTAATTTTTTGTTTCCTAGCTCAGCTTCTTTTCCTTGCCTGTTTTCATCTTCTCTTCAGTCCCTTAACTCTCACTCTTATTTTGTCTTTACTTCTCAGGTGTTTCCCTGTTGGGTCTCTCTACCTTTGGACCCTCCCTCTCCCCCCTGGGAAGCCCAGCAGTGAGTGAGGAGCTGCTCTGAGCAGCTCCTGCCCGCGGACCGCTCACAGGGCAGGAGGATAAGTGCACCAGCAGCTTCCCCATTTCTCCTCCGGGCAAAAAGCAGCAAACCTGAGGGACTGGCCATGGCCCGAGGCAGCAGCCAGCCCCTCTCCTGCGTCTTGTGCTCTCCCGTACACTCCGCGCTGCGCAGCCCTCGTGCCCAGGAGGCAGGAGATGCACCACCTCGGTGATGCCCCGGCAGCACCTTCCCATTAACTACACCTCAAAGCCAAGGATTTTTACTAGTTAAGGCTTAATCTGTAGAGGCCAAAATTATACCTGGTAGAGGTCGATATGAACATTCTGTGCAAGGCTGAGGTGCCATTTGGTCTGTAGGGTTTGAAAACAAACCCACAATCCTTCTCTGTATGAGTCTGACAGTTCCTATATTAATTGGCTATCGTACAGCATCCATGCATGCAGTGCTGGTAATTAAGGCAGAGTCAACACTCATACACCCCCAGTTTTAAAGAAAGATTGCTTGGTTAATTAGGATATAATTTGGTTTTGTATGCTTCTAGAAATCATTTCAATAAGTTTGTATACTATTATTACAAAATTGAAAACTGTCAGCAAAGCAGCTATAATTAAAGTTTCTGACTTAAAGGCATAACACCTGAATTTTGAGAATTACCTTTTTTAATGGTATGAGAAACAACATTGTTCAAGTTTAAAAGATTTGTCTAAATGAGTTTGTTCATCAAGAGAAGGAATATTGGGTTTCCTCCTATTTTTCCAGCACACGCATCATATTCAATTTCTCTTTATTTTTTCCTGTTTTTTTAGAATCACGACTATATTGAATTAACCCATTATGAGAGACAGAAAAGTCACAAATTCCCTCAGCCCAGCAATACAAGAATTTGCAGTTTAAAGACCTCGCCATAAAAACTTTACATACTGTATCTGACACAGTGTATCTGCTACCAAAGATATGCATCTAAGCACTGCAAAGTGTCATTTTTGGGGCAATGCATAGCAGGGAACAACAATAACGAAGGGAAAAAAACCCCACAACAGTATAAGCTACAATAATAGAGTTTAGGATGTAATCACTTAGCTGCTGTCTCTGACCACAGTGGTAGAATACTACTTTCCAGCTGAGTTTAGTCTCTGAAGGTCATTAGAGATGTGTACCAATAAACATACACTCTGCTATCAGATTAGCAGACAAAACAGTTTCCATGGCAACCATTGGACAAGAGAGCTCGCCTGCATTCAGCATTAATTTAAAATATTTTTTTTTCCTCCCTCAGTCTCCTTGGAGTCAGTACTGTGAAACACAAGTGCTTGCAAGCTCTCTAATCTGCGGCTGCCTTTGAAAACCCATCCAATGTGTGTTGAAGCTGAGCCAATTAACGTTACGAGAATTGGGTGAATTGCAGAAAATCTGGCAAGGCTGTGTTTACCAATTAGGGTTTTTTTTATGATGCAAATGCTGCACACCATGCAGCAGGAATAAAAGCCAGCTATGCTGAATATGAAACTGTTAATTGCATTTTTCAGAGACACGGCTACAAGGTGAAACTAATCATACAAATGATAACTGGGTTTTACCACCTACAGTGCTTTGGTATTGCACTTTCACTAATCTGTATTAAAATAGCCCATAAATTTTTACAGCGAAAGAAGATGCAGACCTTAGTACACCCTTCTGAATTTTAGGGGACATAAGGAACCAGGGAAATTAGATATAGGCAACAAGGAATGCAATCAAATTAATGTTAATAAATACCAAGCAGTGACTTTTTTTTTTTTTTAAAGAAAATACGTGTTTGCTACAAACAAAGAGAGGTATAATACATTCAGCTCAAATGAAAATCCTCCTAGTCAAAGAGATTGGTAAAGATGTCAATGAGTAGGAAGTTTTCTGAGTAAATCAGTCCAAAGGAAGATTGGGGTGAGGATGCAAAATGCTTGGCTCAAAAGTCCCAAAGAAAATAGGATAACGTGTATCTATGGAGAGGTTTACCAGAAACTTTACAAACAGCAGGAGAGTCCAGTATATAAGACTCCAGATTGCTGACAGGATTTGGAATACTTTAGCCTGAAGAGAACCTTACAAAGAGGACCTTATATCCAACTGTTCCAAGTGTGTAGTATCTTTTTTAAAAAAAGAATTAAAATATTATTTATTTTCAAGTATTATAATTCAGTATAGAAAAATGCACGCAAATGGATTTCGTATCTAGACCTCCCCATAAGTTAAGCCTTATGTCTCCAAGGGTAAAACTCACCTCAGTTAGGGGAGCCCTTAATAAGAAATATTTAGAAAAAGTAGTTAAATTAAATCCTTTGATAAAGTTTTCAATGGTATGTCAGGACCTAGAAACTGTGAAATTTTATTTGAATTTTATTTCTTCCTCAAAGATTTCTCAGTATGGAAAAAGAAAAACTAAATTAATTTTCTACCTTTTTCTCCTGTAAATGAGACACTGAAGTTTAATCATTAGATAAAACTATGAGATCACTTTTCTGATATGCACCTGGTGAATATTTAAACAGAAAGAACACCTAAAAATGTTGCTGCTAACTTTACCACTAAACCACAGACACTGCCACTAACACTACCACTATCTCATCCACTTGGAAGTATGAAGTACTTTGTGTATACTTAGCTAATTGTTTCCTGTTACAAATTAAACTAAACAGTGATGACAAATAAAACCAGGTCCTAAGGACATATGATGAAGTAGGTTCAGTTGTCTTCAGGTGTGATAAAGATCACAGTACTTTTGGGACCCACAGTCCCAAAGTGCTCTCGAAACTTTAATAATTTTTCATTGAATCTTTATGAGAAAAAGAAGTTGATCTTTCCCATTCTGTAGATAATTTGTGTGCCTCTGTTTCCTTAATTGTGTCAATCACGTAGAATTAGAAATCTTGCCATCAAGTAATTTGTCATAAAATTATCTCTATGCCTGTACTTTGTCTTTTAGAAGACAAAGCATGCAGCATGACAAACATTTGGAGAGCACAAATATTTGCTAAACTAATGTATTTTGTGGTCAGCAACCACATGTACAAGACACTTAGAAAAAGAAGAAAACATCAGGCAGAGAGGGTTTTCAAATGTTGCCTTTAGAGAAGAGGATCAAAGTAAATGCTGCAAAGAATAACCACAACTTAATACACTAGACAACTTCAATTGAAAGTGGCATGGCTTAAAGTAACAAGATAATAGGGTTGAATAATGCAAATGACCATATCCCATGTGGGTTTGCACTACAAGAGATCCTAAAACCACAGAAAATTAGGAAAAAGCATTGAAGAGCAGATTCTTGAAGAGATTTTCCTAAAAGAATAGAGAAAATGAGGACAGCTGGGAACCTTGAATGCACAGCAGGATGAGGGGCAAGGGAATGATTTGCTCTATAATAAGGACTGAGGGAAACAGTGACAATTGTAGAAAGTACATGAAGAAAACTAGCCAGGAATGAATGGCCCATGTGTTTCTGAACTGCACTGGCAATCAATCATCTATTTTCCAGCAAAAGACAAAATAGAAATTTGAATCGCAACTGCTGCCAGAGTGTGCTTAGCCCACATCAGTACAGCATTAAGACAGCAAGAGAAACTCTGTCAGACTTGATAAAATAGTTATTAGAAGGGATGAGTTTATGTGCTTTGGAAGACAGATGGGTCATGTCAGAAATTAACTGTGTCTAAACGACATACTTCTCTCCATTCTTTTGTGTATTTATTTACTTGAGCTTTCCATATTCTTGGGTTGATTCATAGGATGCTAAAGACATCCAATAGCGCTGGCATATAAACCTCTGATAGTTAAAGATTTGAATTCTCTTCAGAGTTTTCTTTGAATCAGGAATTTACTGCAGGTCTGTTCACTTCCACTGTCCATAATGTTAAAAGATACAGATTTTTAACATTTGTTTTGCAAGAACTTAGAAGCTATTCAAAAGCGGCCAGAAATCATTTTGATTTCGATTGTTGCAATGTATAAATTTGAAGACCTTGGATTTTGGGCTTAAAGAGAAAGAGAAAAATTAAAGTAATCAAGATAATGATCAAAGGATAACAACACACAATTGTTACTGAAGATTATAAAGCCCAGAAAAATCTGACTGATTATCTCTGCAAACAAGCTATCAGATTGCTGGAAATTGTTGGAGGTGCGGAGGCTATTAGGAAAAAGATAGCTTTGCAATGAATGACAAAATTATGATCTGCCTTGTATCCCTGAAGTTGTAGATAGATGAGCAACAAATCCTCTGGTTCTTGAGAAGGAAACATCACTGTAAAATTATTTCATGTACAGCAGTCCAGCATCCTGGTATAAGGAAACTCACTTTTGAATAAGACTACTTGGCAACAGAAGGCAACTCTGAGGGTTAGAACATAAAGCAAGCATTACAAATTATTGGTTTACAGTTACAATAGGTGAGATGCAGGACATTTCCCAAGGCTTAATTGACCAGCTGGGAAGAATTGCTCTGCTTAGGGTAATAAACGCAAGGAAACAATTTAGGCCAGAAGATTACTGAGATTAAAAGGGGAATCTTCAAACAGATCCTTTTTTCACACTTTTTTGTTGCTTTTTGAATTTGGTTTCTTTTTTTTTTGCAAATATGAAAATGCTGTTTTGCACATCACACAAGACCCGCAGAAATCCAGCCATTTAAACTTATAATGTAGAAATAAACTGTTACCACCACATTCAGAATATTCTTGTGCTCAACAAACACACAGAAGGATGGATGATCTCTTCCTTGAAGACTGTTTGATATTAAAAAGGCAAGAAACAAGGAAAAGGGTGAGAATGAAAACATGAAAATCATTAAAATGGTAACTGGGAAAGGTTTTCTGACACTGTTGATTACCCTGAACACACTTGGCTTTACCACCTGGCTGGCGATATACAGCTCCTTGTTCTTGATATGAGTTAGCCCGGCTTTTACAGGTGTCATAGAAAGGATTCAAAACCAGAAAATAATTCTCCTTAGTGACTCCACTTAGGAAGAGATGTCCCATTCTCCTAAAGAAGTCTGAGAAAGGTGTGGCTACAATAACGTCTAGGACATGGATAAATCAAATAACACTATTATTTTTTATTGCTGGAACTCTAATTCTTCCTCATCTTGCTCTGGAGTTTGCAATCCCATCATAATAAAGTAGGTTTATACACAACTGGTAGTAGAAATGCATTCTGAGTATACTGGAAATCTGGACTGTTGATTTTTTATTATTTTCTACTCAGTGTTGCTACTCTTAAGATGTGATATCACAGATGACAATCTTTACTACGTTAACAGGGAACTTCTCCAAGTTATTATTATACAGAAATGTTTTCTCCCTCCCAGGGACCATGGCGACTGCAGCACTAAAAATAAGCACTGTCTACAGAGAGATGAATGAAGATATGAACATGGCATTCTGCAAGCCACAGCCAATAAAATCACTGAAATTTGGATGGAAATGATATGGAAGGAAAACTCACTGTCATTTTGCCAACAAGCATTTGAAATGCAAGTATCACAGAGCTGGAGCCACATCAGCATGAGTCAGTAGTATCCTACCTGTCCTTCTACTAACCAAAACAGTTTCAACAGACTTCTACACACAGTTGACATAATTGCTCTTTACTCAAAGTCCAAATGCTATGGTAGCTCTAGGGGTTGTAGTCTCTTAAGGTTACAAAATATAGCACAATATAATAATGATAAACCAGGTAAGTGAAATACCTAGACACTGCTGGCCCAAGATGAATCCCATTGTTATGCTGCCTCTGCTTCTCTCGAATTCTGATTTACATAGAGTAAAATTTGCATTTTCTGAATTATAAGACTATGCCTAATATGTGTCAGAGTAACTAATGTGACAAATCATGTAACTCCTTCAAAAAACTACTGGACATCACATTGTAAAGGAGATCTGAAGACTGTACACCTTGAGAAATATTTTTTGAATCAGGAAGTGTTTGGATTTTTAATCTGACCCATGTTATTATGTACATGTGTGTACTACTTGTATCTCTAAAAAGTTCTCATAATCCTAGTGTGAAAAGGAACTGTTCTTTCTCTACATGTCATTGAGACCTCCACAGAGAATAAAGTCAAAGTCCAGGGTGACTCTGAATAGTATAATTTACAATACAAAGCAGTAAGGTATTCCTTAGGTTTCCAAAATAATCTTCTACACCAATGTAAAGTAATACAGGAAAATAAAGCCTTGGTTTATTCCTGCAAGGCTTCCACAAGTAGAGTTTGTAATGTTCACCCACTGGATAGAAAAGCTTTATTTCCCTCAGAAATGATGGAAAAAGAACATTTTCACTTGTGGGTTGAAAGTAAATGAAAAGGGGGGATGCCAGAACATCCCTTAATCTGGGTTCCTAGACCTGTATTACTATTATGCCTTTCATTACTCCAGATGGTATGGTTATCAAGTCAAAAGTAGGCTGATATGCATGATACATGAAGACCATGTCATTTATCAAGAGTGAAAGGCAGAAACATTTTAGAGTGTGACATTAATTTCCAACCCTAGGTATATAAAACTGTATACAAAGTGATACAGCGCTGACCTGCAGTTATGGAATGATTGAGGGGAGAGGGGCAGCCAGCTCAGACATCCCTGAGAACATGAAGATTTAGAAGCAAACCAACTTTGAGGAGGAGAGGACACACCAAGCGCAACCTGAGGGTCACTACAGGGGTCTGCCAGCACATTTGATTTGGTTGTGTGGATTCTCTGTGAACATATGAATTTACTGGGCTGAAACAATCAGGTAAGATAACAAAGGCAAAACAAACCAAAGTTTTGCAACAGGGACCATGGATAAACTCAATAATTAAGTTGGAAATGTATTTGTTCAGGTTTAGTATTGAAGGTTTACATTTCAATTGAAAAGCTTTGACCTCATTTTAGAAGGTCTCTTTAGATATTTTAATCTAATTTATAATAGATTCAGTTAAAACACAATGGTTAAATATAATAGTAGCTATTGAACCTGCACATATCTTATATAACATCACTTAATGCCTTTTGGCCTCAGAAGAGCTAAATGTGTGACATATAAACTGGGAGTTCTTACTGTAGATTCAGAACTACTCTAGTTAGCAATCGGTAATGTTAATTATGCAAACAGGCAATATTTTTTCATTTTAGTCTCCCCAAAGCTATGAATGAAAGATTAGTAATGTCATTGGAATGAAAGAATGGAAATGCATAATGTTTAAATAGCATACTAAAAACAGATGTAGAAACTAAAAAGAAAGCCAAAAGGACAAACAATTCCCTTTCACCATTTTCTTTCCTTTTTCTCATTCTTTTTAAAGATACCATCTCAAATGACAGCACAGTGTACAGTCCTGATTGCTAAAGTGTTTGCTCAAGAGTTTTAAATGTATTTTCTAACAATGGTCCTGAGATTTTGAAAGTAGAAACAAAAGAGATATATGGTACATTTAGTGTATTGATCGACCTTTGTATACAACAAAAAAATACCCTTACTTCGTGAGCACAAATTACAAGAAGAAAGTTTAAGGCAACATTTCTACCTTTGGACTCACAGACCTCAATTTTCTTTTCAAGACTATAATAAAGACTAACCTACAGTTCCGCTACCCTAGTGTAGCACAAATTGGCTGAAGTCTGATGTTTCCTAGGGCTTCCCAGAACTTGGGAAGAAACTTGTACTGACAAAAGCGCTATCATCTCCCATGTGTTCCACTATATCCCGGCCCAGGTAGAAGAGGGGATCACAGCCCTCCCCGGGGGAACTAGAGCAGAAGAAAATTTTATGTTCCCAGAGCACTAGAGCTGCACATCGGCTGTGGCCAAGGTTGAAAGATGAAACTTGTCCTCTTCAAGACATAGTCAGAACAGGATATTTTTTGAATAGCCAGGAGAGGTTATTCAAAATCTGGATCACAGAAAACAAGTTGTTCTAATTCACAAGTCTGTTCCTGGAACCTGAAGTTCCATTCAAAAAACATGTACTGTAAAAGCAGAGAAACCGCCTAACAGTTGAGTCATTGAGAAATATTCCAAGATTTAATAGCTACCTGTTAATCCACCCCAGGAAAACTTAAAAAGGAGGAAACAAACCTATTTCACCTTTTACAAAGCTACTACCTAGGAAGCATTTCATCTCCTGGTGATATGATATAACTATCATATTTTGCCAGAGGGGCCATTTTCATGCTTGTTCTTTCTCCCATACGTTTTCAGCCCAGGCTGAAATAAACATAACCACATATCAATTAGGAAGCCCTCATCAGTCCCTGAATTTCAGGCACTGGCTAATATTTCTGTTGCAGCATCTTGTAAGACATGTTGCCAGTCATTACATTTTATTTCCCTGTTTTCATTTCTAGTACTGAATACTATAATTCAAATTTTCTCACTTCTATTTCCAGGAGTGCTGTTGGGTAAAGGAATAGATCTGTAACTATACCTTTAATGATGGCTTAAAATTAAATTGCTGCTGTGGATATGGATATTTCTCCAACACATTACCAAAACAGGGAAAAAAAAAACCTGCAAAACAAAAAACAACCAAAAAACCAAAACCAAAAGCCAAGAACTAAAATAATTCAGCAGACCAAATCCATGTATTTCTAGAAGGGATGCAGTATGTTGGGGAAAAATATTTATATAATACCAGATATAAAGACCAGAAAGAAATGCAAATAGAGAGGGAGAAGCATATATTACCAAATTTAAGCTTTCTGGATTAGTGAAACAGAAAACCTCCTATGGATCCAGAATAAAAGTTTCCTTTCAGTTTATTTTCTGTTGTATGGGTTACTTTTCCATTTCAGCAACTTCTGTAATGGAGGCAATTGGTCATTATTGACCATTTGTATGGGACTTCATTGGCAGTAGCATTCTGAGGGAAAAAGTACCTTTCCAAAGGATCCTATGTTGCTTTAAAGCATGTAACAGTTTCAGTATGCCAAATGCACGTCGTGCTGTGAGCCATCACAGCAGTACACAGATATTGATTTAGATAGAAACCAGAGGGCTGGGGAAGATAGAAAGGGCACAGTGTGCTTTCTGATGCGTATGCATTATTTAGCTTTCATAGTTTCATCTGAAGTTAGTGCCTATTTAGATAAAATTATAGAATCGGTATCACTGCGTTCAATAGAGGTACATCAAATTACTTCTGAACCAAAGAGATATAGACAATATGACTTATTTGTTCTTGTAGCTACCAAGAAAATAGCTTTTAGTGATGATCTATTTTTTTCTTCTACTTGAAAAATATACCTGGAAAAAAGTACCATATTGTGAAAAACAAAGAAAACTAGAGTCTTACCTGCTTGGTTCCCAAACAGGTGCACTAGAGAAATCTATCATGTAAATTCCACTGATTCTAATACCTAGGAATGTCAAATGACTGCTTGGAGACAACTAATTGGGAATTTCTCTAATATTGAAACATAGAAAAATTCACAGAGTAAGGGAGGCAAAGGCAAAAGAAGAATGCAAGGAAGACGTATTCAACTAACAAAGGTAGGAAAGAATGGAAAGGTCATAAGAGATCATAACATTTACATTAGTAGCTTGGATTAAAGTCCCAATGTCTTATTTGTATTTCCACTTTTTTCTAACACGTCTTTAACTGAGATAGACAGAGTAGTTCCTAGACCCAAAACTTAACATGAATGAATGTATTTGTTCTATATAGCCATAGTTCCTTAGAAAACTACCATAAATCATGAAGATAATGTTCTTTGCGGGCGAGATCTTGTACCTGAGAATAAAATCACAATAATTTATGCAATATTTCATGAGTGATTTTACATGTGCAGTAATGAACATGAGAAAAATCTGAGCCCCTCAGATGCCACTGAAAAATATTTTGAATACATTTTACTATTTAGAGTACCATGTTTTGCAATTCTTACCAAACTTGTGTACTATTACAGGGCGATGTGGAAATGACTGACAAATGCAAATGTTTCAGAAGATAGCCATTATCATTATATTAATCTGTTCATTCTGATTCTGATCTACCAGTGGTTTGTACAGAAGCATTTTTAATTAACAGTATTAGTATCAAAAGGATTATTGTGTGAATAAGAGCTTGCAGACCAAACTGAAACACCGCACAATCTCTGATAACAAGCTGGCAAATAAATGTATTCACAGTGAAACGCTTACTTATTTGACTCAGTAGCGCAGAAGCATCGACTTCCAGTCAAACACACACAAGCAGATGATTCTTACACACTAGCCTATGAGAGTTGAAAGCTTCTAAAAATGATGTACCATTTTCAAATAAACAAATTAAATGCTTCCTCTTGTACCTTTCTACCAAAACATCAGATAAGGATTTAGTAGACTTTAAAAATTAGGTTATGGTTCACATGACAAGTAAGTGCTTCTCTTAAGGAAAAAAACCCCAACCACACCTGTCACAAGCATCATTACCAACTGTACAACATACATTCGTATAAAAATGTAAAGATTATATATATTTAGTAGAATGTTAAAAAAAAAAAAGCCTAATACTAATTCCACCAAAAATGTATGTAATGGCAAGTGTTTTTTTCACTGACAATTATTTATTTGTAAACTTGATAACAATAGGAATTATTATTATTTTCTACTGGATACAGTACCCCAATTACATATGTCATAAGGATAAGCATAATTTAATCAAAAAGAAAAGTTTTCAGTTATAATTAATACTAACCATTGCATTTTATAATGCTAATGATACCTTAGAAACATTATATCCTTCTGGGCACATTTCAATTTGTATCTTTAAAGTTAGGATTCTGTCTTTATTACAGATGTTTTTATTTATAACCTAACATAGAAACACACAAATAGACAGAAAGCATACATTTTGCTGTGGAATCGCATGTAAAAGATGTTGCTACAGTGCCTTCTTTTCTATTATCCATTTTTTAATTTAGAAATCCCTTGAGGGTCTTAGCTAAATTAAGACTTGATATAAAGCAAAACTTCAAAATGGAACTGAAATTTGAAAGAAGCTATATTTTATTATTTAAATATGATTTAAATTACATTTTGTCTAAAAAGATACCAAATAATCCTCTCCCCTGCCGCACACACACAAACAACCCCAGACTAGATCTTTGCAAAAATTTACTGGGAGAATATTTCTGATAGCAAGCCAAAGTCCTGGACATAGTGCTCTAAGTAACGGAGATGGGCAAGTCAGGACTGGAAGAACATTCCTTCCCATCCTTAGACCTTGGAGAAACAACTACAAGGGACAGTTCACTAGCATTATAATTTGCGGCCCAGGTCCAGCCAGTCTTTTCTGTGCACTTTTCCTGCTGAAAACATCACAAGAACAGTTGCTTTCACAGGATTTTTCATGGAGTCTCAGGGGATCTTCTTGTTATGTTACTGCAGTATTCTGAATGACAGTCAGCCAGCAAAAACAGCAAGAACAAGATCCAAAGAGAGGAAAGAGTGGGAATAAGGGTCATAAAGAGACAGGGAAGTAGAAAGAAACATAAGGAAAAATGGATTAAGAAAAAGGAAGGATCAGAAAGTAACAGCAAAAATAGGGAGTTGGGGAACCAGAAAATTAGACAAAAATAGAAATGAGGTGAAAAAGATTTACAGGAACGACATTTTTTAAGATAAAAGAAAGGAAAAAGGAAAATAAAACATCCATTACAAATGGAGACTATATTAAAACAAACAAACAAACAAAAAAAAAAAAAAAGGAAAGGAACCTTAACTTAGAAGAAGAATTAAAATGGAAGGGCTGAATAAGGCCTGCATGAAACTTGCTGTGAGGTGCAAGAGATTAATACAAAACAGATGTTGTGTAACTAGAAAGACAGAATAATCAAATTGTGAATAAACAACATTCACAAAGCAAGCCCAGCTTAGAATACATGTGTTATTTTATTTTCCATTAGTAATAGAAACATGTGTTGGGTTTATAGTATCCATTTACATCTTCCCTAAAACATTGCAGGAGCAGGTAGGACTAATAAAAGCTTGCCTGGCACAGGTCTGGTAAACAATGACTGATTTTTTGTATATTTATACGTTACATTTTGGGTATGTGTTTCTTCTATTCTTTGCAGTAATGTTGACATAAAATTAAAATTCACTGTCTACATGCAACACAAACACAGACAGTCAAGATGCAAAAGTGTTTGCTTTTTTGCACAACACAAAACCCCTTCAACTTTACAAATATTAATATTATATAAACTATTGCCATGGGAAGAAAACAGTGAGCCCGTATCAGCAATGGGACTACTACTGACCCTTAAACTGCACTTAAAATTTGATCCTGCTCCTTTCCAGACACTGGGGAACCTCCCATTTACATGTGTTGGGGCAAGATTAAGCCATAATGGTGGATGCCCAGACAGGAGAGGGAAGAGACGAGTCATGATTTGAAAAGAGGACTTAAAAAGGAATTAAAGGTAGCAGCAATCATTGTGTGCTTTAAGCCTGAACGGAGGGCCAGGCATGTCAAAAGGAAAGCTTTCATTAGCTTCACTGCCCTCTGACTCGAGTTCTTTTACATTCTGGAGGGCAGGAAAGATTATGTTTTGGAAAGCTGAGAGATTGAAATCATGCTCCATAGGCATTAAAAATGTGTCTTCTCTGCCTCAAGTGCGGCATGATCTCAATCTTGTGACTGGGGGCAGGAATAAGACTGGAAACTGAGACTCCCGGTCATGAGAGCACAGTTGCATTCACATCACTTATCAGAGTTGAAAAATATTTTCATGTTTTTCCTCAAGTTACCTCGCTAGATGTTTTTCCCTCTTCTTTCCATTGTTAGCGAACATAGCACAGAAAAAATATTAAAATGACGAGTATTGTGATATCTCTGTAAAACAATAACAATTCATTTAGGCTCATACAACTAGGTAATGTAACTACAAGGCAGTATTTTGAGTAATCGTTGAAATGACGTTTCCTCAATATTACGTTCTAAATTTTCTCATCGATGAATATTTTAAAGAAAGAACCAAAAAGATATTGTAAGGGAAGATATATATGATTTTAATAGGTAAAACTTCGTAAGTATCCACTGACAAAAATAGCTTAATAAGATGCAAAATGTTATGCTTTCTCTAGTCTACCTCTCTTCTTTTTCACCCCGATCTTCAAATCCCCAAATTACATGTGAAAATATTTAATGACGGCATAAATAAAAAAGTAAGACTCCAAGTATGCAGATGTGTAATTTTCACACATTTCTTTTTTCTCATGCAGTTGTCTAGAATTAGCTTTGTAAATGGAAAAAAGATACATTATAACTTCTAAATCTCTATTTTCTATCTTAAAATATTAAAATATTGCTATTACATGAACTGAGAGGGTTATGTCTATTTTTACTTTAGAGAATGTAGATAAAAGGCAGGCAAAGCAATTTTTTTTCCTGGACGGCTTCACATGCACATACACCCCTTTCCAATGTTGTTTTAATCTCAACTGGAGGTGACTACTCATTTGTAAAAGAAAAGAGGTTAAGAGGCACTAAATAAAGATGACAGATAGCTTCATAAAATAATTTAAATTACTCTGAAAAAGAACTGGGTAGAAAACAAAGATGACGCTGTTTACAGTAACAATATTTAAAATGTATTAATTAAGCCCAGAGCAGAACTACAAAAGAGAGAGGTGCTTTGAAGATGGAAAGCTCTGAATGCCACAGGAAGCTTTGAAGTTTCTCAGTTTCCTTTGTTTCTCACTCATAATACATGAGGACACTCTGCAGTAGCTAAGCTTTAACTTTCAAGGGACCTTTCTCTGTTTGTTCCACCATTAATGAGGGGGAAAAGAAAAAAAACATACCCTGCTCTTGCTATTCGTCTTTAGAATTCATGGCAGAGAGATTCACTGCTGCCGTGAGAGTTTCTGGTTCCTATTTGGGAAGGCCAATTTAATCTATTGAAGGTTATTCTGCAGTCAGATGTGCCAAATATATGCCAGACTTGAGCAGAAATTAATCAAAGCAGTCACCTAGTACAGCTTCTGTTATACTATAGAGGCAAAAGTAGCAATGCTAGAGCCGGGGCTGGTTTCAAACTTGCTCTTAAATCTGAAACTAAAAATTTCAGTTTCACTTTCGCTTACTTGATTTGGTCTCCAAGCATCCTCAGGCAATCATTTTAGCAGAAAGTTATATGGATAGTAGGAAACATTTTCCAGTGGTACCTTCTTCATGTGTGAGGACAGAAGAATCCAGAGAAAAGGAACAGTTTGAAGAGTTTTTTACTTCCTGATGATGTCCCTGGAGATTGTTGTTGAGTTCAGTATTTGAATATATTGAATCAAAAGGTGAACTTACGCACATTTATAGGTTTCTTGACCTTCCAATTCACCCAAGGGGAAGAAATAACTTCATTCCTTACACATGATTCCTGCAGCAACAGAGGTGATCCCCCTCCCCTCTCCATCCTACTTTATAGATTTAGGTAGAGCACTTCCACTATGTATATGATGTGCATTATCTCCAGAGATAACACGATCACATTGTCATGCAAACATGCAAATCACCACTTTCTAGTTGCCATGGTTTCAAATTGAAACGCTGGCATCCTTTTATCATGGCCCAGCATAACTTACTGTAAAAAAAAAAAAAAAAAAAAAAAAAAGGCAGCAAGGCAGCAACTACAGGACTAGCCTGCATTACACTAGAGGAATTTAGATAGCTCTAAACCACCTACTATTTAGAGGACTAAATCCTAGGTATATTTTTTTAAATTCCACTAGAATCTCTGATGCTGCATCTGTGTTCTGTTAATTAAAACATTTTTACATAAACTGGCTCACATTGCCTCTAATTTAAAACTAAATGAAAAGAAGAAATGTCAGGTTCACAGCCACAACACAATACTACTGGGAATGTGCAGCCTTCCAGTTTTAGCACTCAGGAAATACTGCATTAATATGGTCAGAATAGCTTTATGTTAAAAAGGGGGGAAAAAAAAAAAAAGTTTTACAAGTGTATTCATTGATTGCTTTTACAAAGACTTAGGAATGAAATACCACAGAAGAGGTGAAGACCAGGCAGGGGCAGCACAAAATTCTGTGTTGCCCTGCTGAGGTGCTCCTGTAATCCTCGTGTATGGGCTAGAAAGAGCACACTCAGGTTAACTGCTCCAACTTTGCTGGCAGTGCCAGCATTGTATCAATGGCTGGAGGGATGAGGATGCATCTGTTGGAAATAATACGAAGACCTCAAATTTTCTTATATAAAATTAGCCAACAGATTCTACACAGTTTTGAGTGTCTATTTGCAAAAAACATGTTCAAAAGAAGAACGTAACTGCTGTCTCATGTGTCACCAACCTGCATTTCACTGCTGGACAGCTCATTAATTTTAGGCCTCTAACTTGCAGTGCCTATAGGAAGAGGCTAATTTTCCAAAGACCTCTGTAAGAGAATGGAAAGAGCGAGCCTCCCACACAGGGTGATTCAGAGCCACACCTTAACTTAGATGCTCCAAATTTTCCTCTGGGGAATCTTCCCTCAGTCCGAGATCTACATAAGGAGACTGTCCTCCTAATTTAGCCATATGAACTAGGTGGCCTGAATTCCAGGGTCTTGAAGACCTTCCCAAGAGCCCACTAATCCATGTCCAGACAGGAACCAACGTACAAAATGAACCGACAGTGGGATTAAATGTGAAGGCCATGTTAGACAGGACAATTCTGCTTGTGGCAAGCCTCAAGAACAAAACCTGAAAGACCTGGCTTGCCCATTCTCAGCGTAAGGGAGCCTGGGTATGTCCCTCTGCATTAGTTAGCACTGAGGAGCTGTTGCTTGCTGCATGGATGTGACTGTGAAGGAATGATGCCTTGTCTCTGGTGTCTTTCCTGGATCAATGTTTTCTACAGGTGTGTGCCTTAAACACCTAAAATGGGTATTTTGCTTGTATTTCACCCAAGGCAAGCAAAAATAAAGTCAGATAGCTGAAAGTTAATAAAACCCAAATGTTCTACATCTAAAACCAGAAACTGAACTAAGATTTAAAGTATTTACTATACAAGAATGTTCACTGTTATCTTCTTTCCCCCAAATTAATATTTATCATACTTATTTAAACTCTCTCTTACATCCATGTATACTCCACTTCAAGCCTAAATACTAAATATTATTAATAATTATGGCTAGTACACTGATTCATGCAAACACAAGTCACATATCTCTAGAGCCTAAAGAGGCAGTCAGTTTTCATTAGGGGAAGTCCCAAGACACGAGCTCTGGCACTCCTGATTTTATGGAAGATTTTTTTGTGTGTGTTTGTGGCTTCTTTCAGTAAGTTAAAATAGCATGTAACTTCACATTACTTTGAAGCCTCTTGCGGCTTTTCTTCAGCAGCTTTAGGGTAACCTTTCCACTGCCTGTGGCAACTGTTTCTGCACCCTTATGTCAGTGCCAAAGAGCAAAATTTTTTTGTAAGTTGTAATTTTTAGTGTCAAGGAGAGATGTGATCTCTTTATCCACCACTCAGACAACAGAGCGTAGTCCAGAACAAGTGAGTATTCCACTAATGATTTCAGGACAAACCTTTCGTTTCCAGGGTAAAAGGACCTTCAGTGATCTTTCTATACTTTAAATTAGGAAAGATCTTAGAAAAAATGCTTTTCACCCATACTCTGTCATTTGTAGTAGCTATAGCATCAAACAAGAATTTTGACACTTTTACACAGACTAGTTCAAGTGTTATCCTTAACAAAATTATAATCTATAGCTCAAAAATTTATAAATCTATTATAAATCTAAATATTATTTTAAAATAAAATTGCAGCAATTAATGCTCACAATTTTAGAGTCACAGAACCCCAGCTACATGCTTGGGCTTATTATTCCCTTTGACTACTACCCATTTGTTTTCTTTTATCATCTCACTTCTCTCTGAATACCTTGGTTGATGGTCCAATTAAACCAAACACTTCATATGGCCCAAAAGAAGTTTTGATTTACGGACACTGGGGCTGGTGCATTCAGGAAGCCTTATCATGGTTTTAAAGATGGGTAAATGAAATTTTCACACCCAGGAAACACACATATTAAAAAAAAAAGTATATCTAAATACTAATTTATTCTACTTTTTCTTCAACATATGATACTTTCCCTGCAAAAAAGGTAGCATATGATTTGTCTTAAGTAGGAAAAGCAGCATAATTTTCATGTCTATTTTTGTATTAAGTCTCCTAAGAAAAATGTTCTGCCCAATCTGCCAGCACAAACTGAAAGGCTCCAAAATGCCTTCCTCTCCAATTCTCGATGGTGTTTATCCTCCAGTGTGTTCTCTGCACATACTCTTTCTCTGCCACATGTGCTTGTCAGATGATTTGGAAATATAGAACTGCCTTGTGGCTACTCTGTTTGATGTAGCTTTGACATTCATATCTATGTAACATCTTAGTCTTTGAAACCAATGGAGGAAAAAAAAATGTCCTAAAGCAGACTTTATTACCATTGTTACTTCATTGATTTCAGATAAATTCAAGTAGAAATAAACCTGGACCACTAGTGTTCAAGACAGCATTATTCTGTTAGGAGCACTTAAGGACTTACTAATTAGTCTAAATTGTTGTTATGATACCAAGCTGCAAATGCAAACATCCCTTAAATACAAAGCCCCAAACACAATAATACAGTGGTAAAAAGCTAAAAAAAAGGCAGAATACAGTAAGTCTGTCACCTGATGACACAACTGATGGCACAATTCATTTGCCTAAAACCCTGTCTCCAACAATTACTAATCCTAAATACTTAGGAAAGCCTGTGCAGAAAGGGAGACTGGTAGAAGTATTTTCCAGAACAGTGCTGTAAAATAAGTCAGGGCATTTCTGAGCCAGAGGTGGTATTTTGTGTTTTAGCAATTAATCGATTTTTCTTACACTAATTTGTGCATCACCTTTTTTTGAATCCACCTAAGCTTTAGTATTCACAACAAACTTTGGCAAGGACTTCATCAGTTTGATACTGCATTGTTTGTAAAGCCACATTTTTCTGCTTGTTGTCAGCTTTTTACAGATCATTTATGAATCTGTTGAAGAGTACAACCTCTGTGGAATTCAGCTAGTGACATCTCTGCATTGTGAAAATGGAATATTTATTCTTACCCTCTCTTTCCTCTCTTTTTACTGACTATTTATCCATGTGAAGACCTCCCTATTATCCCAGAGCAACCTAGCTGCTTTGTTGAGAGATATTGTTGAAAGCGTCTTGGAATTCCATGGGAATCATATCAATGGTATCTCCCTCTTACACATGCTCATTACTGAATTCAAGGGCCTGAAGCTGGGAGGCAGGACTTTCAAAAGTTGAGCCATCCTTAATATGCCATACATACCCATGTGTCCACTAATTTAGTACTTAGAATAATTTATATTAATTTATCCAATATAGACATTGGGTTTAGTGATTTGTTGTTTCTGTCAGTCTTTGTGGCCTTTTCTGCAAACCAGCATTACATTTACCATCTTCCAGTCTGTTAGGATGAGGCTTTCCCATCACACCTACTGCCTCAGCTATTTCATTCCAGGGAGTTTTTTGAATGATTTTGTGCAAGTATCATCCGGCCATGGTGACTTATTACTCTTCATTTTGTCTATTTGTTCCATAGATTCAATTTCAGACATTGTCTGATGAGTTTCCAATAAAGAGGGATTCTTTCATAGAAACCTTGTTAAATACTTGAATAGTGAGCATAGCTTTATAAAATTAACTTATTTTTTTCATTTATGGTGTCCTTTTCTTGGAGGTGTTCTTCAACACCTTTGATCCTATGGACTCTGTGAAAGGCTTCCTGCCCCCAATTAATTTGAAAATGATCTATTATTAGTTTTTAAAATTTTTGAAAGTTGCGTGTCCAATCTTTTTTGCCTACTTTACTACATTTTTATACTTGCCATTACCACCCTTTCTATTTTTATCTCTTGAACATACCTCAGATTTCTTGACATATCTTCTAGTAACTTCCATTCTCATTCTGTTTTACCATGTTGGCTTGATTTTGGTCTTTCTCAATTTTTTCTACTATGTAGCATGAATTTGTCTTGAGTTCCTAATATGATGTCTTTAAATAATCTCCATAGAACTTGAACATATGTAACATTTTTTCACTGCCCCTTTAGTATATTTGTAACTACATTTCTTCCCACTTAATGCATTTTTAGTTTTTGAAATGAAGGACAGGAATAGTGGATTTTTGTGCCTTTGCTGGCACATTGAATCTAAGTAAAACATTTACAGAGCAGTTGATTGACAGAAACATTTTCAATCACGTCTTTCACCAGTGCTCAGGACCAAGCTGCTACTTCTCACAGGTTCCCTGACTGCCTGGTTCCATCAAACAGTCGTTAGTGGGGTCAAAAAACATAGATGTCGCAATTCATCCAGACAGCATACAGCCTTTCTAATCTCACTCAGCATATCTCTGTATCCATTGTAAGTCTATCATACTTCCCCTACTGTATTGCATATTTTATTACTGGTTTATATAATTATTGTTTTTTTTAAATTTTGTATTCCGTATTCCTTTTCCTGCATAGGACTAGAATTCCAGTCATAACTCACTGACATGGCTTTGCATGATGTGCTAATCTGATTTGATTGTCAGCTTTCTTTAACATATAAAAACTTGAAACTAAAACTCCACAAAATTCACGAAGGGACTCACACTGTCCTTTGCACATTTTGTATCCTGATACAGCTTTCCTTCCAAATTTGCAATATATTTCTTATGTCAATAGTTAGGTACTCTGGCTTTTACTTGAAATGAAGATGAGTCTTGGGATTCCATCTATTCCCATTGCTCTTGCAGACAGCCCAGACTAGGTGACCCAAAGCCTTCCTGCTAAGGCCAGCTTCTCATTTGGGCAAATATGAATTGCAAGGAGTCTGAACACAAGCCAACTACAGACCTCTCACGGGCACAGGGAAGGGAACTGGTGATGCATTTTTGGAGCGGCCTGCAATTCAAAGCATTCTATGTGCATGCTATGACTAGCATGGAGGTGTAGGTACTGGGAATCATTACCTTTGGTAAAAGGACACTGCAGACTCTACAGAGAAACATTTATGGATAACATAATAATTGATTTACAGAATAATAAGAACATCAAATATCATTAAAAGATTATGTTACATATCAATGCCATTTATCTAGACACAATCCACCAATGGAAACATTTAAAATACTATTTGCAGTTCAGAAAACTGTAGCATGATACACACAGAGATTTTAATAAGATTGCAGGCAGGCAACAAATGTCCAGAAGCTGAAGCAGGGTGTTGAATACGTAGAAGCTTGAGCAATTTTGTGCCACTAACATGCTGTCGAAATCTCAGTAAGATCCAAATGGTAAAATACATTTTCCATACATTATACATGCACACATGATGTGCAATTTTCCATACCTTAAGCATCCTCACATTTCAAGGGAAAAAATGCACACATGTTCTGCCTTTGCCTATGCTGAAGGAGATGCAGAATCTTCTCCACAAAATATTAAATTGTGCAGTAAACCTTCCCCACAGTCTGTGGTATGCAGAAGTGCAAACTTTCCTGCCTCCTAAGAAGGCTGATACACAGGGTACAGGAGCAGCATACAGACTACTGTGAGTAAAGAATTGTAACTGTTTACTAAAGTTACTCACAGACAGTGAGGAAGATGAAGTAAAAGCCAATTACTGGTGGATATTAAGCAGCTGTGCAACCAGAGATGTGTTTTTCATCACCCCACATGTTACACAGTTTCTGCCTCAGCACTCTTCTCCTCTGAGGATCGCACAACTCTGCAAACTTTATCAAAGCTCAGAAAACTTTCTTTCTGTGTTAGGACTTCTGTTATTCTCCCACTTAAAGGAAGATCTAAGGGACTTCACTCAGGTCACACAAATGGCACTGGTTAAATTAAAGGTGTGTGTCAAGCTGATTGAGTTTAATATGTGGAAGATTGTGAGGAGACTATCATACACTTACTGCCCTCTCAGTTCGCCTGGCCTCAGCCAAAAAAAAAGCAAACAAGTGAGCTACTGTAAACAAAATAATAGTGTCTACAGCAAAATTCACATCAGCTTAACTAGGTAACTTTTAAAATACTTCATCTTAACCAATTAAACTGATTACTTCCCTATTTTATCTTTCAAACAGGCTTTTATTTTCCTAACACGTGTATGGGTAAAAAGTAAATTAAGGTAACAACAAGAAAATTAAAATTTTATGATGAACAGTTACAACATACACATAAATATTTATTCTTGTATCAGCACAAGTTACTAGTGTTATTACCAGAAAGCACTAAGTGTGGTTCCCTGAACCACAAAAGCACAGATGTACCAACTCTCTTCCTTCTTCTCTCTTAGTAGTATATAAGGAAAAGTTCTTCCTAATGTTGCTCTAATTATAACTGGGTCATTACTACAAAGTAGTAGTATGTATACAACGTGCATATATGATCACCTGAACTGAAATATATATTAAAGTTTGATCCAACATACACATACATAAATTACTTGCAATATGAATGTAAGACCGGATGTGGGAGGAACCACAAGAATATTCAAATCTCATGTTCCCTCCCAGTTTAGTAGTTGGGGCACGCAACAGCAGAGAAAAAAGATGCCTTCCTCCCAGAGTGACTGCCTATTGTTACGCCCTATTAGCACTCAAAGGTGCAAAAATAGTACATAAAATAATCAAATTTTGAAGTCTTTCCTATTCTACCCTCAGAGCCCCAGCCACCAGGCCAGCATCTGGCTGCCATCAGGCTGCTCACTTCTGGAGCCAGCACTGCTCAGCCCTCAGACGTGTCTGGGGCAGGTTTCTACAACAGGGATAGGAAAGACCTTTACCTTTCCCCTTCTTTTCGCCTGTCAAAGCCCAGTAGCCTGTTCTTCAGAGTCAGCTTCAAGGCTGGGAAAATTGTAGTTATGATATGCGTGGACTCTGAGAAACCCACTTCTTGGGGAAGAATCATTATGTTTTCTTCTTTCTGCCCTTCTCTTTACCCTCAGAAAGAGCTGTTCCCAGGATCCTCAGTAAGCCTAATTTTCAGCTCAATCCAGTCAGCTAAACTCTACTGAGGCAAGAAACTGAGTTACTGTACTTGCCCATTTTCCCCCATTGGCTAGCTATAGGTGGCTTCTAGCTCATCATTTAGATGTTTTGCATCATTTTTACTGCTTCCCCACTCCTTACTTTGACTATATTCAGAGAAAAGATTTATCTTTCCCTTCAGAGGTAAATCCCTTAATTTGGAGGGACTCTGGCCTTACTTGTGTTTGTAATTGTTTCTTGTGCAGTCAAAATCTAAGTAAAATATTAGAAACTAAGATTATTTTCAGTAAAGCCCTGAAATGAGTAGTGAACCAGTCAAGGAACCTAACTGTGCTAAACTTATTAATACATTGTGATATGCTAGAAAATACATAAGTATCGCCATCTACAGAAGAGAAATTAGAATGAGAAGTAGTCCGATGCAATCACCAAAGAACAGATCCCAGAGTACATTTTAAAACAAATGGATAAAGACTATCAGCTTTAAAACTTTCATTGCCAGGGAAATTCAGGCATCAGTGGTAAGTGACCAGAACAGGAATGGGAGACTGTTGTAGGTTTACACATATGCACATATAGCAGTTGTTTTACACTGACATGGTTTGCTTTCACTTGAGTGAACTACTTGCACCTGAACAAGTTAGAGATTTGCTTGTAAAAATATATATTTAAAAAAAATATATTCAAAATACTTGAGCAAATCCCCAGGGCAGACAGAGCTGAGGTCTAAATGTCACTGCTCTTTTGGAGACAAGATCAACCTATAACCTTATCGGAACACAAATCATGTCAGTGAACAACATTCAAAACCTGCAGAGGCCTTTCAGAGATTTTTGGTGTTCTAATTTATGGATTTCAGTTGCTGTTTTCTAACTTTCAGGCTGCTCCTTTGGAGAAAAACCTTTTTTTAATGCACATTTTCTTTAGTTCATATTTTCTTCATTGGTTACAAAAAGTCCTGAAAATCTATCACTTTTATCTTTGTGCATTTTGATGACGCATAATACTGATTAGAAAGTGTCCCAGCTGGTAATAAATTTCCTTCATAATTTTTTTTTCAAATGCTGTTTTTATGCAGTTCATACAAGAATCCAATTAGCATATCATTGTGACTGATTAAATATGCCTCACGTAAATTTACATGTCAAAATACATACTGTACTTAAACAAACAGACAAGGATGCCAGTCTTCTGTAAACAGCTTTGCATGCATAAGCTAACTCAGAAACACAAAAGCTTATATTTAAATTCTCAATGACTACCTGAATAAAGATAGAGTGAAAGGAAGATGGAAAGGTAATGTTACTCATGCATGAAGTGAGAGAATGAATATAGACATTTGTCTCTCTTTGTCTCTGAAGAAAACTATTGACAAGAGATTCCCCATCTGCATATGAGGCTGTCACGTCAGATTAGCTCATCAGGTAATGGAAATTTGGCCTCTGATCCAGAAAAGGTCCCTATGCACTAAGAATCGAGACTGTTTCAAAGAGATTGTATTATCTTAGACAGCAGGATTAATTTAATATGGGAATGACTTCTACTGGAGGAAATTTTTTGTTAAACATGTGCTAATGTTTATTATGCAGAGCATCCACTTCTCATAAGTGATCTTTCTTGACATTTATTCATTACTTTTTGACCTTCCTTGGAACCGAAAAACAAACAAGCAAAGTGCACCCCCTGTAAGCATGGATGATATGGTTCCAGCTAAAACCTCTAAAGACACATTCATGCTAGCACACATTATGAAACACTAGAAAAAATGACACTGTTGTCAGATAGATCAAATTAATCCCCCAAAAGTGGAAAAATTATTGAGGTCAGTCATGGACTGGATTCACAAAGTGCATGTTGTAGCTACCGTTCTTAACCAGCAAAGGGAAGACCCCAGTTTCAGGTCTTTCTCCAATGAATAGTTCACTCATTTGCATTAAATATGCAATGAAGGAAGGACTTGGAGACAAGTCACCAAAATCCTGGAGAGCGCCCGCATACTAGGCTGCAGTGCAGTGTTCCCTACTGCTCTTGTGCACTCTAGGTCAGTGAACGTTCAATTATTCCATGCAAAGAGTAAAAGCATCAAGAGGAAAGGCTGAGAATCTCCTCCCAGTACTTTACTAGCATCAAGATTAAGGAGATGGGTTCAAACTCCCCAAGGCAGAGGAAAACAGTGAATTCATATCTTCATCCTTACCAAGTGCATTTCTGAGAGGAAACTGAGCTTTCATCTATAGAAATTAATCGGGAAGACTGATTATACAGATTTGCATTGCGGTTTGTAGTACAAGCCAGAGGGAATTACCACGTCAGGAAAGTAGCAAGTAGATGTAGAGCAAAAGACAAAAATGCCTGTATATGACTAGATACATTCAACAGCTGCAAACAATTCCAGATGAA
The DNA here is from genome assembly GCF_030463565.1 of Pelecanus crispus. Classification (NCBI taxonomy): domain Eukaryota; kingdom Metazoa; phylum Chordata; class Aves; order Pelecaniformes; family Pelecanidae; genus Pelecanus; species Pelecanus crispus. Next base: position 11,148,925 of record NC_134644.1, read on the forward strand.
GTCAAGTCTTTTCAGTGACTTCAATGGAAAATTGGATTAGGCTACCACTGAGCATGGCAGAAAAACAAGAGGCCACCTCAGCCTCGACTTTAATGATGTCCTACATGTAAATAAACATATAGTTAATTTGATCGATATCATCTGCTTCTGATTTCACACAAACCATAAGAGCAATGGGAGGAACAATACATACCATGGAGATATTTTCTGCAGAGCAACAGTGTGTCTCCTAAGGGTGAGATAATCTACCAAACTGCATATGCTTATTACAATTGCAGTACCTCAATCTTCTGTATATTCTAGTATAGAAAGATGAACTACATAACTCCAGTAAGAGTCTGAAATAAGAAATGTGATTGAGGGGCATTTCAAAATAGATTTATTTCAAAATAAATTTAAGAAGTTGAAATAGTGAAATAATAGAAATATCAGGACAATGAAATGAGATTTTGTTATTGACATTACAAAAAGGGCAAGTCTCATTTAATCTAAAATAATTGATATGAATCAGTGGTTGCTATTAAATCTGTATACTGGTTCTGCTACTTCATTTAGTATATAAAAATTCTGAACTGATTTCTGCATTTTACAGTATCTAAAATCAGCAATTTAGAATGTTTCTTTGCCAGATTTAATATTGGCAGAATTAAATGCAGTTTAATTTTTATCCCAAAAGTGAAGAAATGTTTTTAACAGGTTTGAATCTACAGCACAGCCTTCAGCCTATACTAATAGCAAACTGAATTGTGAATGTTCTAAAAGAAATTGAAAACAGAAATTTATTGTTATAGCTCTAATTGTTGTCAATGGGATGATGTTATAATACTGACAGTGGTAAGTGATGTAAAATTTCCAAATGTTACAGCGAGGAGAAAACTGTTATTTTAGTGAATTCAAATCGACTGCCTACCCATTTATTTTATATTTGCTGGAAGCTGGGTAGAGAGGCTCAATAAAAGTACAAAAAGTTGGTACTGGACAATCACAGAAAAAAATCACCTGTAGGAAACTTTTTACTTCTTTTTTCACTCCCTAAAAATGAAGTATATCCCTTTATGAAAATTTATCACTAGTAACACCAAACAACTACTGATGTTTTAACTATTAGTAGAAAAATATAGACAAGTTCTTATTTCAACAAAAATAAATACTTCATTTCCCCAAGTTTTGTTTAAACCTAACTTGCAATCTGAAGGGCGTCTCACACAGATTCTGCAGAAAAGTCAAGCAAGACCTACACTTACTAAACATTGCCAGCTCTTTCGGTGCTTAGAATTGAGAAGTATTAGGAGCACTAAGCCATCAAATTCAGTGGAAGCTATGGGTGGAATTCAGCTTTCAAATTAAGACATCTAAACCTAAGTGTCTGCACAGACATGCCTACATATCTAACCAACCTACAGCTGGTTGTCTAAGCTCCCAATGTAGTTAATAAAGGCCAAAGCTAATACAGTTAGGAGGGCTGTTCAGATCTCCCTGAATCGGCCACATACTCTTGTCAAGCTGAATAGCTCTGTCGGCTCTGCTGACTTCAGATTGATGAGAAACCCTGAGCAAGACTTAGATACCTAAGTGTCTAGTGACCTTGTAAGTCCTGTTGGTTATCCCACCTGGCCTACAGAATGATGTGGAACCCCCATAAGTGAAGAAGCAGGCAAGTATCTTAGACAGCTACAGCACCTCCAGTGGCCCCAGATGTCTCCATCAGGCGAATGAATCCCATCATCACTATAGCGAGTGCTTACGCATGTAGGTCAAATGTAGGCACTTCCATCTAAGTATGTATCCTTCTGAGCCAACTACTGCATGAAATGCCCCTTCCTCTCCTCCCATAAGATACTTCAGGATCAAGCCCATGGAAAGAAGAAACAGAAGTCTAAAGACAGGAGAACATTCTCAAATCATTAGCATTTTGGTTGACAGTTGCTTTGAGTACAACTAATTATTCAGATTATATCACACAACAAAAAAAATTGTTACATCTAAACACTTTCTTCATCTAATGATAGCCAAACAGTGCTCCAGAGACCATTCACATACATTATAAACTAGAAAAGATGTGATTACATGGAAAATTCTGAGAAAATAAAGTAACTTGTCCCATGCAAGTTGTTTGAGAGAAAGTTGGTATTTGATCTTCTCTTAGGTTGTATCATCAGGTATTGTAAAAGTGGTGGAATATATCAGTAATTATACTTAATGAAAAAGGATTTTGCTTTGGTTTGTTGAGAGAAAAAATCTACTATTATACAGACTAAAAGAATACACATATATGCTGTGAAAAAGAAGCATACATAGACAATTTTCTAGAGGGCATTTCTTTTCAAAGCAGTGTGAAATTGCGTGTCCTGTGGCTTAAAAAATATATCATTTCAGTTTACCTAGAATCAAGATTTAGCTTACTGTATGTAAAAGAGAATGTCCAAAAAACCCCACTTTCATTAGAGAAAAACCATCTTTCACTTGTTAATAAAGCTATGTAATTTGTTTCTTAACGATCAGTGCCATAAAAGTCATACTGTGTAGTTTTCAGAGAATGTACACGTTTTTCAGCTGGTGACTTTCAGACTCTGTCTATAATAGGGAAACAATTCAGTCACAATTCAACCAACAATGCATGTAATATTGTCCCTATTAAAGCTGAGAAAGATCACAAGAAAATACTGAAAAACTGAAAATCACATTGAGTGACAAAAACCACATCTGTGATTTAGAAGCATATGGCTTTTTCCTTATTTTTAAAGGCAATGACATTTAAAGCTGCTAAGTAAGATATGTCCAAAATGGGATTTCTTGAAGTTTTTATTAGTAACACAACTAAAATTGAAATTATTCTTAAAATAATGAAAAAGATTGTTTAATAACATAGTAAATATTTGTTTAGCAATTGGCACAAATAAAACGAAGACATTGATTGCATGCTTGAGGAGGCTAATGGTGTAAATTTAACGGCTGATAGAATTATGTATGCTGAAATATTCTCTTCCACGTAGAATGTCACTTTCCCTCACTCCACAGATTTAATGATTTTTTTCTTTTTTTCTTTTTTAACAAGTCCAAACTGCAATGAGGTAATGGTTTCAAAAAAGGCAAGGCAAGGCTAAAACGTGTTGGTAACCCTCTAGCAGAGATGAACTTATGAGGGATATACACTTCCAAGGAGTAAATAAATAAATAAATAAATTACAAGGGAATAACGATGATTGTTTCAAGCAGCTCCACTGCTACACATCCTGACCGTATCTTGCAATAGAAAGACTAGAAATCTGTTAATAGATGTGCTAGAACTTTCCCCACTGCCTAAGCAAATGGTTCCCCTCATTTTGTGCCAAAATACATTTGACAGTATATCTAATAATACAAGGTGAAATGCACGGGGCTGCGTGCAGGAAATGTTGAAGCGATTATACCTCCAAGGGTTTTTTAGCCATCATGTGCCTACGTGAGAAGTCCAGAAGGTCTCCCTAACACAGGCTGGCTTAGACACACTCCTCCAGCAGGTTCATAATGAAGTAAAACCATTTTTCTTTGGCAGCATGCCTTGTGCCCAAATTTTCTTCAATATCCAGGAAAGGGGATAGGCAAACCAAAGTTTCTCCTAAGAGGACAAACAAACATGATGGGAAGGCTACGGTGTGATGACGAGCAGAGACTCAAATTAAAGTCTAGTTAATCCCTCAAAGGATGTCCTTGCCTTACTGCTATAAAAATTGTCAGAAAAGGACAAAATAAGGACTGTTTCTGTTTGAAAACCATGAGAGCCTTTACCTGCAATCAGGAGCAGGCTGAGAGGAGAATTTTAGGAATGTATGTGTTTTGGATTTCAAGTTTCACTGTTGCGTTTTGTTGTTCTTGTCAGCAAGTTAGACAGAGATTTAGTTATACATGTTCAGTTTGTACAGGAAACAGCGTTATTTATCCATATTGGACAATTTCATAAAACCAGTAGCTTCTGGAAGAACACTCAGAGATGCTCCAGGCCACAATAATGCAAAGAACTTCTGCAGAGGTGGAGAGGAAGACAGGGTGTGGAAGAAAAGTCGAAAGAAATGACAGTTTATATTAGAACCAAGCTAGTCTTTAAAAGAAATTAATTTCAATACCATTGCAACCTACCAAAAAACATCTTTCAAAAGGCCTGCTGTTCTCATGCATTGATGTGCAAACTGGTGACTTTATTTCCATCACACACTGTCACTTCTTGCCAAAAAATGGTAGCATCCTTGGAGTAGAGTCAAAGCCAATGACTGCTACAGGAGCAGTGAAACTGCAACAGTCATTTCTGTAAGGATAGCTCAGGGTTTTTTTGTTTTTTCTTAGAATTTGAAAGGAAGAATGTTATTAAGTTTACTACTTAATTATTTTTAAGTGAATGGAGCTTGCTTTTAGCAGAAGGCAGATTTGCACCAAAGTAGAATAAACCATTACAAAATTACTTGCATCTCCTATTGAACATTCAGGGTGCTCAGAATTGAAAAGCCATTAAAACTAAGGAATACTGTAATGATGTAACATAAAAGCAAATGTATGGAGGTGAACACTATGACCTACCTAACTACCAACAGTTACCTGTTGGCCACAGCCAAGAAAATGTTACCCTTCCCCCTTTTCCCCCACTTACTTATTCTGTTTACTAAATACAGCAGCACATGCCCTTTGAGGTGACCCAAGCACCTAGGATATCAGCATGGGGCTGGGCAGAGGTGACACAGGGCCATGAGAAACCAGCACTTTTCTGACGCAGCGTTTGGCAGCCACACAGGGCATTGCTCAGCGCCCAAACTGCTACAAGACTGCACTGTTTAGTGAGCCGCAACCCACCTTCTTTGCACATGGGAAGGCAGAAATAACTTGCTCCAAAAAAATGCTGCCTGTCCCTCAGCAAGAGATTTCTATGCCCATATTAATTCTGAAATGTGCTCTAAAGGTGCTTGAGAGACATCTAAGGGATTTGCTTTCATTAGGAGATCTTGGTTGGCCCTAAATTTAGGCAAGACTCCTGTTGTAGTTAATGGAGAATAACAGGATCCTCAAGGGAATGATATATACTCGACCTATCTTAGACACCAATCGTAAGTGTGATAGACATGTATGAGATAGATGAGATATAGGAGATACAGATGAAGCAGACACCTCTCATGGGATGAAATGAATTACCCTCTGGAAGCACTTATTACATTCAACTGATTGTGGAGGGAGCTGAGGTTGACTAGCTTACACTTAAAGTATCTAAAAGACAGACACCTGAGTTAGAGGAGATGAAATCCACTCTTATGTTTAAACTTGATTACAAAGAATTGAGTTAGCTGACATAATACTGACCATGACTGATTAGGTCCATGCACAGGAGGACAACTCCAATTCAACACTGAGCTGCAAGGCAGCTACTGTAATTAGTTGATACGATGCTAACACAACTTGTTTTTTTCTAAGGCACTCAGTCAACTCATTTTTAACATGAGCAAAATTGTTTACCAGTCAAGGGATGCAGTCTCAGAAATATGGGACAGTTAAGAATGATGTATCTGAGGGGTTTATGGGAAAAAAAATTACAATTATATTCTGGACACTTTAAAATATAAAATATTAATTAATATAAAATATTAATTCCTATTTTAAAATGGGAAATTACATATGTTCTGATCAAGATATTAGTTAGTGTTGAAATAAAAATTAGAACTCTGCATTGCTAAACTGAGTGCTTTTTTTAAAAAGCAGGACTGTATGAATTAAAAATTTGACACATATTGCCAATGTAAACCAACAATATTTGAAAGGTTTTCTTTAAAATAAAATGTGAAATTAGACTTTATACTGTCATAAGTTAAGTGAAGCTATCTTGATTTAAACCAGCAAAATTTCTGTTGCCATAAGGACAGATAAAGGAGTTTAAACATGTATTGAAACATTTAAATTCCAGTACAGCTTATACATATGAAGATATTTATGTAAAATAACAGGCATAGACTTATAAAGAGAAACAAATGACAGCATTAATGCATGAATGGCATTTTATGTTTTGCTAAAGATGACTAACGAACTGAATTCCTATGGAAATATAGTGTGCATGACATTCTCATACCTACCCAATGAGTTCATAATGATTACTGCTATTACAATGAATACAAAATTAATGAATAATAAATTAAATCCTTATACTAAATTGATATTAGGAGCCTCTTTAAGTCATTAATTTTTTGTAACAGTCAAGCCACAATCCATAATAACCTTCTGAAAATAACAAGTTACGGATTTAATTACAGATAAAAAGAAATGTCTTCTATTAAAGTGTGGGAAATTATGCTCTAAAAAATTAAAAATGGAGCAGATGTTGGAAAGCAGCAAAGAATGTTCATAAACTAAAATAATAACATTAATAAAAAAGGAAATTAGAATGTCATGTTTTCACTTGCAATGTTTTCAAATGAAATATTCCAGGGTTAGGATAAAAGATGAACTAGCCAAGCATACTTATGAAAAGTTGGATTGGTTTATGACATGTCAAGTGTGGAGAAGCTCTTTCATTTCTATACACAAAAATCCTGTCATAGGAAGTAAGCTAACAATCAAAATAAATGTCATATCTAAATTTGGCAATCCTCACTCAGGATTCATCTGAAATCTAAAATATTAAAATGAATTTTTCTTCATATAATCTTCCCAAGAATCTTCCTAGAGAAAAGATAACTGTCAGCCCCATAGATATATGGCATTTTGAAAGTTTAAACATCCTTAGAAATAAAACATGGAAGATATTTTAAGCAGATATGATCCACCTCTGTGTGCTACCACATTTACAGTTAGAGATTCTGTATGCCAATACTTTAGGCAATTTCGACAACTTTCAGAATTAAAAATAACTATTTCACCATAAACCATAGACGTATTGATTTATCACAATAAATACCAGCTTCTAAAAAGTGATGCTGAAAGAGTCACTGCAATAGCTTAGGCTCAATGGTACACCAGTGGAGAGCCATGACTTCCATCTCCCTTAGTGCAAGGGCAGAACCTGTCTGCGCATTTTTGAACACGCTCAAGAACTCTTTAAGATCCATGAATAGAAGATGCATTAAAAGTGCAGGATGCACAAAGTTGTTACAAATATAAAAACATTCAAGATCATACCATTTCAACGTAACTTGTTTGCATTTATATCAGGTTAAAGAACTGTTTCTGAATAAAATATTGGAGAATGGAAATCTGATGGAATTCCTTGTATTTTCTTATGACTGAAGTTCAGACATGAAAAAAAGAATTCGAGAACTATACAGAGAAAGACATAGTACATTTAAAATCTGTAAAAAGCAACATTTTGCTGGGGTTGGTTTCTATATGAATGGCCTTATCTTGTTCCTTTAGCCATATATTGTATCTCCAACAGTGTTCAAAAGGAAATGACTACAGAAATCAGATATAACTGGTTTCAATTTTTTTTTTTTTTTAAATGTGTACTTTGCCTTCCAGGTATTACCTCTTTAATGAGATAAAGGGGTAAAAAGAGTGCAGAGTATCTGTAAATACAAAAGGTATAAACGCACTATCTAGCTTTAATATGTGTAAGTATCAATACGGACAACCTCTCCCATGTAATTGCTGGATGAGGGTAGGGCTTCGCCAACAATAACATTCACAGCTGTACGGGGATCTACCCCAAAAGCAGTTTTACCTCTTGTGATACTAACCACTAACAGATTTAATGAACATGTGTGAATTGCTTGTGTTTATACAGAAGAGGAACTAGGGGGATGAAGGATGCTCACCAGCAGTAACAGTACGTTCTGTGAAAAGCTGATAACCATTACTAGACATACACTAAGAATCAAACTGAACTTGCCTCTAGGGGTACCAGAATTTGAACTTGAAAGTATACATGTGATAGTGAAAACATGCTGTGGACTGTCTGCTGTGTTACTAACCATTCTGTCTTGGTAGCTTCCATTTACACTTTTTTCTTTTTCTTGGTGAAGAAATCTGAGATGTAAACATCTTTTGGAATAAGGAGTCTTAGATACTTGCTGCCTTCTGTCTAAAGCAAAGTTTATTTAACTGTAAGGCAATACTCCACTAAGTGTGTTTAAAACTCTTAAGGGCAAGTTATAATTCATTTTGATACATAGGCCTCTACATATGCCAATTCTAACTTTTATGATTGCTTGCAGTGTAACAGATATCAGTATATAACAGATATCAGTACAACAGTATAACAGAAGACACTGAATTTGAGTTCTTAAACTGTCTTGATACTCTTTACCTACAAGCAAAACAATAAGAAACCAATACAATGTGAAAGATGGATGCACCTATTCACTCTGGCAAAGAGTCAGAGAAATTGAAGCAATAGGTAGAAAAAAAATGTGATAAATAGGCAAACTCTGCCTCATCACCAGTTTATTAAGAACAGAAGATCAGCTTCCTTGTCCATACTGTAACTACTGGAAACAGCTACCTGTACCTCTGATATTCTCGGCTTTCAGCTCTTTTTTGTCCATTCAGCTGATTTCATATGTTTAGTTATCCTATGAGAGCTCTGCTGCCAGTAGGGAAGAGAGCTATAGATAGAATGTGAGAGGAGAGGGGACCAGAATGGAAAAGCAGAATTGCGGGAGGACTCAGAAAACCATTTCAGACATTCAAATTCATCCATGTTTAAATCAGAAAACCTGAGAGGAGCATCTGATTCTTTACAGTTAAGTTAACAAAATACTAACTTACCATCAAATAATAATTGTTAACATATTTTCCTAAGGCTTATAGAAAGCAGAGTGCTGGGAGCTGCCAAGTGAAAGATAGCTTACTTGCTTAAAATGTCACCTACCTTTGCAAACATTACATTGTAATATAAAAAAACAGGTTCTACAGCAGGTGGATTTCTCAAATTGAAACCCATTAAAAAATTAATGTTAAAATACTTTTAATTTAACATAAAATAATGTAATAAGCTGGTTGAATTCTCAGTTCTTAAGTGGAAATAATTGCTGTTCGAACATGCCAATCCATTTTACAGCCAAGGGTAGTAACTACGCCCAGTGTGGTTGATTTTAGCTGCACATTTTCCATTAATGTTAATGTGAGTTTCACAGCTATATCACTGCACATGGGTAGAGAATATACCCTCAAGTTGTTAAATGGCAATGAAAGAAGAGAATGAATATGTGGTGATTCCCCTGAAGAGGAAAAATGCCAAGGAAAGAAATGTCAGAAAGAATACTATAACACACAAAATCCATTCAGAGAAGGAAGGATGGGGGCAGGGGGTGAAATAAAGCAAGCACTTCCTGGTCTCTTTTGAAAATCAGTCCTGTTCTGGGTTCCCTGCAATGATACAGCAATTGAAAAAGACTTAACAACCTCCTATAAAAGCCCAGTCATGAAATCCAGAAGAAAAAAGCATCTTTTTCTCAATGAAGTCTATGTTTCAGATGGACCTACTAATTCTTTAGACCTAGATTTAAAGCTTTATCTCTCTCTTTTTTAAAAAAATGTATTTATTTATTTATCTACATGCTCTGGATTACATGTAAAGTCAAAAAGAATTAGAGGAATATTTTCATCAGTGCTGCATCCCTGTGGCTCTTTGTTGGTGACAGTTCAACAGTTTGCCTGGCAGAGCTGATCAAGGTTAAAAACGACTCAGAAAAAAAATGGTCCTTTTTAACTGCTGCTTCTATGAAGCTCCAGTCCGGCTCCAACTGCAACCACAGAAACACTGCAACTTTATCTTCTTAGGTTTATGTCTAGGATTAGGCCATCAAATCCTGACCTGCATTTCCACAGTACATACCAGTCTGCCCAAAACCATTATTTTTTGAAGGTTTGCATTCTTCCTCCATGCACAGTAAGAATTTCATGGTCACCATATACCTATATTAGGTATTTCAGTTCAAGCAGCAAAATCAGGGGGAACGAACAGTTAAATATGTGTGAAATCACTGCAGACTTGAGGTCCTAGCTGGGGTTTGGAGGCATAGCTGAACACCTTGAGTTCCTCTAAAAAAGTCCCTGTTCATCTCTTTCTGTCTATATATATATTTATGCATGCACACATTTTCTGTAGCACATAGAATAGCACAATAAGGGAGAAAAGTAATTTTTAGTTTAGCTGGATAAAAGGAGTACAATGCCATGAAAAGGCAGTCAACATTATAAAACAGATGTTACTTTTTATAAAAATCTTCACTGTTTTCATAATTGCTTTAATATATTTATTTGGGGGTGTGCTTATTTTCTTATATTTTGCTAAAGTACTTTATCAATTTAAAATCCATTATAGGAATCCATTCATAGAGTATTGCTGGATCAAGTAATATTGATAACTCCCACAAGAAAAATTGGAGGGTTTTGCATACATTTAATTTTTGCAAATGAAATTTCCAGCAAAATTTTTGCAGCATTATCAAGTAAAATAAATACATTTTCTCTTTTATTTTTCTTTGATTTTCTTTTTATGATTAATATTTTTGAATGTAAATTAAAAGTATTAGCATTATTCATCCTGTGTATGTGTATAGCCAAATAGACACATGTATGATATACACTTATAATGTATATGCATGTATACCTAATACCACACATACATATGTGTGCATATAAGTATATATTTGATTTGTACCACAATACCAGTTTTCCCATATTTCTCTAATTTCACATTGTATGCTGATTCCTGAGCATCCATTTAGCCAATTTTGTAAACTATGATAAATGAAATTACTCTGTATTATTAGTTCACTTATGCTCAGCACAAAACTACAGTGAAAACTGGTTTCCACAACTTCTAATTACAAAACATTAGCTACCTGAGTCTTCTCCAGCTGAGCAGATTAGCATAGATCTTCTCTGCTGACAGCTTTGACCTTCACTCCAGCAAACACTTGTCAAAATGCCAAAAGTAATTACCTGGCTGTTTAGGAAGGAGTAATGGGGTGTAGCTACCTACCTTTTCTTGTTACTGATCTAAAATGTCTATAAAACTTTGCCAAGAGGCACCCTCTGGATTTTGGCATGCACATTTTTTTCTCATCTGTCTTTCTTTTTTTTAATAGACTATCAAATATTAGCTGTATGATCTCCTGCCAGCCAATCCCATCACAGTTCTGGGGGACAGGCTAAATAACCCACGAGACAGATCTTTGAACCAAAATGATTTTATGATTGCTGTCATCCTGATTTGGTTGCACTGATGCAACCAGGAAAAAAAATACAAAAAAGCAGCGGAAGCAGCACAGGAACAAATGATCATAATTATGCTATAGAAGACCACACTGTCTATCCTCTGAATTATCTTAAAAAATCATTATGTTACAGCTTTTTTAAAAATTATTTTCATAAAAAGCCTTTTCCCTATTAATATTTCAAATTTACAATTAAGGAAATAGAGGCACAGAGTATTTACAGGTGCTTGAAAATCTATAGCTAGATTTAATCTAGCACATCTTTTGACTTCAGCCAACAAAAAGCCATACAAACTCTCTTAATCCGGAATGTTCACATTCATAGAAAATACTTTCCAAAGAGAACAAAGGGATTTAACATGTTTTTTTTTCTGAAGACTAGATAATACTAGAGAGATTAAGTGCAGATTATCACAATGGTCATTAATCTCCAAATCCTGCATACAATTTTTGTCAGACAATGTAAAACATCATCTCCAAATAAAAACAACATCAAAGGTCTATAAATGTGACTCCATCTTATCTTACATGACAGAATTGATAACTGAAGTTCAGGAAAGCTTAGGATAAAAACCCTTTCTTTCACCATAGATAGTCCAGAAAACAAAATTCATCAACATCAAATCACTTGCCTTGTAGTCACAACATTCCCTAGCAATTGTGCAGGCTATCAGGTAGCAGCAGCAGCTGCTGAAGTAGCCCTCGGTCCATAGGAGAAAGACTGCTCAAAATGAAGGCAATGTTAAAATACAAGACTGAATACTGCTGACAAGTGTGCCTTTGTGAGTACTGCCAACAAACTTCTCTTATCTTCAGAAACTCTCCCAAAGCTCTCAACCAATTCCTTGTCCCACTCTCAAGAGCTCATTATTTCCCCTCAGATAGAATCCTCCACAAGCTATCAGCAGTAGAAGGTCATGCAAGTGGCTATTTTCAAGATGGACGATATGTAAATCCTCCAGACCTCCTAACTAAGCTTTTGTCAGCCGAAAACCCTCCACCTGCCCTTTCATCCCAGGTCATGTTTGTGCCTCCTTCCCAAGATGCCATCCCATAAATCGTGTTCTACCAAGAGAACCGCTTGCTGCCAGGTTCAGGTCAGCCACCCCTACACACTGTTAACAAAACACCATGCTTCTGGAGAAAGTGCCTTTTCATGTTGCTACTTTTCTCCAGCAAAAGCATATGACAATCTGATTCTAAGATGATTCTGTGTGTAACTGATTTTGTGTTTTTTCTTGTGCTTTAAATAGCAGCTATTTTTTGTGGAGCCCTGAAGTAGCACTGCTCTACCTCACAATTTTTATTATTTGGCTGATATGAAAGCTATCACTTATAATCACAAGATTGTTAATCATCCCATTTAATATATTAAAAGTAGGCTATATAGTTACATCAGATAAAGAACATTTTCCTGTTTGTACCATTATCCCCATTATTCCACACGGTGCCTAGTGTTTATTTGCATGCATAGTTTAAAATGTTAGGTTTATCTTGTGGTTCCACATTTTGAAAAGTAATAGTCAATCTGTCTAATGGGTGGAAAAAAATGTACTCACTGTTCTTTTCCAGGTAAAGGTTAGGTTACAATACTATTTGACCTAAATTAGGGTTTCTTTAATTCCCTTATTTATGCTTACATAAAAAGGTACATATTCACCAAAAAATATTAGATCAGCTTACCTATTCTTTACATAAATGCTGTCTTTTATGTATCTGTCTTACCAGATTTCTTCTTACTGTAGCATTCCTCAATAATTTGGTTTAATATGCTTAAGATCTGCTCTGAATATAGATAGTCTCTTAAGTGTATTGCACAAAAATATATAAAACTTTATTAAAGGACTATAACATTTAAAGATGTCTGGAATTTTAAGTATTATGGCTGTATATGTCATATTACATATATATTTCCATTTTCCTGGAAAATCTGTTGCTTATCATAAAAATGCTAAATAGCAGCAATTTTGCTAAATAATATGATGAAATATGACATAAAGCAGGTTGTCTTGGGTTTGGGATTTCTGCTTGCTTTGCTTTAAATTAGAATGAAATTTAATTCTCAAATATTTTAGTATAGGGACTTTTTGATATCATGTTCTCAGTGGGACCCCACAGTACTGCTGCTATACAAAAAATAATACCATTTTGTTCCAATCACACATTCTCAGTGCTATGGACTTCAGTGCAGCTATTTCTTGATTTACATCAGCTGAAAATGGTCCTTTTAAAATGTACAGGTCAGTTTGAAACACCTATGAAAGGATATATGCAGCAAGTTTAATATGGAAAAAGACTTTTCACTTCCATAGTCAAAAACTATTTGAGTTTTGAGAGATTTCTTGGACTTGAAAGAAAACCACTTTGCACTTCAACTACATGACAGTTTCATCTTGTATAGCTGTAGGTGTGAACAAGCTGACTGCAGGAATTTGGTTGTTTAATAATATTACACATGGTAATATTTATCATACTTGAAATCTTTGTGAATTTACTCAATCTTAAATTAATTTTGAATCCTTAAAGAGCTTTGAATATGTTACCAAAGGACAATGTGAATGAAAGAGGCCTAAGCAGAAGAAATCAGGATTTGTACCAGAAGATTTTAAGAGAACTAGCAACAGAAAAAAATATTTTTGAATATGTTACCAAGCAGGGACTACAGGAAGATCCTGAAAGCTTTCCACTGCACTACATTGTACAATCCTGGCTTTAACCAATATCCCTGGATTTATCTGCAGTATTTATGTATGGCAGTCCTATAATCAAGAATAGCTATACATTTCTGTGGATATTAGTGATGGCTTTCTCTCATCTACCTTTAGCCACTTATGATAAGTGCCAGTTCATACAATCTATCTTTTTTCTTTGAATGTAGAGGCCATCTAGACAACTAGTTTAGAATAAATGCCTAACCTTTAGAGATCTGCAACCGGGTTAGATGAATTCTACCCTCACTATTGCAATGCATTTAGTTATATTACCAGGGGGCTCTTTAAAAAAGTCAACTTTAAAATCACTATTAACCTTTAAACTGTGACATAATTTACTTTAATTATTTTTACCTGTCTTCATAGGCCTGCCTATAGATTTCAGGAAAAGCAACTAACGGAAACACATGAGAAGCTGCAAATCAATCTTTGCAGCTATGTGTTTTTCTAAGCGTTAATTCTGGTCTTTCAATTGACCCTTTGATAGAACTGTCTGGTTCAGGTATCAACTACCGTATTCTAAAATATTAACATATATATTACACCAATGGTGTGCTTATCTTTATTTTAATTTAATACCAACCTGATCGTTTTCTATGAATAGGTGTTTAATAAGAGGCATCAGAATGTAATGACATGAACCATCACTGCTTTAGTTAAAGAACATTGGCTACTTAATGATACTTAGCTCTTGTTTTTCTCCCCAATTCTATAAAATGATTAACTAGCTTTAGAGTTCCCAATAGTTAAGAAGATTGATTTAGGGGCTTATGCTGGAATAGATTGCATCACTTTATAAGGTGAACAGAAGGAAGTTCTGGAGTTTTCTCTTACAACAGAAAGTGGTCTTAAAGGAAAAAGATTTCTTTCTAAAATTGGATACCTCACAGTTATTCTTAGAGGAGAGAGATGTATGTTAAAAAAAGTCCATCCTTACTAATCACAGCAATAAATATCATAATTAGAAGGAAGTCACTGGAGAAGAGTCATAACCAAAGATGCTTGCTGTTCTTCAGGATTGAGGCATATTTACCAAGTGGTAGCACCCAATGCTAAAACTCTTCCCACTTTTCAACAGAAGAACAAGGTGGGAAGGAAATGACATCTGAAAAACTCATTAATCATTGTATCAGACATTTGGTAATGCAGGAGACAGTTCAGATTATGAATAATACTTCAAAAATATAATGACATCCTTTATTCAGCAATGGAAGGATTTGAGGAAAATACTTCAGATAGTTTTGACGATATAGTAGGTGAAAGGGAATTGATGTACTACAGAATGGTCAAGAGGTGAAAAAGGACAATGTGAACTAAGGTAGCTTGAGTAGAAGAAATCAGGATTTTCACCAAAAGACTTAAGAGTGCTAGCAACAGAAAAAGAGCTGTCAAACTTTTACATTTCACATTATAGACCAAAGAATCATAATCCTCCTTAAACCAGGGCAACAGCAAGTGAAATCAGATGGACTTCACAGGCTCCTGGCTATGCTGTTCAAAGTTTCTGACACAGATGCTGTCAGTTCACTTCAAAGATGAACTTCAAATTATTCATAGGCACACTCTTTGTTATCGTCTCAGAAAGATGTCTAATTGCATGGTCTACAATAATCTAGACAGAGGTAAGGAATTCAGCCGTAGACTTTCATCTTATTCTATTCACTTCATCACAGCTGAATTATGAATCTGACAATGACTGGCCAATGAACACTCGCAAAACAACCATTATTGCTCACGCTTGTGGGGTATAAAAAGGAAACCAAACTAGCATGCCAGCATGGATGTGCTTGTGACTGAAGCAAGAGTTCATCTTTCTGAGACTTCTTGCAAGACATGCAAAACTTATGCCAAAAATCAACAAGACAACCAAGGCTGGTTTTAGCACTTTAGAAAGAACAAGGACTTCTTGGAGAAGAGGAAGACTTTTTATCTAGAAATTGAAGCTTCCTGCTTCTGATGATATAGAACTCGTATCTCCTCACTGACTGTCACCACAAAAAAGAAGATGGATGTTGCCATTAACAAAACAACAGAATGGACATTGCCAAGTTTGATTATGTCAGCAGCAGAAGCAGTACAAGGAACAATAAATTCCTGGATTACACTTAGTTCAGTGAAATATATTACGCAATGAACATAATGGTCTAAAAAGCAACAAAGGCCAGACAGTGTTTGATCACAAGCTGAAATAACCAGATAGACAAAATCACAGTATTCCAAACTCACTGCATTAAAGGACATTTCCCAGGTTTTCTTCAAATTCCTGCATGAGACCATAATGCTTATAAGACATGAGTCAGTAGTACCAATTATTCTAAATATGCTTTTAACTAAATACATGGATAGCTAAATAAAACTTTGTATAATCTTATTCTTGCAGTTGATGTTTTACTCCTCATTGTTATGTTGTTCCTTCTCCTAATCTCCCTTCTCTACATTTATACGTTCTTTACATATACACATTACATGTATCTTTATTATATGAAGATACGGAGTTATATTGTATTAAGATAAATCTGAAGACAGTTCTCTCTTTTGTTCTCCTGAGAACCTCCTAGAAAACTTTTTCTTGCTAATACTGGCTAATAATATAGTTACCATGTTTCTGTCAACAATGTTGGTATGGTCAATACTTATTGGCTAGAGAGCAGAGTGAGCCTCTGCAGTGTTCCTAGAAATGAACAGTCAATTTAAGTTGTGTACCAGATCCTCATCAATTGATTCTCTAACATTGAGTAAATTACGTTCCTTCTCTGCCTCATTTTGCCAAATTTCAGACCATGAAATTAAGAGGTGTGCAAGCTTTATAGAGGTAATTCATAAATGTGATTTTTATTATGCATTTCTATTATGCAGTAAACTGGAAAGATAACCCCCTTTGGCCAATAAAAAGAGGACTACATTTCATGACTGGAGTGAGTGCAAGAGAATAGTCATATATATCATCTGCAATATTTTAGACTTACACTGATTTGCTAAAAGTTGCAATGTATATTTAAATTATAGTGAAGGCTAATGCAAACAATTGCTGCAAACATTTAAAAATTGCATATAAACATTATAGCTTTAACTGACCATTTGTACTTTCATAGTTAGGTCTTTTAAATTATATTCATAATAGTTATTTATAGCACTGAATTTATAAGGAAATCAAAATATGTCCATGTCAGAGTCTCAGCCCTTTTCAACAGGGCCCAGACTGGACGTCCAACAAAACTGCGATTCTGCCAAACGTGCTTAAGAAATGGGAGCAATAAACAGATTTCTGCAGCAGCTGTGTAAGGCAGGTTCCTCACCAGTACTTCCAAAATTGAAGAAGAACCTGGAATCATTATTTCTAATGCAGGTGGGGTGCTTCACTGTCTGACATGGCTTTGAAATTTAAATTTCTTGGTCATTCTTCAGAAAATTCTGTATTTCAAGCCTGTTAACTATCCAAAGTCATTAAAGGTTTGTAGGGAGTGATGGGAACTAAGAGCCTTTGAAATTACACCACTGATTTAGATACTTAAGCCTACATATTTAGAAGAGTAAGTTTTGATGCCTATAAATACAGCTCAGACCTGCCTAGCAGAAGAAACATATCAGAGGCAGAATAAGGCATAAATACCTTCTTCACCAACTGAATCCAGGATCACTAATATGACCAGCCATTTAGTCATTCTAATTAAGATTAAAACTATGGCATCATGGACTACTCAAAACCAAGAAGACACCATCAGCTTAATTCACTAGATGGGGTAAGTTAACTCTAAGGGTTTTGAAGTACCCTTTTCATCTCAAAAGGACTGTTTAATGCTAAAAGCTAAGGATCATGTTTTGCCTGTTTAGAGCTGGCAATTTTAGCAAACATACTCAGTTTCAATGTCAAAAAGTTCTATTGCAATATTTGTTGGCATGGATATTTCATCACAGCTGGGACATGACCAAAATTTGTAGGTGTAAAATCTCAAAATCTGTAAGTTTACAAATTTAATCATTTGCAGTTGTTTAAATCTGCTAAGGAATTCTATATGCATTTTTTTATCTATTCCAATACTTTTGAGGCAGTATCTTTATTCAAATTAGCTTCTTATAGAGTTAAATTTTAATGATAATTTAGTATTTTTGCATTTGTGTTCTTTTTCCTGTGGAATTAATTTTGCAATGCATTTTTTGCAGAATTAGAAAGCTGACAGAGAAATAATTTTTAGACAAGAAGGTTATATGATTCAACACCCTACTGTCTAAGTCATGATTAATGGTCCCTATCAAACCGCGCACATTGTGAAAATGTAGGTTTCACCAGCAGGGCAACAGAAAAGTAAAAAAAACCCAACAAACAAACAACAAAACCCAAATCAAAAGCAATACCAAATCAATAGCTTAGTTAAAAGTTAGGGTAATTAAAAAAAAAAAAAAAATGGAAAGCTTTTCTTCATGTTCTAATATATCTTCAAAATTCATATTTTAAAAAATGAAATCAAGATTGCTGACTGGCCATAATGCTGTATATCACAGCATATCTTAGACACAAGAACCTGCGCACCTATTAATTCTCTAATATCTGGTTATGCATTGCCTTTTGCTGTACTACCTGTCCCCTATCACTAATATGCCTACATTACACGTACATCCCTTTGCTCTTCTGTCCCCATTTTTTACAACACCTAAACTGTTGCATTTTAATACAATACCAAAAAAATGTAAGCATGATTCTAACCAGTGAAAGGCTGCAGCTACACATAAGCAAATGCTCTTATTTCATTTCAGCAGTGATGAGTGTCTGTGCACAAGACTCTTCTCCCTTACATCTTTTTCATGTGTGCAGTATATATGTGATCATTACAGCCATCTGATGCTAAAATTCTGTGTTTGGGAACTTCATAAAATTCCTCTTTTCTAATTATCACTGTTACTTTACATTTCTTTGTATAAACGGTAGGATTCTGGAGTACCTATAAAGCTGTATGAAATCAAACTCATTGCTTATTACTATACTGACTGTATTGCAATTTTATATAAATAGAGTTATCTTACTGGTAATTGTTCTCTGCTAGATTTCTCCTAACCTTTAAACTGAAGGGAAATGAAATCCACATTCATTTGTCTAAATGATGTCATGTGCCAAGTGTAATTACTTCTAGAGCAGGTCATCTATGTCTAGAGAAAGTTTATTTCTTCAAAATGTTGAGGTGAAATTACACTGCACCATTGAGCCTGACTTATTAAACAGAAATAGGCCAGAGGATAGCTACTTGATGCAAGATATGTTCTATATTATGAACATCAACATGTGCGATGCTGGCGGAACGTTGGCTGTCCTTCTACTCTGTAGTCAAAGAGCAAATAAAGGCATTGTTAATGTGAGAAAGCAAGCTATACACAATTTTAAATTACTTTGTTGTCAGCTTTCCTATATAATTATGTAGTCCTAGAAACTGCAAAAAAAGTAATCAAAACATTTACACAGAATTGAAACTGTGGATTACGAGAAAACAAGTTTTATCAGCAAGAATGTGGCTGAAGGATTTTAGAGAGCTTTATCTGTCCTCAAGCTGGGTCTCATGTACACCAAGCAGAGCGGATGTCAAACTCCAAGAAAACATAGGAAACAATTTTTATTATCATATTTCCATATCTCTATTTTTTAGTAGCTATTCTAAGTCATTCATCTGTTTGCATAGTTGCTAAAGAGTCCCATGTCTTCTCTAACCTGCACATTTGTCAAACTCCCCAGGGGAGGATGGAAAACTTTAAAAATAGTTTCCTATATTTAAACCTAAATAATGCAAGGAAAGTTTATCCATTTTGGTTACAAAAATATATACAGCATGAATAATAAGATCAAACTGCTACACAGAAACTGTTCCTGTGGATATCAGTGAGACATGCATGTACATAACAGCTGCAGAAATAGGTTTCTTCTGCAAATTTGGATAATTTACATTCCCATAATTACTATGGAGTCTGATTACCTCAGTTTCTAAATTCTTTTCATTCTTAAGGATGTGACGGACAGTGAAATTCTTCTGTCAGTTTGGTCTATTCATTTTCTGTAAACAAGATCTGCTTTCAGAGTTCCTGGATGGATGTCAAGTTACCTAACAGCATTACACCATGGAGTAACACATTTACCTGTGTCTACCCTGGAAGTATGCATTGATTTATTCTGCTTTGGTTTCCTTTGGTAAATTAAGTTTTTGGAATGCTTTTCTTGAAGATACTGTTGACTTTTAAAATTTCTAATTACAACTAAAGCCTGAAAAAACTTCTTGTGTAGGTATATACTGCTGTTGGTCTTTTAACTGAATTTATTTTTGGCTTTAGAGTCTGCAAGTAAGAAGTTTGCTTAAAATAAATTAACTGATTAGTGAGTACATTGACAAGCTACTAGAACCTTTTTATTGGTTAGAAAAGAAAAACTGTGATACATTTTAAATTTAAATTGTTTGATGACTGGATAGAATTGTGAGCGGTTTTTTTGTAAAAGGCAAACACAAGGTTTAGTTACAACAATGCTATGGCCATGGTGACATACTGATAGGAGCTGATGTAAAACTCCTACAAAGCTCTTTCTGCAGCCATCAAATCCTGAAAATTTTAATGTACTAAACAAACAGAAGATAGGAAATGCCTCGGATATGAATATATAGAGTAGATAAAATTGCAATATAAAAGATTAATTTAAGCTGGTGCATCTGTAGAACTTCCACTGGGGTGACACTTCTTGTCCCCAGAACCTCCCTTCTTTGTCAGCTATATTTAATTTAAGGAAGTTGAAAACAACTACTTTGATCCTAGTGGTAAGAAAAAAAATGAATTTTACTTCTTAGTCTTGTTGAAATAAAGTAGTCACAGCATTATACATTTCAGAGTAACTTGCTAGGAACAGGCCAAAGCACATCAGGAACCTCCTGAACTTGACAAGGGTTCTATGGACTTGCTAAATTTCAGTGGATGTCTATTGCATGAACTTGTACATTTTTGAATACGTGTAAGCTTCGTTATCCACAGCAGACATATCTATAGACTGCATTCTGATTTATTTTGAACCTGCCTTCTACCAGTTTCTTCTGTTCTTGTTAGAGCCACTGCACAATCCCATCCACATTCGCTGTGCCATTCTGGATTTGACAGACCTCTCTCATACCATACTCATCTTTTTTTCCAAAATAAAGATTCCCACCTTATTTCACCATTTGTTATATGGAAGATATTCCATACTTACAGTCATGCCTTCTGTCTTTCTCCGAATCTTTCAATTTCAGTTGGAGTTTCCAATCTCTCTGATATGAGAAGCAGAACTGTACATTGCATTCAAATACAGGCAAGGGATAGATTTATTCAAGAACAAATTATATTGTTCTGTTTTCTATTCCTTTCCAAATAATTCTTAAAAACACTTTCCTTGTTCAACTGACAATGGAGACTGAATTGTTATTTTCATTAAATTACCTATTACTACACTAAGTTCTTACTCCAGACCAGTAATATTCTGTTTAGACCTATAACTTCGTATGTAAATCTATTTTTTTCCTCCATATGGATTTTCTTTACGCTAATTTACAATGAATTTAATCTGCCATTTTCTGTCCCGTCACTCAGTCTGGTAAGGTTTTTATACATTTCTAAGACCAACTTTCACCTTTCATACTGTGAATAATTTAGTACTATTATCAGGCTTTCTCATTACACTGCTCACCCTCTTTTCCAGCTCATTTGTTAGTATGTTGAACACCACAGTCCCAGCACAGATCCTTGCAATTTTCTGCTATCTTTAGCCTTTAAGAAAACTAACAATTTATTCCTAATCTCTGCTTCTTGCCTGTTAACCAGTTACTGATCCACCATTTTCATGTTCCACATTACACATTCTAAGAAACAATTAGTTTCCTTAGAAACTTCTAGTGAAAGACCTTGTGAAAAGTTCTTGGCAACCCAGGCAGGCTCTACCAGCTGTATCATGTTTGCTGATGACTTCAGAGAGATTCAACAGGTTTACGAGGCAGGGCATTGCTATAAAACCATATTAATTTTTCCAAGGTAAACCATACACATTCGAGTGTCCTATAATTCAATAATTACTTTATTGTAATTTCCTAATTTTGACGGCACACATCTATGGCTTTTTGGTATGTTAAACCCTTTTAAGAAAAATGGTATCCCATTTGCTACTCTCTAATCACCACTTAACAAGAAAGCTTAAAGTGAAAGGTTTTGCACCACTGATAGTGTTTAACATTTTTTGTTCTTAAGCTCCTTAAAAGTCAGAATGGATACAATATGGCGTTGGTGACTGCTAAATGTTCATTTGACTGTTTTTCATAATCTCTTTGACAGACACTTTGAGATAAATCCTCCAATGGGTCCTGCAAATAAAAGTTCTGGCATGGGGACTACCCTAGTTCCTTCTATAGCTAAATTCATCCATGGTGAAGCAAAAGAAGTAGTTAATGGACAGGCTGGGACTCCCAGTGCTTATCTAAATGAACACTTGGGTTTCTATTTTCAAGCAAAATTGCAACTTGTTCATTCATAATTTTTAAAACCTATCAATTGGGTAATCTGGAAGCAAATCAGTTACCAATTCAGTTACTATGCATAAAAGATTTCTTGCAGTCAACAACTCCATCATACAGTTAGTATCCAAGTTGACAAGAAGCCAACAGAAGTCCTTGGAACAGTGGTACTTACTGGAGCTTAGCTCCAGAAAAACAAAGTTTATTCCCAAGATTAACTTGTCATTGAAATTGCCTAAAAGTACACCAGCAAAGATATATTTCTACCATCCTTTGATCTAGAAATTAAGACTAACATGTAATGAGTTTTGTTCCCTGGAAAAAAGTATTGGAAAAGCAAAGGTATTACGTCGTCATTTGCAAATAACCAATCTGTTTTTATGAGTTCGTGAGAACACTGAAGAGTTTTTCACCATGCTAGGCCTTGACTACAAGTCTCTATTTAATCCATTTGCTCAACAAACAAGGAAGTCTGAGGCATATAATTCCCATATATGCCACTCACCTCTCGACCATCTCCCTCTTTAAATGTCAGTCTTCCTGGGAGAATTGAACATGTCTGTGTTGTTTGTAGTGCTACTGTCAGCTAAATGGATGCTTGGGAGGTCACAGTTTGGGAATGGAGGACAAGGACTCTTACCTGCTGCTTTGGCAATATCTGCAGTTGAAATGTTTTGGAGGTTTGAGTGTACTCTGAAGGTCACAGCTGGTCCCAGCATGCTGGAAGATATTATTAAAAAAATGTAAGATTCATAATCAAGAGACATGGCATAATATTGCTTATCAAAATAGGTTTTTAAGGAGAAACTATTAAGACACCATTTAGCCTTCTTCCTTTTGCTTCATTAGCTACATTTGCATACATTTTTATACCTCTTGTGGTTTCTTGTGTGTATCTTGTGCCTGTCTGAAAGAATTTCAATGACATTAACTAAACTTCAGAACACTCCTGTAAATACTGTTCCCATTAAAAAAATGGCAAGATGGAAGCACTGAAACTGCTATTCTTCCAAGTACAGAATAAACTATCACTGGAAATCAGCATCCAAAGAAGATTACATGTGGTTTCAAATTTTATATGCCTAACATCAATACAAGCTTAGTCCTGTTGTCACAACTCTAAGTCAGAGAGACAGTAAAGAAACTCAGAATATTTATCTTGATCATATTCTGCAACAATATGTGTAGGGAAAAGATTTTGGACATATCTGATCCAATGGCTGATTTTGACCAGAAAGACATCACAAATTATTTATCTTTTAACAACAGAGGTAATCACCTCTTTGAATAACTTATGAAGGGAAATGATTGACTCTGTGGTGACCTGGATGAAAAGCTGGACATGAGCCGGCAACGTGCGCTTGCAGCCCAGAAAGCCAACCATATCCTGGGCTGCATCAAAAGCAGCGTGGCCAGCAGGTCGAGGGAGGGGATTCTGCCCCTCTGCTCTGCTCTGGTGAGACCTCACCTGCAGCACTGCGTCCAGCTCTGGGGCCCTCAGCACAAGAAGGACATGGACCTGCTGGAGCGGGTCCAGAAGAGGGCCACCAAAATGATCCAAGGGCTGGGGCACCTCTCCTACGGGGCCAGGCTGAGAGAGTTGGGGTTGTTCAGCCTGGAGAAGAGAAGGCTGCGAGGAGACCTTATTGTGGCCTTTCAGTACTTAAAGGGGGCCTATAGGAAGGATGGGGACAATCTTTTTAGCAAGGCCTGTTGTGACAGGACAAGGAGTAATGGATTTAAACTAAAGAAGAATAGATTTAGACTAGACATTAGAAAGAAATATTTTACAATGAGGGTGGTGAAGCAATGGAACAGGTTGCCCAGAGAGGTGGTAGAGGCCCCATCCCTAGAAACGTTCCAGGTCAGGTTGGACGGGGCTCTGAGCACCCTGATCTGGTTAAAGCTGTCCCTGCTCACTGCAGGGGGGTTGGGCTACATGATCTCTAAAGGTCCCTTCCAACCCAAAGCATTCTATGATTCTATGACCTTTTTGGGTGTAGTCTGATGGTCCTTTATGGCATTAAAATCTATGAGGCATTTACAGAGGAAGGTACTGATTAGCCAGATGAAGAACAGCAGAGTAAAGCATTCAGGGTTTCACAGAAATTTTTCATTGTGCATTTTTAAAGAAAAATAAATCCCTATATATAATGTTGCATCCATTCTCCACCCATCCCAATAATATCCAACTTACATGCACATCTGATGAAAGAAATAAAGAAATTTTAGTTCTGATATCCTTAAAACCATACTAAAGTACATATAGACAAAAAACATAAGAAAAATACACACACACAAACATAGTAAATTAATTTTTGAAGAAAATTTCCAGGTAACAAGAGACTGTTGAAACTATAATGCAATAATTTACAGAGGAGGAAAGCACAAGGGCTCAACAAAGACAAAAACTGGCACTATTATAAAAGTTAACTTACATACTATGTAGTATGTGAGTTCCTAAGTTTTTATTGTTCATACAACCAGTGAGAAGAATTACATTTATGGTATGAATAACAACCCTGCTTAAATGGTGAAGTACATTGGCTGGAACCATACATGTAACATGCTTTAACTTCCTATAGCTGTGAGGCTTATGACATAATGAAGTCTGAAAAATTGCTGCATAAAAGAAACAACTTGAAAAATATTTTTGTTGCAGGGCTTGAAATGAAGTATTAAATTATTCTTTTACTAACATGTTAAAATTTTGCATTCATACAACAGAGAGCACTTGATGAAGTGTGTTTAATTGTATCACATAGGATCATAGAATTGTTATGTTGGAAAAGACCTTTAAGATCATCCAGTCCAACCATTAACCTAACATTACCATGTCCACCACTAAACCAATTAAGGGTAGAGTAGCAATTTCATGTTTCCTGGCTTGGTGGCTGGATTATTTTTAATGAAAGTAAAAACTAGGAATCATTAAGATTGGAAAGGACCTGTAAGACCATCATTCCAATCATCAACCCAACACCACCATGCCCACTAAACCATGTCCCAAAGTGCCACGTCTACCTGTTTTTTGAACACTTCCAGGGATGGTGACTCCACCACCTCTCTGGGCAGTGTGTTCCAATGCTTGACTACCCTTTCCGTGAAGAAATTTTTCCTAATATCCAATCTAAATCTCCCCTGGTGCAGCTTGAGCCCATTTCTTCTTGTCCTATTGCTAGACAGAAATACCTTTAAACTTCTTCCATTTCAGGAAGAAAAAAACTATTATTAACCATAAGACTCTGTGTTGAGGTCGCAAAGGGAATCAGAATAAGACTAAGAAGCATCCTTTCAATCTTTTACTAGCAAAGCATGCAATGTGCACATTTTATGCCGGAGTTAATAGAAACTGTCATTAATCAATCATTTTTCTCTAAATACTCTTCAGGGGGCTGGGGGAAGAAAAAGAAAACAGAGAGATTTTATTGCTAAAGGACACTCCAGATGCCCAGTCATTAATGTACAAGAAATGTATTTTAATAATGTTAGGTAATTATAAAGCATTTATCAGCTTCATTTAAATAATATTTTAGGTTATAATACTCAACAATTGCAAAGTATATTTTATTTGAGATAACTGCTTTACAAAAATTCAGGTCGTTCCCCAATTCTGTCACTAATGCTGAGATAATCAACCGTAAAAGGCACCTGGGAGTTTGATGATACCATACACTGAATATAACTAATCATGCACTGTCCTTCTTTCTGCATTGCCAGCCTAAGAGAAATGATGATTCCCCTCTGGCTGCTCAGACATTTACAGTGTAATTAGCAGTCTGCTTTAAATAAAAGCAGGCACCTACCCAGTATATAGCTGTCCCATGACAAAGATAGGGTGAAAAAAAAAAATTAACTTTAGATATTCCCTCCAAATCTACACTGCATAGTCCACTATAGCTAAGAACCTGGAACCAAGACAAACTTGCAAGCACAGTGTATTTACTCTTCAGCTTTATTGGCAAAGACATAAAAAAGTTTCTCCTCTCCTTCCACAGCCTGAGTTTTTTTGCTTCTGTCTCTGGCCCAGAGCTCTCTCCCCCCTCAGTTGTCCTCCTGCCCCACTCACTGCAGCTATGCACTTCATGGCATCATTAAAATCATATAGATTAAAACTGGATCATTTTAGTGATCCAGCCCAGGCAGTGAGAGGCAGGGATTTCAGAGTGAAGCCTGGCAGAGACCAACGCACTGTTCTCTAGTGACTCCAACTGGAGAATCCAGGAACACAACAGGATCCCAGTCATGGCCATGTATGCATTGCCACAAGCACTGTCATTTCTCTGGCGCTGATGAGAAAATGTAGGCAAATAAAGAGGAAAAAACAGGGGGAGAAAAAAATTCCTTATGCAAGTGGGATGATATTGGGTTAACACCATTCTTTTGCAGGAACGAAGAAATCTCAGAATAATTAAAAATACACACTCATATATTGTTATGTGGGCTGTTGTTTTTCTCGACTGTAGCAACTGAATGCTTGAACATAAGGAATCACCTGAGAACCACATAAGCACAGCTTTGCTAGGAATATTTACGCAATACAGAAAATAAAGCAGGTCTTGTCACAACTTCTTGCACATTGGTATTCTGCTGTTTATTTAAAATCAAACAAAAGACCTTGAGATTACTTGGTCAAAATTGCATTTCTGCTCACTGTTTTGGGAACTGACTGCTTCAGGAGCTCATAAAATGAGATTTTTCTCATGGGGGGCTTCTGGCAAAAGCACTCAATAAATAAACATTTCAATAACAATAGATGCCCTTTGGGGAATTCCTCACTGTTCATTATGTGTTGGATGAGAACATTTAAACAAAACCAGTAATTTGACTGCAAAATATTTTTTAAAAGAGTTTTTAACAGGAGGGCAACCAGCCTGAGAAAAGGTTCTAAGACGTATAAAATGCACCCCTGATACTTCCTCACCAGGAACTCTAAATTAGATAGAAGAGACTGCTTTTTCGTGTGGCTGTCAAACCCTCTGAAGCCTAGCTAATATTAATGGCAATTGTCTTTACATCACCCTAAATACGGAGGCTCACTGAAGTGCACACGATTGTTTATGACCTGATGAATTGCAAACAACCCGTTCCCACAGATCAGGGAGGGTGCTGCCGGTTAGCAGAGGCGTCCCTCCTGGCTGGCAGGTTGCATCACACCAGCACTCAGCCAGCTGTGTAGGTGAAAGCAATCAGAAATGCAAACCACAATGCCCAGGCTGAAACGTAACCTACATCTAAGACATGCACCTGCTGCAGCCGAGATTAAAAATGTTAGGCAGTAGCACTTTTAATCTAGAAAGACAATATTTTACATCAGATTTTTTGTTTATTTCCCCCCCCAAGCTGTATGCTACTACAATTACACCTATGAAAATTTGTAGTTGACTCTTCTGACATAAGCGAACTTACACCCACCTAAATAAGAGAATATTGTGAGTTTTAGAAGGCATCTGGAATATACTATTATAATTGCACATCATTTTTTTTTTTCTAATACTTTGTTATGATTTTTTTTGAATAAAGGTAAGCAGGTCTGGCTTCAAGGCTAATAAACAGTGACTTCTCCCCACGCAAACTGTAATGTCTGTTGCAATGACCGGCCAAATTTATTACTTGAAATTTACTGACTAATTACCCCCTCTGTTGGCTGTCACAACTTCTGCTTTTTTTTTAATTTCAATAATGTTGCCTTCAGCCATAATAGTTTTTTTTTTTTAACAAAGACATTCAAAGCATATTGCAAATTGTCACCCTTATGTGCTGTTGTCTTATATTCTGTTTACTAGAGATGAAATAATTACAGTGTTTATACCAAAATGACTTGAAGGTTGATTGCTGATTTAATAATATCCCCTCCCCTTGGGTTTATATTTCCCATCTGAAGGTGGGAGGGTGCACAACATGCACAGAAACAAACAATATTCTTTGTGTAAAATAGAAGTATTTCCTTTCATTAATTGTTTTACTGACTAACAACATTCTTATTATATTTTGCCTGTCAACAAATGAATGATCTGAATAAACAGAGCTGGAGCATGATCAATATGGCAAGGTCCATATCACTTTCAAGCTGTAGGTTATAATTATACTTGTGAATGACAGGATTTAAATCTCCATAAATTATGTACCAAGCTTTGCATGCCTGTTCTTCTCCCTCATGTGTGTATACTTCAGTATTACAATATCATACAGAAGGTTTACTGTGAAATACAGTCACAGTCTATCATACCCCCTAGTGGAAAAGGATTTGAGAAACAAGTGCCAACATGGTTATGTGTATTCTTGAAGATGAGACATAGAGCTGATGCCAGATGGAAATGAGTTGAGGTTGTACCGCATTTTTTTAAAAAATACAGGCAGAGTGCAATTTCTCAAGATTGGAGGAAGATGAGGAGATTAGGATTGGATATTTCCAACATTAAACATTCTCTTAATGACCCTATTTCGTAAAAGAGAGCTTGCCTTAATAAAGCTCAGATTTGAAATTAGAGTCACTACTTGTCTATATGTTCATTTCAAAATCCTTTAATCTCTGGAGGTTAAGAAAAGCAATTAGTAATGCTCCAGAGGATTGCACAAAGTAAATTTTATAGCAGTGAAGGTAATTGTCTCAGGAAATGTTTGGTGGGCTTGAACTAATGACTTGCAATGTGTACACATTTCTACGCTTACTGTGTTCAGGAATTTGAAGCTTAAGTCCATTGTTTGTATTGCACTGAGGCCTCCTTTTCACCTTCTCAATTTTGGAAAAATTTAAATGCTCATACTGCTGTAATTGTGTTATATATTATCTATATATATAGGTATATAAACATACTTATGTCAAATCAAATTCATGGGAGAAAGCACATGATTAGAGGAGGCATTTTTGTAGTACAGCATGTTTGTGTGACATGATTTACAGAGCAAAGCAGAGGCAGAAAATTGTAGGTGGTCATTGTCATATAATACTTAAATGGATTAAGAAGTGTACACTGGCCATTTTGTTCTTTCTGTTACTCAGACCAGCTGTAAATCCGTTGACCACTTGATTCAGGTTTCAGCAGCATTTTTGACCAAAAATGTTGACCAAAATTGATGTTCTGAAGCATTGTGTCATACTATATTTATATTACATAATCAGGTACCTGAGTAAACTTTAAAGATTCAGGAAATCTGTGAAGGATCTGTTGTTCTGACCAACTACAAAATAAATTCCCTGAACTGTTGAGTAGAGAATATTGATCATCACCCAGACTTAACACTGAAAAGGCACACATCTTTCACTCTCTAATATCTTGACTGTTCAAAGATTTGCTTCATTTTGCACCTGAACTTGACAAATGTCAATGTACAGCTGTATGTATTCTCACATATCTATTGACATGTATGTACTTGCAACCAGTGATCAATTAAAAAATCTTTTTCAGTTTTAGCAAATTGAGTTTCTTGAGCCCTTCTCTGGAAACGCTTAACATGCTCCTTAAACTGCAGAATAACACACAGTGTTCCACAACATGCTGCAATACAGCCAAAAATGTATTACCTATTCATATTTATATCCTTTATATACACTAAGCATGAACTGTTTTTTTACAACATTGTCTATAGAAATGTGGTCATGTACTAAACATATAGGTAGCATGGAGAGACAAAGTTAAAGATCTGTTGTACTAACATCACACCTTATGTCTGAAAATGACCAAGTACTAAAGAAAAAGCAAAATCCCTGCTAAGGGAAAGACATTAATAACAGTTCTCACCAGTTAGTGGTTGATTTTCTATCACGACGCGCATTTCATTAGAGTGGTTTACATCATGCAGCTGGGTGAGGTGTAACAGAGAGACCACAAAGATTAGAGAGCTTGACAGTTTCAGAGTGATCAACGTCTTTCAAATGTAACTACATGGAAACAAAACTTAGGTCTGGATTTGATGGTTGCAGCTCGGACTTACCTCTGCTAGCTACATCTACAGCCTTTGTAAATCAGTAATGATTTGGCACCTTGTACTGCCCTCTTCTCCCCCCCAGAATGATCAGTGCTGCAGAGTGACTTCATGGAGCAACATTTCACGGGGAGAGAAGAGGGGACTACAAGGTGTCCAAATCATGAAATGTATTCTGACTGACAAAATACTGTCATTAGAATAATTTCAAGAGTGAAGTTACAGAAAAGGGATGACAGGTCCAGAAGGGGATGCTTTCCAACAACAGCAGTCCATGTTTAGTTTATCTCTGATACTAACCAATGCTAAATGATGGACTTCTAATTATCTTATATTAATTATTAATTTTATAGTAATCATTTAATCTATATGCATCAAAATTGTACTAAGTACATTGATACTAATTTACAGTGCAAAAGATGATGAAAGAGTAAAGATTTTACAACTCACTTCATCTCAGGTGAAGATTATTTTGCTAAGCCTACAATTTAAATGATTTAAAAAACAGACAACGCTCAATTTAGCGATTGATGCTATACTCAGTTTGTCCTATTTTTATTCTTCACAAAATGCAACTTCTGATGATTACTCAATATCTATGAATAATTTGCAGAGTTTTAAAATAATTTTTCTATTAATCTGTCACAAGCCATGAAACTTGACATTTTCACCACGCTGAGTACATGAAAGTTGCCAGCTTTGCCTGCCATGCAAATAAGGTTCTTAATTACAGTATTTAAAAGAACAAACCATACAAGTGCTATAATTTTTCACAACAAAAGAGTGTTTGGACCCTGAGAGAGTGGGAAAATGGTCCTAAAAAGCTGCTTAAATGTACAGTGATTTTTCTTTCACTCCCCAAAGATTAAGCTAAAGGATAAAAAAGTTATGTCATTTAGGAAAAAAAAAAAGGTAATTGTATTCTGTGTATATTTCCATTCTTCTTCTTTACACCTTTTAGTAGTCTGCCTGATACACAAACAGCAGAGAGTTTTAATTTTTAGCCAGTAATCATTCAATGCTTTTACTGACTTCAGGTCTGATTACCCTCTGCACACCTGTGTTGTTAATGGAGTCTGTTGAAATCAAGTGTAACATTTGTCTACTGGGATGATAGTCACCTTATGCTCAGTTTACACAAGTGACTTAATAATTAATGAAGAGCATGACTCATGTTTGGACTTTTGCAAAGGTAAAGGTTCTGCATGCTCATAGCTTTGATAAGACCCATATAGGACACAAATTTCTTTGATGAAGATTAGGTAGCACAACCAAAGACCAAAAAAACTAAACTTTGCTACAGCATCAATTCACAAAGCTACAAAACCCTGAGTGCTACAACCAGAGCCCTCCTGCCTGCCCTCTTAAGAACCTGTTGGCTTCTCCTTTAGCTCTGAGGAGACCAACTAGAAGATTTGTTCTTGAGCTTCTGCTGCCAGCTGTGAGGGAGAGACATTTGCTTTGCAAAGGAGGCACTGCAAGTGGAATTTATTGGGATCTTTTTGTTGCACTTACACATGTATTTTTTGCTCCGACTGCCTTTATGGCTCCTAAGGAATGCAAGCCCTTACACAGACAGGTCATGGTGCAGCTCATAGGCCTGGATATGCAATATTTACTGGCTAGCATGTAAAAAAAAAAGTGCACTATTTATCTTATTCAGCTAGGTCAGCAGGTCTGTAATATTCATGCAATCCATCCATCTATCCATCCATCTATCCATCCATCCATCCATCCATCCATCCATCCATCCAGATGACAGAGAGAATAAAAAGAGTGTGTTTGTCTACTTAGGAGAATGAGGTAGCCAAGGGCAGGAGAATCAGGAAAGACATAGACATAAGATTAATTTTGTATGATTCTTATAAGGGACTATTCTCTTAAACAAATCTCTACATGATAATCTTTTTTCATTTCTAATATTAGTTATTCTATTTGTGGACCAAGATTTAGTTCAAGAGTGAGAATCACAGTTTTCTATTCTCATATCTGTCACCAAGTTCTGTACTATCTTAGGGAAAATCAAGCAAACTGTCTTGAGTTTCAATTTACCCATCTGTAGAATGGAAATGATTACCTGTTCATAATACGTGAAATGTTATATGAATTAAATGTAATAGCACATATTCGTTGACTTGCTTGAATCAAAGGAGTATATCCTGCCTACCCTATAATGTTTATGAACTTTAATTTTATTAAAAAAGGAATATGATGGCGTTCTCAGTCACACAGAGGGATGAGTGGTAGAGAAATATGAAGTTAAAAATAGATAGATAAACTTCAGAAGCTCACTTATCTGTAAAAACCTTCTCTTGGGTAGGGACCAGTGAGTACATGGAAATGTATAACACTGGATTTTATTCTGCTTTTGATTAAAAAGGTGCAAATCCTCTGATTTAATGAGATGAAATGTTGTAATGGAAAGACAAACTTCGGACATTTTTATTTATAAGAGTCTCCCTAGATTTTTATGGTCTTTCTGTTTTGTCACCTAGAATTCATAAAATGCTGCAGGCCAAAATCCTTCTTGTTATTTTCACGTCTTTTTATATTTTTTAGCAGGAAAGTTACAGTGGAGAAGGCAAAATTATCTTGGTTATATGCACATTTATTAAAGAAAAGCACACAAAATATATCGTACCTCAGGGGAAAAAGCCACAAGAATAATGTAATGCTAAGAATGAGAAATCACTCATTTGTAAGTAAAGGAATGTATAGTTGAAACTTCCACCTTATTTTTGTTTCCTTATCCTCATTCCTTTTAAAACTGATGTATCTTTATATTATAAATTAGTTGTCAAATGAGACAATCTGTACCAGAAAACACAATGTAATTTCTTACAGAAGCCTGCATGCAATGAGTTACAGCAGTACATTTTTCAGACTATTTGTTTTCCAGATTCATTAAATCTGTGGAAGAAGTCAAGTTTGGATAAAAGTGGTTCCATTATTTCTGAATTACACTTTTATAACATTTTAAAAAAGATTATGCCAAATAGCCTTAGTCTGTTTGTTTGCTATTTAAAATCAAAGAACAGATGACAAATATTGCTCAACTTTTCTGAAAGGTATATCTTTTTATTGAGACCGAGCATAGCACAGTTCAAATTAAAACAAAAATGTTGCTTAATTTCTGGACAATAAATGGAATGGAAATTAAAAATCAAGCTATTACTAGTTTATACTACAGCTCCTTAAGGAGAGCAGGAGGGACTATACGTTGTTTCATAAGTGCAATATTAGAACATTCCTCTCAGTAAATCTAGATGGCATACATGGCAGAATCCAGAATCTGTCAATCTAGAAAAAACTTTGCAAGAGTATTAATCCACAGGTGTTCAACATACAACACAAGAAAAGATTAATCACACCAAATCAAGAAGAAAGGAATCATGAAGAATCTGTACAGTACAGGGAAGTTTGCAGATACAAACCTAACAAGACACTGTGCTACCTGTCACACTACTGCTCAGTGGTTAAGTAATCCTCCCTCACACTATCCTGCCTCTCAAGCTACCAATAATTTCCTGAGATGTTCACATTTAGAGCATACATATACCACATGTCATAATCCATCAGCATGATGAAGTGAAAATACCAAGTACTGTTCCACTGTTTAGGTTCTGGATGACTGAATATGATTAACTGGCTGATTGAGTTTTTCAGGTGTTAGAAAAATAACATGACAAACAATGAACAAAACCTATACAGCATGATTAGGACACTACAGCCAATGAACATGTTCATAATAGGTGAGGCTGGGAGCTCCAATCTTCAGTCTGTCTGCCCAACACTTCCGATTTGAACACATTTAAAGCTTCCCCAAACTTTCACCACTTAGTTTGATTTTCAGACATCTTCCTCAGTTCAAGTTCTTCTCACTGGGACGGTTGGCTGGCTTTTCAAATTGTATTTATTCCAGCCCAACCGTTTCAGCCCTTCCTAAGAACAAGGATAATGATAAGTATTTTTTGGTCGTGTAGGGGTTTTTCTTTGAAAAGGAAGTGGAAAGCGTCTCTAACCCCATTACTTGAAACCAGAGATTTGAAGTATAGCAAGAATGTGCTTGTAGCTGTCCTCATGATAAGCCTTCCAAATTCAAGCTTTTGTTAGATCACTGTTTACATAAAAATATGTAAAAACCATAGCTGACACTAAGGATATACTACAGTATAATATGAAAAATCAGTCTTGACTTATTTCGTATCTAGATACACAGTGTTTCTTTTCAAAGTGTTGTTTTCAATAAGATCCCTTGCTCCCAAGGATGAATGGTGGTCAAGTAGTAGAGAAGACCAATATTTTCAGGGACCTCAACTTCATTTTTATCAGACTTCAGGAAGTATGTTGCAAATAAGGTATGGAACTATAAAGGTGTAAAGGTCCTACCATTACTTTGAATTCTGCTGTTACCATCCAGTTCTGCCTCAGATTCAGACTCAGTTCATTTGAAGCCAAGTCATTTCAGGCAATTTTTTTTACAGACCAAGTAGCACTGTCTAAACTGAGAGCTGACTTCTGGGACTGCTGAACACTCAGAATGGTAATTGAAGCTAACGGGATCTCTGTCTCAGTAAGTGAAGTTCTTTAGAGAAGAGGCTGAATAAGCTGTACTCTGAGACATCAGAATGGACACCCCTTATTAGCAAGGGCTTGGATGTTAATATCTTCATGCATAACTTCAGCTCTTTATGGTCTTAATAATACCTCATATCTCATGTGAGTTAAGTATATCAATTCATGTTTGTCAAGCCTTTTGATAGTGTAGTGAAGAGCACCATAGAAAAACCCAAAACAAAACAAAACAAGTCAAGAAAAAAAGGGTTTTCTGACATCAAAGCAGGATTTGAATAATGTGCAATAAATAAATCCTGAAGCCACGCATTGAACAATGAGAATAAAATGCAACATTGAAGACCTGCTCATTAACCGAGCATTTTATTTCCTGTGTATGGAATAAGACAGAGGACTGTAGAAAAATATATAGGTATGATCATATATTTCAAGACTATAACATAATTAATTTTTATCAAAAGATTGATTTTTTAGGTTAACGGTTGGACTGATGATCTTAGAGGTCCTTTCCAACCTTAGTGATTCCTAGTTTTACTGTCATTAAAAAATAATCCAGCCACCAAGCCAGGAGACATGAAATTAATTATTACTACCCTTAACTGGTTTAGTGGTGGACTTGGCAGTGCTAGGTTAATGGTTGGACTTGAAGATCTTAAAGGTCTTTTCCAACCTAAACGATTCTATGATTCTATTTTTTGTCAACTGAACAAAAAAAAAAGTATGAAAATAATGGCTTGAGTTCAGTCCAAAATACAGTTTTTGTTTATTCTTATCACCCAAATAAAAGCATTTACCTTATAAGCCAAACTTAGTTAAATTTTGAAACTAGTCATTATTTTGAATTTAAAAATGTTAGTATTTTATTTTCAAAATGTCAAGCCACACTGCTGTGGCTGCTACAAATTTTGAAAGGTATTTTTCAGCTGAAGCCTCCATACAGTTTCCATATACACTTTCAGTTAACCTGAATTTTCATTTTTCATACAATAAACTATTCAAATAAAACACTGAATTCACCTCTATTCTCTGTGTGGGTAGGGAGAGCAGTCAGCTGAAAGTTGAACAACCAACACAAGGCCTGGGAGTTTGAGCTTCAGACGCTGTCGGATCAGTGATTTGGTCTTTTAACTTAGCTTTGGATGTACACTATAGATGCAACCAACCGTACGTGATACAGGAATATTTGTTAAGTTTTATGGCTTTGCAATCCAGGACATTATATTAGATAACCAGAATCAGCTTTTTCAACTTGCAAAATCTATTTATATTAGCATTTGAAGTTTAGCATGAGTATCCTGTTCATCCCCAACATTATATATATAGAGATTTTATACTTATATAGGCAATTATTGTTACAGTTCAAAACAACAGCAGCAGATAGAGATTAATGTCATTTTATGGAATGAATATAGAGTGCTCTGCTACAGGTTTTCCACTGAAATATTAGATATGGAAATGGGCATGTTTGTTGGTCAAGTTACCATGTCTCCTGAAAGGACCATTCTTTGAGTGCTGGGTTTAGGTGTGTCAGAAGGCAAAAATGGCATGAATAACATGAATGGGTGGAGGAAGCCAAAGCAGTAGAAAAAAATGGGAAAAAAGAGACACCTAGAGCATGAGATCTTCAACAGCAATAGGGAAAATCATTTAAGGCTAAAGAGAGAAATAAGAAACAAAAGGGGAAAAAAAACTACTGCAGCATCCATCAGAGAATGTAATATTCAGCTGAAAATCTCACTCTTAACTGGAGGCTGAGAATGGTAGGATATGCACTCTGAAATACTACAAAATCAGAATAATCTGTTTTCTTTCAATACAAAGGTATTCAGCTGAGCTTAGATCTGAATCCCCCTGCGCCCTTAGAAATGTTCTCAGTAAACACCCCAAGTATGAGAACATTAAATAAAAGTTCAGAAATAATTCATATTCTCATCAGAAACCAAATAAGTAATATATGTTCCAATTCAGTGGCTTTGACTATAGATTCTGAGTGTCCTTTCCACTACCCTCACAGTTTAGCTTACAGATTTTGGTATTTTTATTATATTTGGATGTTTCTTGATAATCTCTTGTGTTTGTAAGTTTATTCTACAATGTGTGAAGAACTATAATTACATGAAGAAGGTGAATGTTGCAGATTGTAGTATTGCAATTTTTTTTTTTTTCCAAAGAAATACAAACCCTCCTAACACTACTACTCATCTGACTTCAATCCATGATACCAGTCCAACAATCAATCACCAGGGGCATTGGACACCCATAATTAGATTATAAAATCATAACTATAGTCATTTTACGTCTGCTTGCATAATTACATCAGCATGCTAATATCCTTTTAATGGTCTCTAATGATGTAATAAGAAATAATGGAATTTATTTGACAGCTACATAACCATTAACAAACCATATTAAGCATAACTATTACTTCCATAAAGATTCAGGCTGTATCCAAAAGTGACAGCTAACATGTTGGATCTTTTCTTCAATGTTGAAATATTTCTAATTATGAATTCCCCAAATCTATTCCCACTCATCTTCTTCACAGGGTGAGCAAAGTTTATGCCAATGCAAACTTGACAACAAACCAACTGTAGAAGTGGACTGAACGCTCTGGGAGCCAAGCCTGAGGCTATACTGTGAATTGCAGGCCATCGGTTAAAGTTGGCAGGATTGTGAACAAGAGAAGATAAGATAAGCTGATTACTACCATGCATCAACTAATCAAGAACCAACACAGGAACTGGGAATCGGTAGGAATCCATGGCAAAAGCAATTGTTCACTTACCAAACTCTAAAGCACAGGAAAAAAATAAAAATATAGGGAAGCATGAAAGATATTTGCAGACAAAACTAACTAAAGGTAGTAATGTATGTGTGAAGCAGTCTCTTTAAAATTATTTTTTTCAGAAAAAAGGACAAGAAACTCTTAATTGAGAATTAAAAGAATTTTAGAACTCACCACTCAGCCTGTCTCCTCAGTTCTTCTTACACTATTCCTATTGAAAGCTATGGCTTTGTCTATACTCTCAAATTAACCCTGTGGTTCTCATGAACATGTCTTTACTCTGAAATCTTTGCAACAGTCTAAAAAATTCAGGCCTACATTGTTACTTTCTTACCATTCAGAATTCTTGGAGGGAAAAGAGAGAACTGCGAATTTTACACCAAGCTAATACGCAGGTCAGAGTTCAAAGTAGACTTTTTAAAAAACTGAATCCCTAAGAAAAAGAGTACTTTTAGGTGCCTGTAAAATAAAATAATTTAAATTGCCCTTGATGCCTTAGGCCAAGTAAAAAGCATATTTCCTGAGAGGCCTCATTCTTGCACTTTGATGTGTCAAAGGTAGATTAGGAATAACCGTGACATCAAGTCTTTCCTGAAACCCCTCTCCATGATGCCACTCGGAAGCGAACCACAGCCTTCAAATTCATCCCATTTTCCAATGAGGCTGTGTAGTGATGACAAAGAACAAATCTAAAAAGTGTTAATTCTTTGCTTGGTGACACCTTTTTCTAAAGCTTCTACTATGGCTACATCTACTGTCCAGCTCCACATTTCTTTAGCATTTCATGGATTTAACCTGAGTCAAACCATCTCACTTTCTCAAGTAAAGAAAATTTATTATGGATGGATTCTTCACTAACTTGAGATTT
This sequence comes from Pelecanus crispus, assembly GCF_030463565.1. Taxonomy (NCBI): domain Eukaryota; kingdom Metazoa; phylum Chordata; class Aves; order Pelecaniformes; family Pelecanidae; genus Pelecanus; species Pelecanus crispus. The sequence continues at coordinate 11,187,462 of NC_134644.1, forward strand.
GGGATAAACTTTCACAGATTTATAGATCTTTTAATAAAGCAAAGACTGTGTTTGTGTTGACAGAATACTTGGTCCTGTTTGGAGTTCCTGTCATTCAAAACACACTTTTAAAATACTGACCACACAATACACATACTTTCAGTACAGTCATATGACTGCATATTAATGGACACAAAATAACCAGCTTCCCTAATGTCACATATTAAAAAAAAAGAAAATATTGCTCATAGCTAGCTATATCACTGGAGGGATATTTTTCATTAGAGAATGAATCTACAGCCTGCCAATTGCAATGTTGTTGTGATTTACCAAATCATAAAAAATAACCAAAATTCTTTATGCTAACAATTAGAAAGGTAGGTGAAAGTGCTCTTGTACTGTAAATGAATGAAGTTAATGAAGCAGAACCCATTGATTCCAGCAGAGAAATTGTTCCATGGGATTACCACTTTAAATGTGCAGCAGACTTTATCTGCTAGTATTCAAAGTCAAGGTTGCAAATCCTGTTTACAAGGAAGACTATATAATATTGTCATTTTTTGTAATTTCAAAACTCAGTTCTCATAAAAAATACATTTCATAAAATACAAGCAAAAAGACTTTCAGCAATAGAAAGAATTGTTCTAGCAAACAAAATATGGGAATATTTTCCTTTTAAACAACTAAAGCCAATATGCCTGGTATTTGTCAGAAATAGAAAAAGATTTTCTCACCAGTAGTCTATTTCTCCCTATGTATACAATAAGAGAAGAGGTAGATTTTTTTTTTTCAAATAATAATAAACACTTTCATTAAAGATGAAACATCTTCAGACTATGGCTTAAAACACAGTATTAAACAATGAATTACATTCACTGGAACTGAAGGTTAAACAAAAGCTGATGGCAGCACAAGTAAGGCTCAGAAAGATGCTGCACTTCAGCAGCCTGACTCATGGGCCAAAACAAGCAGCCCCAAACCCTCTGAAACATAGGCAGGAACTGGATGCTACCCAGACATCAGCTATTTTCTGTGCGCCAAGATGCGACTTCTTTCCAGCAAGCTGTCAAAAACCTCCCACAGCTGACCCTTCTTTTCCATTACTTTTCTATCAAACTATTTTTACTTTCTGTTTTGGAAAGTAAGAATGGAGTTTTGTGAAGTAAATGTTCCTACCAAAATGATTTCAGAAAATCCCCAATCTGAAAATTTTTACTGGACGTGGCAAATCATAACCTCCTAGTTCAGGAGATTAACAAGCAGAGCATCCATCAGTGTGAATCATATGAAGAAAAACAGTAGCTCAACATAGCTGAACTCCCTGTGACTTCTTAAATGAGGAGCTGACCAAGCGGCACAACCTAGTGTGCCACATGCCAGACTCAAAGCCAGGGACCCAAGGTCTCATCCATCTCTGATGACATTTTCCCCCTCAGCAACGCTTTGTATAATGACCCTCCCCAAGACCTTCCTTACCTAGAAACTGTTAAATAAGGTTGGTAATATTTTTACAGCACTTTGAACAGGCTATTTTTCCCTACAGAAGCATAGGAAAATTTCAGTCTTTATAATTTTTTTTTTTAAATAATTTGTTCCTGTGTGTAGGTGACGTTATAAAGATCATCATGATATTCTTTTTTGTCTCTCACACGGTCTCATTAATTTTGGCATTAAAGAGTAGATATTTCCTTGTAAGATAAACTATTCAAAAATAATGAGAAATCCAATAAAATAAAAAGGGGCAAATTCCATGTACGTACTTGACATCATCGAAGACACTCATCTGCAGCTTCAGGAGATCTGCCATTTCCTTTATTAACTCCAAGCCCTTTTCCACACTCAGGGGGCTGTTGAAAGTGAGCAAGAAAACAGAGCATTACGAAAATGGAACTCATCAATACTTGAGAGGCTAAAAGTCCCAAAAGAGTTATCACCTTGGCCTCTTAGAGTCTGAAAGCCACCACTAACTGTATTCCTGTCACATAGTGATCGTGATATCAAGGGAATTGGGATCAGGTGCTTCTTCAGGCATGATGAATCACCTGAATTTTCCAGCAATAAGACAAACAATAAGGTGTAAATGGAATTGTTAGGAAGTGTAATGGGCCCATGATGCAGCAACCAGTTCATCTCAGTCCTCAATAAAAAATGTAATAAAGTAAAAGGACAGAAAGAGAGAAAAGGATTGACAAGACAAGGAGGGAAACAAACAATGAAAGTTAAATTGCAGGCTTGGTATCAAATGGACAAGGGAAAAGCATATTTTTAAATTCATTAGTTTTTAAGATGAATCTTCACCCAGTGAAAGGATACAAAATTATTATGGATTCGAAAGTAAACAATGGAGTAAGGCACACAGTCCAGAGGACACTGATTAGATACATAGGATTTAGGTTGGTGCGTGCATGCACTGCTGACAGAACCCGCTTTAAATCTTTTAACCTTTGTCAATACCACATTTACATTTTTTAATTTAGAAAACAGGTTGCAATCAAGCCTAACACAAGAGGACTGCTATCATTTAAAAAAGCACTTATCTAGATGCAAAAACTATATTTGCAAAAATATCAGATTATTAGAGTTGTTACAACTCTAAAGATGCATTAAGAACAGTCTGTCCCTAATATACAGATCATACCTTGTTTAGTTGTTGTTCAGTACTGTGAAACCAAACACAAAAGTAGAAAGTAAAAAGATAAGGAAATGGTATAACAATGTTCAGTGAGAACAACAGATACAACATTCCCTGTCTAAATTGCGATTATAGAATTATTCTCAACATTGTTAAAGCTGCAAAGATCATAAAATTAAACCTTACAAGATTGATACTTACCTAACTTATGCCATGGTAAATCAAAAACAACTTTCATGAGACTACCCCAGAGGAAAAAAGGTCCTGTATTTTTTCCTTCAAGGATTTATAACAAGTAGGAGAAGGACGTGTCAAAAAAAAAGTATGTACTATTAGACATGATCTTTTCAACTGGACTAAAGGGAAAAAAAGATTTTTTCAGAGCTCTGTACCAAGGTTATTATTTCTACTTCACAGTGAAAGTTTTTGAATCTAATTTTATATCGTGGTAATCATTGCCACAATTTTATTTATTGTCTGCAATGAGCACTGTTTATTTATTTATTTATTTATTGCACTGGGTTCTGCATACACTGCCCTAAGGGCACCTCTATTTAAATAATGGGATGTCTCATGTGGATCTCGGTTAGGATGGAATTGCTCAGCCTCCCTTCATGCTACTAACCCAAAATGCTCAAGAGACCTCCTGTCACACAAGCAGAGGTAGCCCCTCAAGGCACCAGATAAATTTAGAGTTTTTCTAGATGTCTGAGACAGAAATGTTCTTGTGTGAAAGTAACAAAAGAATCTGATTGTTTCTGTAAGGAAAAAAATGTACTATAGATTATTCATAAAACCCCTATATTTCAAGGACTGACAGTGGGTAGAAATGTGATTATTCCAATCACGATGAAAGCAGATTGTCATAGTGAATCAGGGGCTTATGTGTTAATTAAATCTTTTCTCCCAAAGATGTTGGCTTAAATTTTATGGAAACGATTGGTGTCAGCAAGTGGGCTTTTACTGTAATAGCAAGTCTACACAGCAGTGCAGTGTCGTCCCTTTTTTAACCAAGGGAGTCTCATTTGTAAAAGCTCAACCTCCTACTCCCTGCTTACCCTTCCTCCCCTGAAAAAGCATTCCCCAGCTTCAAAAACAAGGTATGCTGCTACAAGCCAATGTAGCAACAGTAATGGGGGACGTAATCAGAACATTTGAATGCTACAACCCAGAAAGAATGCTGATGAGAAAATGGTACTGGAAGGCCATTCTTTTGCAAGCCTGAGAATCCAGGACTAGTCTTAGTAACTCTCATCTAACATCAAACTAAAACACATAGGTTCACAAACTCACATGTGGTTTGTTAGGCGAAGAAATTGTCATTCATAATGGCATAAGAAAGCTGCAGAACCAGTACTCTCTGGTACCAGTGCTATTATTGATCACACTACCACATTTGAAGATTCACATTAAGAATGATTAATTTATATCATATTTCCTAATGCAATTTTTCCAACTTCTTAACATTGACACATACTAGTACTGTTTATTACAGTTCTGTGAGAGTTGTATTGTAGAAGAGTTGAATATTCAAAACCTTTCTCTCAAAATGACAGAACATCATTCTCCACACTCTATTTCTGCTTTCTTTTGTCTAGTGTTGCATTTTGCTCAGTGTTGCGCGGTTTGTACAGTGACTGCCTTTAGCTTTGTTTACACGGAGAAAATACACCATTCCCACCAGCACAGTGTTAAGCAATCTAGCCTGCATTGCAACAGCACTGTACACCGACATCACCCATCTGATTTCAGGTTTATACAAGGACTGTTACCAGAAGACAACTTGCAAACATCACCTATCCTCCTGCCCGTGGTCCTCCCGCACACCCCCAGTGCAAGCACACAGTACTCATGGAACAGCCACTATTTGTGATCTTTCACATACTATGCTTGGTTTTCAGCTTGCTTGATTCAGTGCTACATGGGAAGAAGTTTCTGTATTGTGGAGTGGGGTTTTTCTTATGAATATGATTCATCTATTGATTGTGAGGGTTCTACAACGATGGAATTCATTCGAAGGAAATTGTTACATAAACCAAGAAAGAAAGACAAAAAATAGTTGTTCAGATAAGAAACAAAGAGTGAGATATTCCAGACAGAAATTGCAATTGTAGAAGGAAGACTCTTTAAACAACCCTGATGATGAAACTATTTTATCAAGGCCAAAGACTTGAAGGATAGCTAAGGGTGGGGTAGGGTTCACACTACTTTGTCTGAACTGTCAGGATGGTCCTTTCAGTTCCCTATAGTGGGGGATGAGAGAGGGAAATGTCTTTTTGGTGATGGGCCTTGCTGACACTCGGAGCAGCACAGCACAGAGTGAGTCTGTGCCCCTCAGTTTCCAGACATGCTACAACACAGGTCCAGCTCATGTACATTTTCTTTTGGGAGCCCATGATAACACATTTCAGTACACCAGTAATGGTGAACCCTTAAAAGAGAAATCACAATTTACATAGGCCTCAGAGATACAAAGCAGCAAAAGGCCTACCCATGGATGCTATTTATGCTTTCAAGTTCTCTTGAGGCTGGCTAACCCTTTCTACGTCAAAGAAAATTAATGGCTCTTCAGTGTCTTTAACAGTCCTTCTTGATTTTACCACTACTTTTTTTTGATTGCCTTGAAGATTTCTGATCACCTTTGATCTAGATTTTGGCCTTAGGAAGAATAAACTGTTGGATGGCATAGAACTTTTTGTAGATGACACAGCTGTTGCCAGCTGAGCTCTTGAGATAATGGTTACTTTGGGTTTCCTACCTTTGCTCTCATCTCACTTGCTGTAGATTTCTCTTTTGTGTCTTCTTTCAAGTTAACTTGATATGATAATAACATATAATAATAGCAGCTAAAACAAAATGTGATACATCTCACAGTTTAAAATAATTCTTTTGAGGTCCTTCTTAGGTTCCCATCTCCAGTTCTATAGAGCTTGGAAGATGAAACAGAGTCAGAAAGTATAGAAAATTCATGTATAACTAACTAACTTCCATTGCTTTATCTTCTAATGCCATTTCTATCTGTGAGTGCTAGCCTAAATATTATTTTTCAGTTGACAGATTCAGACCCTACTGAATCAGTAGCAGAACTCTGTCCCACTCAGATGCCAACCTCTATCTCACATTATTTGTAGAAGATACTTTGTTTGACAGGTTAATGACAATGAAGAAATAAATGAGGAATGAAATATAAATATTTCCTTTGGCATTTATATAGATATATATAGTTTTAAAGTCTGGCAGTGTGTCATCTGCAAAATATTTCACTGCTGCTTTTGTTTAATCTCACTTTTCAGGGCACAGCTCTTGCACTAAATTAGTTATACCTGCTGGAGCATATGGCTTATATCTCTGCTAAAAATAGCCAATGTTGTATAGTAGTACTACATATTATCCCTTCAGATGAAATGATTCCCCAGTTCAGTGCAAGACTCTGATGTCATGATTTAACATCATGACACAACCGTGAAAACTTCTCTATCCATTTTAATCATGTGAAAAATAAATAATCCAATCCATACCTACTTGTCTGAGCTAAAATAATCATGAGCCAATCAGCTCCCTACAACTTCATCAAGAGTTTTGTCTATCAAAAAAAAAAAAAAAACAAAGCAGATCTAGGCTACAAAGCTATTTTATTTAAGGACAAATCTGAAATGTAAGCACAGGAATAAATATCTCCTAACTTTAATGCAAGCTGCTGAGCACTTCTGAAAATTAGTGTAATCCATTTAAATGCTCAGGATTGGATTTGGGAACCCAACTTTATGTAATTGTTTGTTAAAACGTTTCCACAAAGTGTACTAGACATTGAATACAGGAAAATTAGATTGCCTGGTGAAAATAATATTCTATATTTTCCAATATCTAAATCCCTCCCAGTGAGGGAGCTGAAAACAAAAATATTTTAAGGAACAATCCGTTACAGAGGTAATTTAAATAATAGAACATTGGATTATAATCTTCCTCTGCTATTGTCTATCAAAGATTTCACTTTTCATTTGCTCAATTTACAAGAAAAATACAATGATAAGGATTCATCTCTAAAATCTGGTCATAGAATCATAGAATCGTTTAGGTTGGAAAAGACCTTTAAGATCATCCAGTCCAACCATTAACCTACACTACCAAGTCCACACTAAACCAATCAATGGTAGACTAGTCTAAACCATGTCCCAAAGTGCCACATCTACCCGTTTTTTGAACACTTCCAGGGATGGTGACTCCACCACCTCTCTGGGCAGTGTGTTCCAATGCTTGACTACCCTTTCCGTGAAGAAATTTTTCCTAATATGCAATCTAAACCTCCTGTGGTGAAGCTTGAGCCCATTTCCTCTTGTCCTATCACTAACTACATGGGAGAAGAGACCAACACCCACCTCACTACAACCTCCTTTCAGGTAGTTGTAGAGAGCGATAAGGTCTCCCCTCAGCCTCCTCTTCTCCAGGCTAAACAACCCCAGTTCCCTCAGCCGCTCCTCATAAGGCCTGTGCTCCAGACCCTTCACCAGCTTACTTGCCCTTCTCTGGACACGCTCCAGCACCTCAATGTCTTTCTTGTACTGAGGGGCCCAAAAGTGGACACAGTATTCCAGGGGCGGCCTCACCAGCACCGAGTACAGGGGAACAATCACCTCCCTGCTCCTGCTGGCCACACTATTCCTGATACAAGTCAGGATGCTGTTGGCCTTCTTGGCCACCTGGGCACACTGCTGGCTCATGTTCAGCTGGCTGTCTACTAACACCCCCAGGTCCTTTTCAGCCAGGCAGCTTTCCAGCCACTCTTCCCCAAGCCTGTAGCGCTGCATGGGGTTGTTGTGCCCGAAGTGCAGGACCCGGCACTTGGCCTTGTTAAGCCTCATACAGTTGGCCTCAGCCCATCGGTCCAGCCTGTCCAGGTCCCTCTGCAGGGCCATCCTACCCTCAAGCAGATCGACACTCCCACCCAGTCTGGTGTCATCTGCAAACTTACTGAGGGTGCACTCAATCCCCTCATCCAGATCATTGATAAAGATATTAAACAAGGCTGGCCCCAAAACAGAGCCTGGGGAACACCACTCGTGACCGGCTGCCAACTGGACTTAACTCCATTCACCACTACTCTCTGGGCTTGGCCACCCAGCCAGTTTTTTACCCAGCGAAGACTACGCCCATCCAAGCCATGAGCTGCCAGCTTCCCAAGCAGAATGTTATGGGAGACTGTGTCAAAAGCTTTACTAAAGTCCAGGTAAATGGTCCCAGAAAGGTGGCACAACTTAGAACAATCCCATTAAGTGATTTTCTTCTCAGTCACTGCTACAAAATGTGTAGAATTTGCTAGCCATTTTTTGAAATCTGTCTATACAATCCCACTGTCTTCAATGGCTTTATACATAAGTGAGAGAATATCTGTTCCTGAACAAATTATGAATGAGGAACAGAATATGTCTTCATCTGGAAAAGGCCTATCAAGTTGCCCTGGTCAAGACATCTTCCTGACCCTCAATTTCACTATCTGCAAAAATGAAGGCAATGATACCAACTTTCTTTGTCTAGATGCCTAGTATTGTTACATAAAAGACTGTTATTATTTGACTTGCATCCCTTCTGGATCTAAGAATAGAAAGAGCAGCACGACTGGCTGTCCCTAAAGGCTGTATATATTTCTCCCTACCAAATACAGAGATGATGTTGTAGTAGCAAATACCACATAACCCGAAAAATAACTTTTAGTTATATTAAAAACTTCCCTCATTCCCCTACCAAAAATTTTGTTCCAAATTTTTTCAACACAGGGGATCTGACAGAGCATATCTGGCTGATTTTAGAGCATATTTAGAGCACCTGGATCCAGGTGAAGATAACTTAGTAGCCTTGCTAAATGCCTGCTGTGGGCAAATGGAGTAGGAGGCAAGAGTTTTATGGACCAGATGTGCCTCATGAATGGCCAATTAGACCACTCCAACAAAAGAGTAGTGCTGAATATTGAATACTGATCTCAAGACCAGTTCAGCTTCATGCTGCAATTATCTGAATAATGCTACAAATGTTTGCCACATTTCCAAGAAATTCCCAAGATAAACTACAAATCTGATGAGTGAGAACAACCACTTTGAACGATGGACTGTCTATTTTTGACCTGGACCTAATGATTTATTCATTCAAGGCTCAAAGCTTCCTCTTCTCATTAAAGAACAAGAAGGAAACATGTAAATGAAGGAACAGGAGGAGTTCTGTGAGGAGTGACACTGGCAGTATGGTCAGCTCTGCATGCTGAGCTAAATGGAGTTGAAACTCTAATGAAAGCCAGTGGGCAATGTCAAAGGGAACAAGAGGAAAACCAGAAGTAAACAATGATGAAAACTATATGTTCTGTATTTCCCAACATGCCTGTCAAAACAATCCCATAAATTGATCCATTTTGGTAGCGAAAAATCTGGTCCAGTTATACAGATGGCTTGACTGCTAGTGTTTGCCAAGCCTGCTCTCAGCCCAAGGAGAGCAACATGTAGCTCAATGTTACACTGAGGTTATGTTAGTCTCACAAGCAGTTGCTCTCATTTGCTTTTCCTCCTCCCAGTTGCCAAGTGTCTTTGGAAACCCACTTACTGAACTCTGAAATGCTGCCTTAGTGCCATCATTCAAATTATGTATTGTCTTTTCCAGACTGTACCTAGTGCCCTTCCAATACTCTGTTTAGCAATTGTAATGCAGCACTATAATGGACATCCAGTCAGCCCTGTCAGATTAGTTCAATTGAATCATTTTCTGCAAAAATGAAGAATAATCTACAATACAGAAATAGGCCTGACATTGGGAATTGCACTCCTTAAACCTAAATGTCAGTCTAATCCCCAGTAAAATCTTAAGTAAGGCAGGGTTCAATCCACCTAAAATTTGCATAAATCCGGACACAGGCAATGAAGGCTGGTTTGCCCATTTTTAAGAGTGCTGAGCACTGCACGAAAATTGCAAGGCATTTCTCTACAGCCTGATAGTCATCTGAGTGCTTAACCACAGTCCTCCCAGCAGTATCAGAAAATGCATTTTCTGGGGAGGTAAATGCCACTTACACCCAGCCTCTCTTTCACTATCCAAACTCAAACACAGTGGCATCTCCGCTCCACCTACTTCCCCTGGAGAAGGCTCAAAAGCTACACATGTGTTCAGCTTGAATAGTATTGAATCCACATCTCGGCCAGAGGAAGGTAGAACCCAGCACCTAGGACTTTTGGGGAGGAGACATTTTTCATTTAGACTAATGTTTCCTTTAAATACTCTTTCAATATTTACTACTGTAAAATGCACACATGCTCAAAAACTAAATTTGGACCAGCAGCCATCCTTCTTCCTGAGTGCTGCAATTAAGAGTCATGCTTGCTCTTGCATGTTGTCTGTCTTCTTCTGTTGCTTTTATGCCTGAAGATGAACCACTGGGCCATCAAGAGGATGATTGACAGTGCTATTGCTCAGGGCTGGTACATAGAGCACTCTCCTAGGATGCGGGAGTGAAAACTGCTCAGTCTAACTTCAGTAAGATCTCTTCCATCTCATGCTTCACTTTCTAACCCCTGCAGTAATAAGCAGAAGACAGGCAGAAGATACTCTACATGGTGCTTTTCAGCAGAGGAGCACTAGACACACTGGATTCTAGAATATCCTACTTGTTTGGCACATCTCAGTGAAACAGGGAGATACCTTGCAGTCTGGGCTGTCTTCTGGAGTCTCCAAAAGTCCCTTCTAATCAGTAGAGGAAAAGAGGTGCCTAACCTCCCTGTGTGGGTATGTCTTCACTTGTCTCTCGGGGAGCTCCCCATCCTTAGGGAAGATGTTCAGCATCCAGCAGCTCTAAGTTTGGCACCTAAATGAGGCAGTCTGGCTTTTACCCCAAATTCTGAAATAACCGCATTTCAGCTTTAAACCTAGAAATATGCCTTAAAGGGAAAAGGTATTTACCACATGAATAAGAAGACAGATACCCAACACTCTTGAAAACAGAAGCTAAATGGACTAAATCTCTTGAAGAATTTAATTTCAGTAATCAACTTTTATTAGACAATGAGAGGTACATGCAGATTAAGCCCTGCAGGTGAAAGTGTTGGGTTAAACCTGTAAAATTCTTACTCTGTTGGGTCTTTACACCACAGATTCACATGTTAACAAAAATAATCTACCAGAAGACCTAGTGCGACAACCGCTTGGATGGGTTCACCAAAGATTAGTGTTTTCTAGTGGTGGTACTTTACTGTAGAAGCTAATGTGAGGCTTGAGCTGTCAAACATAATTTTGTTGGTCCTGTCTACCTCTGTATTTATTTTGAGTGTTTATATCTAATATTTTTTCACAGTCATTCACTTAGTAGGCACACAGAGGAGGTTCTTTCATGTTGAAGATTTTCTTTTTTTTAGTACTGATCTTAGATACATTTTTTTTTCATCTAGTCTTTTTAAATACTGAATTTTAAGAAAGATGCATTCCATAGTTAAAAATAATGACTTAAGAAGGTTCCACCCGGTCATTTTTCAATAACACCACTGTGCACTGACATCAGATTGGCTTCCCCTCATTGACAGGGCAACAGTCTATAATAGTATCACTTTTTTAATATGCAGCACAGTCTCCTCAGTACTGCAGATAAAAAGCTAAACCTAAAAAAAGAAATCAAAGTTCAGAAATATGGTTCTGGAATACCATACGGAATGCTTTAGAGAGTAAAATAAAGAGGCCAGCTTTAGGATGAATAATGTTGAGGACTAGTTTTCTCTGGCTGCTAAAACCATTTGGCAGCAGCATGGGCATTGACTAGGCTGCAGGCAAACTCCCTGCTGATGGGAAGCTGGGAGAAGCATCCTGGCCAGCTCCAGCACAAGCTGCCTTCCTCCCTCCATGCCTGGAAAAGAGCAGGTGGATTTGTCACAAGGCTCAGGCTGAGCGATGAGACTCTGAGGTGTATGGAGGTATTTCTGAGATTCTTTAAAATGACTTACAGATACACTAGGAACTGTCTGCTTATTATTTGCTCTAACGAATACAAAAGATTAAATCCAGTAGAGAGGGTGTATTTGAACAGGTGACAGTAGCTTCAGCACTTTTAACCACCCATCTTCATGTGCCAGTATCAGGCCTGATTCCTTTCACACCATATCTCCACTCTCAGTGCATTGCTTGGCAAAGAGAAGCGGAAGAGCCAGAAAGCCAGGACTTGAGCGCTCCCACTCCATGGGCAAGGGGCTGGTGCATACCAGCTATGACTACTTTGCCTGCTAAAAGCAGTCAAGAGAAAAGGGTAAAGAGGGGGAAAGCAATTTCCAGTTCCTGTTGCTGGGAACAAGGAGTGAGAAGAGCAATTGCTGAAAGGAGCACATCCCCAGCAGCACATACTAGCCCCAGACCTTGAGCCAGTTCTCAGCAGCAGCCACCAACACAAGAACAGAGGTTATCTTAAACCACCCTGGACATGCTACTGCCTGATTTTCTTAAGACAGCAGTAAATACAGGAGAATCCAAAAATAAGACCTAAGGAACAAAATAAAGTCCAAGATAATTCTGGAAAAGTTCTGAAGGAGGGAGAGAGAAGCGGTCAGCTGAGATACATCTCTGTAAGGACTACCTAAGGAGCAGTCTACCCTGGGAAAAACAATGCTGTGACAGACAGAAATCATTAGTTCTTTAATTTTTTTTTTTTTGTCTTGGGCACCGTTATGTTCACACTGCTAAAAATCAAGAAAGATAGATGTTAAAAAAGTTGTCCAGTAACAATATTCAACATTGGCCTCAATTCCCTGAGGAAAAACTTAAAAGGTTTGAGGGTTGCTGTGAAATTGCCAGTATTCGGGCAGCTGCCCAAAGCTCAGTCGAAAAATAGCAAAACACCCATATTCTATCCCAAGGAGTACTAGGGACACCTGACCAAATAAATGAGAATATTATACATGAAAAGACCGATTCTAACTGATTCAGTATCTGACTCCACTGGTCAGATACCAGAATGGTGCCATTTTATCCTTACATGAACCTCATGAAACACATGAACCTCGTGTTTCCAGATTGGGATGATAATCTCAGCCATGCAGTGTAATTCCACGTGCACCCACTGCACTGCAGCCCAGGCAAAGAACAGGCAGAGATCATAAATCAGTCCCTCTTGCCTTATACCCTTGCAGGAAAAGTATTCCTTCTGAAAATAAATAAATAAGATTATGGTATAATTCTACAAACAATTAGTTAATGTGATTATGTATATGCTCATTACTTAGAAAAATGTCTCTTTTTAAAAAAAATCTCCTGCTGAACTCTTGACCTCAGTGATATGTATTAGACTAGTCTGTGTTTTAGAAATACACGGCAGGGAAATCGGCCACCTACTTCAGGATTTGTATGCTTTCTTTTAAATATTCACATCCAAAAATATGTGCCAGCATACCAAAGGCAGGATTCATGTATCTAAACACAGCAATCTTTTCTTCAAAATTTTCCACAGCCTCAGAGCCCAGACTATGAGGAGTTTTAAGAATACCTTTTTTTAATTTTCCCTAAAAAGGACTATTTTTGTTAATGTCTATTATTCTGTCACACTTAATTCCAGCTGAATTTCATCTACCATTGTGCTTCTTAATCCCTCAATGTATTTAAATCCATCTGGAATTTTTCTAAATCCTCCACAGTTCTTCCTAACCGAGACAATTTGCCCATGGGGTACCACTAATCTCTCTACACGCTGAGAAGCAGCAGTTCATGATGAATCTTTCTCTCCTATCTCATAACCAGTTCTTAATCCGCAGTGACACCCCGGTCCTTGCTCTGTGACTCACTCTCCTTCAAGTCGGTATGAAGAGCATCCCATTTATCTCCTGTTGATTTGAAGGGTAGGTACAACTTCCAGTTCTGCTGCAACAGCAGTTTTTCTCCTGAAGAGATTCTGATGTATCTCATCAGAAGGTGTTTCACTCCTGAGGGTCTTCCAGGTGCCGTGCTGCCACGAAGAAGAGAGGGTCCCTGGCACTGCCTCCTGGAGGCCGAGGCTCAGTGGCCTTCAGATATAAACAGCCAAGACTTAAGAAATGGGAATAGTAGCTTACCACTGATGTGGTCTCAGAGTCAGTGATCACTGCACTTCTCCACCTCAAAGAAGCTGAAAACAATACTAGGAAAGCTTTTATTTTAAGGAAATTGTTTAATCTCTTTGGTTTTCTCTTTTCTTTTTTCAATTTTTTTTTCCTTTCTTTTCGTGTTCTGCTAAGATTAGTAAATATTTTAACAAGCAACATAACAGGAAACTCAGCTACTGAAGTACAAAACAGAAGGATGTGAACCTCTTTGTGTGCAAATTTTGGTCGTAAGTGAACTATGGAAAAGCTGCTGATGCCACCACAATAAACAGACGTAGCTTTACCAAGGTTCCTTAAGAGATTTTCACTCCCCTTTTCCCACTATCTCCTGGGAATTGGCTTCACGGCACTTTCTAGCACACCAAGACCACTATTCCCTGACCTGAAAGGTCACTTACCAAACCTGCCTGATTTAACTGCTAGCTACCAACATCTGAGCCACACATCCTGCAGTGCAGAGGAAAGATGTTGCATTTGCCTGAGGAGGGAATAAATGGTGTGTGGTGTCATCTACACATGCCCATGGAAGGAGTGAGTGCTCCTGCCACCTTAGCACACGGCATGCCAGAGAAGACATGGCAACACAGTGACATGACTGTTCCATTCTCATCAGGTTGGCATCCACTGGTATACAGCTATCGAATCCAGCCTTCTTCAACTCCTTTTTCTAGACACAAAGGAAGTCTCACTCATCACAAGAAAGATATTATCCATACAATGAAGAAGAAACTGAGGCATTAGAGCAGTTTACTACAGGTCACAGAGGAGGTAAGTAGCATAGCGAGGACTACTGGGAATGTTTTAAAATCAAAGTAATTTACAGGGTTGCCATTAAATTCTTTCTGAGCCTACCAAGCCTAAGAAAGCCCCATTTAAACACAAAAATTGTATTTATTTCTCTTGTCTGGAAGTGCCCCTGAGAGTAACTCATCCATTAATCTATAATGAAAATTCTGGACACTGATGCTTCAGGTCCATGGCACTACAACAGCCTGCCTTGTCTGTCTGAGTTTGAGTCTTGTCCGTGTTTCAGTGCAGTTTCATATATCTTGAAGCACACATTCACAGAAAAGACTTAGAGAAGGAATGCATTTCAGCACTAAATGGATTTGGTTTGAACATGGTCTGTGCCTTAAATTTAGTTAAATAATGATTAATTTTGTAAATGGTTCACATTTATTCAGGATTCATGAAAGCAACCAAATAACTTCCGAGCACAGAGCTACTCACTGGGTTGTTTGAGAGGTGCCTGACTTCACAGCACTGTTATCATAATCATTTTAAGGACACTGCAATTTTATTGCATTGGGCTGCAGTTTCATTTTTCTTTTCTTGTTTCCACAAAGGCTTTATTTCCATAAAATCTTTTTAAGCTTACTTCTGTTTTGAAAGCTCAGCAAATTCCCACTTTCTGTAATTTTTTCCCTCTTTTCCCACCACCAGTAAGTGTGAATATAAACCTCTTAATACAGACAGATTCAAGTCCAGACCAACTTGTAAAACAGATGACACTTGGTAAAAAACAATGGCAGCGGTCACGTTGGGATAGAGTTAATTTTCTTCCTAGTAGCAGGCATAGTGCTGTGGTTTGGATTTAGAATGAGAATAATGCTGATAACACACTGATGGTTTAGTTGTTGCTGAGCAGTGCTTATGCTCGTCAAGGACTTTTCAGCTTCCCATGCTCTGCCAGGTGCACGAGAAGCTGGGAGGGGCACAGCCAGGACAGCTGACCCAAACTGGCCAAAGGGCTATTCCATACCATATGACGTCATGCTCAGTATAGAAACTGGGGGGGGTTGGCCGGGGAGCAGCGATCGCTGCTCGGGAACTGTCTGGGTATCGGTCGGCGGGTGGTGAACAATTGCATTGTGCATCACTTGCTTTGTATATTCTTTTATCATCATTGTTGTTGTTGTTGTTATTATTATCATTATTATTATTTTATCTTCCTTTGTTGCCCTATTAAACTCTCTTTATCTCAACCCACGGGTTTTACTTTTTTTTCCCCCACCCCACCAGGGGCAGAGGGAAGGTGAGTGAGTGGCTGTGTGGTGCTAAGTTGCTGACTGGGGTTAAACCACGACATCAGGCTATGAAGGTCAGAGGCGGTAACAGCATCATGGAAACACAAGTGACAGAGAACTCGAGAAGGATCACGTCTCTAGAGTTACAATGGAAGTGTGACACTGTGCCAGCCTGTACTTGCATTACTTCAAACACACTCTACCTCCAGCTGTGTTAATAGCAATAAATTCATACAGATACTTTGTTGCTAGCAGAAGCATGGAAATAATGGCAATAATCTGTGCCATAATTGTGATATCCTCCTTTCTGAGACTGAAATGGACCCCACCAAAGTACTCACTAATGCATTTTAAGCTGAATGTTAGAAACAGCACTGGAGTCCACTTGTCATGAACCCTGCATTTCTGATGCAAAAAAGCCTTGAAAATGCAAAATTGTTCTTTCATCTCAAATTACTCCTTCATACAAGTAGTTAATAAATGAAACTGAGGAAAACTGATGATACACATTTGTGCTGGTTTTGGCTGTGATATAGTTAATTTTCTTCATAGTATCTAGTATGAGGCTATGTTTTGGATTTGTGCTTGAAAACAGTCTTAATAACACAGGAAAGTTTTAGTTACTGCTGAGCAGTGCTTACACAGAGTCAAGGCCTTTTCTACTTCTCCCACCACCCCACCCGCAAGTAGGCTGGGGGTGCACAAGAGGCTGGGAGGGGACACAGCTGGGACAGCTGACCCCAACTGACCAAAGGGATAACCCACACCATATGACGTCATGCTCAGCATATAAAGCTGGGGGAAGAAGAAGGAAGGAGGGGACATTCGAGTGATGGCATTTGTCTTCCCAAGTAATCATTACATGTGATGGATCCCTGCTTTCCTGGAGATGGCTGAACACCTGCCTGCTGATGGGAAGTAGTGAATGAATTCCTTGTTTTCCTTTGTTCGCGTGCGTGGCTTTTGCTTTACTATCTCAACCCACGAGTTTTCTCACTTTTACTCTTCTGATTCTCTCCCCCATTCCACTGGGGGGGAGTGAGCAAGTGGCTGTGTGGTGCTTAGTTGCCAGCTGGGGTTAAACCGTGACAACATTTTAGTGCCTTTCTGACTTTTCATTCTTTCTCTTCCTTCATATCTTCCCTCTTCCTTCAAGACAGCTTAAAGCCCAGAACAATTTATAATGCAAATGGTGTAAATTACAAGTGACAAAGAATATCCAGCAACATAGTGTCAAAATAAAGAAGTTACAGAAAGGCAAAAATTCCTGTAAGAGATCCAAACTTTAAAGATTTTCAAAATTACTTTGTATAAAAATTATGCTCCATACTATTAAGAAATTAACTCTAAATGTATTTCTATAGCAGATGTACCTAGTCTTTAGACTGTGGCATACCTTCTTCAAACAAGTGCCAGTGGAAAGCCAGAATATCTACTTGAAAGAAAGATTAGAATATTTTCTCTGTTCTGATTTATTCTTTGTGCTCTGAATTAGTCCTTACTTATTTTCTACTTATGAAATTTCATTTGCATGAAATAACAATTATTTAGAGTGAGATTAAAATTACTTCATTCTAATTTTTAGTGGTCAGGTGTTTCCATTGTGTACTCATTATCTGAGTTAAGAAATTCCAAAAAAATTTCAGGCATGAAAATTAAATTATTGTATTTTTATAGTGTTCTGCCCAGGATTGGGCAGAACAGCACTGATGAAAAAGTGCTGGTAGACAATAGACTGCATTATGATTCAGTTTGCAGCATGCCCAGGAATCCTGATCTTTGGCTTTCTCCTTCTCACTCATTTCAAAAGATTAAAATTCATCACTCTTTTATAATGAACTACATGGCAATTACCCCCAAACCACTGTGATACACTAGAAGTATTGACCATATGGTATTGTGAGACATTACAGCATCTCAGGGTTTTAATGACTACCACTGTTTATAAAAACAAAGCACAGTTCACAGCCCCATCCCTAGTTCGGGGATATGCAATGTGCAGCCTCAGTGATTAAAGGTCTAAAGCCTGGAGACAGCAGGGTAACGTGAACCTGCTCACAGAGAGGTTGTTCAGTACCTGCACTGGCTGATCTCCCGAAAACGCTGACATGTGATATCTGAACAAGGGATGCTAATGCGGCACAGAAAACCTGGAAAGACAGAAATGGGAATATCTGTTCTGGGAAACCAGGCCAACAGCTATATCTCTTCAGCTAAGAGGAGATCAGGCCCAGCCAGCATGGGTCCATGAAAGGCAGGTCCTGCTTGACCAACCTGATCTCCTTCTGTGACCTGGTGACCCACCTGGTGGATGAAGGAAAGGCTGTGGATGTCATCTACCTGGACTGCAGTAAAGCCTTTGACACTGTCTCCCACACCATTCTCCTAGGGAAGCTGATGGCTCATGGCCTAGGCAGGTGTACTCTTTGCTGCGTGAAAAACTGGCTGCAACAGCAGTTTTTCTCCTGAAGAGATTCTGATGTATCTCATCAGAAGGTGTTTCACTCCTGAGGGTCTTCCAGGTGCCGTGCTGCCACGAAGAAGAGAGGGTCCCTGGCACTGCCTCCTGGAGGCCGAGGCTCAGTGGCCTTCAGATATAAACAGCCAAGACTTAAGAAATGGGAATAGTAGCTTATCACTGATGTGGTCTCAGAGTCAGCGATCACAACACTTCTCCACCTCAAAGAAACTGAAAACAGTAGAATCACAGAATCATAGAATGCTTTGGGTTGGAAGGGGCCTTTAGAGGTCATCTACCCCAACCCCCAGATAATACTAGGAAAGCTTTTATTTTAAGGACACTGTTTAATTTCTGTGGTTGGCTGGGTCCTGCACTTGTGTCACAACCCCATGCAGTGCTACAGGCTTGTGGGGAAGAGTGGCTGGAAAGCTGCCTGGCTGAAAAGGACCTGGGGGTGTTGGTCGACAGACAGCTGAACATGAGCCAGCAGTGTGCCCAGGTGGCCAAGAAGGCCAACAGCATCCTGGCTTGTATCAGGAATAGAGTGGCCAGCAGAAGCAGGGAGGTGATTGTGCCCATGTACTTGGCACTGGTGAGGCCGCCCCTGGAATACTGTGTTCAGTTTTGGGCCCCTCAGTACAAGAAGGACATTGAGGTGCTGGAGCGTGTTCAGAGAAGGGCAAGGAAGCTGGTGAAGGGTCTAGAGAACAAGTCTTATGAGAAGCAGCTGAGGGAACTGGGGTTGTTTAGTCTGGAGAAGAGGAGGCTGAGGGGAGACCTTATCGCTCTCTACAACTACCTGAAAGGAGGCTGTAGTGAGGTGGGTGTTGGTCTCTACTCCCAAGTAGCTAGTGATAGGACAAGAGGAAACGGCCTCAAGTTATGTCAGGGAAGGTTTAGATTGGATATTAGGAAAAATTTCTTCATGGAAAGAGTGGTCAAGCATTGGAACAGGCTGCCCAGAGAGATATTGTAGCCACCATTCCTGGAGCGGTTCAAAAAACGTGTAGACATGGCCCTTTGGGACACGGTTTAGTAAGCATGGTGGTGTTGGGTTGATGGCTGGACTGATGATCTTAGAGGTCCTTTCCAACCTTAATGATGCCTAGTTTTACTTTCACTAAAAAACAATCTAGCCACCAAGCCAGGAAACATGAAATTAATTATTACTCTAGCTTTAACTGGCTTAGTGGTGGACTTGGCAGTGTTAGGTTAATGGTTGGACTTGATGATCTTAAAGGTCTTTTCCAACCTAAATGACTCTATGATTCTATGATGATTCTAGATTTACGTGTCTCCACCAGTTATGGTGCTGAGACACAATGACAGACTTGTCTCTACTGAGTAAATTTATAGGCAAGTATTTTCTATTTGTATTATTTAGGTAGCGAGTCAAGCTATGTTATCAGAAGCAAAACTTGCCTTTAAAATCAATGATGGACATTTATGGAATTTATTTATACCATGGTAGAGACTGCCAGGTAAGTGACAAAGTGGGGGATAAAAATTTCACATTTAACTTCTTTTGTAATGTGAACAATGCTGTCCCTTGCTGATTTTAGCAGACTTTAGCAGCAAGACCTTTTCTGTTTTATGTATGTTTATAATTCCTTTTAGTTTTTAAAGCTAGTTGTAGAAGTTAAGTGAAGAATATGCACAAATCTTTTTCCCTTGATAAAGTGCACTTGCAGGTAGAATAACAATTTCAAAGAGGACATTGAGATATGCAGAGAAGGTCAAATCAGTGTTTCTGTTTGTATATATGTATTAAAGGACAAGAACATTTTGTTATTATTTTCTAAAAAATAGCTGAAAAGCCTCATGCAATACAAAAGCTCAGCTTCCAAGAAACATAAAGACAACAAAGAATAATAAAAACTATCAGCCCTGTTTCATTGCTGTAGATATTGTGATTAATTTTATCCTATTTATTTTAAATTTCATTTTTAAATGCAATTAAAATGCACTAAATATTTTAACCTGGTATGGGAAACAAATAATGAAGATCATAAAAATACAGTTATTTAATGACTTGCCTACGAAAACAGAATACTTGGGGAATAAACCAAGAGTTCTGTACAACCCACCTTCAGGGTCCCAACCTGAACACCATCCTGTGGAAAGTAATCACTATATGCAAAGCAGTATCATTTATCACCTTTGTAAAGGTGGAGAAATAATATGAAGCATTTGGAATTAACCTAAGCCTTCAGCACATTAAATGGGTCAGGCTAATCATATTCCATAGCAATTTTATACTATGAACACAAGATCCATTTTCAGCTTTTTCACAGCACCTGAGTAGAATGCCAGCTACCTCAAATTAAATGCACAGAAATGCATGTATGATCCAATTAAGTTAACATGTTGTGAACAGATTTACAGCCTATATAATTTTACATAGACAGTCTGGAATTAAGAGTTAACATATGACAAAACAAAATATCCAGGAATTGACTAACACAACAATGCCAGGAGTTGGCTCACAAGCTAACAGAGCTGCCATGAGCTGTCTGTGATCTTATATTTATATGAAAAACTTCAAGCACATGCATCCTGATAAATCACAAAACAGGACAGGTTCCTCTGCACTGGGTGTCCAAGCATGGCTTCAGAAAAGCATGATTTGACTTTGAAGCTGGAAAGACTACAATAAGCAGTGAAAAGAGATGAACTTCCTACTCTCAAATTAGGATTTTTTTTAGTGCATTTAAGTCTAACTACTCAATCTCATATTTAAGAAATTGCACACCAGCTTTACTGTTTAAACTGCTGAGCATGCAACAGCTTGCATTTAGTTTTACTGCAGGTGGTAAGAACTACATGCTCTGGAAAGTCAGGCTTTGGGTTTCCTCATGAGGGACTTAGGAAGCTAAACATTTAAACAATGTTTTGATTGTGGGATCTTGGCCCTCAGCTTAGAACATATCGTGCCAGACAAATGGGAGTGTTGGCATTTTTTCCAGCCCCCAAAAAAAGTTTTCCATACTTGAAGAACTAGAATTTCAGAAAATAGGAATAGTTCTCTGGTCCAAAGGCAAAGACTTCTGTGATTTGAGAGCTTACATTGATGTATCCCCACTAGAACGGAGAGGTATTTTATAACTATCGCCAAAGCAGCATATGAATGAAAATATCATCCTGCAGATAACTTTGTTTTATGATTGCGCTAGAATTTCAGAGCTAAAATTAGTAGAAACAGTTCAAAGCAGTTACACTGAGAAAGAAGCAAACCTCTTTCACACAAATCCTGCAGTGGTAGAATACCAATTTTTTGAAGGAGAAAAGAGTAAACAAAGTAAATCACCCAATTTGATTGGTTTCTCAGCATAATAAAGTGCTGAAGCAGCAGAGTGGAGGATTTGCCGGACAATTTTCTACACTGAAACTGTCAATTCATTCTGAAGCTTAGTACTGATGGATATTATGGATTGGTATGGATTGCACTGCTCCAACCATCTGAAAGGTCACTCGACAAACACAGCAGGAGTGACCTATTGTTCTTGCCATTGACAATCAGACTGCCGTTTTGACAAGTCTTTAAACTACCACAAATCTTTTCTTCAAGTATTACATGGAAATGTTTATCTTTGCTTTGTGGCACAATTAAAAGCTGGCATCTTAGGAGTTCACTGAAGCAATCTTAATATCTCCTTGGGCCACACTTGCAAAGCCGTGGAAGCCTGAGAATCTAATAGTGAATGGATCACCCCTGACATCTGCCAACTATACTACCGAGTATAATCTTTTCAGTTCCACTTTCAGACCAGAAGGTGAAAAGAACTCAAGCTATTATCCCCAGTGTACAAATATGCTGGACTACTTCCCTTTCTCACCAGAAGACCACCGTTTCAGCTGTAAAAATGAAGTTTCGCTGCTCAAAAAAAATCATAGCCAATAAAAATTGATGGATTGAAACTAAGACCTATTGCTTTATGGAGGAAGAAGAAAAACATACAAAGATAGTAGTATCGGAAAATAAATAAGTACCTCTCATTATATTTTGGCATTTCATTTTGTGTGCACAAGTTAAGAGTGGATTAAAAAAACCCACCTAAATCATAATTTTAGGTTTATAATTTTAAATGTAATAATTGTCGCAAGAAAGATACTTCACATATGAATTTGACTAATACGCAGGCTGTTAGAAAGGTATTATTTCATGCCTACCTTTAGCTCCGGCTTCCACTCTATTTCAACAAGCGTAAAGATCTAAATATGAAATATCAAAGATCAGTTGTGAAATCAATTTACTGACTATTTCCAGACTACAATCACCTCTCAAACAGAAGTAATTTTAGACTGACATAGATTAAAGATCTGACTAGGAATAGTTCCAGCTGTTACTGTCCAGCCAACTCCTGGCATTGTTGTGTTAAGTCAATTCCTGGATATTTTGTTTTGTCATATGTTAACCCTTAATTCCAGACTGTCTATGTAAAATTATATAGGCTGTAAATCTGTTCACAACATGTTAACTTAATTGGATCATACATGCATTTCTGTGCATTTAATTTGAGGTAGCTGGCATTCTACTCAGGTGCTGTGAAAAATAATACGTTACTTCACTGTACGACTATAACATGCATGTACAGTTACATATAAATGTGTAGCACGCACCTAAGCCATTTATTAATACTATTTATTTACTGCAAGCAACCGGTAAGATTTTTGGTACAAAAACTTAATGATACAGAAAGCTTACTAAAGAAAAGTTTCTTAAATGGACATTAAAATTTCTCTTCTGTGCAATGACAGTTTCAAAACATCCCTTTCTCTATCTTCTCTTCCCCAAGAAAAAATACAATTACAGCAACATTCACGAAAACAGGTCCTTACTGAAACTCTCAGCTACACTGATCCAATTGCTCTCTAAGGCCACTTTATGTACTAAAGAAATGGTTGTGGGAAATACTAGTATGTAACGGATCCCTCAGCTGCTGTAGAAAGTATTTCACTGTTCCTGCAGAGTGGACAAGTCAATTTTTAACAGGTGGAATTTCCTGAACAGGTTTTGTTATTCTTATAAAATTCCAGAATATATAAATTTTATTTTGCAAAATATGGGGTTTCCATTTTACTCTTACATTTCAGATAGACCTATTAAAAAAAACAGTTTAACAAAAACAACAACAAAAATTAAACCAGTGTATTTTGGAGCTGAAATGCTGAGGAGGGTCAAATGACTGAAGAGTTTTATAAGTCACTGGCTAAGAACCCTGAACCAAAATCTGTTTGCTGCAGATCAAACGCAACGTAATCCTGGTACAAAAGGAATTTTTCTTTAGTTCAACTCAATCAGCTAATTCTCTTTAACAATTAACTTATTCTAGACTAGGAACCGGGAAAAAAAAGCATGACAGCTTATTCTCTTTTTCTCTATGGTGACTTTGGAGAAGATGACATCTAGTTGTACTCAAAGTGGCAAGAATGTAGCGAGGAGTTATCAGTTAAGTTTTCTGTGCTTTGTGTAATGAGCTCATTACTATTAAAAACCAAAAATTTTTTGATAAACTTATATTTTTGAATTCAAACCATTTGAAGTAGGTTCCTCTAACTCATTGCAAATTTTTTCTCATTGTTTCTGAGCATTTTTAACAACATCCCAATGGTTACCTAAAAGCATCTTGCCCAAATGTTACTAAAATTTTAATAATCTAGTATATAAGAAAAGTCCTTTTTGTGTTTCTGGTATTGAAAATGGTAAAGAAGCTGAACAAATCTATGCTAAATTATATTTGTGTATATGGAGTCCTCTAGGAAACTTTGGACAAACGACCCTCTTGAGCAAGTTTCATTGAATAATAATAGACGCAATTCAGGGAAAACCCATCAGTGGGGGACTAGCTACAAAGAAAACCAGGTAAGATGACACAGTGAAGAACCTACATGCTGTGAACACTGGAAGTCAGAATGTCTCCCATTACACAGAGCTGTGAAAGCTCTAAGCTTTTAGAGAATTTATGAGCCAAATAAGTCTGGATAGTCAAGGGCGATGGTGTCGTTAAGGCACTGTTGGATACAAAGCCGCCTTCCAGACTGATGTAAAGGCCTGGGGGAAGTAGCACTGAGCTGAGGAACAACTGGCTTCTACTGCTTCACAGAGCATTCACAGGCAGGAACCAAGAGGTGTGATTAAACTAGGGTACATCATCAATTTCTGGCAGACTGGTTTAAAAACCACAGAAGGAGACTCCTGAGTGCCCCCTTGACAAAAAGCAAACAGAAATGTAACCTACCTGAAGGACTAAGGTATAACCTGGACAACAAGCTGGAAGAATGCTCTGTAATAACTAGCTTTCTCCTGGAGCAGGTTCTTGAGAATAGTGAGCCTGCTACAGGGACCAGTCAATGAAAATGAACATTACAGGAAAACAACTGAAAAGTGTAATTGCAAAAGCAGTTTAAAACTGGTTAATTAAATCCAAAGCACTTGGTCATTAAATAATGAATAACAGTGATTACTGACACACAGACATGTTAACAGAAGTATGAGAATTTCAAATAATTTGGGACTTCCCTTAAAGCAAGTACTCCAAAACACCCAAAAGGTCTTTTCTAAACTCTAGAGCTGGGTTTCTTTAGAGAGTGAATAAAATTTAACATTAAAATGGTAAAAATAAAACTCAGAATGAGACAAGATAGCAATGCCAGCATCTGTTAACATAACTCTCATCCCCACTATGTCCTCACAAGGTGAGCCCTTTCCTTCAGCATCTCTCATTCCAGTAACTAACTTATATTTTCTGCAGGGTAACCTTTGAGTCCTTATGAAACATATTCCTTCCATCATCTCTGAGGAGTGGGTGTTTGTTCCCTACTTTTTGAGAAGTCTCTGTCTCTGTCTGTCTCTAATGTTTGCAGGCTCCCAAGCCTCAGCTTTCACTCTACTCTCTTCTGCCTGTCCCTTCATGCACCACATAAAATCTCTTCCCCCCAAAGGGCATCCTTTCTGTGTGATCCCATCTTTTTCAAGTGTAGCCCCTGGGAGAAGGTGAACAAGAAGCTGTCCTCTGATAGCCAGCCACATGCATTTCAAAGCAACAATGTGGTAAAAACTAGAATCCTCCACAATCCTATTGTCTTCAATCCCATTAATAAGTTTGAGACAGTCAAAAGAGTTAATTCATGCTACAGAAGTTTCAGTCTCAGTTTGTCTGTAATGCTATGCAGAGGTTTTATGCCCATCCTAGAAATTCCTAATTTGTCAGAGAAGATGAGTCGGGATCACTAACCAAATATAACATTGTTCTCACAGGGAAGGAAAGGATGTAAAAGTGCCCACATGGTTCTATAATCCCGAATGTTCTTATAATAAACTGTGTATCGCCAGGGGAACAAAAGCTGTCTTTTGAAAGTATAGTATTAAATGTCAAATTCATTAGTGACATGACCTGAAATCATTAGGTCTTTCTTTCTAAACTAGCTGCATATGTGATGTTTGGATTCCTATATGTGTTATTTTCAGATCAAAATGAAACTACTGAGAAAATATTGTGCTTTATTATTGTGTGTCATTTTTTGAAAGAATGACTCAGGCATTGATATTTAGGCTACTTTCAAGTCAAATATTTAAAGCCCACATCCTAACCATAAGCACACTTACTGACATATTGGAAGGTCACTGGAACATGAGAAGATAGAAAGAGGTCTAAGCAAAAGACCTGCAAACTAAATATCTTCCGCATAGGAGGAAAGGCAACTGTAAGAAAATGGAACTGTTTTCTTGTATTTTCATCAAAGTACTGAACAGGTTCCAAACAGTTTCAGATGTATTAAAAATCAGGCCTGTGGCATTTTCCTCTTGTACATTCATATTTCATTAGGTGCAATGACTTTACCTTTTCTCCAGTTAAAAATGCCATTCAAATTGGCTGCTGTACTTACTCTTTCTCTGTCACAATATAGCCGTATTCTTTCTCCTCAGAAGACTTCACTTCAAGTTGTAAGCCTTGTCCCATATTTTTCTGAGGCTCTTCATAGCCATTTCCATCCTGCATTAAAGGGTTCTTAATCCAGTAGCTGGTCTCGCTCGGGTCTTTGGAGTCAGAGTCACTGTTCTTTGCAGCTGTCAGTTCCCTTGAGAAAGTCTCACTTTTTACATTTTCCACACCAGCATTTCTTTCTTCTGAGGAAGCAGAGTCAATGTCTTCAGATTTCTTGGTTTCTGTCTTAGTAGGTTCTTCAGGTATAAGGTCTGTCGGCATATTTTCGGGAAATACATTCTCATTCAAGAAGTTAACTAGTTTTGCAGTGTTCTCCTGTATTAAAAGGATATTATTATTTTTAAAACTAAACACAGGAATGTTATACTGAACCAAACCTGGATATAATCTTTCAAACTCTTATTGATATAAGGTTGACAGAGTATTGATAGAATCTATTCACACAAATGTCGCATCGTCATTTTCTTAATTTCTATATGCTGTCATTGTATTTTTCAACAGTTTTAATAAGGGCAAGGAAATTCTATAGTTAACAGTTACTTTCTTCTTCAAATATCACAGAATCTAGATAACCTTTTCTCTATCTTGAACAGCTAGAAGAAAATGCTGATGGTATTTTCATAGTGTTCATTTTCATGTATCTGCGTTTAAGTATTGATGAGAATAAAACTTTGTTATGAAATAAATTAATGAAAAGGAGAAATAATAGAAATATCCATCAATATGCCTAAGTGTTGGGACTGGAAACATGCATACCTCTTGGGTCTTACAAGTCATAACACAGGAAAGGGAATAGATATTACCTGACGAGTTATGTTTCACTTACTCATTTCTAGAAATTGTGACAAACACAAGAGGGTTGGCCCATTTATGTGTCTTGCAGTGTTAGCTTTTTGATAGAGAATATAAGTTTCATGGCAGTTTTTAAGAATATTTCTTTGAGATTTTTCTGCTCCATACAACCCAGAAAGATACCTCAAAAATGGCTGACTATTGGACATAAGTCTGTAGGATATGAGTCAAAGCTCATGAGGAATATTATAAAAGTAATCTGAATTAAAATCCTAAATTTGATGTTACCACCTAGTGTACAAGATGTAATGCCTAGAGCTATTGAAATATCTCTGATATTCAACAATTTGGAAAAAATAATGGTAAAGTGAAAAAGTGAAGAATGACAGATCCCATGAAATGAGAGGGAATTTTGAACCCTTCCACAAACACATGCCCCCGGAGGGAATATGTTTACTCATCTGCTTCTGAAAACCAGAGAGATTATCTGAGCAAGGATGCTTCCATTCCCCAGAACTATGAGCCAAAGGACAGGTGAAAGAAGGGTGTTTTCAAGAACACCTCAATACTCAAAATTTTCTAACCTGAGGAAAAGCCTGAATTTGCCTGAACTTTGGGATCTGTTATGAATTCTGCGTATTTACAAATGAAAGAAAAGCAAAACAGCACTTGATTTTGGTTTTTTGAACTGCAAAACTCATTTTGGTTAAGATTTAAATAAATGTTCATTTAATATTTCAATGCATCAACAACAATATGCCTATGCTGTGATACTGAATTATATCCACACAAGACAGAAAACAAGCCTTATGCTTGGAATTGTGGTTGTGACCTTCGCTGCATATAGACCTGATATACTGAGATGGAATACTTGTTTTGTTAAAACACTGGTACTCTACCTCTTTATCAGTTCTTGCACTGGCTTCATGCACTCCATTGTCTGTAGAATATGAAAAGCACAAATACATAGTCATGAAGGGAAACATCATATATGAAACAAACACCCTTATAGGCTGCTTTGTAGTGGTGGCCTTTTCATGCAATTTAAACATTAAGACATCAAAGCTGAAAGGGCAGCGTAAAGAGCACTGTATAATTCAGTATTGTTATTCTAACCCCACTTCAATAGCAAATTAATGCAAGATCAATAGACAGAGTACTTCAAGAGCCAATGTAATAGTGTTATTTGACTAATTAAGTGTCCAATCTTCATATCAGTTTATCAATATCTAAGAAAAAGACAATAAAATGGCTCTAGTTAGCTGAATGAAAATTTACATTAAAGAAAAAGGAAACATATACTTCTCTCATACATATCTGGGTGGAAGAAGACAACTTATTTCAATAGATATCATCTACCAAAACTGTGTTACAGTTTAACTACAGTGATGATACGCAGTCACATCATTAACCTCAGTCAAATAATCCTGGCTTTCTGGTTTATGAACTGAGTCTTATTCACCTCTCCCAGCATGATTCAGGACAAACCCTCAAGTCTGCTCATTTTGATCTACAAAAAGCATTGCCAATTAAAATAACCAGGATATCCATCCCTAACTAGTAAGTTTTTCAATATATCACCATGAAAAAAGACAGTAAGTTAAATCACTGTTTATTACTCATAGCATATATTTTTGGTGTCCTAGACATCATAACATTCCTAAATAGAGAATGGGAAGTGGTAACTTATGTGCCACTGTGGTATCAACTCATTAATGGCAATTACTGTAGCCCCTGAACCTGCATCACCAGAAAATGTGTCCCTAGACCGAAGCAAATAACAATAACAACTCTTATTTCCCTAAGCAGGAAAGAGAACAAGTAGTTTTCTACCTGTACCTGCCTAAGACTTTCTTCTGCAAGTAGTTGTGGTACATTAAAGAACAATTATCTGTAAAACACAATTTTCCCCCCACATATTTTGAAACATGTTCTAGGAATATAATAATTTTTCATTATCATTTTGTTTAATCATATCACTTTCAAGAAAGGGGAATTAGACCACGCAGCATAAAGCAATTCATATTTCAATATAATTGGCTGTGTAGGTTTATCTTGTTTGCAAAACTTGAAGACCAAGGGCTCACAAAAAGATGCATTTTCGATAAAGTATCTGCTGCAAAAAGAAAACAACAAAGCTAAAATTATGCAGCCTTCAGGGAAAAATAGAGAAACTTTCCCTCTTGTCCTCTTTAAAACTGATTTTAAAAAGTCTAGCACTATTGTGACACAATAAAGGAAAATTAGGGTAGCTATCTTTTCCTGTACTTAACTCTTAGAATTATTACCTGGTATGTTAACACTGTTTTCCATGAATCCAGTCTGAATCTCTGCCCTTCCTTGAGCACCTCCTTTTTCAATTTGTGCTTCTGTTTTGTCTTCTCTAGTTTTTCCAGCACCCTCCTCCGTTTCTTCCTGAATGCCAACAGTTTCAATTGCATTGGCGATAGTATCAGCAATCTCATCCAGTTCTGTTGAGCTGAGATTCTCCACATTCACCTGGTGTTTCTCTAGGTTTTTCAACACATCTTTAATAAGTGTCTCTGGATGACAAAACAACATAAGCACAAGATTCAGCTGCATATATGAAGCACATGTGCTTGTATCAGTAAGTAACTTTCATATTTCCTAAAAGATAGCTTTTCCTTCATGGAGAGCATCTGTTTTCCAAAAGAGTGCATACACATTAATGCTGCCATCTTTACAGAAAAAACAGTATTATAAATGGATGTCAGAGCTTATGACAAAGGTGCATCTGTGCCAGGTACTGGGGGATGTATGCCACTACAACCCAGCAAGTTGTCCTAGAGAGAGGGGTATAAAATTTTCACTTTTTCTTTACAAGAGCATTGTTTTCTAGTCTAAACCAACTCAAAATATTGAAGACAAGTGTTAAGGTAGCTTAATTTTATTTAGCTGCACTAAGATAGCGCAACCAATACTACTGTTCCATAGAGATCAGGTTTCTTTGGTGATTTGGTTTTTGCAAGGTAAATAGCTATATAGAGTTCTGGAAAAGAAAGAGTAAGATATTTTTTCTTTCAATCAAAGAGCTCCTGTTCAGTTAGAAGTGGATATGGATATATGACCTTTACATACATGGATGTGTAATGTACAAACCTTCTAAATGGTACTGATTTCTCTTGGAAAATATATATTTTGTCAAAAGTGAACTTTAATGTTTTGGTTTGTCAGCTATGAATGTTTTATCGGTCATACTGAGGAAAGAAATGTTAAGATGACATTCCAGGCCAGGAAAAGCAAATGGACTTATATTTAGGGAAAAAAAACCCCAAAACAAAGCAAAACAAAACAACCTTGATGTGACAAAAGTTTTGAAGATGAGGAAATTCAAGGACAATGGATATTAAAGGTGAGTTAGAAGATGTAGCATAACAGCTCTTCAGGGAAGGTACTTTTCTGACTGTGTATATCCTTCACTACCATTCTGCATAACTGCAAAACTCAGCCTAATGTCCCTTGGAGTATGAGACACTAAATGTAGGGCTTATTCTAGCATTCCAAAACCATTTTCAACATCCCTGTGTTCTGCTTATTCATGCTGATCAGGAATTTAGCATACATATGCATATGCATGCAAGCAAGAAAACTCTTCCTAGTATTGTGTAAGAAGAGGACGATATGGACTGCTTTTAAATCTCTGTTGAATGTATGAATTTATACATAAGCAGTTTGACAGTAACATCCAACCTTTTTTCTTACAGTAACATTCTCCCTGTTAAGCCCTGTGGTTAGACATGTTCACCATCATCCATAAACAAGACTTTGGGACCACGCTGTCAGCTTTCAGGCTTACATAAAGGTGAATTAAAAAGTAGGTGTGCAAAGGGGAAAACACTACTAGAAAAGGGGCTAAAGAGAAGGTTTTTCTTCTCACAGCAAAGGAGGAAGAAGTAGTTAGAGAGTAGGAAAGAAGAAGTCATTAGAGATTCTTCTGCTCCAGGGAAGAGGCAGCAGAACGCCTGTTATCTTGCAGGGAGACAAGAATCAAGGATTATTTGTCACTGGGAAAAGGGGCCAAGACCATGGACATGTCTGTCATTTTTTAGGCCCCACAGTGTTAGCTGAAGAGGTTAGAGCTTGCAGCTGACCATCAGCTGCTCAGTGCGGTCTCAAGGCAGAGATTAATTTCCTCTGACCTGTCCCATACTTCACCAACTAAATTAATGCCATTTTCCCTAAACTAATTAGTCAATATAAACCAAGATAAATTAAGCAGTTTAAATAGTAGGTTTACTGTGAGTCAAGGAGGGTTTTGACACATGGGGAAGATGGTGCTCTGATGTACCTTGTTTTCCAGGTTAAAAGTACACCTTACCAATAATACACCATGATGACATTACAAAGTCATACTGATTTCATTATAAAATTCAGCTGAGGCTGTATGCTGTGAACTTTTGAAATTTACTTACAAAAGCATAGTTTTAAACATGCTTGAGGGCAACTATCAATAAAAAAGATAGGTTAAATCTATGATGCTGCTTCAAACTGTGGCAGCCAACAAAGATTATGGTACCATCCTGAAATAGCACAGTGCTGTGTATAGGAAAGCAAGTGTTCATAAACGAGAGTCAAAGACTTAATCTCATAACCTATGCCAAACACTCTGGGCCAAGATAGTTGGAAGCAGCAAAATTAGGACTGAAGTTTGACAGAAGCTGAGTAACACTTCACAGAAAATGTTGAATACTTTCCACATTTCATTGTATTCCATCCATACCCTGTTATGAATTTAATAATACAGTAAAAACATAATGACCAAATGCTTTTGTTCAGGAAGGTAATCTGCAAAAGCAAATTGATTCAAACGGAGTTCAAGAAACTTTTTCAAGAAGCACAACAGCTACCTTGAAGATGGCCATTAGGAGAAGATGTTACACATAGGAGCAATGCAGGAAATTAAGCAGTAGGAAATACTAGCACTGCCAGATTGCCACAGAAGCCTTGTGTCTGCTTAGGTATCATTTCTGTTCTTATGTTTTATAGAACTATTGGACAATAACCTGACAGAAAAAGCTAAATTATTGAAGCAAAGCTAATAAAATCAGCAAAGAAAAGACAATATGTCAGTTCCAAATCAAAACTAAAATTTTCAACTAAATGTATAAAGACACATCGTAAGGCACATCACAGCAGGAAAAAGTGTTCTTGGAACACTGTTTGATTACCTGACATCAGTGCATGTGCAAAAGAATGAAAACTGTGATGATTTCAGTGACTCTCTGTTTCAAGAGTTTTTGCCATTTATCCATTGATATGAATAACCCATGACATGCAGCAGCTAACAATCTATGAATGAGATTTTGCAGGGTTTTTCAATCATGTGGAATAATATTTACAAATGTTTATAATAATTTTTAGTGCTGATCAAAAATCCACCTCTGTATTTCTAAACCTCTCTATTTCCAAACCCTTTGTAAATGTGGAATGGTCTTAGAAAACATCTATGCCAAGAATGAAAGGTTTCTAAGTCACACAAACATCATTCATTAACATTCAATTTTAGGCAAAGAGAGAACATGCCCCAAACAGCCAGCTAATTAGAGCCTTGAACATGAGTTTCCCACAATCTAGATGAGTTTCCTAACTATTATATGATACTGACTGCTTTAGGATCACTCACTCACTTTCCTACAATATTTCTGAAGCATTTTTGATTTGTTCAACTTCAGAACAGAAACCGCATTTCTTTTCCCTTCACTTAGAACCCCTGTTTTCTAGCCATAACACGTTGAGAAGAATGTCACTCAATTACTGTGATTTTCAAGCTATTAGGAAACATCTTACCAAGAAATTGGATTTATGAAAAAAAATCAAAAACACTTACATGCCTAGTAGCACTATTTTTTCAAATTTAGAGTCTCAGATTCCCAAGTTTACTCAGTGTTAATGTTAGAGCCCTGAAAGTTTATCTATTTTCTGAATAAGGGACCAAGATTCTTAAAATACTTCAAAACAGTGATTAGTTATACTATGAAGTTTTTAGCAAAATGCATAGAGAGGTGTTTCAAGCAAATTCCAGCAAATGGAACAGCATAAAAGCAATTGCATCATTGAGTAAAATTTGTACAAACAATGTTCATTCATTTATGATAAAAAAACTAGTTCAAATTACAGGAATTCAGCAGCAGATTCAAGTCAAAAGTAGCTCAAAATTCTGATCTGAAAAATCAGCAACCTGAGGTTTCCAAGCTGAAAGCAAGTTTTAAGCCTCAGAAAAATAATTTGCATCTGCATTTGCCTGTTAAATTTTATTTAAGGTAGTCACTGGCCATTACATCAACTTTTGAAGACGAATCTTAAAAGAGAATTATATTTCAGGACACATATAATTAAAAGAGCTGTATTTATGTACCACTACTAGATTTTTGTTTATTTCAGTTGTTTCACAGCTAGCTGTCAAGACCAACTACTGAGCTACTCAACAACATGCAGTCAATATAGCCTTGTCATTTCCATTCCATTTAATTTTTTTCCAAACTGCCTTTTCTTTGTATCTATTATCTTAGCCAAGTCTTATCTCTCCAGTCCACTTCCACAGGTTCATAGTCAATAACAAAGCAGTCTCAATCTCAAACAAGATGGAAATGGGGAACAGGGCGGGGAATCACATGAGAAAATGAGTGGTCACAAGCCCTACCCCAGATAACACTAACAGTCTCGCTGCAGGTCCTTCTGGTTCATTAAATAAACCCATTATAGATGAGCTTCCTGCTCCTCTGATGCTGCTATTCTTGCCGTGGTCAATGCTACCTGGACAGAGTTCATCAAACAAACTCCTAAATACAGACTTGTGTCAACATGAGTAAAACTTAGCTATTATATGCTACCTTTACTAAACAACTACAAGTGTTCTTTAAAATGTCAAGGACCCAAAGGCAATAACCAAAACTAGGAAGTATGAGGAGCATCATGTGTTCAGTATAGTAGCAGGAACAGTCATTGAAATGTCTATAATAGCCTGGTGAAATGGAGGTCTACATAAAGAGTCTTGATAACTTCATGAGTTACTGATACGATGTTAATACACGTCCATGCCAAATATGGGTGTTTCTGCTTCTTATTATGGCACTTGTCCATGTTTGTATATCATTTGCATATTATTGGATAAGGCTGATACACAAATAAAATCAGTGCCTCTATTTATAAACACTTTTGGGTAATTTAAAGAAATTATTATGACTTTATTAAAACAAGAAAATATTGCGGGAGAAAGACCAAAAAGCAGATGGATACTGCAGTGGCACATCACCTAGGTAGCACATGCCTCTCTCACCTGTGCACAGCAGTACTCTCCCACTGACCCCTTCTAAATAGTAATGCTCAGCCATGTTTCACAGGGCTTGTACTGCAAACCAGATTTCTCCCTTAGCTCCAGCTTCCGAACTGAAGAAGGCAAGTTGCCTTTCATAGTTGCCTTGGAACCATGATGACAGTAAAGGGACATGTATCTTAGATGATGTAATTTTTAATATCAGCTTCACCAGCAGAATTCCCCTAGTAGGTAACAATAGCAGCTTAGCAAGAGAAAAGAGCTTTTCATTGCACGGCATATAAATCATGCTCCATACTCCTTTGACACAACTGCCAAAGCCAGCTTGCCTGACAACCGAATGGTATGGCAGCAGTAACTTTGCTAGCAGTCCCACAGGGTTGTCTGTCTTCTTCTACCCCATCATCCTACTGACCACATATTAACTATCCCCAGCGGCTGAGCGCCATACGGATTAGTGAACACAGCTTCGCAAGACAGAGGACGTACAAAAATATCTTTGCTCTATAAACATGGAAGTTTGTTATTTTTTGAAAAAACACATTTGAATTACTAATTTTGTGACCTTTCCAAAGCAACAGAGAGATGTATTCTGCAATATTTAATACACCAAAAATGAGTAGACTAGAACAAATCACTTAAAACTGAGCCAAATTCTAAATACGGCTGGTGCAGAAGACAGATTAATGATTCCGCTATTGCACAGTGACTACAAAGGCAGTACCCTCGCACATCATGCTACTCCCAGAGGTAACAGTTTCCAAATCTGATAGAAAAATAGCTCCACATTTCCTTCTCTTGTATTTCTCCCTCAGGGTGCCTTGTTAGCTAATTTACCTGCCACTGTTTTGCAGCAGTTCTCAGTGCTAATCTGCTCAGTACCTTCTGGATTGTTATCCCAGTCAAGTTCCTTTGTCTCATCCTGTATCTGATGCAGAAGAGAACTGAGCTCATGTGACTGCACCCCATGCTTTCCAGTTTTTGAACAGTTCTGTGGTTTAGAGAGTGCGAGAGACCCTCAAGCATACAAAGATCCAGAAGCACCAGGGAGAATGGAGAAAAGTTAAAAGCAGAAAGACATGGCGCAGTCAGCCTGGCAAATCTGAATCCAAAGCATCATTGCTCCAATGGAGAGCACTTTAAACAATGAATACTCTGCTGTCTATCCTCCCTACTTCCTTACGAGACTATTTAGTGGCTCAAAAATACAAAGGAAACCATATTATTTCCTATGCAAAGTATTCATAATTTTATGTCTATGCAACATTTAAAAGCTAATGCAATGGAAGACGTTCCTACAGGGCACATTACGTATGTGAAGTCAAAGCAGTACAACGCAATGAATTGTGAAACATGTTATTCCCTCTAAGTGTTAAGCACTTTTTTCCCAGTTGGCTCCTACCAGGAAAGGTGAAGTGGAACAGCTGGAGGATAATGAAACCAGCATGTGTCTAGTTTGTTTTGAGTCTAGCAACAAAATTGTCTAACCTGTGCAAGAGCCTTACAGTGCCACCTGGATTTGATTTTACATTATAGTTCGTTCCTTGAAACCTATTATCTCTGGGCACCATACCAAGAATGCTTTCACTTCTGAGCATCTTTTAGATTGCAAGCATTATCTTTCCTCTGCTGCAACTTTGACAATTCTGTATGTTCTGTTAAAAAAAAAAAAAACAAAAAAAAGAAAACCAAAACAAATCAAAGAATGTTAAACTTTGTGGATGATAACAACTACAGAAGGGATTCAAAGGAACCCTCTTACATATCACCAAAATCCATTGGGATAGTGGTGACTACAGTGTAAACAGATGTAATTGCTTGGCAATGGCTGAGGATCAATTCTTTCATTTTTCAGGCACTCTGAACCACTGGAATAACATCAATAGTTAGGTTAGTTTAGAGAAATAACAAAGTGAATGAGAATTATTTTCTAAACTCTACCTGATCCCCAGCCATGACGTGAAGACCCATCTTGTCTTACAAAGCAGCGCTTAAAATGTGTCACAGTATCCCATGAGAAGTTACACTCCATCTTCATTTAAATATTTGTCAAACTATCACATACAAAAGAAATCAGGATCTGGTCATAGTTAAGCAGCATTAACAAAAAAGATGAAAATACAGAAAATGGGCTGTTTGCTATAGAATTTCCAGCGAAAAGTAGCTGTAACCTCACCTTCTTGTATTACTCTGTGTCCACCTAGCCACATAATTGACTGACTCCTCCCCTCTGTGTTCTGTGCCAGAATTTCTCTCAGTGTTAATTTCTCTGTCTAACTTTGAATTTTACTCATGGTCTTTGACTTTCCAGTTAAATACAGAGAAATAGAACAAAACCAGGCATTTCTATATTACCTATATATAGTGTGGGATGCATGCATAAAACCAGATTTGACAGCAAAGTTATACCCATAATTACATGTTGTTTGTAAAATGCTTTGAAAATATAACAAGTTACATAAATGCTACATCTTACTGAGTGCCATATATTTCTGCATGCATATGGAAGGTGGGTTGAAGAATGTGGGTAGATGTTTGCAGGGAAAGAGTAGTTAGAATGGTGAACATTATTATTGTGAGTATTATGGTAGATATAAATATGCCAATAGTAGGAGATATATCAGAATGTCTATTTTTTTCTTTTTTTTTCTGAAAAATGATCAGTGAACATAAGGGAAACTTCAGATCAGTTAAAATAAGTAAATATCAACTTTACCATCCACTACACTCAGAGGGTCCTTTGGATCTTTCTGGGAAGCAGATTTATGATTCAGCATTTCAGGGGTTGGCCCCAGCACTCCAGATGCAGGTCTTGGCTGGAACAGCTTCTTCATTTTAAAATCTTCTGCTTTTCCTTTGGCAAAAGTTCCATCAAAAGGACTGACTTGCGAGGAGTAGAATCTGTCAGCATAAAGGTGAGACCCTTTAGTCCTGCTGTGAGAGCTTTTATCATTGCTTTGCGCTGACAAGTTCTGAGTGATGTACGTATGCAGTGCAGCCATCAAAGTTTTTTGGTCAAGCCCCATTTCTGACTCTGTCGAGAACTTGTCTGGCTGAGGCTGGCTGAAGGTCCTCCCATGGAGATTTTCAGCGTGCTGTTGATGGGATGCTGATGCATGGGCCAAAGGAGGTGCTCGCTCTTTGGGTTTTTGCATCATGTAGTACCTGATAGGATCATTATAGATGTAGCTCTAAAGACAGTAGAAGGTGGAAAAAAAGGACTGCGTCATTATTGCTTTGTAATTTTTGTTATGCAGGAATCACAGGCGTAACCCTTAGTTTTTTACCAATGAGGAAAACAATAATTAGAATCTGTAATGCATAGGTAGACTGCAAACCTCAAGCTGGAAAGTTTGTTTTAAAGAGGCACTATCACTTTAGTACAAATTGCGTGAAACAGTTTATTCGATTATTAACAAGAAAGACATTAGAGAGAGACTGATAAAATCCAAGCTTCATGTTAACTATGTATGCACTATTTGTATTCAGTTGGACAAAGAAAATTTAGTAAAGCCACTTTCCCTCTGTTTTTTACTAGACTTCTAAGAATAACTTTTTTTTTTTCCCCAGGTTACTTACCAAAAAACTGGCAAGTCAAAATAAATATTTTTTAAAGAACACTGAGAAAACTAAACAATTCTTTTGTATATATAAAATACTTGCTTTAATTTAAAAAATCAAAGATTTCATCAATCTTTGATCTTTTCTACTAAATTAAATGTCTAATCAATATGTCCTTTGACAGTATAAAGAAATGCACAAACAGCCAATAAATTTGTTTTGAATTCCTTGATTATTTTTAAGTAAAACAACTCAGAGAATTAAACAAGAATGTATAAAATGTGTAAATCATGCTAAAACCACATTTTCATTGAAAAACTTCTGGGGAAAAAAGTGGAAAATTTGGACTGGCACTAGGCTTTTCTATTTTTAGCTTCAGATTTTCAAGGAAGTATCAGTTGGGAATATAGCATTGCAAGACAACATCTGTTTTGATTGACTTTTTTTTTTGATGATGAAATTTAATTTTGAGGAAAAAAATCTAAATTCCCCTTAAGTACTTTAATCATCTATCCAGCACATTAAAAAAATTAAACTCATTAATTAGTATTACATTTACTATAACTTAATCCTAGAGACATTTTTTGTTGTGATCACAACCTGAAGGCAGGATTTCTTGGTTTTAAACTAGTTCCACCCTCCCAGATAATTCCAAAAAGGGCTTGTCCTTCACTCTCTGCTAAATACAAATTTGAACTGAGAGATTTACTTATATTTAGAATTATTCCAATAAGATTCTTTGTTTGTAATTCCTTCAGGACACTTTGTTCAAGTTGCATCACATGCTGTATGTATGTTGAAGAATGGGTCCTGCTTCTCAGCTGTGATTTCATGGTTAAACTATCATACAAACTACATTACAGTGTGGGAAACTTAGGACAGGGATTATTTCAGCTCTCACTGCTATGAATTATAGTGGATCACTACTGTGCCTATGCACTGATGGCAGAATGGTTTAGGACAGAAAGAGCTGCAAAATACATCCAGAGTGCAGAGACTATACACCCCAGAGGAGAGGAATTAGTAGAATTCAGCCAGAAAAATCATTATTAATATATTTCCTAATGGACCTTGTAAAGGCAAAATAAGTAAGGCTGATAAGCTATTCCAGAGATGAATAAAAACTTTTAGATTTTTATCTAGTTCTTTATTTATGGACAATAATTTTGCCCTCCATCTGAGCCATTTTATTTCTTCTGGTAACAGTCAGTTGATTTTATAATATATATTCATAACTCTTGCTTTCCAAGAGGTTTATCCTCCCCCTGAGAAATGATTGAAGAGGTTCATTCCATGATTCCATATCATGATTTGTAGATTTATATCTTATGCAACTGTATTACAGAAGAAAAGGCACTTCGGCTTCTTTGGCTTGTGATGCACCAACACAAGGCTTTTGACTTCTGCAGGTGGTCTTTAACATAGAAACATGTTTTGCTAATGCCAAGAAATTGGGCTAGGGTAAGACAGTGTCAAAGAATATAGAGCTAGAGATCAAGCAGCTTTGTGTATGAAATATTTTAATGTCCCCTGGGAACTGTATCAAACAACAGCAATGTAGCTCCGGTTCAGTGCACCAGCTGCAGGGTATGCACTGCTCTGATCAACACCAAGAGGGGAGCCAGTTGTCAAAATACAAGTTGAACGCTGTTTACATACTTAATAGCAAATCCTAGATGTGAAAAACTACTAGTCATATGCATTTATCTCTCAATTTCAACGGGTCTTTGCATGGGGTAATTAACTCTTTAATGACACTCACTCCCTAGAAGGAACTGCAGAGGATGACACAAAGCAGTCGCAGACACACCAAGTAGTTGACAGAGAATTCACATAAACTGCCATCTGCCTTTCCCACCCCTGTACGCCCTACCTTGCCACCTTTTGGAGGACCCTCTGGGGACAAGGGAAGGAAGAACAGTGAGCTGGGAAAGGAAGAAACGTGATGAAGAGAACATCCCCTATTCAGCCATGGAAAAACATTGTCAGCTCAATGCAGCTCATGTAACTATACCCTAATTTGGATCTCTGTCCTATATCTAGCTGCCTCTTTTGCCTCTAAAGCTTTAATAATAAATCAAGTCTTAGGGGAAGCAAAACTGCTAGACACTCTCAAACCACTTGTGACAGATTAGGGTCAGGAGACGTGGGCTGGCTTTTGATGAGCTATTTAACAAGTCCAAATATCTTTTAGCATTAACAGTTCTGTGATTTCCTGCTCGTGCAGACAACAAGGACATCAAGAAAGAAAACACAACAAAACCACCAAGTGATTGTACACGAATTGGATACACGTAAGTGCCAGTCCTGGGCTCAGAGTTGCACCTCTGTCAAGAGGGGCAGCATCTCAGCAGCTTGACAGGTCACACTTCAGGTAGTAAGGGCTGAAATATTAAAAGTTCTAATTAAAGTACAGCACCAACAGCTCAGCTGTCTTCACAGTGCACTCAGATACCAGCCCATCTGATGTAGCTTAGTCTGACTTAATTAAAGGGGTCTCACAGCTGTATGGCATGGCAATCCTCAACTTGGATGAGAAAAAAATCCCCTTCCTCAGTCCTCCCACCTCATCTCAAACAAAACACAGCACCAAAAATATATGTGCCAACTGAAATACGCAATGTGAAATCCAAGTAAAATTGCAGCACAGATAAATACAGCCCTAGACTATGGGTTTGTGCTAAGTGGCATGGGAATAAAGCATATTTTTTACAGAAAAAGATAGGAGAAAAATATCTGTTACATGTAGTTCAGAATCCAGTGACAATTTACATCTTAAGTTATGAATAACAATTGCAGAGCACTGTGATAACCTTATTTGAAGTGTTTTTGCAATCTAACCTCCCGAACATGGACATTGCTAGTTTGATTTACTTCAGAGTTAAATGGCATAATCCATGGTCAGTGAAAAGAAGAATCTGTAAATTCCTTTGTTGGTGCCCTTGGAGAAGCTGCTACCCTTATGGAGAGGCAGAGGGAAATAGAGAGCAGGAAAAATTTAAACAGAAAATTAATTTCTACATTGATTAAACTGGATTTATATAAAATACTGTCAGTAATTGCAAAAAAAAAAAACCCGACAAACAAGTGAAATGTATGGAACTAAGAAAGAATACTCTAGTTACTATATAACTGGTTTATACTGAATAGGGTTAGCATACAGGTCCCTCTTACTATGAAGAATATTTTTTTTTTAATAGATAAGATACT
The DNA here is from genome assembly GCF_030463565.1 of Pelecanus crispus. Taxonomy (NCBI): domain Eukaryota; kingdom Metazoa; phylum Chordata; class Aves; order Pelecaniformes; family Pelecanidae; genus Pelecanus; species Pelecanus crispus. The sequence goes on from NC_134644.1 coordinate 11,228,448, forward strand.
GTTCAATTAAGCCATGTCACTGACACAGCACCTTTAAAAAATACTCGGAATTGCTAAAAAACTCAGTTTAAAAAAAACCTTATTTCTCCATCTGCACAAGATTTTCCTCTTCTTCACCACCTTTCAAATAAGCTATCTCAATAATTCACACATTATCAAAAATCCCCCCACACTAACCTTTCTGAAGATGGAATTGTTAGGGCAATGTCTTGTATGGTTTAGGTATGTAAGTAACTGACATTTTCTGCATGAAAGTTCACAGAAGGGCACATTAAATTACACCCTGCAGATGCACTGTGCAGTAGTCTGTGGACTACATGTTTTCATTAAAAAAAATTTAAAAAAGGGGGCAGGATTAGATACATACAACCCGAGGCACAGATAAATGCTGTTCAATTTATCCACTAAGGTGTAGACTGATTTGAATATTTCACCCAAGTGCAGAAAGAATGGAATTAAATTTATGACAAAATACTTCCTTTCTTGAGGATACATTTGCTAAATCTTGAAGGCATATAGAACTAACAAAAAATCCCTTAGGAATGCATAAAGAAGAAATATTCCTCCCTAAATTTCATTTAGCTTTTTCTGTTTGATGCATTTTCAGATATTAATTCATGTTTGCTACCACCTAAATTTGGTTGGGCCATAATTCCACCTACAACACTTAATTTACTATGCCTATCTGAGATAGTGGCAGTACGCTCTCTAAAATCAGAAAAGAAAAATGCAACAAACCCTGGAAACAGGCCCTCCCTCACCAATGGTGGGATAACATAAAAGTTTCCAAAGGCTACCAAAAATGCAATGAACTCATAGTTTAACTCACTGTGTAGAGTGAAAGAAGTTTAGCTTTTTCTGTCAGAGGTAGTCTAGATACTTTGTGAACCACACACACTTGTCTCGTGTAAATTCACTACATGGGAAATACTACGTGCTCCTGTGAACCACTAACTAAACACAAGCTAACTAACACACGTGGCACTGCCTGATTGCTAGAATGGAGCGCGGGCTGTGAATTTGTACACCTCTATTTACCTCTACCTTGAGAGAAATCCCTCCAGCAATGAAACCTGAGGGCCAAACAGGTGCTGTTGGGTGGATTACAGTGCAAAAGTCCCTGCGATGGAGCTGAGTAAGCAGTACAGCTGTGTTAGAGCATCACAGCTAAAGTAGCCAGAGCTATGCTAACAAAGCCTTAATTCTTTCAGCCTGTGAGCTGCTGTTCCCATACAGTGCTGCACTGTCAGGAGGATAGATAGCTTAGCAGGCTTCCGGCCAGCTTCAAGGTAAGGGGGGGATTCCTCTTTACAAGCCTTTGTATGCTGTGGACACAGCACCAAATTCAATGTTAGGTTTGTCTGAAAATAATAGGTAAAACCAGTTCAGTTTTCTGAGCAACAGTGGAGCAAAGGCCTTTTCTACCAGCTGATAATGACCTTTTCACTTACTATAGATAATGATATTATACCATGTAAGAAATCACTGCATAAAAAACAAGAACTTGGAAGACTAATTCAGAATCCAGAAACTGGTAGAGGCCAAACCAGTGCCTCCTGCAGTGATGGGATAGCATTAGCCCATGGTCTTTTGACAGATTCACAGGCTTAAGGCAACAGGCACCAATACAGTCATCTCATCTGACCTACCATTTCACTAATAACTTTCTGTAACTATCTCCTATTTTCTTTCTGAGAATTATGTCTTTGAAACCATTTAAGAACTACATCAGAGAAGTAAAGATGGCAAAGATTGTTAATTAACACCCTGTAGTTTGCAGTGTCAAAAGCTTGATCAAGCAAAAGGGGTCCTCAGAGTCTCCTGTGATCAAAACTAGTGATGACTTTGCTTCTTAGTTCTGGTTGTGAAACTGCAGTGTAACAGGATTGTCTGGGGTCTGAGTGTATACCAATCAATAATCTACATAGCTGTAATTTCAGTTGTCAGAGATTTGATTGTGAGCAGCATATTCTACCACTCTTACACAAAACAACCCTCCAAAACAAAAGAAAAAAGAGAGAGGATACATTGGTTTATTTCATCTATAAGTTACGATTTAAGAAATTCACTTTTTAGTGTCAAATGTTCCCAGCCGCTCTTGGTCTCCTTTGGGATGCTTTTAGCTGCATGCCTATCCTTCAATCTTCTCCAACAGACTGTCCTGAATAAATAATTTCTATCATTAGTTGCCATTTCTTGTACTGCTGAGGAACTCGCTAACTTCAGTCTTCATAACTAACTGCTAGTTGTTCTCTCTGTTTCTGACAAATCTCCATCTTATGGGTTAAAAAAAAGTTTCTGAAGTAGTTCCTTCTGTGTGAAAGGAGTGCTGGATTGTCTTTCCTTGGCATTCATCATTAGCTCACCACAAACAGAAGTGTTCATTTTACACATCGGATTACATTATAACCTGGCTTGTCCCCACACAGAAAGAAGCAGAGAAAAATGGTGGGTGGATGAATCCCAATAAACTGATCAATGCCAAGGGGCTCCTGCCCAGGCCATCACAGTGAGCCGTCAGCCATGATGTCCAGGAGTGCCACCCACCAGATGGGTCAATGGGAGAAGCTCTCTGGATCACCCTGCAGATTGAAGGGGTTACTGCCTACAGGGGTGTGGGACTCCTTATGGGATGCCAAGAAGAGCATCTTGGAATTGTATAAGGCATATTATGGGATATTTAGAGAAGGGACCAGAGAGGGAAGGACCTAGGTGGATTGGGAAACAGCTGTGGTAAACAGCAGGAAAAGGGAGTAAAAGGGACCTACTGGTCCTTGTCTGACCATGCCTTCTCTCTGATCACCACAGTCTGTCCTGTCTTCTCAATAAACTCAATTTCTAACTCAATTTCTGGGTGAGAAGCTCTCTATTCTGGGTGCACAAGTATGTGTGTGTGTGTGGTGGTCTGAGTGTCAACAACCGGAATCAGACCATGGGTCCTGCGGTGCCTATTGGCAGTACCTGCTCCACCTGGCTACTGCCTAGATGTGAGGACATGGAGCTGAAGTAGCTTCACCTCTGCCAGGCTACAGGGTTCAGCAGCTCCCTAGCATTACTAATAGGAATCAAAAAGTGACAGTCAGCCCCCAGTAGATGGTAGAAATTGTGCAGCACGGCCATCAGTGCTGGTAGATGTACCAGGGTTTATCAGCTTCCCTTCTCTGAGAACAGTTTGCTCATACGTCAGTAAGTCTGTTACTTAAGGTTTCAGTGAATGATGTTTAAACACATTTTCTGTAGGCATATGCTGGTATATTGAGCTAACTCATTATCTAAAGATGATTTACATAGAAACATGAAGAACTTCATCTGCCAAAAGCTGAGCACATTAGCACCAATTCAATATATTTATAACTCTAACATATGAATGTAGAGACTACTTTTACCTAAAGAAATGCAAGTGGACAGAGATCTGCAGGATCCATGTCTATAACATTGCTTTACAACCCCATTGAAAGCAACCAACCACTTCCTGGACAACTGCTAGAGGTAAGGTCAAGTTTTTTCCCTGTCATAAAAAAAATCTGTTGTCACATTGTCCTGAGATGCATACACCAGCACACTCAACACAGAGGTCAGATAAAATAAGTTTAAATTTTTGTGAACTCTATCCTCTCATTTGATAAGTATGATCTAAAAATAAATATGGAATACACATTAAAATTTGTACCAAGTCCACCACCACCTATTTACTGAGCCCAGTGTACTGAAGTACAGTGAGTAAATATTTGCAAGACAAATAGCAAGCTTGCAGGAGAAAGGACAGAAACAAAACCCCCAAACACATGGTATTTGGCAAAAAAGAGTTGATTTTGAAGGGGTGGGATCTGAAAAAGAAACAAAACTTATTGTCCAGTCACTATTTGAGATTTTAAAACTATTAACCAATGTTTCATCTGGAAATGACTAGAAATTCATTAATTGGTCTTTTAAATAAGCCTCCAGGCCTACAGACATCATTTATGATATAATTTCTACAGCACTTGTATCTTCAAATCATTGTACAAATAATTAACCTTTACAAGATTACAAATCTTTACAAGCTGTGTGATAAGGGAAATTATGATTTCTATGTTAAGATGTGGAAATTCTGTCACTACACCGTACATAAACTGATAGGCTGTAGGTAAAGGTAAGTGTTAGGTCTAAGACTTGAAGAGCATGAAATTGGCACTAGAATCTTCACTTGCCAAATTAGTAAGCTCAAAAATTAAATCACAGGTCACTTTACATTGCCAAACTGTGTATTTATGCTGCAAACAAACTGATTGTAATTTTACTAGGCTTTGTAGCCATGATTCTGTTAGATCTTCAGAAGTGTGGATATCAGTCCTCCCAGAAAAAAATTGCTATCTAGACCAGATTAATGCACGATAGAATTTACCACATCTAATTTTAAATATTTAAATTAGAATGGATGGATCACAACTTAGAAATTCCTTTTTTCTCTCCGCTGATCATAAAATGAGTTTAGGCTGACTTGCACCAATACAAACATCTGCATTTGGTCAAATGAATTCTGGTCCAGTGCTTACGGGGTTTTGTTTTTTCACTGGTTTTTGGTGTTGGTTTTTTTAAGAGGACTGTAATGTTTGTATTTTTCTATTTTACTGACAAGAGCCATGGAGGGGAGAATGATTCAAAAGATGAAATACTTATCTGGGATTTGAGGCTTAACTTTTAGTTTACCATCTACTAAAATTCTTGCACGACCTCAGAAAAGCTATCTAACCTGTCTGTGAAATAGGGGTCTTAGTTCTTCCCTACTTTGTAATGGCATTAGGTAAATAAATACATCAACGCTTGTGAGATGTTCAGATATTACTCTATTGGTTGTTGTATAGATATGCCGATAGACGGGCAATTCTATAGCTTCAGGGAGACACTCCTTTATCAATTATTCCTGATATTTTTATGAACGTGTTTATGCACAGGGTGAATTACAATTTTCTTACTTATACTAATCCCACATATATGAAATATTAAATTTTACATTTAAGTCAGCAGAATTAAAATGTATACATTGCAGAAAGGTTTTTGACTTCTCAGCAGTCAGCCATCAAATCAATTTCTGATGGTCTTCATTCAGTACTATATTTTAATCAGTGTTAGATAAATAAGGGTCCCGCTTTTTTGAATTAAAGCTCCAGATTAAAATGAGCAATGACTGTGTAATTTCTCACTAGTTAATCACAATAATTATTATTTGCAGATAAGTTCAGAGAACATCTTTGAGCACTTGTGCACTCAGATTTTCTAAAATAAATAATAATCCTTTTTAATAATTATCATACATCCTAATGCTTTCAGGAGATCAATTACAAAGCATCAAACAATTGATTTTCAACCCAGCAAAGCTATGAGTACTCTTCCCTGAATGTGAAAGGGGAAAATAGGTGGAAGGTTCCCTCTTGTACTGAGGACTAATGTATAAGCCTTACCAAATGCCTTGTCCAACCTTCGTACCCTTCTAGATTCCAGCAAACTGACTCTGCCACAAGTTTCTGTTTGCATCTCCCCTCTTTCAGCACCACTGTACTGCTGATCTAACAACCAGCCATACGCCTCTGCTCCAACCAGTTTACCTGTTTCTTCTTCCCGTCGTGACTTTGCAAAGACCTTTAACTTTATTGGTGACTTCTTTGATGTAAAGATTCTGCTTTTTTCCAAAGTCTTTGCTTTAAAATTTGTAAGAATATGTGAGACTCAGAGATTTCTGCAATCACACTAAGTAAAGTTTACCTTAAAAATGAATGCAGGCAAAACCCAGAGAAACAGAAAAAGCAGAAAATGAATAAAACCCCCTGAAGACTCTGAGATGATAATTTTTCTCTCTTCCTCCCTACACTACTTACTAGGGCCTGAATGGCACACCAGCCCAAGGAAGACCTTAGCAGCAGGTAGGACCCATGTCTGAAGTCCTCAGAGGCAAGTTAACATGAAAGAATAAGAGCAATTACATGCATCTTCTAGCCCTAAAAACCTAACCCATAAACCAGACACCCCTGCAACAGGAAATGCAGCACTAGCATAAGAGTGGCCGGCAACTTCCTTATTCCTACATCCTGTCCAGAGGGTTTCCCAGAAGAGCTGATGGAACATCCAGCCCCAGCGTGGAGCTGGGCGAGGCGCGAGGGAGAGGGTGTCCATCCATGTGCTGCGGTGGACACGACCGCTGCCTGCTAGAGCCACTGTGCCTGAAATGAGCCCAGTGCAGTGCTATGCTACTGAAGCAGTGCACTTTTGCTAGCCTAAGGCATTAATAAATTCACAAGTCAGGCTACCAGAAGGCAAGAGAATATGATAGCCAATTCAAGAAAAAAGCAAGCAGGTCCAGCTAAAACTAATAACTAGTTCAAGGAAAAAACAAGCAGTTCCAGGTGAGTTATTTTTATTTTCTTCCTGATTTTGAGATTTTTAAATACATTTGGATCACATGTCAGATCTTTTCTCTTTCTGCGATGACTAAAAGATTCTTCTCGGTCAGATGAAAGCAGTATAATGGAAATCTCCTGTAACTATTCAACTGCAGGCATTTGGACTTTTAAAAAAACCTATAATGTAAGATCATTCCTCGCTGCCTTTGCTAATGGCTGGTTAAAAGTAGACCACAGGAGTATTTGTTTCCATACTGATCATTTTTGCCGCCTCCCTTTTTGCTTTGTTGCAATGGCCGCTGTGGACTTAGCTATTTTTTAGTTTTTCCACCTCCTTTATTTAAAGATTTCCTCAAGGCTTCCCACATGCCCTGCTATGCAAACGCTCTGTGTGAGCTCACCAGCAGGGCTGCCAGCAGCAGCAAAGCAGGCAAGCTCTCCTTTTACAGCTCACTAGCTTTAGTAGTATCGGCTATGTGCTGTCCCTTCGAACCCAGCAAAACTCTGCTTCTTAGTTCCTGTAGGAATGTCAACAGTGTGGTGTTTTTTTCAGGGGTTTGGGTTTGGGTTTTTTTCTATGAGAGGGGTCTGTTCTAACTGGAGGGGAGAAGAGCAGGGGAATTCACATGTGATTTGAAGCCTCTGCATTTCTTGCCTCAGTAGATAAGAGAAACCAAGCTTTCTCATTATGTGTGTGTGCCTGGCTATATGTTATTTTCTATACTACGTCCAGGCTTCATAGCAAGGAATCACAAAGACTGATAATGCAGCATTTTGTGAATGATAAAACGTTCATTAAGCCCAAGTGTGGGGAAAAAACCCAAACACAAAAGCCCACTAGCTAATGCTGACGTAAGAAATGCCGCCAAGCGCCATTTTCTGAACAACTCTTTTCAGCTGAACTGAAGTGAAATGTTCTTTACAACTGTAATCCTCAGGAAACAGACCCATCAAATCTTCTGATTTACTGCTATTTATCCACTGGCAGAGTCATTATCAACTGGCTAGATTACAGCTGCAGTAGATACCATCTAAACACTGAGAAAAAACTCTAAGTTACTGATGAAATTCAAGTGCTTCAAAAATCACTGAAAGAAGCTCTTGCAATAAATGGTGGACATTACAGGAATTTTGGTCCATCACATGATTTAAGTTTAATAGTGTTATTTCTGTCACTGTTGTATCAAGCCTCAAGCTGACAGTTGTTTGAACAAGGGAAATAGGAAAAGAGTTACCTGTTTTAGGTTTTGCCATGCTTTATTGTACAACTATATGCATAACTGTATGAGTGTTGTCTATTTGGTAATTTTGAAGCTCTGTAGTTTTATTCTGACAATACACATGGAAGATAGTAGGAAAATGAAAGACCAAAAAGTTTGCAAAACCGTTTGAATAAAAATATTTATGTTAAGATACTAAATAACACTTTTGGATTATAACAAATATTTTAAAGCCTCTTTATCTTTTTTCTTCCTTTGTTTTACTCTTGCCCAGAGTCCTCTGGTGACAGTTTTGGAACAACTCAGAATCCACTCAGGAAGTCTGCCTAGAAGCGTTAAATTTCTGCAAGATTCAGCTATACTTCGTAGCAGGTAAGGCATCAAAGCAACCAGAGTAGCGTTATGTCTCCTACTCCCCAACAGCAAGAATGAAGTGACAGAGGTAAATATATACTTGAAAGAAAAATTTTTATAAGGTCAAAGGCCCAAAAGCTGCAATTCTAAGTAAGGTAAAGTACCTCTGTCTTACCCTTATTTTTAATCAGAAAAGTGCAAGAAAGTTAAAAAGATAAGATTTTGTTCCAATTATTTCATGTAGGTTCATAATTTATCCTTATATGAAATACACAAATAAGGTACCAAGATTTTGTTGAAGCATGCAATTAAAGTGCATAAGATATCCATTTTCAATTTCAAGTGGTATGACCATATCAAATGCAGCTCTTGCAGTTACTTTCCTTCCTACTCTTTTCAAATCGTTAAATTTTATGTTTTTTGATTCCTGGAGTAGCAAAAATCCTGGGTTCTCTTTTGTTTAAATGTTATTCCATTAATGGCCTAATGAATCAAGGTACAAATACAGTGTCCCTCTTCTTTTTAAAGAATAGTCGTTGCATTTGATTTGCAGAGGATAGGGAAATGTCTCCAGGATAATTTAAAATTCATGACTGATTACTAATTTTTAAGATAATCTTCTTTTTTTTTAATTTTAAATTATAGGTAACACATCTGACTTAATGTCTGTTGTTTTAAAATGCTCCTTAGTAAATAGAAGTGTACAGTTTGCTCCTATATGCGCTTCATTTCCAGATTTTCTTCTCTTTATCCCACTCCCCCAGGCTTCAGAGTACCCATCTCCATGGCAACACTCGATAAGGTTGGTGGGTGGTGTTATCACAGCAGGCTTCCCCACAGAAGGTCTCAGCCATATGGATTATTTATGAACTTGCATGACAGCACCAGACCCACTGAAATACTTCTTGAGCAAGTTTTCTTGTCTCTGAAAGCCAGTGATTCAAAGCAGGGCATCCTCACTGCAATCAGCGCCCATGAGTAGAGAGTGGAGAAGTACCATGAAGGTGGTCACTCACCCATCCCCAAAGCTGCCCTGTCACTGCCTGCAAGTTTCTCTTACCCCAAATGAACACCTAATGACATACGCCATAAATCATAAGTGTTATATATGACAATTAATGAAATTGGAAACTTGCGGCTTCTGACAAGAATAATAATGTTTCAGTTATACCATGACTAAATAGTTGATACAACTGATCCTGTTTTTGGGAGCTGCTGTTGCAGATACACTGCAGTACTTCTGTGTTAGTTCCTGAAAAACCGAGCAGTTTGGCTTTGACACTATATTTCCTTTGCCTGACTTTTTTCCTAAAAATTCAGTGTATTTTTTAGCTAAGGTTGCTGCATTTACACTGTATTCATGCAAATAGCACATGCCAATTTTTTGAAAGAATTGCTATAATAGCAGCCTGTTTCTTTAAAATAATAGAGTGCTTTGGATAAACATATTTTTTGAGCAAAAGACATAGGGCTATAAGGGCCTGTCATATGCAACCTCTTCAATCAATTTTATAAATTTATTAAGCTGCATCTTAGAGACAGATTTTCTCAAGGAAAGAAAAAAATTGTTTTCGTTCTCAAATAGGCATTTGTGTGGTTTTTTAACATAGCCAATACTCAAGATTTAATGGTTGTGATTTATTTTCCTAGCTATCCATATATTTATAAGGTATACATAGGAAGCTTAATTGGTCACGATAGCCTTCCTTTAAAATCAATAAGAAGTAGGAAATGTTGAGACACAATTCATCAGATCCATTATGAAAATCTGCTCAAAGATTATATTAATTGTAGTCTAAGCCCCATAAACACCAGCAAGAATTCACAGGGTAGTTCAGCCAGCTTTTTGGAGAGAAGCACTTCAGATGTTGCAAGCAGGGTTTCAGATCAGCCAGTGAAGATGTCACCACCTTTATCCCACTGTTCCCCCTTCCTCACATACAATCAGTCCCTAATTATGGTAAAATGCTCCAGATTAGAAGAGCTCTATTTATAATGCTGAAGCTAACTCAACACACTTGGAGAGAACTTGGTTAATGCAGTTATGATAAGCAAGTGGAGGAGGCAATAAGAAACAATGTCTGGTCTTGAGACAGAAAGGAAAGTTGAAAAATAAGGAGAATTCAGAGAAGAAGGAAGCCAAATCACAGAATGTAGGAACCACATTCAAAATACTACCTTGACAGAAGCTTTGTCATTTGTCTTCCTTGGATACAAATTTGTAGCTGCAGACTGGGAGAGAATACTGAGATATTTAAGATATTGCTGAAGAGACTTGGCCAAGTTCACATCATTTTCCAGATTGTAATTTCTTTCATTATCTGCATTCTGTCCCAAAGTCCTGCACAGCAAAAGCAAGGAAAAGAAAATTACCAGCCTGTACAACATACAAAGTGCCCAACTAAAAAGGCACTGCAAACCATTGAAGTTAGTTCCATACATAACACAAGTCACTCAAAAGCTTAGCAGCCACAAAAGTATAGAAAATTCAATGTTTCAGCAAAAGCAGACAAAAAATCTTGCACTATTAACAATTTATTGCATGAACCAAAGTTAATGATCCAACAGTAAATCAAATAAAATGCCTACATTAAGGCAAAGCCATATTCAGAAAAAAAAGAAAATACACGTGATTAAATTGCACCCCAAAGAAATCTGAGACGGTTCTAAGATTTAAAAAAATTGCTGCATGATGATGAGACTCAACATCAATTTGGCCTTGCACCAATTTACAGAATACAGTGAGACTACTGGATGTGCAGAAATAACTGGGCAAGTCAGCAGAAGGCTTAAAAAGGGAATAATGAGATGGAGCAAGTATCTCTTCTGATCTTCTCATGTGCCTGGGCTGCACAGAACAGTGGTGTTTCCTGACTGGTTTAGACAGAACTTGGTGATGTTTGCAAAGGAAAGCTAAAAATGTGATTAAACAGCAGCAGTGTAAAGGTGTTTATATGGGATTCAGAGCACCATGCGCAATGAATCTGAATTATTACCAGCTCTCCTCATCTATCTCAACAACATGTCAATGACGATGATAATTCAAATGTCAACACCAGTAACTACTTCATTCCTTGTGCAAGAAAACACAGAGAGGGTTCCCAGTCTGCTTCCTTCCCTGTGAGTGACACATTGTTTTAAGGGAAATCACCTTTTTGGTGTCACCATTTCCTACAGACATGCCCTCACACTTTAGTGAAGAACAATTCCAGGTGGAAGAGCTTTCCAGCTCCGGGAGACAAGGCATCACTTGACTTTCAACATCTCTATGCCACTGTAAGCAAAATTTTATTCTACCAGCCCAGGTCACAGTGTTTATATAGGGGCACAGCTTAAGAGAGTACCATTAGGTTGTTTTCCAAATCTTGGTTTTACTTACATCACTTTATGCACAATGACTTCCTTCCATGCTCACAGCTGTATCAAATGCATGTTCTGACTAATTTAATACCAACAAATGTAATTAATAATCGAATTTACTCTGGTTGCGTTGCAACCAGTAGTGGTCACAGGGTTGCTCACTTTGAAGTACCAGAAAAACCCTCCGCTTCTCCCCAGTGTAGAGCAAGCAGCTACCCATCAGGCATGAACCAAAGGGCAACCCTGCCTTGTACCCATCAGGCACACAAACTCCAGGGAAACAAAAGTTTACTGCACAGAGCACTGTAGCAACCTTGATAGAATTCACCTTAAGGCTTGCTTCCTCCTCATGCTGTTTGTATTTTACTCTTATTCCAGAACTCTAAATTCTGCCTTATGAGGGAGGGTGGACATGCAGGTAACATTATCCACCTCCTTTCAACTTAAAGCCAGACTAAAAATGTTCTGCAGTTTTAGAAAGAGCTGGGCAGTGTGCTTGCTGCTTCAATAGAGATGAACTAATCCAAAGGCTCTCATCACAGAAGGTATCCTGGTTTCAAACACTCATCTTCCATTCATCAATTAATTCCAACACCTATCTTCTCCTTTCTTCACTAACTTTGAAAAGAAAGGGGAAATGGAAATACTAGACCAAATTCTGCCCCAAGGATTTCCACTGGAGCTAATGGGAACTGAATGCACAGATAAAAGACAGTATTTAGGTTAGCTTTTCAAGCCATTATTTACAGTATATAATCACTCACACTGGTGGTGGAAGCAAAATCTGGGATCTAAGACTTCTCATTTTTCTAATACAGATGGTAATTGCACTCAAATTGTGTTTAAATTCCACATTAGATGTAATATTTTATGCTGTAAACTTTTAAACAATTGAAAAGTCTAAAAAAATTACATTTCATTTGACGATAATTTTAATAAAATCCTATGAAAGCATCTGAAATATTTTTAAAATTTTTTGTAGGTCACCAGTATATCACTGTTGTTCACCTAGTTAACACAGAAAGTAAAATGCATTAAATGAGCTATTATTGCAACTGATTTAAAATACTTCTTTTAAATTTGACAAAGTGATACTGGAAAATGGATGAAAGACAAATATATAAAAGCACCTGGTGAGTAGGAGAAATGACTGTCAGCTGAGTTTTTGTTGTGCACTTATTTGGAAGTATTTTCAGTTTTAATTTCTTCTGAAAAAGGACTTTGCATACAATGAACTTTACGGTATAGAGACAATGACATATATAATTATTTATCCACAGAAAAAAATTACATATTTCTTATAAAACCCAGCATTTTAGAAGCTTTTGTGTGGAAATACCTAAATAACTGCACCTCAGATGTTTCTAGAATGTTCTCAATTAATAGATACCACACTTCTTAGAATAAAATTCCTCCCTTTTAAATGCTGTGAGAATCTTATTACTGACTTTTTGATGGTTTTGTTATAGAAATAGTACTATATCCCATTTCATACATTGAAGTATTCTGAAAACGTTTGTGGTTTTGCCTAATTGCACCAATGAACACAACTGACATTTATTCCCTGTGTGCAGGATGGACTTTTTTCCTTTATCTTGGATCTTCTTTCAAGAGTGGGTTTTTTTTGAAATTTAATAAGGGCCCAGGAAATACCACGTACACTCCAGTTAACCACCAAAGAAAGAACTTTCATCTTGAAATCAAGCTCCCAGTTTCAGCATTTTTTTAAGATGAAATCCATGTCTTCTGTTCCTTCAGATTTCATATGCACTAATTTAGCCTAAGTCAATTTACCTTTCAAGTGTCTGAGTCTATTTTCTTGCTCTCACTAGCTCTGTGGGGATTAATGACTCATTAGTATGACTTCATATTGTCTTATTATACACGTTACCCCTAATAAAAGGTCTTCCTGCCATAATGTTTCTTTGATAATTAGATACCTACACTAAGTTGCTTTTTTAATTATTTAATTATTATCTGCTAAGATTTTAGTGAGCACATTGAGCACACTCCACATATAGCAAACTTGATCAGAATCTACAAGACGACAGAGAATAAGTTCCTAGTGTTCTCTGACTTACAGAATATATTGCAAATGGACAACCAGAAAAATCAATTAATGCTTTAAACTGTTGGCACATAAGATAATGCTTTCAGAAGCACAGCTTGGTAACTTCAGAAAATCTATCCACAATAGGAACTGCTATAAGTGGAACACATTTGAAATTCTGATGTTCCTAAAGTGTCAATACACAAATTGGGTTATTTTTTTTTTTAAGGTATAGTTCTAATTAAAAATGCAAAACAGCTCAAACCTGATCTCAACAGGAAGTCCTAAAAATGATAATCTGTTCTCAGTCTAAAACCTAAATTATTACTTGTATCTTATAGATTTTATTTTTATCTAACTATGAATCTGGAACACTGCAGAATACAATCTTGATCTCATGGAAATCTGGCCTATTTTAACTTACTCTCATGAATAAAAGTTTTAGTTCCACTCAGTCTAAAAAAAAAAAATCCCCCAGAAGATATTCAAAATCATTTCTGATACCATGTACAGAAAGTAATCCATACAGTGATAGTATTTTGTGTACCTAAGCAGTGAAAACATGTTTATGGATTCAACCACATGTTGTTATCACCTTTATGATAATCTATAGATCAGTATCTTTAGAAGTTAAGTTTCTACCTTACTGCACTCCTGAAAGATATGGTGCTGTGATTTCAAGGAATGCTTTTGAATCAGCAAATATGTGGAATACAGGATCAAATTCTATGAATTAACTCAAAACAAACAGAGGCAAACACAGTCAAAGCCACTGGGCAGTATCAATAACACAGCATTTTTATTCCCATAAAAGAGCAGTCTAGAGAAGAAATAGTTCTGCAGTATATGCAAACTACATACTGCGGTATATGAAGATCTAAAGTCCAACATTCAACATCTTGCCCATCAAGGCTAGAAGCTCAAGCATTTTCCCCCTATGAAGAAAGTTTTCTAACAAAAAGCACTTTCTATCAATTTTACTAATTTTGAGATTGCATTTCTTAAAATCATGTAGGAGAAAGCAAAATTTACCATTTTTAACATTCCTAAAATTTTATGCATTTTAAAATTTCCTTCTGGGGTTTGTGTGTCTGGGTTGCACTTAAAAGCCTGTAGGACAGAATAGACCAGGTAAAAGAGTATATTTATATGTGTATCTGTATACAAAGACGATACAATTGCAGGTCCTACACCCATATCACACTACAGAATTATAGATGTTGTGTCTCTTGCCGCCAATAACCGCTAAGTCACCCCTCAATATCTTTCAAGCCATGAGGAAAATGGCTTTTGTAATGCAAAGAATACATAGAAATGTCCCAACATTTTTTTCTGTCATGGGAACTTGCATGAATGTTGTCTTCCTGGACAAATTTTGCAACTAGAGCTGAGCATCTATGGACTTCAAAGCAATTACAACTATATTTTGGAAGAATATGAGTTTGAAAATATAATTAGATGCTCAGAATGTCATTCAGTACTTCTTTTTCTTTCTTTTTGTTGGCTTTTTCCAGAACAAAATGTCTCCTGTGAGTAAGCTGCTGTGTAAGTCTACCTTTTTAAGGCAGTCATAAGTAGAGGTGGCTGAACTGACACTAGACACTGCATAAACTGGACAAGAGTTTGAATTCTGATGTCTAAATTAACAATAGAAGGCCCATTTTCTTAACTTGATGATAATCAGAACAGGGTTGAGGGTTTTCATTCATTCTGTCTGTTTTCCAGTTGGTGTTTTCAGTGCTGTTGTATGACTGATTTCCCTTTAGATAGTGGTTTTGGTGATGTGTTCAGCTTCAGCACCAACCTATTTCTCATCATTTGCAAACCCTCCCAATGGCAAAAACACCATTGAAGACTTACCTTCCTGTGTCAGATTCTTCAGATGCAAGTATATCAGGGCGTCTGTTGTGGATTTTGTGAATGGTTGAGAGTTCCTGACCAATAACATGCTGTGTATAATCATCTCGCCAGGTAAAACCTGATAAATAATTAAAAAACCAAACAAACAAATAAAAAAAGAAGTAAAACCACTATTTGATCACTTGAAAGTTTGGCAAAAATGTGTCCTATATAAGCAATATTTAAAAAAAAAAAGAAAAAATAAGCTTTGTTCAGTTGGAACCCAAGAGCGAACTACAGATTCTTCTGTAGGAAATTTTGTTAATCAAACTTTCTTTACAATGGAAGCAAGACAGTAGATGATGTGAGGAGATTCTGAAAGATTTTACTCTTAGGAGAAGCTTAGCTAGTTACAAACTAGCTTTAACAGATAAAAAGGGTTACTTGGACAGCTATGGAAAAGAGTTACCTCACTAGCTGGTATCTATTGAAAGGTTGCTTCACTTCTTCCCCATTCACAGCACACTGTCCCTTCTCTGTTTTCTCCACGCACCTATGCTCTTAGAACACTAAGGAGCTAGTACTGCAGTGGAAGTAAGTATGTTGAGTTTTCGTATAACACATATGGAGGTCAATTTATGTTATCTTTATACTTAAATGTTGTGACAAAGAACTTTACAACAAGGGGGAAGTGCAACGATGAAGGCAAATTCCAGTGATTACTAATTAATTACATGCACTGTCAATCTCATGGTAATTATACTTGAAATAATGATATAACATAATTGTTACCCGATTTGTAGATTTTAGATGTTACGATAACACTTTAGTACATAGAACTTGCCCATGCAATTATCTGTAATTATCTAATAACTAAATATCACATAATTGAAGAGCATTTCTGCTTTTACGCCATGTGCAGTAAAACACCACAAAACCCTCAAATTAATATTGATAAAAGTTCCAGATATGGTTATCCTGCTAATATCTTCCTGTAAGAAACCACCTAAAGAAAAATCCTCTCTAGCACCAGATGGAAGGGGACGTATCTGGTTGTTAGAATCAGCCTCGGAAGGGGGATTTCTGGTTCAGTCCCTATTTCATACACACGTTATAAACTTTATCATGATTTGCAGTAAACATCAGATTTGTTGCTATAGGCAGCCTCTTAGGGTGCACCTAAAGCATCATCAGTCTCAGCAGAACCCAGAACTTGGCCACCTCAGTCCTTGGATGAGTGCTTTATCCAGTGGGCTATTAAAAAAAGGGCTGTATTATTCAGATTTTTCCACTGTATTGAGGTGGAGTTCATTGTCTGTTTACTTCAGCCCAGAACTCAAAAAGAAGTCTAAATAGGAGATTTGTCCATTCTGCCAAAGCAGACAGTTATGAGCATACAGAAGTAAAAATTACTTTAATATTTATCAAATTTTCAGCCTAAGCAGGAGATGCTTAAAGAAGTTTGGTATAAGATTAGAAAGGCCTAGGAAGTATTCAAACTGTGCTATTGTCTGGGATTTAGACAGGTTTTAGGAAAAAAAGTCCCCATTTGGGCAAAGAGTTAGGTGGACTGCATCCCAAACTTCATTTTTTTTCATTAATGAAAATAATAATAATAAACAATCTAGAACCAATGTAAATATGCATGAAGACTTCAACAAACAAAAAAGCTCTCTGAAATTTCTCTGACACTCCACTTTTGCTCTTTTTTTCTCCTTTTCTTAAATAAAAATGTTACTCAAGTTTATTGAGGAAACACTTCACCTGAAATCATGTTAGATGGTAATGGCTACAGTAAATTACTCCAGACCCTTGGGAGGGGAAAGAATCTCTCTCTCTCTCTAATCTATGTTTAGTTCCAATTCATCCTTTTCAAATGCAAATCTCACCTTTTCAAATGTGCTGTGTAAGTAGATGGATTCAAATAATTTCACAAATCTCAATCTAAGGCTCCTCAGAGCATGTTCTTTGTGAATATACAAAAATGAGTCACCATGCACCTATGATTATTTTGGTGTAGTGTTATTAAAATGATTTTTACCTGAAAGTTTTTATAGATATATGTTTCAGTTTACTTCTCTGTTGCTGAGCAATACACATGTCTGTTTGTTTTATAAATTCATGCAGGAGAAAAAACTAAGATAACATTCAAGTTTAGATGAATGTGCAACAAAAAAAGTTCAGCTAAAATACATATATACTCAAACCGTTAGCATAGCCATAAAACTACTAATTTATGAACTAAATGATTCTATGACTCTCTCTGTCCAAAATCTCTACATTTTCACTTTGTAACTCTAAGCCAATACTATCCCTATGAAAGGCTAAAGAATACACAATAAATAACATAAACTTTGAAGAAAAACACACAGAATAACTCTGAAGAGTTTTATTCAAATTAAAGCAAGCAGACTTCATCTGTGGTACCTGCATACAGACAGGAAATTCATCTCTCTCTGTCCTGAGCATTACATATGGCTGCAGACAGAGGGGTCAATAGTTAGTTATGGTTTTTATGCCTCCGTAAAACAATGTTTTCGGTAAAAGAGCATAAGAAACCACTGCAATCCCAATTCTCACTGCTCATGATAATGGTGTATCTTTTGTTAACTTCAGTATACTTTCTTTCTCCTGCAGCATTATTTTAACATTGTCTGCTAATGCATTTCAGACCAGTACAAGTATACCATCCTTAATACTGTAAAAGAACACAACTGTGGCATTAAAGGATGTAAATAGATGAAAGAAAAACAGAGTACCTGTTATAGAGCTTAAGAAACTGAAGTTAATGGAATACGCCCTCTCAACTTGTCTCCTAGCACTTCTAACTCACATAAGAGTTAGAACAGGACATGGATGAAAAATGCAAATTTTAACTAATTCAAAAATCCCCTCATCAATAAGTTAATATTGCTGTTTCTTATGCAACTATCTCAGGAACTGCAACGTGTCTAAAGCTAACCTTATGCCAATCATTTTCCAGCATTGTTTCAGTTTCAAAAAAATCTCTCCCACACACTGAGCTCAATAAAACAGCACATTCAAGAACCATAATGCCACGCTGACAGCTGCAATCAAAATTAAGGTTGAGAAGGAGCATATGACGCCGTATGGCGATTTCCTGTTCCCTTTGTCTCTGCCGTCACGCCTAGCGCCAGCTCCTGCCTCACCGCCCAATTATTACAATTTATCTCCACTGGCTGAGCAGGATCACAGCAGTGCTCTTGTACACACATTACTTCCATGTCACTAACGGGGAACGGTACAGGGGGACACCCAACCCTTAATAACCATCCCCCCTGCAGGTCTGCCCAGGACCTGCGTCTCCCAACTGTGAATTCCCACAGACGGACAATGCCAAGAGAAGGTCTCCGGCAGACACTGGAGTGACGCAAATACGATGACAACAGCAGCAGCAGCAGCAGATATAAAATTGCTCTCAGCTGAAGAGCACTGATGGTAATGAGCCCGCATGAAAAATGCCATTGCTACAAATTTTCCCCACAAAGAGTAGCACTTTTCATTGGTGTCAGAGTCCAAGGTTTAATTATTTTCTTTTTTTTTTAATTGAAACTCCATAATATAAATGTCTGTGAAAAGGGCATGCTAGTGTAGAGCCAGTGAAGACAAGACATTAATGCCTTTAGTAAACCCAACATGCACATCAAAACCAATGGAGTTGCTCCCTATGTGACCCAGTCTTTCCTTGTTATCATCAGGTATCTCCTTGGATCTTTTCTTCGCCCAGCACAATTAATTATTATTATTACCCACAACTACAAAAAAAAAAAAAAATTATTATTGTCCAGGTATCCATTATGTTCAACACTTAGCAATAAGTATGCCAATAGAGAGTAAATGTCTAAGAATTATTTTATTAATTGAAATCAAATCAAAAGCAAGTAGTATAAATAGTGAAGAAAACAGTTTTCACAGATTCACCCTGGCGAAGATAATATTAGCTTCTGTCTCCAAATGTAAAGTCAAAGTTGTTTTCACATTTATCATACAATTTCACTTTTAACCTGCTTAATTGGCTTTGCTGCTATACCAATTACACAGTATTACTGAAAAATAATAAAAATTCAAATATGCATTTTCTTCTCTCAGCTGTTCAATTTTTCTAAATAATGGCATTCTTTCCTGTGGTTTTGACTCTGTTTTTCATCTTAGAGAAACTTGATGCCTCTCCAAATATACCTGATCACATCTTTAATGCATGTAAATTATATTAGCAACTGTTGAAAACATTAATCTCCTACTTCTCTGTCTCAACTTATTCTAGTTCAGAATTATTCATACAAATAATCTTCACTGCCTCTGAAGGTCTAGGCAAGAACAACATCAGTAGAGTCCAATTTATGTCCTTTAAAGCAACAACAGTTCTCACTGCCCAAATGTTTGGCCCTGCAAATCTTCCTGCTCGTATTCCCGACCCTTTTCCCAACCAGCCTGACTGAGGCTGCACAGGGCGCTGCAGGCAACTCCAGCAAAACCTGTGTCTGACAGGATAACACCATGAGACTTCCAGCTCTTGTGCCAATCAAAATCCCAAATGATTCGTTCTGCATCAATATATTAGCAACAAAATTATTTCTACGTACCAAGTCCATTCAAAGTGATGAGATTATTATATATTGGCAGAAACCTATATAGTAAAACCTGATCCTTCTTTGTGAGGAAATCCCTGTATAAAGGCCAAAAGAACTCAGAAGTATTCAGACTCAGAGCCAGAACATGTTACTGGTTTTGAGTTGTGACATTTTTTCCCCAGTTTTTGGTAATGTTATCCATTTTGTCCAACATGGTGTATGATAAAATAGGTTTTTCTCTGAGCTACCTTAAACTGCTACTTCATTTCAGCCAGGAAACTCTCAGTTGTAGAGCTCAGAGACTTTCATCCCCCATGCCATGTGTTGCAAATTGTTAATGCCTACTTTAGCTGTCAGAATGTCTGCAGAATTGGGAATGATTGGCTTTCTTCCCTATTTTCACAACAGACAGGTCAACATATAGACATGCCTTTCTGCAGGTTGCCTTTCCACATTCTCTAGAGGAGCTGCACTTGTTTGCATCCCAGACCTCCATTTTCAGAGCTCAAGGACATACCCAATAATGTTCACATATTTCAGTACAGGCTAAGTCAAATTTGCAGCTTTAATGCTGAGCTTGCTGTGCGTATAACAAAATTAATTCTTTCAATTGCTATATTTTCTAAGTAAGAATGCAGCCAAAAGATAAAATCCTGATATTTCCTGTTAAGATAAAAGAAAACTAGAACATTTTCCGAAAGCAATTTTGCAACACAACTCGCAATGACAGGTTAATGGGAAAAATAGTAATAGAGAAGTTAAACCCACCTTTTAAACCAAAACCTTTTAATTCCCCTGTATCTTTGGCTTGGAATATTAATTTGTTCTGAAAATTGTGCCTAAAGATGGTTTCTACAAAATGGGAAGAAAAGCTGCCAAGACAGTTTTGCACTACACTTCCATGAAAACTTAGTCTAATTAAATTTGTTTTCTCTGGTCAAGCAATGTATTGTCTTCTAGATGAGAAGAAAATCTGGAATAGACTGTATTTGAAGAAATGACTGGGAGTTATAAGCAGTCATCACCACTCTTGTTTAATCCATTTCAGCTCAGCAGGAACTGTGGTCATCCTCTCCTGGAAGTCCCCAGGAGCTTTTGTTGATTCCTTCCCTTTTCCGCTGCATTCCCTGGCAGCAGTGTCGAGTACCAGATTTGCATCGGTGAGTTTGTTGCCCTCCTTTGGAGCTTCTAGTGGGATCTTCTCTATAACATGCAAGAATTTCAGTCGCTGCATTCAGCAGCGATTCACTCACACTCACAGGCAAAGAGCTTCCATTTGAATGAAGAGATGAAAGGGCTGCCTAAGGATTACGGTTTCGAATTTGCACATATTGTTTTAGTATACACAAAAGTGATAGTCTCCATGGAATTAAATGATAAGCATGATCTTCTTACAGCCCTGATTTTAATTTACTCCTAGTAGCTATCCCAGAAGGTGGAGGGAAGTCTTTTCAGTTTTTTGGAATGTCTATTATTTGAAAAAGCCACGAGTGCCTCATTTGCCAAGGAGATCATAAAATAATCTCACCGGACTCAGTATGCAATGCTTCCTTACCTTTATTTCAGCTCTTGTAGACAGCTATAAATAATTGGTTTGTACAAGAGAAAGTTTCTAAGCGCTACATAAGATTTTTCTGCCACTGGAGCTGATAGTAGTAAAGGAATAATATGATAATGCAAAATATATCATCTAACTTCCAACCAGAATAAGCTACTTCCCAAAGACTAGAACAGAATGGATACATGAACAAGACTTCCCAAATCCTTGAGATAAATCCCATGCTATGCACCATGTCATATAATCTTTTTCACAAATTGATGACCCTGAATCTGAAAGCAGATGGTTCCATTCACAGAAATGTTTCTCAGGAAGGCAGATATGTAAAAGGGGGCTCTGGCATGGTTACAGCTTCATGTTAATGTTCAACCTTAATTTCATTTATGGTCAGTTACATCTTTAACTTGAATGGCTCTCTGTCTTGTCTAGGCTGTGACATACTTATCAAAAAGCAATCAAATCTAATATAGGGTGAGCAAAAGTGCACCTTCTATTCCTCCATTTCCTTCTGACCCTGGACTATGTCCTCAAGGAGTTTTCATGAACATGAGCAAATATTCACATGCACCCAAAATAGTGATACTAAAATAAAGATAAGACTGCTTTGCTTGTTTCACCGAGCTTTGAACCCACCTGTGTTAGCTGAGAATCAGATCAAAGTGCATGTGACTATTCCAGATTGAACCCAAAAAGCCTGATGTTAGTTCTACAGTGCAAAACAACTCTCTTTACTACATTAATCCTTTGCAATCTCCTTTTACAATAAGAAGTAGCGAACTTTCATTTTCTGTCAAAATAACTTTCATTTTTCTGTTCCCTTCCCCTTCCTTTTCTATCTTATTATTCCTTTCCGAGCACCACTCTAAATGTTCATTCACTCATCTTTTAATGCAGGATCTCCTTAGTATGCAGGAATTGGTTGTAATGCTAGACTGTACAATGCTAAGAATGGAGATATTGTCCAAATAGTAGTTAACAATGCATATAAAAACAGCAGGTCTTCCTTCTCATTTTATTTTATCCATTTCATTTCATGCTAACAGTAGGATGGCAGCTTTATTGTCATGAAAAATATAGTTCCTGGGAAAGGACTTTTGAAGTGCCTTCAGTCTAGGAATTAAAACATCACCTGTAACAAGGCAGAATTGATCAGAAATGTCCTGGCACTTAAATAAGTAGAGAAAATTAAGTGGATATACAGGTCACAGATATTCTAGCAAATTCATCTCAGATCTACACTTCTTCATGTATTTTTAAATGCCTACGAGCAGAACTGTTCTTTCAGCTCCGCATAGCAGTTCTCACCCCCGTTTTATGAAACTGCTGAACTCTCATTGATGTTTGTGAAAAATCAATTTTCGGCTATCAGAAGAGTGCTTTCAATTGCGCATGCAAAGTCAATATACAGGAGCGCCAAACTGGGCAGTACGGCAAAGGCTGCAGATGCAAACACATCTCTGCATTTGGTTCTGAACATAAGTCTGTCAGACCAATGTACAGACCATTGCATCAGCAGCATGGAGGGAACGCTAGAAGGAGTCAGAGCAAAGGCTTCTGCAGGATATTCACACTGTATCACACAAGGAAATCTGACATACCTGAAATGTTTTCTCTAGCAAGGGCCTTTGGTCTCCTGCTCACCATGCTCTGTGCTGCATCAAGACCAGTGCAAATTAAAGCAGAAAAAAGGTAATTTTTTCTTTATTTTAAATGATAGGCAGAAAGTCTATATATAGTTTGGGTGGAACCATATCCTCCATTTTCCACTTTTAAGCCACTTCTCTTGGACTGTAAATTCCTCCAGGAAGAGGCCATATATTGCATGCAGTTAATACCTCAGTGAGCTTTAATAACATTTTTGGACAATTCATGTAATGCTAATACACGGATTCACATTGATGCTTTGTCAGCTGCACGCACTCTGATTTCTAGTTCTTTCTAGCTTCTTTACTGCCTTCTGGGGTTGATCTCTGAATATTTAAAATATGCCATACTATGAACTGTGATTCAATTTTACCCCAATGTATCACAATGCTACTAAAAAGCAGATTTTTTTGAATCTCTGAATGAGTTTTTGAGCAAGATTGTCAACAGATTAAGATGTTTACACTGAAAGAGCTGGAACAACCAGATATCAACTGAAAGGCCTTAAAATTTGAGACTTTGTGAGCCCAGTTCCAGCTGATGTCCATTCATAGCACATCATTCAAAAATCTCCATCATTTTTTGCTCATAACCACCAAGAGATGCTAGGTTTAAATGTCATTTACTGAAAACTCTGACATTAACAAAATGCCTTAAAACATGACATGATGACATAACACTGAAATAAAACATACAGAGAGAATAAAAAATTCCTATCATTCTTGGGAGCAATTTTACATTTGCGTGTTCTATGCTCAGTTAAAATCTGAATATTCTGAAGTAGCTCTGCCAACTTCATGCCACCAAGGTCTAACATTAACTGTGCAGACCTGCTATACCCACTGTGCTCAGTATGAACTAGAGAGAACTTCCTCTGGGCAAAGACCATGGTTTGAGAGGTAGCTTGGACCTGCAGGCTGAGCCACAGGGGAATGAGCACCAGGAGCAGGGACCAAAAGCATGTTTGCCTTCTTTTGAATCTGCCCTTCAACTTGCAATGTGACACAAACTCTGTGATTCGCTTCTCTATCTGCAACATGGATGTAATAAAACACAATGTCAGGGGTTAAAGTTGTACTGATTTTGCGAGGCATTCAAATATTGTAGAACTGGGCTGGCATAAACAAGAAACAGTGACAAAACCAGAGTCCACCAGGAGCTACTACAATGCATCGTTAACTAAGTGGCAGGTGGTTGCTTTTTTTTCTTAACTTCAGTGTATTTCTGTTATTTAAGGACTAGTAACTAATATCAAGGAAGCGAATGTATTTTCAAAAATACCGTTCATTCCAGAAATTTGTCCATCAGCAATTCTGAATGCCATACAAAGCAGCAAACCTCCTTTAGAGCAAACACTGAAGTGAACCATCAATAATGTTAAAGTATTTCAAAAACATTGGTGGTGTAGCTCATATTTCTCTCTTTCACTTAGTATTGTTACAGAAGATAAGTCTTCTGATCAGTAGCTGCCAGCTTTAAGAAATAGTGATATATTTCTAGATAATTGACTGCTACATATTACCATACTTTTGATGTGGTGGAACATTCATGTGCCTTATTTTCCACTTCCTCAGGGTATCCTGGTTAAATGTCACATGCATTTTTCTCCCATTTTAAGAAAACAAAACCTGCATTTTAATTCTTTTTGAGAGGCATAAATGTAATAAGAAGGGAACATTGATTATTCTGTTCATCTACAAACTACTCCAATAAACATATAAATAATACTGGAAAACGTCATGCAGCCTTAATTATCAGCAGCGTTACCCCTCTGTTCGTAACAATCATGATAGATGAAACCTGCAGCAATCAATCTGATTGCTCTGACAGCAGTTTAAGCTAATTCACAACAAAAGAGACAAAGTTAAAAAGCCAAACTATCATACGTATTTTATAAGCATATTGTTATTTAATGTAAGATCTCTGTTTCATTAATCAGATTTCTGCTCCTTAGTAATGAAATTACGAGCAAATGCCCCTGTAAACATATCCAAGAGCTAAGTTGTCCAAGAGCTCCATACACTCCTCCTTGGCTGCTCCTAATATCAGAATGAAAACACAAAGAATTGCCCTTTTCTCACTCCAAAATGCTTGTGGTTCAGTTCCCCAAATCTGTTGCCCAGCAAGGCAATCTACACAAAAAATATTTGCTATCACAGCCCCAAAAGGCACAAATCTTGGAAAGGAAAGAGCAACGAGTGAATAAACTACAGAAAATGTTGTGCTTCACCACACCACCTTCTGGTGTTCCCTGTTCACAGTACCTCACACAGCATTAGCACTTTCAAACAGAAAATATTACCTTTTTTGAAGAGAAACAATAATTTGATTTTACACTTTAGGACTACTTGTTGCAAGGAGTAAACTAGAACCTGGGATTAACTGGTTTTATTCAGTACCACAACTAAAACAGAAACATGGGCCATTGCAAATTCAATGATTTATTGCTAATTTGCTATTCCTACTCACCACTGACTTCTATGTCTCTATATAAGATAAACTATATTTATAGATATAGATTTTACTTTACTTACATTATATGACATATGAAAGAAAATATTTCCCTCTTTCAGTTACTTCTTAACTAAATGCCAAACATTCGAACGTATAAACTGAAGAAGTCTGTCCTGACAGCCAAATAAGACTGTAGCTTCTGTACTTTACATTATATTTAGCAGTTAGTCAGGTTTGATTCATTTTGCTATACGCAGTGCCAAGGTACGCCCTTGGATCTTTTACATTTTTAAAAGCTAAATGGATTCACTGTTTCTCAGAAAGTTAATTTTTGATTGTCCTCTTTGCTTGAAAGTACATTAAAATCGGTCAAGATTTCCAAGATTACAGCAAAGATACCGCTCTGCCACATTGATATGTCGTCAAAAGCAAGTAAGCCTCTCTTTCCTCATCCATTCTGTATTTAGAAAAAATCTGTTATGTTGACTGTGAGGTTTATATACTTTGTGTGCGCGTGAGACTTTGTGTTTATTTGTGGTCCCGCATTACAGCCGAGGCTAAATAAGAACAGCACCAGATTTCAGGTTCCCGAGCAGCAGCGCTGCCGGGCGTGCTGCAGCCGGCGGGCGCCCAGCTGCTGAAGCACCTCCCGCGCTGCTGGCGGGGGCTGCAGCTGCCACCCAGGATTCCCCCAGCAGTACCTGACGCAGAAGCAGGGCCGCTGATTTTCCGTGGTTCTCCTAGAGACTGAGCAGGTTGGTTTGTGAGGGCTATTCTGTGTGGATAAACACTCTACAAGAAACCTTTCTCTCCCTCAGTACTGATGAAGTTTAGCAGGCCAGTTGTCCAGCGCAGGCTTGGCCCTAATTCTTTGTGTAGCCTTTGGTGGCATGGGGATTTGCGGGGTGTGGTTGGATGGACGGGTGCAAGAAAGCTCTCCTGAATGGGAACTCACGCAACTGTTGTACTGACAAAGCTAAAATAGACCCTTTCCCACTCTCCCCATGCTAGCTGGCCTTGCATTGCTAACAGGAACAGGAAGCAGTATGTAATTTTTTAATTAATCCTGTTATCATTCACACTAATGCCATGTCACACAAATCTGGCAGTTGACATGAGGATCCTAATGGTTGTAAATCCTATTTACTTTTAGTGTAAGTTCTTCAAATGCCACCTGAGCAATGCAAAGCACTTTTGTGACAACAAAAGTCGGGTCCATGAAAGAATAGCTTCTAGTCAGGTGTTATGATTCAGTTATCCCTAGCTATTATACCAAACACCCTTATGTACACAGCCAAGATACATCCCTTCTCCTATTTTTCTTTGCATTATTTTTGTTAGCCAGGGAAAGTTTCCCTGACATAGTTTTGACAATTCCACAATTAATTTGTTTTCATTTCACTTTGTCCTTAATAACACTATGTAGGCAACAGATGTCAAGTCTTTCCAAGTGGAATGAAGCAGAAGTGAACTCACATCCCTTATAAATTGTTTATTGAATATTTATTTTTACCTGGATGAGAAAATGCTAGTGAGTCTGCTGGTGGTAAAGCCCATGCTTACATGCTACGACACAACATTTATTGAAGCAGCTATTCTTGCCAAATCTATATTGCATTTATAAATCTTCAAAACAAGCCCTGGTAAATGTCACCTCTTAAATGCTCGGGAGAATCAATGACAAGCGATGCTGCCTTTGCCCTTGAAGAACTCACGTGTTTGGATCTGAGTCCAAATTCAAAAACCTGTTCAGAAACACACACGGTGTAAACACACATGAAATGTACCAGAAGCACGGAGGAAAGAAAGGAAAATTTACTCTAGATGCAAAAGTTAAATACAAACAGGAAAGCTTGTAAATTGTTTTTCTTGACTTTCATTGTAAGCTGTGTGAAATACACTACTAGAAAGCCCATTAACTTACTTCCATTCTGCATTAGAATACTTTGCAGTGGTCTTCATATACTACTCAAAAGCAATCAGTCGCTTGATGCATTTTTAGTATCCCACTAAGTACCTTTTGAAATAAATATCCATATAAAATAAAGAAAAAGTAAAAAAATATAAAGTTAAGATACTTAATTCTATCTAACAAAATTTTGAAACTATTCTGGCATAACATCAGGCAATATCATGTGCCGCATATTTATCTGTGTTTCCTATGTATGCATCCTTCACTTACTGAACAATAATTCTGAATTTTTGTTATATCTTCAAGTTCAAAGAGAAATGAAATACAAAAAAGTGAGCAATACAGTAAACAATTTCATATCTCCTCTAACTTCTTGAATGCCGCCAGTGGCTTCTACACTGTGGAACAGTCTGCTCAGCGTCAGTGGGATGCCCATCTCCAAAGAGCAGAGGTGCTCTGGTAAGCCGCTCAGTCCAGACGTGCTGCCATGCCTGGGATGGTGCAACCCAAATGCTTTGCCAAGGAAAGCATTGCAATGTCCTTATTTTCCAGCACGTTTTGTAACAGCCATGGTATAAAAGAGTGTGGGGTAGTCTATTCAGGGCTCTGAATTACACAGCAAATAGTATTCTTCAAGAGCATGTCAACTGGCTTAGTGTAATGACATGTTTCTATGGCAGAGCTACAGCTATATCATCTTTTTGCCCATGGTAGATTTCTCAGAATTAGAGGAATTTCCTCAAGGGGAAATGCTGTCAGCAGAATGCAAGGAAAGAGACTAAAGAGAATCCATGGGGATCCAGCAACGGAGAGTCCATCTTCTTCACAGTTATAATCCCCACAGCACCTTATACCCTCCCAGACAGTCAGGGATGCAGCAGCCCTCGCTTACTCCTTTTATAAAGATCATTTCTTCAAGGGGAGAAACTGGACGTGTGGTTCTCCTGACTTGACCCACACCTATCTTCAGTGTACCTCCCTCACTAACCAGAATCAGCATTTCTTTTAAGCAAAACCTACACTTGTTTCACTCACAAATGGTGCTGAACATGTTAATTAAACAGAAAATAATTGGCAGAACTTGTCATAGAAATGACATTTTAATGGTAGATGAAATCTTGGGGTGATATTCATTGATAAAATATAAAGTGAAATGGAAAAATGCATTGATTCAAATCAAGACCTTCTGCTTATTGTTAGAATAAGTCATTACAGTAAAAAAAAAAAAAAAAATTAGTCTCTATCTATTGACAGCTGCCAGGCTGCTAATTGCCTCAAAATGGAAAACTGGCTTTAAAATGGAAATAATTCAAACAAACAAAAAACCACAGCCTAGATGGTGATGAGCAAAACATGACTTCTCAAGCACACATCGAGGAAAATGGAAGACAAAAGGATTATGAGATACTTTGTTACTTTTTATTTCAGAGTTAAACAAAGCGTATTCACCAAAAAAAAAAAAAAATCCTTTTCCATTCTTTATACTAGAATGTGATAGACACACAGGTTGGATGAATAACCTAAGTCAGCAATTTTACTTTATTTAGTAAACATCCCTGGGGACAGTATATTGTAGTTGGTATGAAGAGGTTTATTGTGCTCCATGAGAGCTTAGAAAATGTGATTATTACATTACTGCATTGTTTTATTCTAAATAAAATATAAACCCACTGCTCTTACAATTTAGATTTGGGTTTGATGTCTACATGCAGTCATTTGTAAAGTTTATAAAAAATGCTTAAGCACATACCACTTCTTTTTCTCTAATTCATGTATGCTTTGTTAAATAGTTATTTTAATACAACAATAGCAGGATATTTTGGATCTTTACAGGAGAGGTGGATTACATGGCAGCCACTAAGTATTGGCAAAAGCATCACACATTGTGCAAGATTTCCAAACGTGTAATGCAAAGAGTCTTTCATTTCAACCTCCAACCCTGAAGATATCTCAGCTGATAAAAGGAAAGATTCCAGCTCTCCTGTTTGAAAACCGCTGAAAGCCAGGTGTCAAGATGCTGGAAAGCTGCTCTTTTACCAACTCTCTTTGGCTATGTGACAATGCAGTGAGAACCTGTTGGAAGCAATAAATGGTTCTCTGTAAGTATCTTTTCAGTCTTTGTGGGTCTAATCCCATACAACTATAACCAATAGCCTTGATTTGGAATAATTTGGGGGAATTTTTAATGTTGCCCAAGTGCAATGAATTAAGGAGTTAGAATAAGGCTTGAGGGAAGAAACGCAACCTGTTCATGGTATGGATTACATTGAAATCTAAATAAGATACAATTTTGCATTACATAAGAATGTGTTTAGTCATTTCATATTCTTCACTCTCCTCTCTACAAAATGTTTAGGGTTGTGTGATGGAGATGAAGTATGACAGGTTCCTAATCTGCAAAACAATTGAAAAATGTTATTTTTTGTGAAGGCAATCCCACATTCATCTGCTGCCTGATTTAGAGTTTCCATCTGCACAGTTGGCAGATACTGCAGTTCAGACTACCTCAGAATGTAGCACAGAGGCTTTAGGTGAACTCTGATTTAGATACTTGGTAAGGGAAGAACAGGTTCTCACTAAAATCACTTCCATTTTCAGATATATCAATCAAATGAACAGTAGATTCATTTCCATTCTTCCAAAAACAGAAAGGTAGAAAACCTCTTGAAAGCTGAAATTATCATCATGGGAAGTTTGTTGTACCCTGAACCTCTAGATATAGCTTGGAATAGACCTGACAGGTTCAGTCCATTCATTTATCCTCTACCCTTTCTCCATCTAGAAACAGATCTAATTAAGAAGGTTGTAAAAAAATTTCAAAAATCTGTGCAATGAAGAGAAAAAGCCAGTATTTCTAGAAACATCATTATTTCATTAGGGACATTCTCTGAACATCACTGTTCTCTGCATTACACAAAAAAAAATGGAACTGCAGTCACCTTCTCCTCTTCCTCTTTCTGTTACCATGTTGTTAATTCCAGCTGTGAAGCCACTGACCCTTGAAATTATTTTCACATGCCTCGAAAACATATGTGGCTTTTCCTTACCTTCATCCTTCTAGAATCATTCTTTCAAAATTCTGTGTGCCCCCTGGAAAATATTAATTCACACAGGATTCTGTTAACAAATATCAAAACTTAGCCTTAGTTTTAGCCTTAGAGACTTAAACCTCTAATTAGGGAATTCAGCATTCAGCTTGCATTATTCCTCACTAGTAACATAAAAACAGGTTCAGCATATGTAACACTGCTGCAGCTTAAGCACAGCAAGATATACCCTGAACTTTCAAATCCCTGCTTCTTATTTGTACAAGCCAGGCTATGAAAACAGAAGCTTCTAATGAATTCACTGAGAAATCCTTAGCAGAACTAGCAATGGCAGACTTAGAGCTATAATATTTAAAGTGACTGCAAAATTGTGCTTTCATCAGGAAAGGAACAAAAGCTTTGTTAGTTTTGAAGCTTACATTTATATTCAGCATAATAATTCAAAGTATCATTGCCTGCCACTATTAGGAGACAGAGGTCAAATACAGCAAGTGAAAAAAAAAATTACATTCACAAGCTATACAAAAGAGAAAATAGGCTCAAATTGTATGAAGTGCAGTGACATTATTTAAATGTCTTTGTTAATCAGGGTCCTGACATAAGAGATGGTGCTGAGAAGAATTTGCTCTTCAGACTCTTCTCAGCATGGGTCAAATCTGCTTAATATTCCAAACGCTGAGTCTAGCTGAACCGTGTTACCCCTTTATGATCTCTCATCTATTTTTTTTCTCCGTTGAATTCAAGATGCACTGGTATTTTCAGTTTTCATCACTGCTAAAGGGCAGGGAAGCTATAGTATAAACAGTGGAGTTCCTTTCAAGCCTTGTTTATAATGATTTACACATTATACAGCCGTTAGATCTGCAGAAATTTTTTGCAGAAAGTCAGAACACAAAAAAAGAAGTTTGGGAATGTTTACTTTTGACCGTATTTATTTTTTCCAGTTGCTCAATGAGAGATGAAAAATAGGACTATCTACTGATTCATACATGAGAAAATAGGAGCAGTCTAATTTCCAGCCTATATAGCCACAATGGTGTGAAGCCCATGCAAAGCAAAGAACGATGAGGCCCACAGAGCATTTAATATACAGATGCTGCTGCTTACTTATCTGCACCAACATCCCACTTGAAGCACGCCCATGAGGACTATGAAGGATGTTTCAGATGGTCAATTGTCACTCTTTCACGGATAAATAAAAGATAAATAAAAAGACCAAAGTCATGCAGGTTGTAAATCTTAGCCAGTACATCAGTCTCCCCATTCTCCAGTGATGTTCGTGAAGAGCAAAAAGGGTTCCTTAAAACAAAAGGTAGCTCTGGCCCTCCTGCTGGCACCACACTGTAGAGGATGTGCTGTAAAATCACAAGATCAAGGACTCGACCATTCCTTCTTCCCCCATCACTTCTGTAGCTCCCCTAGCCATCCACAAGCTTAATCCCTGCCAGCTGCTTTCCCATCACCCAGACTTGCTACCTGAGAGGTCTGGAGGCTATTTTTGTTTCCCTGCTAAAATACTCAATCCATAAAAGACTTTCTCCCATTTCAAACAAGACATACAGCACAATGAGAGGACATGAAAGAGCAGCTGGCCAGTTTATTTTGATTTATTGGAAGCATTATGGGATTGCCCAAAGGCCTTTATCAGAGTCCAGTTGTGCTCAGAGCTGTTCCACCCTGTCTGCAGCAGTGCAAAGCAGTAAGATAGATGAGGTTGCTCTAGACAAGATGGGAACGAGCCCACCCGAGGACAACTGTTTTCGCAGTGGGGATTTAGGAAGGGCATACTACTGTAAAGACCAACTGCACAGTTGTTGAGTATTTTGATAGCCTGATGTACCTGTAAGATTTGAGAAACTGCAGTGACACAAATCAGACCATCGGATATGATTCCCTTTCAGGCATTCAGATAAATGTAATAAGTTTTCACACTCTGACCAGCATTTGTTAAAAGCTAGTTTCCAGAATGATTCTGTTCAGAATTGAAACCAATCCAATCCTAACTACTCACTTCACAGAATGTCATATCTTGTATTTACACTTAATGGTTATTATTTTTAATTGTAGACAGAGTGGGGAATGCCCCGTTTAATTCAGGAGGGACAAAGTTATTGAACTCAGCTTTGAGACACATCTTCACCAAACCAGTGTATGTCACAAGGGTTTTCATCCATAATGTTGAAATAGGGTGGCATACTGATCAGGTAGCTAGGGTTATACTACAGAATATTTTCCATGTTTTCATTGGGTTTAATATACATTACATTATTTCTTGTCCATTGCTCTGATCCCTCTGTGTTCCCCCTGCTGTAGACACCCAACCCCAGCAAGAGCTTAAGGGCTATAATTATAGCCTTGCAAGTTAGGAGGAGACACCATAAGTGTTGGAAAGGCTGAAAATGTTTTGACACCTTCTCCCATGATCAGCAAGGGCAGCAGCAACCAGGTGCTATTGCTGAGCCACTGCTGGGAAAGTCGGTGCACTACACAGTGTATAGGCAACATGGTATAAATGCACTGTGTTTTACTGGAGATGGGATACTTGCACTTCATTCATTAAAAACGCTCTCAGAAGAACAAAGTGAAATAACAAAGAACAGATCACAAGGAGAAGTACGAGATAACAGGGGGAAGGATTTTGGAAAAGAAACGGAGGTAAGAAGGTTTAAACACATTTCTTCCTCTCCTCCTTACAATTTTCTTCACGGTGTTTTATCTGTTTCAGGACCAGCTTCAGAAGGGGTGTTTAACGATTAAAAGAGAACTCTTCCCTTCAGAGAACCAGTTTCACCAAATGTAATGTTGACAGGCACTGCACAGCTACGGTGTGTATTTGGGAAGACATAATAAATACGAACTGAAAAGGTCACATCTCACACAGGCACCTTTGACGACTCATGCAGACTCTCTCTCAAAATACAGCTCAGAAGTAGATACAGTAACACATTCCTTCCCTCCAGCATTCACAGTAACTAGGGTTTCAAACCCACTTAAATTTCCTGTTAAAACTTTCAGTTCAGGAATATACCCTGTTTTGATTTAACATGTTCCGAGAAAGGCAGTTGTGCTCCTGTATTCCATACAGCAGTCCAAGTCTGAAATGGAATTATTTCTTTTTCATAACAATAAATAAAAAAGAAGAGTTTTCAAAGGAAACAAAATAGACAGCAATCCATTTATGATGTCATCCTACTCATTCATGCTCACACCCTACTGCCAATAAATATTTAAGAGATTAGTGAGACTTCAAAGTGTAGAAAAACAGTAAATAACTGCAATGCTTTTAAATAAAAATCATGTGTGACTTGATTTCTCTTCTTTTTTCATGGCTAGTTATTGGGATTGAATGGGTTAATTTATTTCCTGAGACAGAAGACCTTAGATAAGCCTGGTGGTTATGTAGGCATGTCTGGGTTGCTAGGAGTTTAAACTATCAGCTTGCAAATGGAGCTATTTCAGATCCCAGGTGATCCAAAGAATAGGTTCTCCTCATGCACTAAATGATGCAGGGATTATGTGGGAAAAAAATAGTATGTGATCATATAATCAGGCACTGCACTGTAACACACAAGCACGAAGATGCTGAACTAAGGCAGTGCAGGAAATGCCAGAATTACATTTCTCTACCTTCTGAATGTTTGATTTGCAATCCTCAGAAGGACTTTTTTTTTTTTTTTATTTTTATTAATCATAACTATTGTGTATAACACACACAGAGAATATGATACAGTACTGGGTAATAATGAGACCTCTTGTGTGCAGCTCCTGCTTGTTAATTGTCCTGGTATTTTTTCTTATTTGGACATGGATATTCCAGTGGTTAATGCTATTATATCTTCTGTATATCAGTTCACTCATGCATTTGACCACTTGATTGCCTCACATACACAGTTTAACCTAATTATCATAAACACTGATGTCTCGAGAATTTTCTGTGACTCCAAGATCTGCACCATTGAAAACAGGCATAAGTCGCTAAGCAATTTCTGAGCTTGGTCACATTACAATAAACCTGTGCCACTTCGCCAAGTCTGATGCATCATTGATAAACACTGCTGAACCGGTTTCAACAATATTCTGTACCTTATGTTATTGTTTGCGTTAAAGCAAAGGCTAAAATACCCATAGAATAAGGAGGGCAGGAAGTTTGGGGGAAGGGCAATTGCTTCTGTGTTTTTTCCTAATTGTTCAGATAAGCATGAGAAACACCACAAAGTAGTTAGTAAGGGGGAAAAAAAATGCAGGCTTGAGTTTATCCAACAATGAAAGTAATCAGAACCTGTCACACAGTATATAAAATATGTCCAAGCACATACTTGACTTTAATTTATTGGTGCTA
The DNA here is from genome assembly GCF_030463565.1 of Pelecanus crispus. Classification (NCBI taxonomy): domain Eukaryota; kingdom Metazoa; phylum Chordata; class Aves; order Pelecaniformes; family Pelecanidae; genus Pelecanus; species Pelecanus crispus. Next base: position 11,263,194 of record NC_134644.1, read on the forward strand.
AAGCTCCCACTGAATTAAGCTGGAGTTCAGGGTGCTAAGCACCCCTGTAAATCAGAAGCTTCATGCACGTGTGATTGCAGTCCTGGGCTGCCTGTTTAACAGGAAATCACTTTTATCATTGCAGCAAGTTGAGGAGAGAAGCCCATGACCAGAATGCTATTTTTATCTACCAAATCTGTGACTCTGTATAAACTATTTCTACAGGAAATAAATACGTAAAGGTGGCATCATTACAGTTTCAATTAAGGTACTGAATGGCAGGAGATGTCATGCGTAGCAGAAATGATTAATTTGAAAAGGGAATAAAGTACATTTTTCAGATAAAGCTGAAGTATTTGTTTGTTTGTTCAGGTTTTTTTTAAGAATTTAGGCAGGATATTTATTCTGTTTTCAGCAAAGGAGATGGCAGTATCCACACATGATAAAAATTTTCTCACTTCCTCTTCTAGACAAAGGTGGAGACACAAGGTTAGTTTTCATATTCAAGCCTCTCAAGTATTACTTTTGCTACCTTCCCAGCCCCTGCCAAAAGCCTCCGCTTTCCTTTTTTCTTAAAGATCAAAGTAAAAATCGTGACTATGTGATCCTGAACTGGGAAACAACACAAAGATTAAATACATATGTGTGTGCACATGTGTGTTTAGATCACCAGAAATTAATACCTCATGTATCATCATGCTAAAACGTCTTCATGATTGCCCATATGATAAATGATTGTTGATTTTTACATGAAGCATATTGACAAAGAATCTGTTTTGTAATGTTTTGGGTTAGCTCAAGAGTTTGAGGAAAAAAAATGACGACAACAAAATGAATTTGCAGAAATTACACAGGAACTGATCCTGTTTCCACTGAATTCAGCAAAACTGCTCCATGTGCTATATGCACTCCATTCAACCCACCTCCTAAAATTATCAGTAAAGTGGTTGGGAATGGCAGGGCAATCCCTGCAAATGAGTAATTGAAGTGATACTGCTGCTAATAACACAGTACCCTACATTTATATAGTGCTTGCCACCCCCAAGGGTGCTAAAGCATCTAAACCTCCTGCGCAAGGAGTAAAAGTCATACAAACAGGGTGAAGTCCAGGTTGTCAAATTGCCTCCCTGGCACAGACTTTGGTCAAGGGCAGCAGATCGTTTCTCTCCAAAACCTGCATGAAATTTTCCACTCAGACAAAAAGGGAATCTCTCTGATCTCTTGAGATATGAAAGCGCAGCCCACGTTTAACTTCACACAACTCAGACTCCTCTCATGCCTGAGCCTTTTCCCTGCCCATATTTCTCTGCTTTAACTTTTCTTTCCCTCCAGTCAACTGCGAACATATATATGAAGATTTGATTTTTGGGAAGCACCTTCAACTCGATTCACTTCAGTTGAATCTTCAAAAGCTCAGCCTCTCTGACTATCAGGCCATAAATATAAGAGAAGTAAATATCTGTACCCTGCAACCTCTCCCCTTCTCTCTTCGTGACAGTGCTTCTTACAGCTTCCCCAGGGACTGATTTATCCACAAGCCTGGCATTTTAAATTCAACAATGTGCAATTCATTTTCACAGTCCTCAAAGATAACAAATACTCAGTTTTCAATTATTGAATCATTCATTTAACTTAGGATGCCTGAAAATTATCATTTTTATGGAAAGTAATAAATTGTAATTGCAAGTAATAAAAATATAAGTAAAGAGAACACCCGGATGTGCCACAAAGAAAATACCTCATTCTGTAAATGAGTGTGTTTAATTAATGATGATTTCTAATCCTAACGCATTACTTACAGAATTAACACTTTTTATATCTGTCCACTAACCCCAATTTTAAGAGTTATTTCAGCTGCAAGTGATTTTTTTTAATAATAGTTCCTCCGAGTTCAGCCTTCCTAGAAGCAGCAGGAAGCGATGACAGGCTTTGGCTGCTCAAGTCCCTGCACGGAACATTTTCAAGTGGGCACGTAACCGGCTGTCTGGACTCGTGCAAAGGCTCGTGTTCAGACCTGCTGACTGTGACGTGATGTAGTGACTCCTGAACACTACACATTAAGAAAATGTTTCTATTAAATTGGCAGTCCAAGATATACTAAGGTAATCTTCAGTTCAGTATCTTGCAGATATTGCAGTAACCGTTCCTTTCCCACTTACCTGGATGAAGCTGTAGTGTTGGATGCAAGCTGGAACGCCAGCCCCATTGCAAGAATACAGACACCTATCCTGGACAATATAAGCCTTCCCAAACAGTCGCAAGTGGTTAAATCCAAAGGACATCTGCTTAAGAGAACAGCAAAGCTCCAATTGTATGGGGTAAGCTGTTCACTCTCGTTGTTATAATACTGCTTGTACAAAACAGTAAAGTATCGTATTTATCCATGCTAGCAGCTGCTAGTCTGGTACTATGACTGATTACCACAAGATTCAAAATTTGAGTCTAGGTCTTCTCAAAATTTACTGGTGATGATATTCTGTCAACACAGAATAATCCTTTGCATTGTTCTCCATTTATTACAAGTTTGGCAATAGTGACACTGTGCTGAGAGCTGCCTTTTCTGAGCTGGAAAAAAATCAGTATCTTGACTTTCATTTTTCCTGAAGTATTGCTCTGTGATTATGGTTGCTTTTTTTGTTGTTTGTTTATTTGTTTCTACTTTCCCATTTGAATTAATCTGGATTCAGCTTCCAGCCTACTTCAGCCAAACCTTGTCTTTTGCTGCTAGATTATAGAGGCTTCTGGTAACCAATATTTTCAACACATTAAGGCCCTTCTGCACTGTAAACAAATTGCCTCTTTCTTTGAGAAAAACAGAACAGATGGAGCTCTAAGTTTCCCACTATAAGGCATTCTCTCAAAATTATTTTTCTGACTTATTCGTTTACCTTCTTCAGTTTTCTAACATAATTTAAACAAACGTGGACACAAAACCGAACAAGATATTCCAGTAGCTGCCTGACTAATGCAATATATATAGAGAGAAAAATCACTTTCCTCTCCCTAAGTCGCTATTCTAATCTATACATCCAAGATCCACATCAGCCTTCTTTGCCCCAGCTCTCATAGAAAGCCTCGACGAGCTGCTTGCCTGGTATGACCCTTACACTTTTCTCAAGTACAAGTCCTCAACAGAACAGATATCCTCATTGCAACCCCCAGCCTGCATTCTCCGGGTACATTTTTTTTGAATGGCCCATGTTGGCAATCATCCTGAATTCTCTGGTAGGACTTAATTACTATTCACAATTCCAATAGTCTAAAAGTCATCTGGAAGTTTTTTTACTGGCAGTTAGTATATGTATATTTCCAACTTATTGACAAAGTTGTGGATGAGAATTGATCCAGCATCTATCCCTAAGGAATTTCACTAAAACCAATCTTACTTAGGTCTCATTATTATTTTGGGAGTGGAAAGCATCTGTCTATCCAAATAAGGAGCAGTATTCATATATTAAAAAATATGCAAATCCATACTTTCCAAGGCATAGCAAATGATGGGCTTCATTATGTAGAAATGTAAAGGCCATGTATGAAAATAACATGCTCGTATCAAAAACAACAGTCCTTGAAAATCAATTTCTTTTGAGCAAAAATCCTTAGACCTTGTGTTTCGCACAATTCATTGTACATTAGAACACAAAATAAAGAATGCATATGTTTATACACATTTGGACCACAAAGACAAGAATTAATAAAAAAATTTCAAATATTTGCAATACAATATGGAAAGCACACTAGATGGAAGTACCTTAATGGTGCTATTTTATTCAACACAGGCTCTGTCAAGGCTATAAATCCTTTCTGCCTGTCCCCAGAGTCCCCAGGCCCAAAGTAACACAAGATTAACTTTCATGACAGACTTTTTTTCTTTGGGAAGGGGAAGAAGACAGAGGGAAAAATGTCTTCTGAGTGTGAAGGAAGAAGTCTGAAAGCAGATACAAGTTCATAACAGAAAAAAAATCATCTTCATTATTTTTCAAATTACCAGAACACCAGAATTCTGGAAAGCACTGAAACGTGCAACCCATTCATTCCTCTGGAAGCAGCAAATGCAACTAACAGCAATGTTAAAATATTTCATGGATAGGAAAGCTTCTAAGGGGCACCTGCATTACTACTCATGACTCCTCCTCAGTTCCTCCTCCTTTGCTCTCCGCTCACCTAGGGATATGGCCAAGGCCGCACATCTCAGGGTGAAATTTGCAATATAATCAATAAGATGCCACAAAGCTGAATATTTGATGCTAGTTTATTATTCTCATTGTGCTTCTGCAGTTTTGGTCTCCCTCCCCCCAACCTGCTTTCCTCCCTCTCTTCTGCAAGCCCCCTCCAGAGGCACCAACAATTCTAGCTCAAAAGCCACATTACCTCTCATTTTATGAAATTTCTGCAAGGAATAACCTTTAACCCATACTTTGCCTCTTCCCCTTCCCTGCCAAAAGCTTTATTCATTCAATTCTTTTTCAACCTCAATTACTTCCCATTTAACAAATGGTTGGTATAGCAGTGAAGCACTACAGTAAGAACAAAGGTTGGTGCTCCATTGCAATCTCTTCAGGGTAGAATTAAAGGCAAATTCTCTATCAGAGAAAGCCACCTCTCCTCGATTTTTCTGTCACCGCATTATTATTATACAGCTTGTCTCTGAAAGGAAGGCTCTCAGGGTGTCATGAACTCTCAGAGAATTTCTAGTCTACAATGCCTTTCAGTAAAAAAGGGAATGCTCCAGAGAGAAAATAACCTTTGTGTAAGGAAAGGTTTGTTCTGCAATATTGTCTGAGCACTGGCTTTACAGGGAAGAAATGAATCTTTGCATTTGCATCACCAGAGCATAGAAACTGGTCCAAAGAATATCACTGTGCACAGCCCAAGCTATACTGCTCTCTTCCCTCTGACTAGGAGACGGAGAGGTTTGAGCAGGATTAGGCAGTATATACAATCCCTCCTCTATTGATACATGTCCACAGCAGAACACACACAACTGAATTCAGAAAACGTGAATCCTGTTCTTTTCAAATGGTATTCTTTAATTAAAAAAAAAAATCCATACCACTTATGACATCTCTTTTCTGATCTCATTTGAAAGATAAGGGAAGAACATATTCCTAATTACCTTTTCCCCCATTCCTCAATTATTCTCTTGCATTTCTTTCCCCAATTCTAAATTTTTTAAATGCAGGCATAAATCCCTGGCTTTTGCTGGCATGTCTATAGCAGCCGTTCATGTCGGCAACAGGACAGCAACATCCTCATGGAGACAAATTAGCGATACTTTAGAAGAATCCTAAAGTGTCTCATCTAGAAAAAATAAAGACTGCTTATAGCAAGTGTCATCCATACACATATAAACATACACACAAACACACACCTTCTGGCACAGGAAAGAACAGAGGACAGACAAAAGTGACAGATACTCTAAAAAAAAGGGAGGAAATGAAGAGACAGATCCCAAGCTGTGTGAATTGTTAAATGCCCATTGAAATAAATGGAACTCTGATAATTAATTCCAGCTAAGGATCTGCCCCTGAGAAATGAAAAGTGCCTCTCAACATGCTCACATCCTGCTTTCCTGAATTATTTTAATTACGCAAAAAGTTAGGGGGGTGGTTATTATTATTTCATATAATTTTATGTATTCCACTGGCCATTTTAAAGAATTATTTTTTTTCTATTTTGTTTTAAAGGGAATGTTTTCTTTATCCAAAGGAGACTAGACAAACAGAATGTTGAAATATAAAAGGAAGGTGAAATGGTTAATGGAAGAAATTACTTATAAATACATAGGAAAAAAATAAAGAACAGGAAAAGAAAGGGAATTTTGTAGTATTCAGATTCAGGTTCAAGCTCAACAAGAAGCATGATCAAAATGTACCCTCCCTTGAGAGTTACAGATTATTGAAGACAGTGGCACTTCATATGCTTTTCTTAATACTGTTTACAAATTGCATCCTTCTGGGAGTTGCAGGGGAAAAAAGAATGGTACTTTAAAGGCATGCATGTGGGTTATTAGCTAAAGCTAATGGCCACCATTCCCACATATCTGAAAGATTATTTTTTTTCCCCCTGAAAGAAAAATAAAACTAAGAGAAATGGTATCATAATTGATGTTCTGCAAACATTTTAATAATACATAAAGTCTGAGTTAGAAGGGAAAACAACTCAAAACCAAATCAATAAAGTCTGTAATACTAAAAAATTTCAATTTAGCCTCCAGTTACTCTATGCCAGTGTTTACTGCATGTCGTACAGGCTACTTCACATACCTGCATGCCTAGGATATTCTTAGTGCTGTGAATCCTTTAGATGTATCCCAAATGCTGAGATACCGCTATTATTCTCTGGCATAATAAAAAAATTAAAAAACCCCACTACTGCTGTCATTCAGTTATACTTTAAAAATAGCACAGCTAAGCAGGTGGTAAGCAGTGATTACCGCACTTGCTGTCACCGACTGACTGCAGATTGTGCGCACAGCAAATCTATGCCAAGATATCTAGTTACTTTTGTTACTCATCTTCTCCCTTCCTCCTCCTCAACTTTACCTAAATGTGGTTTTCAACTGTAACATGCTGAGTTTTAAACTGTAGACGCCTAAAGGCACGGATTATCACTCTAAACTTGGTTACTACCTGTAGAACAAGTCTGAGACTGCAAACTAAATTTTCAGCCCAAGACACTGGTAATCACTTAATGGCATCTGTGGAGACAGACTGACCCCATAAGGGTAAATATGAGCAATAAAGGGTTAAGCCTTTTGGTTCCTGAAGACTTTTTGGCAGTGTTAAATGCTGAAAAAACATAAGGAAACCAGGATTTGGTATGCTACTGAAAGGAGCAAACTGCAGGTTGTAAAATTTTGGGTTAACCGTTTGTTAAATTACCTCTTATTTGCAAAATTATTTCAAGTTTGAATGATATGAAAGATGAAGATAGACATAAATTAAATATACTGCAGTTACCTGCAGCTTTTCACTTCATTTCCAGAATATTTTGGGTCTTGTACTCTATGGCTCTTTTGTATAAATGGTTTAGTACACCTGGCCAGCTCATCATGACAGTACTTCTTCAGTATGATGCCGGAGAAATCATAAGAGGCTTTTAAAAGGGGAAAAAAAGGAAAAGGTTTTCAAAACCATTGTCAAAACGAGGGTCCAGAAATCAATTTGTAATTATCTGCCAACACAAATCTAAAGGCTTTTCTGTGATAAGGGTGGTAATACATAGGGCTGTAATGTGAATTATTTCAAAGAATAAAAGACTGATTGTCTTCATGACCTATATAGCTTTTAGTGAGCTTTAAAACAAAATTACATTTTATACTTCTCATGAATGGCTTTCTCCCCCCTCTTTCCCCCTTTAAAAATGCAGGGGTTTTGTCCCATCTAGGAGGCTTTCAGTTTTAAATAGGACTCGGTTTCTTCCAATGTTGATACATTTCATTCCACTGAAAGTGAAGGCTCTGGCTTTGCAAAAGAGCTGAAGCTTCCCCTGTACAGAGGCAACCCTTTCCAACATGTTCAAAAGTAAACTACAAACCATATGACCGTGTTATGTTTACGCAGAAACTCAGCACCAGATTTTTTTTTTTTTCCTGGAAAACTTTTAGCATAAAAATATTATAAATAAAACAAATATTTCACAAGGTACAAAAATATCAGGGAATAGCTTATCAGAGATTAAAGTCAAATGAATATGAGGAAAGAAATACGGGTTTCGTATTTGCAATAAATTGAAATGAAAGAAAAAGTGTAACATTTTCTAAGAGTATAGAGCCATATTGAGATCACTGCACTTAATCACCTCAGCTCCTGTGGCCTGATGCCACCAGAGTGATTCTGCATGTCCCAGTAGGTGGCTACAGGCCCGGCTTTTGATCATCAAGTGGTACTGAACACACACTGTAGCCTTGCAGATCCGAACCCAGGAAAGTTTCTGCGTGGGGTATCAGCTGCAACTTTCTTATGCTCAGCTGCCACCACACACTTTCATATGTGGTTATTGCCTGCTTGGAAATTGCTTTCCAGAAAGATATGTAGTTTAAGTGAACTATTATGTTAAAAATATTAAACATATTATAGCGTAAATATTGTAGAGAGTATATATCTACAGAAGGATTTAATTTTTGGAAAGAATATTTGGTTTTGTTCTGTTGGCTTTACCCAGAGATTCAGAAGAAGCAAGTATACTTAAGTGTGTTAACCTGAAAGCATTTTGGATCTTGATGAATGAGAGCTCCCTGGGATAAATACATACATCCCACTCTTGTGAACAATAAGCTGGATCCTTAATTGAAGAACCTGCTGTCATATATGTCAGGATTCCTTTGTACTAGCAGCTAGACCATACTTTGAAAATGTGATGAATTTCTTTACCAATCTAAGATTCTTAGAACTGTTCCAAAACTAACTTAATTATTCTGGAGTTTTAGGACAACTGTTCCTAAGAAAATAAAAAAATTCAATTACCAATTTGTTTGATTTTTTTCCTGCTAATCAACCAACTTTATATAATAACTACCATGAAAAATAAGGAATGCTCTCTGCTTTGACTTCAGAAAAGGTTAGACAAGTAGTTCTTTCCTTGTACACAGTTTTAATCTTTAAAAAAGGGTTTTCTAATCCATTAAGGTGAGATCTTTTCATCACTGTATCTACCGATTTTTCTGAAAGGTTTTTTGTAGTATCGTATTCTTCCTGCTTATAACACAATACATAACTTGTGCATTGACCCTACACATTCGTACGCTGCGTAGCATTTTATGGACGTATTCAGACGTCCTGCAAGAGGACCTTTAAATAATAAATAAAAAAATATAGTGCCAACATATCCCTGCCAACTTTTCTGCAATTGGCAGGCACTATTCATTTAATAACTTCACTTTTCAGTAGAGAGTAAACCTGTCCCCATAAGCCATATGTCTTTTTCCAACATTTGTTTCACTTGAACTTAATTTCTGAAGGGACAATAAACTACATAATGTCACAACAACTTGCTGATATATTTGCTAATGCTGCAAGCAAGGTTATCCAGTGTGTTCTCAAACTCCAAATGGTTTCTACTGGGTCAAAAAGGTTGAAAGGAAGCAAGGTGGAGATCAAAACTGTTTGGTTCCTTCTTATTCCCCAGTTTAGATAGTAAATTAATGGTGGGTTAACACGATAATAAAAGCACAGACCGGACGGTTCATCCAATCTGATGCAAAACTACCTAAGACACTCTGACAAATCTTCTGTGTTATGACTCCTTTCAGTTGTCAGAAATTTTTCAGATAGCACACATTAAGGTAAAAAGATACAAAACCAGTGTAGGGATTTGCCCTGATAGCACTCAGCTGACACGCAGTCCCTTGGGAAATGTCATCTCCTGAACACAAATAGGGGCAGCTCTGAGGCTACTCTAAGCTACACCACAGACAAAGGAAGATGCAAATACTCAGCTGGCATAAACGTAAGGACACAGAATTACCTTCAGCACTTTATCCTTCTCCCTGTTGTTCAGTCTGAACACAGCATCTGGCCTTTGAACCAGCCAAACATGGCTGAAGAGAAGAGGCAAGTCCATAAGACTTCCAGAACAAACTTTAGTAAGAAGACAGAAGTAAAACTCACTGCACTGTTAATGAACTCTTATCTTTTAAGGGGAAAAAAATGCAAATGTAACATCATTAAAAAAATGAAAACTTTTAATGAAAACAAGAATTACTCATACTGCTCCACAGAGGATAAAAGATCTCTCTTTGGATTCCACTCTAATCTAGTTTCAGGATAATTGTTAAAGTGTTTGAAATATCTTATCTCTCCCTCCTCCCTGTTTATATTCTTGACTTCTTTAATGTACAGATTGCCTTTAATTGGATTGGTTAGGTTGTCGGTTCTGTATAAGGCTCTCATTTAACTCCCAGTTAAATGAGCATTTCCCAAGAAATAACCTTCTGTCCCCTCCCTTCCCCAACACCTTCAGCCCAAAATTCCCATCACACTTCCTATGTCGAAGTAAATTTTATTGTCTTCTCCTCACCCCAGCTTGCAGGTTCCTTCCCACAGATGTGCAAGAGAGTGCTGTTCTCAGACCCTGCTTTCTTCTCTGCTTGTGGTGTGACACTGCTCAAAAGAGCCATTCTACTCCAAATCATAGTGGTACAACTTTTAGACCCTGTTTTGTTTCTCCATTTCCCTGATTCTCAATGACTTTTCTGTGCTAAGTAGCTCAGATTTTCTCTTGGTAAACAGTGCTTACCCTGCAGAGTAAATTTTATGGCCTTTATGTAACTGTCTAGTATGCACACACTAAACTGTATACTCTAAGGACTTATCACTATGAAATCTAGACTATAGTCTTGTTCAGTTGCTTTTCTGAAGTCATCACCCTTCTGCGTTTTGAATAGCGCTATAGTTTTTGCATTATTTTCCTGACTGCCTTGAACCAGAGAGATCAGGGGAACTGAACCTTATGTGTCCCAGCAAAAGACCAGCAAAAGTTTCTCAGGTTACCAACGATTTCCTCCAAGCAGTCACCTCAATGCTCAGAAGCAGCAATAAAGGCAGTGTAACATATTTGAAAACATTTGTTCTTTTCTCTGGCTCTATCTGCCTCAGTAGGAAATGATCCCAACAATACAGAACAGAAAAGCCTGGTAGGTCTGAAAATGTATCTTACAGTTTGGGGTCAAAGCCTTTTTGGCTTTCTTTTCCTTCACCAAGGTAATGGACAGTGTGTGGTAGCTCAGCATGCTTGTCACTAACTTCTCACCTCTAACTCTCCAGTTCATAGTAAGATCAAAGCAGAGGAACACAAAGGAGGATTCTATCATATGGATCATGGAGAAAGACCTATTTTTCATCCCCTTTGTATACAACAACCCTTCTGATTACTGACATTATGTTCCGTTCCTCTTCCCTTTATTTAAGTCTCCGCAGTATCGATTGGTACAATGGCTACAAAGAAGGTCATTCAGAAAGCAAGCAGCCAACAGAGGAAAACTACTGATAATCAGAAGAGGAGCTGTAATAATTACCAACATTTTGACTGAAACTCAAGTATGTAGCGATACTTGAAAAGTCCATTGATTCCAGAGCAATTGCAAAAAGGTAAATTATTCAGCAACACCTAGCCAGTCTCAGGTTCAGCAGCATCTTCTGCACATTGACAGTACAAAGCAATCCACCTTGGTCACACAAATGGTAAACTCACAGCAATTCAACCCACTGTAATCCGAATTCTTTCCATTGAACAATTCAAAAGCAGTGTCCCATTTGCAGGTAAGAAGCTTTGTCTTCCTATGTTTTCATTATTCTTGACCCAAACCAAGTAGTTCTCTCTGTAACTCAGTCGCTCACAGTAATCCAGCCTGGCTCTCCACTGCACTGAAGTCACCAACAGCACACAGCAACAGCTGAGAGGAGTTACAAGATCAGAGGTGATTATATACTAAGGTGATTCACAGCATCCTTAGAAAGGGGCATATACCAAAAAGCCTTACTCAAGTGTCCTGTCTTACTCTTCTTCATCATCTCTCACCTTCTGCACTAAAACAGGTGTCTCCATGTAGATATCTTTGCCAGCTTCACCTAATGATCATTTAAAGCTCTATATTCTTCCTCCAACAATCCTAATAATATGTTTTGACAACTTCAACTCCATGACAGTCATCCTTTGGACAATCAAAAGAATATCCTATTATTAGCCAGGACCATAACCCTGCAGAAAGTACAAAACCAGGATTGTCATCAGCATGGGGTTTTTTATGAAACATCTGATTGAGATCTCCAATAGGGACTAATGGGAGGGACACTGCCGTTCACTGAACAGATATTAGTGACCTGGGTAGCATGTCTGATAGCACCACTGAGTATCTGGGGGCTTTTGGAACATCACTGTTATGACTTCTACCATTATTTGCTATATAGTTTTCTTAGATTCAGTCAACAGGAGAGGAATAATCTATCATTATGTGTTTGTACCATGTTTAACACAAGGGGATCCCATCTTCATGCAAAAATTAACACTATTTACAGTAGCAGCTAAACCACCGATGGGAAAGAAGTTACTGCTTCCTTCATCATCTAGTAAGCTTATTTTATCTTATTCTTTGCAAATTTATAAACATTATCCTATCCATGTCTACAGGAAAACAGATAAGGCTGGTAAGAATCACTGTAAACTAATGGAAGGTTTTAATCTTATTTAGCCTCGTTCTCTTGACTTTAAAAAAAAAAATAAATTCACAATCACATTTTTTCCATTTATGTACCTGCATGACAACTTTACATAATGAATAATGACAGCTGATTTTTCATTTTTTTCATTTTAAGTATCTTAGATTCTGAAACAAAACTTTGGAATAAGTATTGTTTCAATGGGGATTATGAAATCTTTTTACTGGTGAAAAATGTCACGATAAGACACTACATTTCAGGTAGATACCTGAATACTGTCACAGGAAGACATTCTTCCTGCTAATCAAAGGCAAAGAGTAATCATAGTAGTTCACAACACTAGTTTAACTGTTGTCAAATACTGCTATGTAAGAGTAACTCTGACTATGCAAATAACTGCAGAGACATGACCCACACCAAGGTCACTGAAAATCTAATTGCACTGCATCAAATTTACCAGAAAATCAGAAGGGCAATCACCAGATGATCATTGGCCATACTAGAGTATGATCATTCTTTCTAATGACATCCCGAAGCCATACAGGACGTTATCTGTTTTGCTCAATTTCCAGACAAAATAGTTTAACCAATATTAATGCAATTTAATGTTTAATGCTCCCTCACATGAATGCTTTCTCTCCCCACTGCAACAATCAACAATCTCTTCTTTCCATCTCATTTGAAGCAGTGATTTTCTGTCAGGGAGGTGTAACATACCTGGGATAATTCCTCGGCACTATTGGAGAATATTTCAGCTTTAGGTCTGTAAGATGCCTAATGAGACAATTCCACATACTGAGAAAAAAAAAAAAGTTGTGAAAGTAAAGCTTTATTGTACTGCTGTTAGCTTTGAGTAGACAGCAGTGACTACTCAAAAGGAGGCATGATTTGAATCTTGCATCATTGTAGAACTTTTCAGAGACAGGGGATCTGTTTAGAAAACATTCTGGAAAATATTTCACAGCAACCTGCTTTCCTACCCATCTACCCATTCACCTAGGAAGAAAAGCCATACAAGAAGCCCTGGGATTTCCAGCCTGCCAGCAGAGAGCCAGGCAATCCAGGCAATTCTTCAATCCATGGGAGCAGAAACTCTGAGAACTTCAAGTAGAGGGTGCTTCTCAAGCTTCTGGGAGTTCTATAATAATGAATTATATACAATTTATTTAGGAATGATCAAAATTTCCCTCCATACATCAACCCATATACCCCAAAACAACATCTTTCAAATCTAGTTTATCTACAATTTCACCATTCAGGTAAGTTTTTAATCACTTTAAACTAAGATTCAAAGTACTATAAAATCTTTACCTAAACTAATTCTAAATTTCATTATAGAAGAGTCTTTTATGTCCAAAATTCCTGAGATTTCAGACTAATTTATTTATTTATTAATATTCAGGGTTCTAAATGCGTAACACCAATACATTTCCTGTTGCATAATGCTGAAGTTACTCATGCGATTAGTTTTCCCAAGCTCTTATTATTTATTGATATTTAGAATCATCACAGAATTGTTTGGGTTGAAAGAGACCTTAAAGATCATCTAGTTCCAACTCCCCGGCCTTGGGCAGGGACACCTTCCACTAAACCAGGCTGCTCAAAGCCCCATCCAACCTGGCATTGAACACCTCCACAACTTCTCTGGGCAACCTGTTCCAGTGCCTCACCACCCTCACAGTGAAGAATTTCTTCCTAATATCTAATCTAAATCTACTCTCTTTCAGTTTAAAGCCATTACCCCTTGTCCTATCACTACACTCCCTGATAAAAAGTCCCTCCCCACCTTTCCTGTAGGCCTCCTTTGGGTAGTGGAAGGCTGCTATAAGGTGTCCCCAGAGCCTTCTCTTTTCCAGGCTGAACAACCCCACCTCTCCTAGCCTGTCTTCATAGGCAAGGTGCCCCAGCCCTCTGATCATCTTTGTGGCCCTTCTCTGGACTCACTCCAACAGGTCCATGTCCTTCTTATGCTGGGGGCCCCAGAGCAGAATGTTGTGCTCCAGGTGGGGTCTCCCAAGAGCAGAGTAGAGGGGGAGAATCACCTCCCTTGACCTGCTGGTCACACTTCTTTTGATGCAGCCCAGGATACGGTTGGTTTTCTGGGCTGCAGGCGCACATTGCCAGGTCATGTTGAGCTTCTCATCAACCAACACCCCCAAGCCAGTCTCCTCAGGGCTACTCTCAAACCATTCTTTGCCCAGCCGGTATTTGTTCTTGGGATTGCCCCAACCCATGTGCAGGACCTTGCAGTTGGCCTTGTTGAACTTCATGAGGGCCACACGGGCCCACCTCTCAAGCCTGTCAAGGTCCCTCTGAATGGCATCCCTTCCTTCCAGTGTGTCAACCTCACCACACAGCTTGGTGTCGTCAGCAAACTTGCTAAGGGTGCACTCAATCCCACTGCCCATGTCGCCGACAAAGACGTTAAACAGTGCCGGTCCCAATACCGACCCCTGAGGAATGCCACTTATCACTGGTCTCCACCCGGACATTGAGCCGTTGACCACAAGTCTTTGAGTGTGACCATCCAGCCAATTCCTTACCCTGGACTGAGTAGTAGTCCATCTGTCAAATCTGTGTGTCTCCAATTCAGAGACAAGGATGTTTTGCGGGACAGTGTCAAATGCTTTGCACAAGTCCAGGTAGATGATGTCAGTTGCTCTAAACCTTATCCACCAACACTGTAAACCCCAACACAGAAGGCCATCAAATTTGTCCGGCATGATTTGCCCTTAGTGAAGCTATGTTGGCTGTCACCAATCACCTCCTTATTCTCCATGTGCCTTAGCACAGTTTCCAGGAGAATCTGCTCCATGATCTTGCCAGGCACAGCGTTGAGACTGACTGGCCTGTAGGTCCCTTGGTCTTCCTTTTTTCCTTTTTTGAAAAGTGGGGGTTATGTTTCCCTTTTTCCAGTCAGTGGGAACTTCACTGGACTGCCCTGACTTCTCAAATATGATGGATAGTGGCTTAGCAACTTCATCTGCCAGTTCTCCCAGGACCTGTGGGTGCAGGTCTTGTGCACCTTCAGGTTCGCAAACTAATCATTTGATTAGTTCTACTCTAAATCCATTGTCCTGCAATTTGTTCTGGCTCAACATTGCTATAGTGACATTCCTTAATTCATTTATTCCAGGTTAAGATAAAAACATGCCACGTTACTCAAAATTTAAGATAACAGGCAAACATATTAATGGAATTGTAACTGCCTTTCCAGTGAATTGCAATGTAAATGCATAGAGTACTCAAATATGACAGTCACACAATCCATTTCAGGGAAAATACTTTCAAAGACAATTTTAAAGAATGACCAATGTGAAGCTTAAATCCATATCAGACTCTTACATTTCTCTGGATTTCTTCCTTCCTACCCATGTGCTTAGCCCTCAAAAGTTTGCCTCAGTTAAAAAAAGTCAGTAGGAAACAGAACCACATACAGTCATTTCTCTTACACTGTAATTTCTATCCTGGGCTTTTATCCAATCCTCATTTCACAGGATGCTAATTTCTTTTGGAATAATGTTTTCTAGGTTTGGAGTTCTAAGATTATTCTCTTTTTCTTTGTTAAAAAGAATTTCAGTACCCGAATTGGCATTTCAAGAGCAAGTCAAAATCCCACCTTTCCTTTTATATGCACACTTCGCTCTTTAGAACAGTACTAAGGCTGAAAAAATGAGGTCTGAAAATAGAAAATAAGCCAGAAAATGATCCATCACACTATCTTGTACTGAAAGCAATTTGGTTTTGGATTTGATCTTACTAGTAAATCTTTGAAAAAAACCTGGCATTGAGCAGTTCTTTCATCTAACAATGTATGATCTTGCAGAAAAGTCTGTGGAATGTTTCAAAGAACCTGTTTAGATATATTTACTTTATTGCCGTGCCCATGGGAGAAGAGACCCTTTTTTCCTGACACAGATTTCTATAATTCAGTGTAAGGCATTCAGGCTCCATCCTAGAAAATGACAAGCTGCTTCTGAAGGGAGCTGGCATTCTTCGCTCTAACTGGAGTTACCCTGTGCCTTTCAGAAACACAGTCTTGCTCAGTCCCAGTCATCTGAATTGGCCATAACTTCTCAGCTGAGGAAATAAATGTCTAGTTCTGAATTAAGCCCATAAAATAGTAAATTTTTACATGTTTTCATGAAGTTAGAGACTTTAACATGCATGCATTTAGACACACATGGGTGTAGAAGTAAAATTTCAGCATGACATCCATGTTGTCAGTGCCTGATTACTTGCACAGCTGTTGAATGAATGTCATGTTTTGCAGCTAATGTGATGTTCATTTGTAACTTCTTGCGAAGCCAATTGGGTTTCCCACAGTACTTTTTTTTTCCTTAAAATGTATTTATAAATAGCTGTGGAGAAATAATGTATATTGTACAATCATTTGTCTGGGGGTACCTCAACAAAATTCACTTGTGTCCCTTAAGGCATATTAGATGAACTACCATTTAATGGTATTGATGATGGATGCAGTAAACAGCTTTAGGCCTGGGAATATAATCTATGACTCCTAGAAACTGTTAGTGTAGCAAGAAGCTCATTTGCAGCATTTGGACAGCACTAACTATCAGTCTATGCCATGTAAATGGGAGGAAAGAGGTTGTGTTTTGGGATGCAGAACATTCTGTGAAAAGTAAAAGAGCTATGCCTCTAATCAGAGCATCTCCCTGGTGAGCACTTCAGATCCACCATGGGCAGTGCAAAGGCTTGGATCAATTATCCAGTAATAACATTACAATCCTTGGAGATATGGACAGAAGAACACTTATCAGTGGCAAAACTTCTTTTTCATCACTCTTCCAAAAAAAAAAAACCAAAAAAAAAAAACAAAACCACCACACCAAACAAAACTGAAACCAAACCAAAAACCTTTATCTTTTCCTCTCAGTTTAATTTCTCCCAAATCTACTAGGTAAAATTCCTCCTTGTGCACAGGGTGATATAAAGCTAATTTACCCCTCATTTCCCATTTAAAGGGCATTCATGGGGAAGCAGCCAATGCTAGCCCATTCATTTATAGCTGGGAGCGGCAAAAAGAGGTGTTTTAAAGGGCATCTAAACCTTGAATTATCTACTCACCAGAGATGGAGGAGGAGGATTATGTACTTCAGCCAAAATACAAAAGCATTTATTCACTATTTGGAAAACATTGAATTTAACTGTTCATCCTTCAGTCCTGGGCCTGTTCATGCGCTGGCTTCTCTACTGAAACCAGCTGCAAAGGCACAGATTTTGGTAGGCAGGTTTTGTAAACTGGACAGTCCATATGGAACTGGATCACAAATCTTAAAGCTTACAAAATTGCCAGTAAATAAAAGGCAAATAAAGCTTTTCATGTAAAAAAATTGTATGTATGTATGTATGTAATTGTATGTAAAATTGCATGTAAACTCACTATCACACCAAATGAAACAAATCCTCAGGAAGAAGTACCAGACAACTGATGCATATGGTGAATTTGAAGATACTGGCCTTGTAAGGGTTCCTTGCATACAGACTAAATTTTTCTGTAAGTGGTTAGATTCCCATGGCAAAATTATCAATAAACTCAAAATATTGCCTTTGTGAAAAGAGAAGAAAAACAGCCAACTTGATAAGCATTTCCTGTTGTAAGCCAGTTTATAGCAGGAAGTCCATACACACAGGACTTGTTCAGAAATCTGTTTAAACAGTAATACACAACCCACTCTACTTCTAATGATGAAATCACTGAAATTAAGCAAAACTTAAGTAAATATATAAACAGGGTAAGCACAAAGCTGATAGCTGAAAAATCTGATAGAAGTTTAAGGTAAGGGTTTAGTATTTTTAATGCCAAGAAAAGCCAAAAAAGATTCTAAAATTGGTGATAAATAGTAGTGTATCTACACAGCAAATGGATTAACATGAAGAGATACTTAAGTTGGCACTGGCAAAGCTATAATGTGTACAAAACAAAGCACTGTGGAGCTTAGTAGGGCTAATTAACCCAGGAAGAGCACTATGCTGACACAGTTATATTGAATCCTATCCAAGCTATCTTGCTTAGTGCTAACCAGGATGCAAAGACATAAAAGCATACTCTACTTCTCTAACAAAGACAAAAACATCTTGGAAATTTTAAGTAATTATTTTAGCATTACAATTTCTACCTGGATTCACTCACTTGAAGTGGCTGAGCATGCTGAAAGCTGAACCTGGTGACCTGTTAATAAAAATATTTGTGTATTCATCTCTGTGGCAGTAAGGGGAAGGAAAATCAGGGATGAGATATAGGAGGAGAATAGAGACTTGATTTAGAGTGTTCTGAGCACTGTTTTTGCTCAAATGGCGTTTACAGTTTATAGCAAGCACAAGTGAGTACTGGATTTTCTCTTTCCTGCACTAATCTCCTTTTCCAAAACCCAGACAAACAGCAGAAGGGAAAAGAAATAGACTAAAACTCTGAACTGGGTCTTTCTTCAATAGGAACAGTGAAAAAGGGAAGATAAATTGAAATACTCTTAATGACAGCTATTTACTTTACTGTGGTGTTTTATTTGCTATTTATGCTATTAGGTAATTTCTTACTATGCTGTTTCTACTTGCGATAGCACGGTTTGGTCTCTGACAGGCTCTAAATGGAAGCCATCATGCAAGTCAGTTTTCCATGAAGTTCCCGAGGTTTAAGCAAGCACCCTAATCTGCTTTGAGCAGGATAACCTGCAACAGCAGAATCCATCCCATAAACCTTGCAGTTCTAGCCCAATTGCCTGTCGCAGTCGCGGTGAGATTTCATACAGCCCCCCGCTGCTTCTCACCTGGCCCTTCCTAGTTCCTGCTCCAGGCAGAGCATCCTGTCCAGGTGAGCCTGCCTCAACCTGAGGTTTAATTAAGAAAGGGATCAGGTGCTTTCCAGCTCTCACTTTCAGTTTATCGTATTTCCCTTCCCTTGTTAAAAGCAGAGGATGACACTTTCTCCCCTTCATGTATCTGTGTCTCCATTCAGCCAGTACCAGTCTTGGCTCTCAAAGAACACGTGCTTTGCTAGAACTGCAACATGATTTTGTTGTAAAAGCAACCAGGTTGCCAATGAGGCCTTGGGAAGAAGCTTTGTCCATTAACTCTCTTAACAATTATAACTTCTTTGTAGAGCCGCATGATTACCTCTTTGCCTGCAGTAACGAGGTTAGTGCCCTCGGTGCCAAATCCCTGGGCCCCATCTTAACCGACAGCTGATGTGCCCGTATAATGCAGGCATCTTTCTTTACACAAGACAGGTTTCATTCTCTGTTTAATATTTGATTTCTGTAACAGAGTTTGGAAGGACTTTTAAAAGCAAAATCCAGGTTGGGAGTTTTCTGTAACAATGATTGCCACAGTATTAATTTTATTTCTAAAAATTATTCTATATTCAAAATAAAATTCACAACTGCATTTAAAAAGGTTATAGACATGCATTTTTCCCCCCCATTTTTCCATACAGGAGCTCTTATAGTCTTTAGCACAGAGAGGTTTCTTTCAAAGCAGCATAATGTTCTTTACCACTTCCCTCTCGCAATGACAGGTCATTTTGAACGCTTGCCCATCGCTGCCAGTATCTGAAGCTCTTGACACTAGACACACACATTTTAACAGTATTTCTAAAAGGGCTGTTTGAAATAAAGGGTAACCTGACAGAAAGAAAATGTTACTAAAAGTCTTTCAAAGTACTTTTCATGTGAAAATCTGTTGTGTAGCCACACCGAATCTATGCATACTGTTATAGCTTCCAGTAAAAATGAAAAACAGAAGAGAAAAAAACAGAGAAATCATTTGGGGGGGAAGTTTACAGAAGCCTGGATGATAATATAACATTTTTCTAAGAAAGTAATCACATTCTCTGCTATTAAATATGTTATTGCACATCATGGAAAATAGTTTACAGTGAAAAGATTTTGAAATAACAAATATGCTATTTGGTTTCACTTCATATATATTTTAGTGTTAAGAAAATGAAAGGAATAAAGCAATTTCTATCGATAATGTGGGAATGAAAAATAAGCTGTTAGGTGGACTTTCAAAATATTACTAAATCAAAAAGTATTAAGCATAAAATAATTTTTATTACTGTTACCAACAACTTTTAGTATGGAAGCACTGGAAAATTATAGGGTTTTTTTTCAGCTGAGATTAATATGTTGCCCTATGTGGGCTGGAATACACTGCCTGTCTGATAGTATAAAGCAAAACTGAACAGCTGATAAAGACAACGATTAAATAAGTTTAATGGATTTTATACGGGTGTGGGGGGAATTTAGGAAAGAAAATTGTCCAAATTAAGTTTGTGTCAGTCACTGAAATTTATATTATTCTTCTTGCAAAAGGTGTCTATCATCTTTAAAATCCAGAGAGGATCAAGGCATTATACTCCACAGTGGCATCTGTGCCTGAAACAGCACACTCTTTCGATGCATGCTGGATTATTGGTTTAATGTTAAGTAGACTCAGAAAGAAGGAAAAAGATAAAAAGGAACAGCAACAAAACAACTGCTTTGTATAGCATCTTCAGTTTATCACTGGTGGTCTCCCATTCAAGAATTGGCTGAACTCAGCTTCAATAATTAACTCTTACATTTTTATTGGTCTGACCTATTCAGAATTATATCAAAATTCCAACCCACCAGAACAATTATATTGCATTTTCCATATTGAAAAAAAATAACCAATGCTGTTAAATCTCTTCCTATCCATGCAGGCAATTCTTAATATTCTATACCATTTGGGGATTTCTCCTTTTTCCCCCTTTAAGAAATCACGACACTTTTTGGTTTTGACATATTGCTCAATACTTAACGAGAATCTCACCAGAAAATAAATCCATAGTTGTTTTCATGACAGCAAATTACATGCCAAAGTGTGACATTTAAATGTTGAATTTTAATGGCTTGTCAGCAGAAGTGAAATGCATTTAAAAAAATTAATACGTGAGAGAACAATGTGTCTGTCTATAAAATAATTCTATTCATAGTAGACATGAATGGTAAATACAGTGTCAAAGGTATTCTATTTCTCAAAGCACATCTTCATTTCGTAAGAAAGCAGCTATATGAATAGGGGTTAAATTTGCCTCTCCCGCTGGCACAGTGGATCTCTGATGCAGTCGTACTGGTCAGGAAACTCCTACCAATATCCATTTCCAGGAGGTTTCCACGTGCAGGACAATTTTTGCAAAGGCAATAAAAGGCAAACTGGGCAGCTTGGGGAGGGAGAGGAGTGTCCACCACCTCTCACAAGCACTCAGTTGTGATTGCCACATGCTTGCTACCTATCTTTTTCCTTGGACTGTAGGTAGCAACAAGACTGATTTTCAGAGCATAAATTCAAGAAATGATTGACCAAAAATATTCTAATCGCATTCAGTCACATCCAAGCATTTCCTCCCTGCTGTTTATCTTAAACATTTCCATCAATAAATTTTTCACTTGCTACCAATAAACACTTGTGTTATGTAAAATGTTGATATTTAACTTAAAAATAGCAGTAAGAATTTCTTTTTCATCCTGCAATTACAACGATATAAATGGTGATTCTATTTCAGTGATCTTGCTTACATATAAGGTCCCTCAGGATCTTTGGATTATTTAATAATGGTCTATAAAGGAGGTGTGACAGGTAGTATGGACATGTTCACAGGCTCATATATATCCTCAGATTAAGGAAAATCTGAGAACATTGAGAAGAATCAGGTTCTTGACAACATGTGGCAATCTGAGAAAACAGAAAGTTAACTGCTGAAAAATGCAAATTTGTATACGTTGGACAAAATATGTCTATATTTTGCTGGGAACCAATTTAATTCTATTCTTTTAGGGAGGGGAAATAAATTGAAAGCTTCTCTATGTGCAACTACGGACAAGACAAAAATGCTGAGGAGCACAGGAAGGCTGTTACTAGTCCTATAACGTTAAAATGTCTGAATGCCCTCACTAAAATACTGCGAGCAGTTTTGCCCTGCTTATCCAAAAACAAAGGAAGAACAGGCTCAACGCCAGACAATGAGAATGATTAAAGAAATAGAAAGCATGTTTATGAAGAAAGATTAGAATGGTTCTTCTTGGCCATTTATTTCTTTATTCTTGAAGCATTTATTCCTTTATACTTGAAGCCTTTATTCCTTCAGGTACATGTCCCACCTCCACAGAAATACCAAGGCCCTTCAAGTATTCTCTGCTGCTTTCTCCTGCAATTCTGTCCCATTCTCCTTATGTCACCACAGGTCCTACCTCAGGATCTATATTTCTCACCTTTATATATTTTTCTCATTCTTCTAAAATGTTCATTCTCTTTCAGGTGCCTCCCTGCATCTTGTGGCTGGTTTCAAAATATCTGTGTATCACCCAGCCAAACACATCACCCAAACCATGGGTCTCTCCCTCTGTAGTGGTATTCACCTGGGAGTCTCTCCTTGACCCAGCCACCAATTTTCCACAAAGTTCTTAGGCACTGGGTGTATTTGAGACCATGCCTTTCCGTCAAATTGGCTAATAAATTAAAAAATTATTGAAGGACTGAGCTGAACTAACGCAATAGGCAGGCAGTGCCCATCCTTACAGTGCTGTGTTAAAAAAACCAACAAAATAATTTCAGGTAAAGAAATAATTGAGAGGAACTCACTGATACCTGACTTCACAGAGGTCCTGGTAGGAGACTAACGTTAGGTATTTGTTTGAGTAAATACAAAGATATCCAAAGTTCTATCAGACAGGAGCAGCAGACTTCCTTTGTAACACAGGAGAGAGCCACCCTGCAGCACAGTTCCACTGCTAGTCAACACGGGGGGGGAAAATATCCAAATTTTAGAATCTACAGAACCTCCAATGTCTCCTTCACATAACTTGTCCTGGCACTGCTAGAAATAAGATACAGACTTAGATGAACCAATAAGGAATAGGAATTTTCCCACCTTCCTGGACAAAGTACACAGATTTACGTGGACCAGTACAGTTCTCTGATCCATTTGCAATTTACATTATTATTCCAGATACAGAAACTCTTTTTTTCCTAACACTTACAGAGAGCCATTCCTTCTCCCCAAGAAAGATTCATGTGATGTCTATCAGACTGGCAACATTAGAGGATAAAACCTCACCCGCAAAACAATTAGCGCATGGGAAATAGCAAAGCATAATTCCTTAAATGCCTTGACAATATACCTCCATCTATAGGGGCACATTAGTTCAGCTCCTATGCCTGTTCAACCTCTGCCCTTTATACGTTAGAAGAAAGGCTGACACATCAGAAACTTGTCCATTTTTTTCCCAACTATATCAGCTATTACAAAAATCATACTACCTCTTCCTCCAAAGCATACATCACTCAAACTGATACTAACTTCTTTCATACTGCTCAAATCATATGACAATAAGTAACTTCAGATCACCTGCAGTAAATCTAAGATGGTTAGTCCAGAGGTGAAAGAGTTGCATTCTTACCATCATGGCTCTAAAACATTTGTTCTTCTGATAGATGTTATCTTGACACTCACCCTGATGATTCTATGATTCTATTCTATGATGACCATAACTTCTAGTTAGTCAGTTGCAAGGTGTATTATTAAAGGACACCAGCACTAAGCTGTCTTATTCTTCAACTTTTGTCATTGCTATTTGTGGGTGAGACACTAAATTTTTGTACTTAGACCATATAACTCTCTGTCTCCCTTCAGGACTACAGGCTTCACTTCCACTGCCGGCCTTGAAAAGCCAGCTAAAAAAAGGTGGCACTAAGATCATATCCATTGCATGGCAATGAAATGAAATGCCTTTAATCAGTCAAGCTTCTTTATAACAGATGAAATGAGATTTAAATTAGATTTAGGATTTGCAGTTAAAAATATTTTGGTCTGCCAATCAAGCCTCAGCCAATTAGTGAGCAACATAGATATTATTTCTAAAAAATATGTGCACATGTGTTACAAAATTAGGCAAACCAAAACTCTTTATACTGCCAGTTTTCTAACTCAAAAGGAGACTTTTAAAATCATTCTGAATATCTATGTACTGAATTTTTAGAAATACTCAAACTGGAGACCATGTTCCACAAGTCATAATGTATACAAGTCACTGATAAAGCCTGTTATTTAAAGAATACAACTATTGGGCAGAATTGTTGAAAGCAACATTGTCTAATTAAGCAACAGCGACCTGACAGAAATGTCTCCGCTACCGCTTCAGCCTCAAACATTTAGAGAACCTCCCGTTGAACGGTAACATAAATACAGGCAGTTCCGTGGCGAGGATGAAGGGTTGTCAATACAGTGACATTAGCATGCACTTTTGATTTTCTCCAACTAAACATTATTAAACACTTAGTTTAATAAACTGAAACAATTTTACTGCTACAAGTGGTAATATCAAGATATTGGATGAAGAGAATCTATAATAGAACAGTAATGAGGCTACAGTATTGGATTTTCACCATTAAAAACCCCAGATAAGTTCTCAGTTTTCTCCTGGATTTTCAAAGGAAGGAAAAATCAGCCAGAAACCTGAAGTATAACCTACTGATTTCCTTTCACCAATCATTTGGAAAGTACAGAAGTGACTGAACTGGGAAAAATGCCTTTGTATGTATCAGACTTGAGGTATCTAATATTCTTGCCTAAAGCTGTATGTTCAAATCCTGACAGAGTGAATTGTTCATGCAAAGACATACGACCCTTTCCTCAACACTGTAGGGCTCCTGCAAAAACATATCACCCTTTCCTCATCTCTGTAGGGCTGCTGCCATAGCAAAATTATTGTCTATATACTGACCCATATTGTTTCATAATTTTCCTATGCGGCGCTGGTGGTCTTTAAAGGGTCCATCTGTTGTCTCTTAACTTGTAGGTTCTCAGAAGCTTTCTGTACTGATTCTATACTGTAGTAACCAAAAAAAAGTCCATAAGTAGAGCTTCTAAGTGTTATGATAATACCGTAGAGTTTGGTTCAAAGAATCACAATTCTATGTTTTGGAATTTATTTATTTAATTTCGCACTTCAAAAAAAAAAAGAATCTGCCTAATCTGCATGTACACAAGAAAAGTCTGCTTCACTTCTCTCAATTGTGTTCACCACAGAAGTGGAAGTACTATAAAGATATAGATACTGAATAAGTAATTATCTTTAATTTTATCCTTCAAGATAAAAAGGACTAAAAAAAAAATGCTGTTCTGAGGAGCAAGCCAACCTCAATCTAAATCAGTAGCCTTGCATCACGTATTACCCTCTTGAACTCAGAGACCATATATTTGATGGCAGGCAGCTTTTTATATCTTTTTCCACTGTTTTTTCTATACTGTTTTTGAAAAATCCTTTCCTTTATTCTTTCTTTTTATATTTAATGCAGAAAAGACTATTTTGTTTCATGAAGGGGAAGAAAATACCCTTACTGTAACAGTCAATATAATCATCCTGTTATCCTACATTTTGGTATGTACATTCCTCTTCAGAATTAATTCAAGTAACCTTTGTTACCGTATCAACAGCCCTTACATCAGAGTGGAAGCAAGAGACTTTGTTTATTTATTTTAAAATCAGATCTGTGTTCCCAGTTGGTGAAACTGAAGAATAGAGTAACAGTTCTTCATCACATTTTGGAAGGTGTTTTGACCTGCGTGTTATTGCCAATACTGTGAGTGTCAGCACACGAGTGACAAAAATAGTAGCAATATCTTTTTATTGATACTGTATTCACTTTATCCCCCAATGTTAAATTATATATAGTTTTCCCTAGAGAACTTATATCATATTCACATCCTCATCATTACAGCTGTATGAGGACCTCTCTTTAGAGCCAATATCAATCACACCATATGCTGTACTGAAAAGCAGAATAGCGCAAACAGGTCACCTTACGCTCTGACCTGCAGAATCAGCGTTTAATTATGAACACAGGCTCCACCTCCTTTGTTTTCAATTGTGCAATTGCACAAAAGAGGTTATAAATATTCAGAAATTATCACTTTTACCTACTCTGTGCTTTCCCCTCACCCCCCTCCAATTCTTCTGATACTGATTCTTTTAAGAGTACAGGGAGATTTTACTTCTGTCCTGAAGCTGTATCTCCTCTAGCTTTTGATCCAACAGCAGTGGCCATCTCCTAGCAAGCACTAGGTCACTTGTAAATGCTTTTTTAAAGTCAATTCTGCCTTATAATGCCCAAGGCAAACAGTTATCAAAGCAGCTTTCACCACCTCTGTCCCATTATGCTAAAACCAGCTTGGTGAGAATGGAAGGCTTAGACTTCACATAATCCCAGCAAGCACACAATAAAAAAAAAAAATGAACTCAAAGAACACTAAAGGGTTCAGATCCCTGTGTCACTACTGATTTCCTGTAAAATAGCAGCTAATCACTAAGGTCCATGACCAAAAACATATTTAAGCATCTTATATAGGTAGGAGACTTGCCACCAAAATCAATGGAAATATAAACATTTACATATCTCTGTGAACCTGACCCTTTAGTCCTTCCACATCCCATCTGTAAAATGAGGATAACATTAATTCTTTATCTACCAGAGATAGAGAACACAAATACTGAAAATTAAAAGGTGCTCAGATTTCACTGTAATAGAAAAACAAACAAAAAATCACTTTTAATGGAAGAAAGCCTTAAAATCGAAGCAGGGGGGGAACATAGGTGGACTCAGTGATGTATTAGTGTTAAGCATAAACCTTCTCAGATACAAAGGAAGGATTCTAACTTCAATAGTGCCTTTATCTTATTGCTGTTTTTCTGGAACATGCTGCCCTGAATCCCCCCGCAGAGGCAGGCAGTATATGTTACAGCAGATACTGAACCTTTTAAGTCTTTGACAGTCCTGATTTTTTACATAAATTGCAACATTAAGCCCAACCACTCTGTTTCATGTTTATGCTGCATCATTTAGATGAACCTGCTTCTTCAACAGCAACACAGAAGCAAAATAGTCAAACTAATTCTGTTTTGCATTATTTGCCTGGCAACATGTTTTTAGGGGATCCTGGAACATTTTTGAGGTCTCTGAGAATAAGGGAGAGCGACCCTTAACACTCAGCCCGAAGAGATACCCAGGCATCTTCCATCAAGATGTATATGCTCTGCTGCAGACAGCATCAAGAGAATTGATTTCATTTTTTCTATCATTTCTCTCAGCCGAGTTGAGGCAGAGTATGCCAGTAGTGAGTCCTGTTCTTCAGTGAGCTCAGCTTCTTCAAAAATCCACAAGGGCAAAAATCCGATTAAAATACTTTTAGAAGAGCACCCGTTACAATGTAACTTATTACAGGTAGCCAGCTTGCTAGAGAGTTAGTGGATAACCCAAAAGTGTCTTAAAAAAACACCTTGTCCAAAATAACACCCCATAGCAATGATTGCAAACAGAATATAGGTAAGGAAGACACAGCAAGCCCAGATCCTGCTAAACTGTTTTAGGGCAGCATCTAGAGCACACTGGTATGCTTTTTCTGGCAGGATCACAACACCACTTTTCTGCTAATATTAGACTTCCAACAAAATTCTCCCTAAGTGCCAGCCTTGACACTGCTTCTATACAGAAAGAAAAAAAAAAAAAAAAAGAAAAATCTTTTTTTTTTGTATAGTAAAAAATCCTTTGTTTTTTTATATAGTAATGAAAATTCACTATAGAACATTAAAAATGGAACTTGATCCCAGAGACAGCAATGGGAGATGGGGCCAACAGCAGTGTTTCAGTGCAGCCAGAATTTGATACTAATTAACAGCAATGTAAGAAATTAAAGGGTAAATGGACCTATTAGATTATCTACTAAGTATATTGTCCATAAAGAAACAGCTTGTCTGACAGTCAAATGATGTATCATATGGCAAAGTCACTCTGAATCCCAAAGCTGCCCATCCTTGGAGGCTGTAGCATTTCTTGGTGAAAAATAAGCCAAGACACAGATTTCAAAGCAGATGGAATGCAGCTTCCAGGAACTCAGTTTGCAAAAGATTAAGGGGCAAATAATTGGGTCCTTTCCACAGCTGGATCACAGTTAATCTTGGGGTGCCAAAACAGGATTTGAAATGGATCCATGACAGATTCATTTTT
The DNA here is from genome assembly GCF_030463565.1 of Pelecanus crispus. NCBI lineage: Eukaryota > Metazoa > Chordata > Aves > Pelecaniformes > Pelecanidae > Pelecanus > Pelecanus crispus. The sequence goes on from NC_134644.1 coordinate 11,291,375, forward strand.
GCTTTTAATCTTTCCTGTACTTTTCCACAACGTCATCGTTTCAGCGAAATCTGTCCATCTGTTTCACTACCCAAACCATAAGGTGCTGATGTTTTCCTTTTCCATTAAAAGCACAAACACATGATGTATGAAAAATTCATAATGAGAATCAGTGGTGATACAGCCAAAGTAAGAAAACAGAAGATACTGGGGAAATGTCTATGTGATATCCCGAAGAGCGAGGACAGGACAGTGGCCCAATGGTCTGTTATTGTGAAAACCTAAAGCAAGCCTCCTATGAAACATATCACTAGCGTGCATATCATCACTTACAAATCTGACTTCAAGAAACCAGTTAGCTTAATTTATTAAGAAAACCAACCTTTACTCCTGATAGGCCAAAACCCATTAGGATAAAAATACTAGGATCCAGGTTTCATTTATGCCATGCTGCAGTAATTAGAATTAAGGAGAAAGTGTCCTCTGGTGGAGCAGGCAGGGGAGTTGCGTGCTCTCCCTGGGCTCTGGCACCAGTGCAATGTTTGTCCTTGGAAATGCAGAACTTTTTCCAGCTGTGGCTCTACTTCAGAATAACTCAAGCTCCTTTGAGGGATGCCAAGGGGTGTTCACAACGAGCTTTGGAAGCCCTGGCCGAAAGAAGAAACTATTAACTAGAAGCAGAAGTTACTTTAATGAAAAACAGGAAAGCCATACCAGGAATGTGCTATATCACTTTTGTGAGAGAACTCAAGAGTCATTACAAATAATAAGGATTTTTTGCTTGAGGAAAGGCAATATTAAAAAAAAAAAAAGTTTCTATTATTCATAGCTTGAATTTCAGAAAGAGACTGAATCTCACTGATCTACAAAGTACTTTTAAGGGAACGCTGTTTGTGCTGACTAGCTGCAACTGTTGCTCATCTTTCCTCCTATTTCATCATAGGTAATGGCTTCTTTGCTTTAACATTAGTATTTTAGTTGCTTCTACATATTACAAATAGTTTTTCCTTAGTAATATACAAGAATTCTGAAGTCCCCAAACCACTGAGTGTCAGAAGTCATACAAGGGAAAAGCTTAGTCTGTACTTGCTCAGTATCTTACATTCCTTCCCTATATCCCTAAATACCTGCTACCGATCACTGTCAGGGGAGGATGTTCAGCCAGATGAATCATCTGAGTGAGCTAATACAGCACTTCATCATTTACCAGCCCAGAGCAATGGGGTTTTATGCCTATCTAGACTTGCTAGGTGGTTAAAACAAACGATTGCTTCTGGATTTGTTCTTTCAGTCTGCAGAAATACATTAGCAGACCCAATGGCCTAAAGGGGAGGGCAGGAAGAAATGTAAAAATTCAAAACAGTATTTTGCTGCCACAGGGTAATAAAAATAAAAGCTTATTTCAGACAAAGCTCAGCTGTAACCAAAAATGCCAGCTACATGATGCATCTTTTTGCATCTTCCAGGTATCTTCTGACAAAGCTTTCACCCCGCTTCGCTAAGATACAAAAACAAGTTGGATCCTATTCTGCACCCCATGTTAATTATGGAAGCAAACCAGAAATGAGTCATTTGAGCAGCTCAAAGACTGTCTTTGAACAGTCCTACTGCAGGCCAAGTTCGGAATGCTTAGTATTAGAAACACTGCATGTAATGGTGGACAAAGGAAGCAAATACCCAAAGTCCCAATGGCCCTTCATCTTTAACTTGTAAACAAAGCAAATAGATACAGAGGTTAATGAAAATGATTACTGAGGCTGACAATGTAATTTTCACAATTCTAAAGCTACGAGTTACAAAATAATTACTGGGACAGAGCCATGTAACCTTAACTGGTGTATAAGACTAATTCTGATGGAATAAATACATACAGCTCACTCACTGTGTGTGGTCCCATAGTAAACCCACTAATAAAAATTAGTTTCCGTCCAACACCACAGCCTATAGACATACACACACTCTGCAATGATGGACATTTTATTGCCTAACTTAGTGAAAGAAAGCTGAGCAATTCTGCAGTCTAGAGGTGAAGGAACCTCTTTAATTTGATCTAAAGTTCCTTAAATATGTTATTTATAGTAGTAGTATGCATTTCACAAATCTCAAAGAATCACTTGTGCAACAAAGGACTGTGCTTAATATGAGAACTAAACCTAGAAATAGTGAAGTTAAATCCATTAATTGGAGTCCTAGCAATGCAGGTAAGGAGACTGATCATTGATTATTCTCTATATATCCATGATTCAACCCCAGATCAATATTTTTTCTTTCAAAAGTAGACACAGACACATGATGAACCCTCCAAAAATTGAAGGAACACATGGAAAATGTAAGATTCATCATTCAGAGTATTGAGTAATACAGCAAGCACCACCAGGAAGAAAATTCTAAGTCCATACTACCATTTATAACAGGGATAATAGCCTCAGGATATTTTATCCCATCTCAGGACTGGTCACGCTACTCTCAGGGTTCACGTATTTTGTTTAAATTCTGCTTTGTGGGATTCAATGTCCTGCAGTGAAAAAATCAATATGCATGGTCCACCTGCTGCTTGCTCTTTACTGCACCATCTACACAGGGTGATGCCAGTGGATGTTTTGGGAACTCTTATAAAAGATTATAAATGCTCTGACTCTTACAAAATGTTTCACTTGGCTTCTGACCTCATGTCTGAATTTCATACCTAGAATTACCTGTAAAAGCAACTCACCGACTCACCTAAATATATTGTCAGAGGACATACAGTCAGCTAATCAGGCCTTTCTGTAGACACCTTTATGAAATTATTTATTCAGGTGGAAAACTTAAAAGAGAAATCAGGTAAAAAAAAATCTTAAAAAATAAATAAAATAATATCAGTAAAAATAAAGAAAGAAAAGTTATTACACTTATAACTTTTTTCTTAATACAAACACTGTCTATGCCATTAGTCATTGGTAGCATAGTAACAAAAAGTCCTATTAATTTAATAATATGCTGCTTCTCAGAATGAATATTGTTACGCTTCTGCAAGAAGCTTCATTTTAAAGGAAGACCTTGTTGGCCTATTGCTCAGTCATCCATGTGGGAAACCAAGAGACTCTTAATTCTTGCCCTTTGATCTCTCAAGCCCTAAATGGTTGTACCATTGTAAAACTCAGTCTGGAAAAGCTAGTTTCCCCAAGCCTTTCAATGTATCAGCACAAATCCTCCAGAAAATAAGTACATTTGGGGTTTTTTTTCAGGTATGCTTTTATTTCACAGTCCTAGACTTGTACTTCTGAGTATTTTTCTTCTATTTTTTTGAATCCTTAAAAAAGAAAAATGCAAATAAAGAGAAACATCCCAAAATACTCCTGTATGACAAAATGTAGAAAATCAATGCCATTTCCTTCTCAGCATCACCCACCCTCAGCTGCAACTTGCTCAGTAAAACAGCAGGGAGGTGAAAGCCTCTGAAACGGCAGGTTTTATTATAAAAATTGATGCCTTTGGTAGCCTTAGCAAAGAGTGACTAATATAGAAACAGACACGGGTGCTGTATCTTGAAATTAATGAAACAGTATCAAAAAAGGACATTCCAGACCTACTTTCTTTGTAAGAGGGAAAATATTGCAGTTTGACTATTCCGACAGATCTGTTACCACAGCATTTGTGAAATTTATAAAGATACAATAGCTATGTTCTCCCCACAAAAGACAAATACTCTGAAAGATCCAAGTCAATCTACTGCATCATTTTAAAGCATTGTTTTAAGGAAAATAGAAAATAAGACTATGTGGCAAAGAGTCACTAGAAAATAAAAGACATGTAAACGGGTTTATCTTGTCCCTGGTTTAAAGAAAACTGGTGAAGTATAAAATAACAGAAATTTTAAGATCACAAGAATATTCTCAAGGCTAAAAGCTGAACTACCTTCTAATGAAGATAAGTTCATACCATCAGTTGTCAGGAAAGGGCCTGTACCATGACCTGTCAAACTGAAATTCAAGGTAAGTCCAGGATCTATTCTAGCATGAGTTGCACAAAAAAGTTTATGCCAAAAAAACACAGCAGGATCAGAAATTGTCTGAGCGCTTGCTATTCAACAAAGGTCAGAATTTGAGCACTGATTAGTTTATGCTGCTACACAGGTAACTGATGAGTACCCAAAGGATTTCAGAAAAATAATTAAAATGTTGCAAGAGTATAGGCCAAGGCAAACTGCAGCAAAGTTGATTTTTTTTTTCAGTGACCCTGGCACTGGGAATTTGAAATTGTTTCTCAGGTTCTGTTTAGTCTATATAAGACTATTAAAGCTGTACCAAAATTTACTTATCCTTAAAGTACAACTTAATTCTTCTAAACACCTCTCCACAAGGCCTTAAACATGGCTGAACTTAACTACTGCATTCAGTGAGACACAAAGGACAAAATTCACGTGACTAAAGGAAACAGTAGCGGTAATCAGCTGTGGACTCTCTAGTCAATGGAGAGCTAAGCAATACAGTCAGTGAAATCTAGGATATGATTCACTTCATCCTACAGTTGTCTAAAATTACACACATGAATCACACCCTAAAAGCGCCTGTTTCTCTACTGTTTATAAAGATAGCCCCAGTAGACAGGGACTGTAGACTTGCAGCTGTGTGCAATGGATGCCATCCACACAATCAGAGCACACATTTTCAGTTAAGCAACAGCAAAGTCAGCCCAGGGTGGCAGAGTGTTTGAAGCACCGTCTTGGGACTCACTGTCTTTAAGAATGGGATGGGATGGGCTAGGAGGTAAGTGAGGCAAGGTGGAGGATTAATACTTTTGCAAATTTGCAACCCCTTAAAATTTTTTTAGAGTTGAGATGCACCCCTGTAGAGCAAATTCAAGCCTACTATCAACACAGTTGCTAAGAGCACTTGAAATAACATCTCCATCCATATAATATGTGCTGGCATTACCAGAACGTGGATCACCTGCCTCTGTACACATTTTGCCAAGATCTACTTCTTTAAGAGGAGACAGTAGACTTGTGCTAGAGCTTTCAATGATGATTAGCTGCTAGCGCAAGAATAAGAGATGAATGTCATCTCTTCCAAAAGTTCAAAGGAGAAATATTAGTCACAAGAAACCTGGGATGAAGTGAAGGGCAGAGTCCTAGACAGAAGAAAAGTGAAGAACAGGCCAACAGGGAGAAGGGCAAGGTCACATGTGAGAAATAACAAAGAGATATTTGCACATGTTGTTAGGTCACCACTCCCTAGGGAACAAAACAGAGCGGATTTTATAAAACAACAAACCACTAGTTTTAGAGCCAATGTTTGTATGTTCACATATTTTTATACACTAATTTTGATACTGAAGGTATGTCTTTAAGACAACCCAGTACGATGTCAGTAATGCTTTACTATCAATGTTTGGCTGAGTCTTCAAATAAATTTTTTAGCATAATGCAGGAAGGAAATCTGTTGGTTCCGAAAGCAGATGAATGATACAGTAAAGATGAAACAACAAAATTATTCAGAAAGATTTCAGCAGAACAGGTAAGTGACCAATTTGATCTAAAATCTTACCGAAACGTGAAGTGGGATTTCTTATATGCTAAGTGCTAGAGTTGAGCACTTAATTAGACTGTCAAATCTAGGAGGACCAGAAGTAGATTAAATTTTGGATACTTATACATAGTGATCAGACACTGCAGTGCAAAGGAAAGATTAGATGATCATAACTAATCTAAGTTTTAATTAAAATTTAAAAGCAGACAGGTTTTGCACTGCCCACAAGGGAGAAAAAGCTGAGTTCCACCGAGATGGGTTCAGCGTATTTTCCTCATTTCTGAATTGAATTTGGTATCCAGTCTTTCTAATGTTATTCTCAGCTTAAAGAAAATTCTCCCATTTTAAGCAACTCACACGGAGGGCCACATTCCATTTTTATTTATTGACTGGTGGAATTACCTCACAGGTTAATAAGATGGTACTAAGAATTCAGTGTCGATGAACATTTTAATTTTAAATTTTAAATCAGTGCCTTCCTCTCTGAGTGTTTGCCACCCTCTGCTCAAGCCTACAGGCCATGTCCGAACAAAGTTCACTTCGATAGAAGGAAAGGATATTTTGTCATCGTCTTTCCCACATATATGCAAACACATGCTAATGCCCAATCTTGCAGAGATTTTCAAATGAAGATTGGTGTTAATGTTGGAGCTATAACTCAAAACATAAGATAATGCATTTTCTTTCCTATGTAGGGCTGATTGACTTATTCATTATGATTTCATTAGGTGGTGAGTTTAACCCTTCTTCTGTTTATAAATTGTTTCCAGTTCAGTTCTGACTTCTGTAACAGTATTCACTATTCATAAATATTTTATGAAGTGTTTAGGTGAACAATTTTAAACTTAATGAATCTTTTAATCTCCATTTCTTTTTCCACTGGGAGTGACTGGCCCAAGTCACATAGGACTGACCTTAGCAAACGCTTTCAGTGCATAGTGATACTCATTAAAATTAGTAGATGTAGAGTCCTTTCTGAAATGAGGATAAACATAATGAGCCTATCAGGTTAGAAATTTATGGATGATGAATATCAAGTATTGTTTGAAGAGACTAAGTATTATTCTTTAAAAGTCCAAACCTTCAAGATTTTGCCTTTTTTAGAAGAAAAACTACAGGAGATACCAGAAGGAGATTGAGGGGAAGAGGCCCAAGGGGCCACTTAGCACAGGCATATTGCACCAGCCCTCCTCCTAGATAAGAGGAGGTTGCTGACGCTCCATGAATGTGCTGTATGGAAAAAGAGCTTGTTGGAGCAGCAAGCAACCTGGAGGAGATGGAGGGGTTGGGAGTCTGACAGTGGGGATGCTGTCTAGCAACTACCCCAGAGAAAAGTGAGGCAAAGGTTTAGGAGGGCTCCATATGTCAAGTGACCAGCTCAGGTCTCTGCACGGGAACAAACTGCCCGCGTGCTGCTTCTGTGCAGGCGCGAGGGCAAGTGGGTAACAGCAAGGAGGCCCCATGGAGGCAGGGAAATGCTGCGCTTTCAGCTAATATTTGGAGGGGGCAGAAAAAGTAGGGGGTGAAAGAAGGTGTCTTTTTGTTTTGGAATTATATCTTGCTTACATATTTACACTGCTGTTCAAATGGGAAAGGGGGAATTTTACAGAGCTAAATGAGCTCTGTACAGAGCTACAGAGCTTCATGACCTATGTCATGAAGAGTTACAAAGAGAAAAGGTATGTGGCTGAACAAAATAACTGACCATGTAGAGTTTTTATTTAGGAGGGGGTTTTTTTGTTACATTGTTTTGCAGTATTGGCTAATATTAAGTCCCTCTAACATCTTGAATGTGACTATTAGCTGGATGCCTGCTAAAACCTAATAACTATAAATGGAATGAAAAGCTCGATGTTTGACATTGTATTGAAAGTCACTAACTATAACATTATCAGAAATGAGCGTAATACTGTTAGAGTCTAGCTGGAAAGACCTGAAACTCATCAAACTATTTGAAAGAGCCAAGCTGGAGTGCTAGTCTTTTCACTTGCCTACTCTCCTGCAAGGGGTAGAGGGTGGAAGGGAGCATCTGTACAATATGCATAAGCAACTCTCAGAACAATGGAGAAAAATAATGCTGCCTAACTTAGTACTTATTTAAATTCAAAGTACAGTTTATGAAAGAGGTAACGTGGCTTAAGGAGTGCCTCTTGGCTTGCTTTCCTGGCATACCAACAAAAGAGTAAAACAGAAGTGATTCTAATAGTCCATATTGGGCTACATTAGGAGAACAGGCAGCAGTTCAAAGGAGGGTATTATCCCCCTCTACTCAGCAGCAGTGTGGCCACATCTAGATTATGTGTCCATTTTTTGATCCAATTTCTTGAACTGGGGTTCAGTAAAGAAATTGAGACACTGAAGGAAGTCCAACAGAGGGTTACCAAGCTGACTGAGTTGTACAACCAGTAAGAAGAGATGGCACAGGAGGGTAGTTGAAAAGACAACATAGTCAAATTCTTCCTACTTTTGGCTGATAGTAAAACAAGGGGCAAAAGCCACAAGTTGTAGTTTGGGAGGTTTAGGTTCGACATAGCAAGGACCGCTTCTCTCAGGGGCTAGCCAAACAGGTCAAACTCTGGGTAAAATCCAAAGGGTTTTAAAATCCCTTTCCCTGGAGGTTTTCAAGACTCAAGCAGACAATCTCATGTAGTTTCCAGTTATCCTGCTTTTAGCCAGAGACTGAACTATATAACCTCCAGAGGTCCATCTAACCAGCACTTCCGTGATTCCTCTAAGCACTTCCATTTATTTCACACTAATTATTTGACTTGCAGTTGTTAAACCTTTCACATAAGGACAACACCAAAGGAAATTATATGGTAACATACCCTAGTAATTTCTCAGAAAAGTCTTTTTCATGATGGACAGATATGTAATATTGCATATTGGTCATTCACCATGAAGGACATAAACTAACAGCTCTCAACAAGGACCAACGTGGAATTTAAAGTTTGTGAAAAATACCCGCCAAAAGATCTCACCTTGCAAATATAGCAACAAATGGCAACAAAACAGCTCCTTAAAGACAGAGAAAAAAATATATATATTGGTTGGAGTAGCTCAGCAAATGCAAACTGCCTGGAAACTCAGAAAGTTGAGTAGCCAAGACATCATACAAAGTGCAGTCAGCTTCAAGTTGTGCGACTGGGCTTGTATAGAAACAGGCACCGGTCTCATCTGTGACTCTGTGTGACCTTCCTTCCACTCCTTTACTCCCACAACTAACACAGACTTTTGCTCACCATGGCTGTTCCTTAACATTCAACTACAGCAAAGCTATTCCAATGTGTTACTAACCAGGCACTTGCAACACCATGAGAAAAAGAATAACATAAAACATGATTAAATAAAACTCAGTGATTATGGAATTAAATTCTTGGCTAAGGCTAACATATCTTTATCATTTTTAGATCATTTTATATTTTTAACATTTCAATTGTGCCATCAATTCAGTGAGGCAGTGTGATGTTTTCTATAAGGGTAAGTAGCACTCTCAAGGGCCAGATCTGGGACACTGACTCAGATGAGTTGCTGTTTGTCAGCTGGCTGGAGTCTGATGGAGAAACAAATCTACAGTCCCTCTCCCTACACCCATTCCCTCTTTAGTCAACAACTTTTGAGTTACAAAAAAGGTTTGTCAGCACCCTGAGTCCCTGTAGTACAATCCTCTCAGCTCAGAATAGCACCTGTGCTATTCCCCCGTACCACGTGCTCTCCCCCTGCCTGGTATCACACCCCCTGCACTTTTCTGCAGTATCTGTGGCTCCTCTCCAAGTGTCCCAGATAGCCTTTCTGGCCTGTCAACTGGGCAAAACACAGGCTGGGCATGCCCAGCTACAAAATACAGAAATCATGCATTGGCTGTAACATATTTATGCCAGAGCAGGCTGCTTCTAAACAAACGGGTAACAGCTGATTTTACCGCAGCAGTTACACTAGTACCCTTTTGCTCCTCTACCTAGCCAGTCATTTTCAAGAGAAGCATTTAATGATACTTATTACACAGGAAAAACTCAAGTCTGGTCAAATAGTGTTGAAACTGGGGACACTGGGATAAACTACTAGAAGGGAGAGTGACAGATAGACAGAGAGTGCTTCCATCTCTAACACCATTTTTTTAATCAGGCAGAGAAAAAAAGTAATAGAACAGTGGGTATGAAGAAACATGTAAGACAACACAGCTTTCTAGGAATGTATCAAATGACTAGGGATGCTCAGGCAGGAATTTTGCCTCTTCACAAAAGCAAGTGGAGCTACAAAAAACTAAAAGGAACAAAAAGGTAAGTTTCTAAAATACTGCAGACTCAGCAGCCTTACACTTTCTTTCAGAGTCAGAGGTTTTGCATTCTTGGATAGCTCGCAGGTAAAAAAAAAGGAAATAAATTATCTGACCATGCTAAAGAAATGTGAAAATACTGCATTCCAAAAAACCCACACAAACCCCAAAATGGAGTAAAGAAAAAAAAAAAAGTAGTTTAATAGCTATATGTTTGACATATGCTAAGTCAAACAGAGGAAGAATATTCAAAGCCTTCCTAAAAGATTGGAGACACTTTAGTTAAATATGCAGTGCCGGTCTGTGCAATGCTTAATTAGAAACCAGACAGCAACAGGAATAAAAGACAAAATGGGGCGGAAGTCCTTTTGGCAATTTTAAGACCAAGACTGTGAGAAGCTGCAAAAAAGAAACTGAGCAATGGACAAGTGTTGGAGGGAAGGCAAGTATGATTTTATTATGGTGAACTGCACTGTCTATCCATGACCATACACATATGTACAGGCAAAACAAAACACAAGGAGAAACTTGTGAAATGCAGTGAGAATATGCTAGGAATCATCATGAAAGAAAACATAAGTGGAATTAAAAAAGGGATTTAATACCACTCAGCCTTTGCAGGAAACCACTACATTTGTCAGAAGCATTCTGCCAAAGCTGTAAAGAAAGAATGAAAACATCTTAAGTGAAAAAAGTGTGTGTGTATATATATATTCTGTATAGAAAAGGGAAAAAAGAACTTTTGTGAGAATTCATACTGATTACTAAATCATGGTAAAGCTTCAATCATACCATGGTGAGGGACACAATCTTCATGTGTCCCTCTAAGGGGACTAAAAATCATGATTTTGAAAAAGGAAGCCTAAATGTTTCAGAATTTAATGTACCTACTATAAAGCTAAAAATATGTCAAACACTAGGTATCATTAAGAGTTGGTATCTTGAAAGAACATGAGGCAACATAGATAGAGATAAAATCTGTAGATAAAGAAATCCAATGAATACAGAAACAGAAAAGGAAAACAAATTCCCTAGTAATAAACAAATAAGGAAGAAAACACTGGCAGAGCAATGATAAAAACCAGTCTTATGTTGAATATGGAAATGTGCTATAATTATAGATTAATGGTACAAAATGGCATAATTAGTTTGGATATGCTATATTGTTATTCACAGCTTCCAAAAGTAGCATTATTAGAGAATACAGCAACTAAAGAAGTAATCTCATGCTTGAATTGATATTTGCTGACAGTCCAAGTGTGGGAACAACTGATAATGAACTGCAATTTGATTGCTGTGTTTTCGAGTGTTTTAAAAACATATTATGTACTCATATCAGTTCAAGCCCAGTGTATGCCCAAGTCCAATGGTCCTGTGGAAGGTGTGAATTTTTTTTGAAGAATGATCTAAGAGAATAAGAATGAAGTTCAGAGCCGCATTGAGACCATTAACAGGACAGTATGTTAATGAATAACCCAAATACAAAGACTTTCTGCTGTTGAGCTGTTGCTCAGTGTAATGCTGAGAACAAGACCATCCAGAGGAGGCCTGGAGAGCTTGCTCAGTGAAGTCCAACAGAAGCAAGAGGAGACATCTTTAGTTTCTGCCACAGGAGGAAGAAAGAGAGACGGTCTCCAAATTTCAAAGATCAGAAAGAGAATAAACTGTGGAAGAGCCAGCAGAGAGAGCTTCATGGAAAAGACTAAGCATTAATGCAGAGGTTAAAATCCATGAGGTGCTGCAGAGATCTTCAAAACAAAGGAGGCAAGGCAGGAATTGATTGACAGCCTTTGATATTTGCATTATATTACCACTAATTTCTATGTTTCCTTTGGAAGAAGAGTTGTAAAGTTATCTTGGCCACAAAGAATTTCATACATTCTGATCCTGGTCGGCAATTGTCACTGCTAGTTGACAGAAACATGGCACAAAGGAGACGTGCAGACCTTTTCTCCTTTCTATCAAACCTATTAGTTAATGTGTTATTTTATCAAAACCACAAGTAAAATCTCTGATTGATCATTCTTTTTAAACAAAAGGAATATGATGCTATTGGGCTGACATACCTATTTTCCAAGAAAGCAATATTCAAACAATGCAAAATCAAAAAGCTTTATACAACAGTGTTATGAATGCAGATAAAACTAAATATACATTAGAAAGTTTTCTTCTCTACTTTCAAATATTTTTCCCGCAATACATAGAACCTGCTTTGCTCCCATAATCAATTTTTGTAATGCAGATACATTCTTCATAAATACTGATTTCCTGGAAAGAACATTCTTCATGAATGTTTTATATGGCAAAGAGCAAGTCAATGCCATATCAGATTATGTCCGGTAAGCAGATTTCAACGTGTATTCTTTCTGCTGTTTTATAAAATAAAACTTCTCGCTTTTTCTGAAACTCATTCTTAGTTTTCTGAAGTTCTGTTTAGGTTTTGAAGACCAAAAAATATCAGCAGCGCTTCAGCACTTAACAAAGGCAGGAATTTTTTACAACCTTTTCAGTGTGTTATTGTCCATTGAACCAAAAAGTTAAGGCAGTGTGACAGGGATACTGGGAGAACGTAAATACATCCGGTCCTGGCTGAGTTCCTCCAGTGTAGCATGTCATAGGGTTTATGTTTCAATTCTGGGCTTCAGCAGACATCTAGGAGAAGAATTTGTTAAGTACACAAAGTACACAGATGTCTGGAGCAACCTGATGCCTGGGAAATTTGATGTAAACACACTGCTCCGTTCAAGTACAGCTATATTTTTTTTCCTGAAGACCAAAAGAAGAGTTTGCCTTCCTTTATACCAATATTTGAATTTAAAGAAAAAACTGCTTTCTCCTACCTCTCTTGTTTTCAGCTTTCCATATACCTCCATAATGATGTGATAATCACTTCGCAAATATGTGCAATACTGCATTATTCCTTTTATTTCAAAACGGAGCTTATGATTACTTTCAAGTCCCTTACTTTTGTTGCAGTAACAAATGATACTTTGCCTTGAAAAATAGTCCTGACTGAAATATTTAGCAACCCTTTCGTACTTCACAAGCTGCATGTGACAAGTCACATTCATTTCAATTTTCAAGTTAACTGATTGTAAATCATTTTCGTTTTTAAAACAAATTTGCTGTAAGAGTATAAAATTATTTCTAGCAAAGTTATATTAATCACCTCACACTTAACTGGTTAAAATTAATTTAGAACAAATATTCCCCCCGCCCCTGTCAAGAGCTTTCTGGGTTGCAAAGAAGACAAACGAGGAAAAAAGTGCTATTTCTTTCAAACTGTCTGTAAATCTGTTGCCTATTTCCACAGCCCATGAGCCTCTCAAGAATATCTTGCTGACTTGAGCTAAATGAATTGAAAAGTGTATCCTACTCTTTTTGGTTCTCCTAATAACACTGTTGATATTTGAATATCTTAAGCAGGACTTTCTTCATAATAGAGTAACAGAAATTGCTTTCCTTGAAAGTAAAGTTTAAAACAAGAAGGTCTTATAGCAAAAATTAAGTAGCAACAAGCTTACTCAGGAATAAGTTAGTAATGACTCCATTACATAAACAAAACAAAAAACATTTATCTGATTTGTTTTCCAAATAGGCATGCTGCACAGTTCCTGCAGTAAAGTGAGAACAGCTGTAATTTAGTTAAAATTTAAGTAAAACAGAAGACAGAAGCTAAACTACCGATTATCAGTCAACATACCTTGTTTCTAATACACAGTATCCTGTCAAACTGTGCTAGAAACAGTGTCCACCGGGCATACCGCAAACACAAAAATATGACTTCTAGCTCAGGAGAACCATAAGCCACAAAGCACATAATGCCAAAAAGGTACGAACACTGTGAAATGCTCCTGTATGTTTGAAATTTCCTTACATTTTTTCTCTAAACATGCACAGTGACCACTCCCAGAGGCAGAATCCTGTCAGATGGACACTTCCTGTGAGCCTGAGCAAATACGCTTGTTCTGATGTCTTTAAGGAAGTGTGTCGTCCAGGCTCCATCTCCGAGCTCTTTCTTCTAGTAAGGCTCTTTGCTACGGCAGCTGCACTTTCACAGAGTTAGTACCATGTTATCAGCTAGTCTGAATCACTGGTTAGAAACTATCCTATGAAACAAATAAAAATGCCACTTGGAGTAAACAAGTTGAGAAATACTACTGGTTTATTATTGCTTATGCTGATATTTCAAGTACTATTTATGCATTCACGCTTGAGTTATAATGTACCATGATTAGTCCTCCTATGTCATTTTTCATGCTCCTAGTCTTATAGGACAACCATCGGCGTGAAACTATGTTTCCACAATCTTGCTAAGAATCTCAGTGATGCAATCACCTTGCCTTCATGATAATATTGTTGGGACAAGAAGAAAACAGAACATTTTATAATCTATTTAATCCATTTAAGTAAAAAAAGTATTTTGTGTATTTTAGCTCAAATGATTTATCATTCATGGTATGTTCCAGGAAGTATCTTCTCCCAAGTTGGACAAGAGGACACAGAAGATCAACCATAGGGATGACTATTTCCATTTCCTTCAGGCACTACTCATTGACTCCTCCATGCTGATACTTCCTTCATTCCCCTTTTCCAATTATTTAGTCCTATCTAAACAGCATCATTTTGATTGTTCTGTTTATCAGACAATGAGAAATGTTTCAGATCCTCATAAATTATAAATTATAGCACTACCAGTTTCAGGAAGTGATTCATCATGTGTCAGCAACTGTGAGAAGGGCTTTTCCCATATAGATAGAACTGGGTATTACACAGATAAAGACAGACAGACCTCTGAAAAAGTGAAGCCCTTTCTTGAGGTTACTTGAAACATTTGTGTGGGCTTGACAATATCTTACTTATCTCTACTGCAGAAATGGTCATAATGTTTTGCACACAATTTGCAGGAGAACAGCATTAACTGTACAAGTGACCACCACAGCCAGCAAACATGACCTAAGGGATGGATGCATTACATCTGATAGCACCAGCAAACAGCAGAGTCTTCTCTCAGCCACCTGGTGTCAATAATCCATTAATCTGATAGCCTGTATTGATTCTATTCCTTCCATATTTCTGTCCTCACTAAACACTTCAGAATTTGCCAAGGATACCGAGGGGAAAAAAAAAAAAAAAAGTGATTTTATCACATCAATCATTTGAACAAAGGCATTCTAGCATTCTATTATCTTTTACAGATATATTTAAGATTCTCATCACTGGGATACCCACAGGCCACAAAAACTGCCTGCAAAAGTTTTATATCAGTTCAAAGCATACACACGTTTGTGTATGCACCTCTAAATGTCATGAGTAAGGAAAGATAAAAGCAAAAGTACTTTCATTCTCCATCACAGCTTCAAGCTGCGTGTTCCTTGTCATTCTCTTGCTATGAAAAAATATGAGACAAGTCCAAATTTCAATGCCCAGGTTTCCTTAAAAGAAGCATGCTGCAGTTTATTGCAACAGATACATCCAGGGAGCTGGGTTGCTAATAAGAGAGATCCTAGGGAAGGTTGATTTATTGATCAGAGAAGGAATTAGTAGAGTGAGGTCACATAATTCAGTTGAACTAACCAAAATCTTTCGGTTGTCAGGGAGATGGAGACAGGTAAGGATCATTTGAGATGGCCTGGAGTATCCCATCAGCCTCTATATGTGCCCCTCCAGAAGGGTGTGGGTCTCCTGCAGGTCTCTCACCTCTGACATGTGTGTGGAGGAAGCTTTACATAGGACTCATCGCTGGTATTCAGGCAATGTCAATGAATGCTGGTTGTCCATGCAAGCATGATCAATTTAGTTATCAATTTAGGTGTCTTAGTGAGATTAATTTGGCCCCCATTCTTCACTACATTCAAACAGAGAGCAGATACTAGCTTTTCCACCACACAGTATTGCCCTGATGAAATAGTATTTTCATGAATTTGCTTGCATAACTTAGCCTTTAGAAAACAAGTGAAAGAGCCACAAGTACTATTCATATATAACCGTTAATCAGTCAGGAGTTACAACGATCAAGTTTTGTCAAGTTTGCTTCGTATGGATGGGCTGCTGGACAGGAAATAAATCCCTGGAAATTTTTTGAATCCTTTAAATCAGTGGTTTCCAAACTGGAAGTCCAGCCTCTAAGTATAGTCATGAACTTCCAAGAAATCAATTTTTTCTCATAATTAAATTAGTATCATGTTAATACAATACTACTAGTTTGTAATTGAGATTGTAACTGGGAAAAATTTAGGAACAAACACCCACACAGACGATGCAAGTGCAAAATTAACCATTCCAACTATCATCTCGGAACAATTTAAATCACAAGGATTTCGTGGTCTTGTGGCTGTCTACAACAGAGATGTATTTCATGTATCAGTACCTAAAAAGTTTGTTGACTTTATTGGCTTTCACTTTATCCAAGTTTTGATTTGTTAGTTCAAGTTATGCCATTCAGAAGCTAAAATATCCTTTCTGGATTTGGAAAGAGCACAGAGATTAACTTCAGAAAGCTGAATAAAAATTAAAAAGAACACAGTACACACAGCTTGCAATGAAATCAGAGCAGTTCTGCTTATCTGATTCATTAGAAAGTTAAGAACTCTTTCTAGCTCACCAGAAGTTGTGTGTTTTCTGCCCATGCACCCTGAAATATGCTGCGGTGCAAAAGTATACATGGCAAATTATTTTTCTTTCCTGCTGATTTATTTATATGACACCAGCATTCATAGATGTTAAAATTTTATTGTATAGAGTGCCAGTCACAGATACGCACTACATAAAGAGGAAGCACCTCTCCTAAGATTTCTTCACCAAGTCCTTGTTGCAGATTCAGTGAGTCAGAAGGCTTTTTACTTTTATAAACTCTGTGCTACTGGGCCTGAAACACACTCTGTTCAAAAACTTCTGAAGATGTCACCTCAGAGGTAGCATGAAATAATTGTAACCCCCAGTGCAACTAACCCTACTCCAGAGTTTTTACTATACCTCTGTGTGAGAGCTTCTCCAGGATGATCCTCAGGCGCTGAAGAACAGGGGGTGAAATGTCATATTTATAGATGTCTATTACTGGTACTCTCTGACATCTCCCAAATATTCCATCTGCAGGAGAGAGCAAAAGAAAAGGAAAAATAGACATTTCTTTTTCTGAGAGGAAGAAACATATGATGAGATGCGCATTTCCAATATATCCTAATTACGTACTGAAGGAACCTTTTAAAAGACACTTTAAAAAGCTATCAAAGGACTACTGAAGTCATGAGACGGAGTATTTTCTACCAAAATAAATAACTACTGGAAAAAATATTAGTTGGAGGAAGATTCTGTTGTACAATGTTATGCATACTTTATTTTATAAAGTAATTTCAGACTTCTGCCTCCCAAATCTTTTGATGTAAGACTTCTTTACTGACAATTCAGTGGGAAAAAATATTAATGTTCAGTGCCTACTATGTTGCAGATGAAAAGTGCAGCATCCAGAAATATAAATATTAATTTGCAGAAACTATGAGGATTTGCTGAAACATTTTTAATGCGGTAGCTGTGTGTTAGGCATTGGTAAATGAGAACTGAATCCGTAATGGCTAGCAAAGACTCATTTCAAGAAGTACCCTCTAATGAATGCAATAAAAGAAAGCTGCTCGCAGAACAATGAGATATTAATGTGGCCTAATTTATTTAGCTCCATTCCATTTGTCTAAAATGACAGACTCTTCTCATCAATGTCCTTTCAAATCACACCTTCTAATTAATTTAGCTTCTTATTAGTCTTTATTTAGAGAATTGTTCATTTTGAGACAAGCTTCCTGTGTATGTGTGGGAGGAACAGGGAGTTCAAACATTCAAATTACCTTTCTCTCTTTCATACAAAAGACTAATTCAGAGCCTAGGTGCTTCACATACAATCTGACCATCTGCAATTCTAGGCCTCTGAGAAAGAAAGTGGTTTCATTTATTGTTCAAAACTGTTCTCTTCTATATAGTGATCCAAAGGAAGCAATTTAAATGCAACAAGTTTAATTAGCAAAATATTCTACTGCAGTACTAGTTTTAACACAGTAATTACTTCTGCCCTGATATTACATCTATGCTCAAAAAGGAGAGCTACATCAGATTAGCAGAAAATAACAGTAAGTATTAATTTGCAAACGTCCATTACTTTCTCTGCTACTTCACAGAACTACAAGACTACAAATGAGAACTACTGGCCCAGCTGTTCACTAAACAAAAATAATGGCATAAAAGAAAATAAACCAATCCAGGATGCAGATAAAGGGCATTATTAGCCTTCACTGTTAAACACAAATACCTCATTGAAATTAGCCAACTTTTGCTTTCTTTGCTTTTCCAATCCTCCTGTCACTTACAACTGCCAAATTAGGTTAATCCAAATTAGAAACTTACCTCTGAGTCTAATTTTGTTATTGGACACTAGGTTTAATTTAGAAACCGCACACATAGATCTAGTTTGTTTTTCTGCCATATAACGTATAAAGCAGCCTAACAGCAGATTAAAATATTCATCTCTGTTTAAAAACCTGTTGCAGTTGGAAATAAGCAAAGTATATAAGTATCAGTCACTTGCAAATAGACAAATACCAGGAATAAATAATGTCCTGACTCAGAAAGGAATGGAAGAATATTTTAGTGTTTAAGAACAAGATTGTTCAAAACAAAACATGACTTGAAATAGCCAGCTCTATTTTGGAATACCACCATTACTGGCTACAAGTAATTAGGGCAAAATCTATGTTTATATAAACAACTAATATTCCACGATTCTTTAAAGATAATGTACCTTAAAAATAATATAATCTTAGAGTCCAGAAAAGCACACACATTCAGCATGAATTAAAGTTTTTTGTATTAAGTATCATTTAAAAATATCTCAATGGATGCAAAAGCGAATTCACTCACAAACTAAGAGAGACCTAAACTCTTTTTCTAAACCCAGAGTTTTCAGAAACCTTTAGCCTACTGCCTTTGAATACAACAAAACCTATTTCAAATCTAAAATTAACAATTAGCACGTGAGTCTGAGCTGCATTATACAATCTATCCAAAAACACTAGGACTGCTTAGGGAGAAACTGCAACTTATTTTGGCTTTTGTACTTGAAATATGGGCATAATAAGCTTTGAAGAGGCTGCAATCACAAATAGCGCTGTGCTTGGCTAAATGCAAAACTAGGAGAGTTGAGAAGGAGCAGTATGCCCCAAGGAGCGGTTGGCAAATACCATCTCGAAAATACAGAGGGTCTTTATAGTGGGGATTACAGTTGGACTGGAGTTGTGCAAATAGTAGATTTCATAGTTCAGATCAGTAGCTTCTTTTAAAAAAGTAGGAATTTCCCCAGGTTTTTCTCTTTGGTTTTGGTTTTTTTTTGTTTGTTTGTTTGGTTGGTTGGTTTTTAATTTGATTGCAGTTTCCGTGGCAAGATTTAAAACGTAAAAAATTCAATTGATACTGAGCATTCATTTTCAGGGTACCTTTTAGTTAAACCTTCTTAAAATTACATAGATTTTAGGGGAAAAAAGGCAGGGGAGAGTGATTTTACAAAAAAATATTTTTAAAAGTTCCCCCTGTTTTTCTTTCCAAAAAATCTATTTGGCACATGTGGCCCACATTCAGAAATGGCTTTGGTCCAGCACAAACCTCATTTTCACTTAAATTACAACTTGTGTTTAAAAACTGCCCAGCTTAGTCTGCCATGGACTATCCAAAACCACTGTGATCTTTACAGTGAGTAAATACATGGTGCGTCTTTCCAGACCAGCTGCACCCAGCTCTGGCGCAGGGCGATGTGGGGCTGTTGCAGTGTGGTGGTGTCCAAGCCCTGTCATGCCCCCTTTTGACCTCTAACAGCCTCCAACAAGCGAATTGCCCAAAGGTGTCATGAAGCAAAAAGGAAAATGGAAAAACTCCCAGATTTTACAGTAAATGTCGTATGGCAGAGGAAGTTCAAAGCATGAGTGATGCTTTAATAACCACCACCCAAGGAAAAGGCCTGTATGCCTATCACCATTAAGAGTGTGTTCATTCTGAACTTTGATTAAAATTGTATTCTAAGAAGGAACGTAATATGAAAAAGACATCTGCTCTTTACACATGCCCAGAATGAGGGAAGGTTGAGACAACCGATCAATATACACATATGGTTGCTATTAAAGTGCTATCATTTGCTAACCGTTAGCAAAAAGTAGTATCTGAAATTTCCATAGTAATATCTTATAAGTTATACTTAGACCTGGAAACATCTGCGTTAACAGCATGGTAATGTTGACTTTTAGACAGCTTCTACATTTGTTTCCAAAGAAGAGACTCAAACAGAAGAATAATATGCCTAAGGAGACAGTGAGATGCTTCTTTATGCATTTGGCTATTTTACTAATAAGTTTAATATTTGGGAAAGGATGCAAGCATAAATTTTTAAGAGCTGCTATTTAAAATCTTGAATTTTGACAAATATATATATTACAAAGTTAGATACTAAGATTAAAAGACACAAATTCAACCTAACCCAGGTGCCTAAAAAGACCTCAAATAGTGGCAGATAAACATCTTTTGTTAGAGACAACACCCTGGAGCACGGTACATGTATTTACACTGAATATTTGTCAACTTCTAGTGGAAAAAATACAACTGACAGATTAAACAGCGAACAAGTCAAAACACAAGTTCTGGAAGGATGATTTTTGAGGGTGAGTTAGAAGCAAACAGAAAACTCCCATCTTAATTCTTTATTATTGCCCATTTGTGATGACTTAGTAGATATTTATGATCCCTATTACCTACTGAGGAAGGAAGCACCATGTTACATTCATGACTGACATCTAGGTACTGAATTATATAAATGGACAGAGCATGAAAACCTATAGTCTGAAACACAGTTTTGAAAAGTCGATTGTGCCAACATGTTCACTTGGTAAGGTAGACAGGCATCATGTGCGTACCAGAAAGTCTTTGGAAACTTGCACTGAGTGACCACCTTCACCTTGAAAGCAAGACTATTTGTGGGCAGCTGATTCGTTCAATTCATTTTAAGTAGTGTTTCCTACAAAAAACCCCGTGTATAATAAGTTATCCTTGGCTAGAGAAACATATGCCATCCTGAAACCACCAAGTATGGCTAATCTGACAATTGAAACTAAGGGGTGTACAAGACTTGGCACATTTTTGAATAATACCCGCAAAAAAAGAATGAGTTCTTATTGAATGTATTTTGCTACTGAGCAAAGCTATGAGAACTGGTAGAGACACTGGAGTTTGTCTGCAGGCTTATGAAAGCTTGAGATGTAAATTAAAAGATTGTGTTCTGCAGTAATTAATTATTTAGATCTACATGCAGTGAAATTTTCACATGGCGCTGACAAGTGACCTTTGCAAAGGAGCCTTCAAGCAGATGCTTTGAAGCACCCAGTTCTGCTCTTCAAACTTCCTGCAGCAGCTGGAAAGGAAGCGGCTCTCCAGACAGTGACAGCATTCGCACACATGGGTCAACCAATGCTTCAGCTTCTTTACCCTAATTACCTGACAATTGTTAAAAAAATTATGAAGTAGAGTTTTGTATAAAATTTAAGTTTTGCCCCATCTTGCAGGCATTGTGCTTTGTTCCTGTGTCGTAAAATAAACAAGAAAGTCCACAGACCCAGCAGTGTGTCAAATGGCACCTGCTGCCACCTTTGACTGTGTCATTTATGTTCTTACAGTTAATCAGAGAACTTCCTCTAATGCTTCTGCAGGGTTTTCAGTGGGCATTGCTCTTCAGCAACTTAACCTTCTGTAAGAAAAGGATTTTTTCTTCACACAGAATATGGACATGACTTTACATTCCTTCCGTCAGCTATTGGTTTAAGGTGCTGTAAGGTCCAAGAGTAGTCCATGACTAATGAAAAAGCCAGTGCTTGATGTCTTATAACCCAAGGTTAGAGTCTGAGTTGCCTACTGGAAAGATTAAATCTTTTTCCAATAGGAAGCATAATGTTTGCATCTCAAAAGTCTCAAGATACTGGAATTCAAGGTCACAGATGTTAAATGTTTTAGGAAGTATGAAGGAGATTATCAAAGTATTTTGTTGTTCTCTCCCTGCCATTTCTCTCCAGTATGGTGTTTGTTTTCAAAATCCTCCCCACCCCCCCCCAAAAAAAAAAAAAAAAAAATAATGTTACAGTTCCTTGAAGAGGACATTAAGCTGCATACCAGGGGGCTTATTTCAGAAGACGTAGTCCACAAACCTACCTTCAACATTGACTAGTAGGCTCTTCAGCAAACAGCATATTTTTAGTATTCCATTTATTAAAATTTGTTCATAATTTATACCTCTACTTTTAAATTCTCTTTACAAGCGAGGTAGATATCATACAGATAGAGCAACAGTGGCTTCTACTGTGCCATTTCTCATGCAATGTTTTGAAAACATTACTCCAATGCTTTCAAACAGCAAACGCTTCCAAGTCTCACTGCAGCAGTTCGTCAGAAAAGCTGCTGCTTGCAATCACGGCTAGCTGCATTGCAAACCTGCAGCGCTCCACAGAGAATGCAGCCTTCCTAGGAGGCAATCTCCCCGTGTTACACTTGTAAAACCTTTTTAGCATTCTATTTTGCTTATCTCTGTGCAGCCTCAGTAGTCCTTGGTCATTTCCCTTTCGGAGCAGTAACACTGGCACCTAGCGGACAGTTGCGTGCCCAGGACCAGTCCCGGAGCACGCGCTATTCACCTTCTAAACTTAGGCTTTCAGATCCACTTGATTTTGTCTGGAACACGTAGCTATGCAGTTACAGCCACCCTCAGTCCACTCTACCCTTTAATGGCTGATAGGCATGTGGAAATTTTATGGCAGTTATTTAAAATTAAGAAATACAATAACAAAAAAAAAAAAAAAAGCGCTAAGATATCTGTTTCTAGTAGTAATGCATTATCAAGGCAATCAAGCAAAGTGCATACAGATTGTTTTAAAAAGTGTATGTGGTGGTGTTCTGCTTTTGCTAGTGTGTAAGGCACAAAACATTATGCAATGAAAGTAAATCCTCAACTGTAAATAAAACACAAAGCATATTTTTTGTAGATTTATGTTGTAGATTTAAAAGAAACACCATTAAGAAGCAGAAAACAACAATGTAAGATGTTCTAAACTTGATTTTTTTTTTTTTTTTTAATCCAACAAGAAAATACCATGCAGTGGATACTCTTACTAACAGTCCAGTAAATACACTCTTCCTCACCTACTAAATAAACTGCTGCCTGGAAGGCAAGGTAACTTTGTAAATTCTCCTGAAACCCAGACCACCTAACAGTTCTGTAAAATGACTCTAACAAGATTTAATACCTTTCCTCACCTTTTTGGACACAGATATTTAAGGAAAAAAGTGGGTGGCTGGTCTGCTTTCAACCAAAAAAGCCCAGAATATTTCTGCTGATTGAAAGAACTGGATGGCATGTTAGTGATTATGAAAGTGCTCATATTAGAAGATAAAAGTTCACATTGACTGCAGCATCAGTTAGCTGTTGTGCAAACATCGTGATAGTGCTGGGATTTGCAAAGCTCCAAATCATCCCAAGGCACATCTGAGAGCAAATAGCTCCTCTGGGGTTGACAGTCCCCTTGTCTCAAGGAGTAATTCTGAGAGCAAGTTCTGGGGAAGTCTGTTCTTCCTTCATCAAAAAAAGATATAACCTTCAGAGAGGAAATATCACTTCAGGAACTGTTTCTATGCTAACCTGCTAATTTAAGTGGTGGATTGTATGGTCCCCAAATATTATACACACTTTCAGCTGAGAGGTTTTTTTAAGTTACAACAGAAATATGTAAATTGTAGAGAAAGTAACTAAAAAATCATGCTCTCTCTTGAGTACAGCAAACAGAGGGAAGGAAAGGATTGTGAAAAAGCTAGCTACAATTTAACAAGGCAAGAGAAGAGAAGTGCTGCCCACCTCAAAAAAGCCCCTAAGTTAAGTTATTCAGCTAAGGGAATGAGAGGTCCAGATTTCAACACCTACTTCCTGCAATTCAGAGCACAGAAATGAACCTCAGTCTTAACAGGTCGTACGTAGGCCTTCCAACCACACAAATAATGGCCATGCCTTGGGAGGAAAGGGCAGTTTAAGAAAAGGAAAAAGTAGAGATGAAAAGAAAGCAAGTATTAAATTTTTGCTGCTAGAGCTAATGTTCCAGTTGAGTAATGCTTGAATAACTTGGTACTTCTCAGACAACCAAACTTGAATTTTCCACAGCCTCGGTAACTATATGGAATGAAAGCTGTGGTTTTTGGCTCCGTGACGAGGACAAGAAAGGATGACAAAGGAGTGACTGAATCAACATCTTTAACATCCAGATGACTGCTGCAGTCTGTAAGCCAAAGAAACTATCTGCCTCTACTTTTGATCACAGAGACCAACCCAGACTTGAGAAAACCTCTGAGAAAAAAATCAAGACGCTCTAATTGTAGTATATTAAGAGGACTTTTCTAAGCAAAACTACATATTCAATATTAGCTATAATGTCTCTAAGAAAAAAGAGCTTGCAATCAAAAACATCTGAACAGCAACTCCTTTTTTTGTCAATACTGGTACTAAAAAGGAAAGGGAGGAAAGACTTAAACATGTAAGTCCTCTTCCAAGAGGAAAAATACTTTAAATTCAAGTATGAGACAAGTATTAGAAGGGTTACAATAAAGCTATCTCTTTTTCTTTAGCATATCTAGTCATTGGACTGCAAGATTAACATGTAAGTTTCTGCTTTACATTGCTATCTCATTAGATACAAATCTCAGCCATGTACCACCCCCATCTAGAAAAACAATTTTTTTTTTCCAGAAGACAGACAGAATAGTGCACTAAATTATGACCACATCATTACCAGAAAGATATGAATAAACTAGAGAAGTTCAGAAAAAAAGGAAAGAAACCAGGTAGCCACATAGATCCTTAAGCATTGAACTATCTCATTCTTTATGGGAAAAGACTAGAAGTTTATGCAACCTGGTTGATTAATTATTTATGACATCATTGGGAGAAATGGGGTGAAAAGACAAAAATGAACAATCTGAATCAGAACAAGTTTCAAGCAGGGTGAAACCATTCTGAAGCTGTTCACCTCCCTCCTGGAAGAGTAATGGAGCTCCTATTGCTTGCACTGTTTAAAATTAAGCCAGAGCAATGGGGAACGATGAAACATGAACAACTCTTTCTTTTACTCAATATGCATTTATGAAAAGAGGTTACTGGAGGGACTAAGAATTTATTTATGGAAGCAATGAGATGCAAATATACTAATGCTTATTTATGCACACTAATTTTCCAAGTATCACTGAGATGTACTTCAGCCACTTCAAGGATCCCCATTACATTTTCGGTTGGTGCCAAGAAGTACTTTGGTACTGGCAATGTCTTCACTGTGTGATCAGACTGTAGCTGCTCTTGCATCTGTATTCCCAAGGCAAAAATAACTCTGCAAGGAAACATGTTCAGCAAAATGGATTTCTGCATTAATTTTCATTTTGTATTAAAAACGAAGTAGTGAAAGTTTTAACTTGTGCTGTCTAAGTGCCAAGAGCTTATATTTTGAGAGTTAGTTATTCCGGGTTTGCAGGAGACAGTGTTCTCGTGAAAACATGACTAATGACCATTCCATTCATATTCATCAGATGCAGTATCTAATAGTTAGAGCGAAGTTGGTTTATTTCTGACCTTTGCTAAACTTGAAACTTTCCACTCTTTGAAGGAAAATATTTATTGAGACAGCAGATTACTTCTGTAATCTGAGCTACTGAATTTATTCCTAAATGGAATTGACTTCAGACATGCATGAAATTATAGTAATAAAGATCTCCATCTTGTTCCCTAGCTGCAAAGTATTACAAAAATTATGGAAAATTATGTTATGCCAACCCGAACACATCAGCAGAAATTTTAAATGCGTTCCTTTATGAAGGGGAGGGGAAACCCTTATAAACTAGGCTAACTTCACAGACTGCTGCAGCCTGTGGACTGATTAAAACTGTTTGGAGCTACCTCAGAAATCTCTGCACCTTGCTTGAGTATGAAATATCAGCACGCCTATAGAAGCCACGGCACGTCAAGCTGCCTCTGGCAGCTTATGCATGGGCACTGGAACAGCCAAGAACTCACCTCAAACTTTGACAGAGGAATGCTAACAGCTTCTGCTGAACAGTCTGGAGAGCATGAAAAATCTGACAGTTTTCAAGCAAACTGTGTTTTAAAATAGCTAAATATGATGTTACATACCTAGGACCAGCTCTCAGAAGCTGCATTCAGATCAGTTATTTCTATCACAATGAATTAGGTCTGGACGCAGCTGTCCCCGCACCGTGTGACAGAGCCTGAGCACCGCCCGTAGCTTTGCTAATGGCAATAGTGAAGGGCAGGAGATGTTACAGTCCTCTGCTTGGTTCAGACCCCAGTGTTCCGTCTGAGACAATACCAGGGCGAAAGCACTAATAAGGCTTGTGGATATAAAAGTTGGAATAAGGAGGTGACATCATTCAGTATGCAGCATTGATGAGGTCAGCGTGGGAATACAAAGTTCTGCTGTCCAAATATCAAAATTAATGACAAATTTTGGAAAGGACACTGAGAGAAGCAAAAGAGATTATCTACGGTCTGGAAAAAGCCCTATGGTGAAATGCCCTTTCCAGTGCAGAAGTCTTCAGAATAGAGGATGAGCTTTTGTCTCTATAAGCAAGCCTGCAGACAGATGAAATGATATGGGAACAGAGGTCTGGAACAGGACTGGGAGAAGTTTCAGAAGCATTTAATTCTCCGCAGTTTTGCGTGTTACAGTTCATAACAACTTTTAAGATTTGAACGTGTCTGAAATTGCAGTGAGAACGAATCTGAAAAGAAAGATTTTTCTGCTTTTACAATGGGTGCGGAGACCCCTCAATCCATGTGAAAAGTGCAACCCCAAATTGCTTCCTATTTTATTCACAGCGTACATACAACTTATATAAAATATTTAACATCTGAGCATACTTATAAGTTGTAATGTGCTTTTTAAAATACTGTATACAGTTAAAAGCCATTATTTAACTGGAGTTTGTGGGCCGAATTTAAGCTGCTCACAGCTTTAGATTCTCCTGCAATTTGAGTGGTTAAGTACAAAAGCTGTATACACAGCACATATACTTCTTAAAAAAAGACAGAATAAATAAGAATAATTTTGAGCAAAGTATTCATGCTACAAAAGGAGGAAATAACAGTTTATCAATGATGCAAAAATAAAAAAAAAACCTTGACAGCCAGGACTACAGGATCGGCAAAAAACCTCACTGAAATAATATTTTACTAATGAGCGCCATACTGTATCTTTCTAAATTTTCTCTCTCACACTATATGGCTTATCAAGTACGAGATTCTTGCTCAGGATAACAAAACTACACAGAAAATAACATATCTGGGTTTTGTCTCTTCTTATACTCCAGCTGAATACTCTTCCAGGCAGAAGCTATCACTTTTTTTAGTATGTTTTGATAGAGCTAACAAAAAGGATTGCAATCCTAAGTGAAGGAAAACGCCTCTACCCAAAATCTATTGTTGTGAAGCTACTGCTGGATTATTGAAAATAACAACACACATTTAAATAATATTGCTGACACTTATTAGATGAATAACTACTCACCCAGATCTGTGCACAAAGACTACCTTTCTTAGACATGTTACCCCAGAGTTTCACTCCTCCATCAGCGCTTTGCCATTCCCCAGTCATTCAACCAGTCAAGCCTACGCTCCCATTCTGGCCAGCAGAAAGGTTTGCAAAGACCTCTCCAAAGGCAAAAAGGTAAACAGAACTGTACACTCACTAATAAAGGAAAAGGATAAAGCACATTTTAAAAATGTGAGAGGAAAAAGAAACAACAATCCTGAAAAAGCCACCACCTTCTATTCCTAGCCATGTTTCAGCTCTAATTTGCCCATCAACAAAATCCTTCTCTGATGAAACATAACTTGTATATACCACAACTAGAAAGATTTCCAAGCCACGTACAGATTTTGATGCATCCAGATATTTTTGTTTAATCTACAACAGAATTTTCTTCCAAAGGCATTAACCAAATTAGTCAATTTTTATCTTTTAATCCAACTTCTGCACATCTGGTAACTGCAGTAATTTTACAGTACATTTCATTTATTTCTTCAGTGTCACTAAGAACAGGAGCCAGAGACAACTGTTAAAAAATATTTGCTGCTATTTTCAGTGTTTATGAATGGACAATGTAGGAGCAGAACATCCCATTTCTCTCACATCTGGAACATCAGCCTTTCAAACAAAAATGTTCACCCCGAAGTGAAGAAAGGACAGTCCAGAAAACAACCTGCGAATTTTAATAATTTCAGGATTTTAAAGGCTGCAGCCTAAGTCTTTTGCACAAACTTCATTTGCTGCAAAGTTCATATTCTCCCCAAACCACTGACTGCTGTCATATTTGGTGCAACTTGTTATGGGTGGAAAGATAAGCAGCAGGGCAGCAAAAAGAGGAGGTTTATCTATGGCAGCTAATCTCCTCAATCAACAGCACTCAGCTCTGCTTAACAGCCGTTGCCAAGTAACGGGGACCAGCTTTTCTTATCGGCTTCATAATGTTTCATTGACTATTCAGACTAGAATAGAAAGCTGTGACACTCAGGGTTATAAGCAGCACAAAATGAAAATGGCATATTATGTGGTATGAAGAAGAGAAATCTTTTAGCCCTCACCTTATCTGGACAGTGACTGTTACTCCAAAAAAAAAAAAAAAAACCCCAAACCAAAACCATCTATCATTTTCTGCTCTGCTTATTTTAATATCACAAAACAAACAGAAAAATATATCTACATAAACAAGATTTTTTTTAACATTGTTGGCAGGTCCTCAGCAATTCACTGACATTACTGATACTTCTTGTACAGAGACACGAGGGTGGCACAGATCCCCATTATATTACTGAAAAGCAAGCATTCACTGCTTATTCTAAAGCTGTTGCAGCAGTTTCAATGCGTTGAGGGATGTCTTCTCACAGTAGGTGGGATATTCCTCAAATCTTGATAACCATGACCAGAATAAGACAATCTATGCAAAACTGACAACATTACATTTCTTTAGCAGTATTACTACTTCTCTCTCCTGTCTTCATCTCTGCACAGATTCTGATTTTCTGTTCAAATATTGATAGCCTTCATGTATTGAAACAGGAGTAGCAAAGCCTTATTGCTATTCTGATTATGATTCTTCTGATTATGATTTTTAGGATAATCACTTTTTCTGATTATCTGGTTACTAAAATTTAAATCTGGGGCCATCCAGGATTATGATGGATTGTAACTATCATTGTATTTGCATGTTATAATCGGCATATACAGAATTACATCATTACCCACCACAGGAAGAGTGGTAAATAAGTGAAAGAATGTACTTAGAGATATTCACTGTATCAGAGAACCTAATTATATACTGCCTAAATTAGAAAATAAATTTGTTTACCTTTATTCCACTGCAAAGAATGACTAACCATCCCTAAGTCACCATATCCAGAGAGCTGTGACCCCTCAAAGTTTTGTCTTGGGTATATTTATACATGCCCAGAGAATGGAAGAAATAACCTGCAACAAATTTTACACTCGTGG
Organism: Pelecanus crispus; assembly: GCF_030463565.1. Classification (NCBI taxonomy): domain Eukaryota; kingdom Metazoa; phylum Chordata; class Aves; order Pelecaniformes; family Pelecanidae; genus Pelecanus; species Pelecanus crispus. The sequence continues at coordinate 11,320,747 of NC_134644.1, forward strand.
AATTCTCTTTCACACAAGTTCAGGTTGGGATTTCAAGCAAATATTTATAACCATTTGAGGTTGCAAGTACTTCTGAAGGATGTCATGTTACCCAGTCTGTTTCCACACAAACTCCAATACATTCAGTTACTTACTATTAAGCACTTGCCTAAATTTACATTCATTGCAAGTCTCCCAGATGCTACTGGGAATATTTCCATGCTTAAAAATAATTATTTGCTTAAGCAATTGTCTCTACTGCAGCCTCAGTGTTCCATGGCTGTCTTGCTTTTCCAAAATTTTAGAAAAACCTGAAAAAAATTAAAAGCAGTTGCAAAATGCTGCATATCACACCGTACTCTTCAGGAAATTTTAAAGCTTTGCTATCATATGGAGCCCCTAGGATGAATATCATCTACTGAAGCAGAAACACACCTTTCTTTTGCACTGAAGTTTCCTATACAGATGTGATTTCAAAGTACTGATTGTGCTTAGGTTGAAATGTCTTATGTGATCATGATACAGTGTGATATGGCTGCAGGCTTTTTTACATTTAGAATGGCATTGATGAATTCATTTCACAAAGGCATAATTGTCGGTCTTCTTTCAGTGAAAAATAACTTCTGAGATATAGTCCCAAAGCTCACCACACACTGACTAGTAAACCTGCAGTTTTATCTAGACAATGTATTTAGAAGACCTAGACCAGGGTTTCTAGACAATGTATTTAGAAGACCTAGACCAGGGTTATCAACTTCTCCACCTACTCATCTCTTTCCATTTTTCACCATTAATGAGAATAGAGACATTTCAAATAAGACATTTCAGTTATTATAATAATATTATTAATAATAATACTTATTTGTAACAACAAATAAAGGCAATGTTGCTTTTCATACTAAATGGCCTGAGTTTTAGGAAAAAGTGTTTTTAAATCTGTTTCAGCCCACCAAACCTTGCATATGAGATTGGACAGGTAAGTTAGGAGTGTAGTTGCTACAGGTTTCCTCCAGAGCTACCAAAGAGAGGGGGGCATGTGCTGAAGGTGATTTGGCTAAACTAAAATCTAAGTCATTAAATTGAACAGATACATGCCTTGATATGAATACAGTCACAAGGCTTTGATGAATGGATTAGCCGTAACAAAAGAACAAACTCTAAAAAATTTGTGGATTCAACCTTAGCTGAGGTGCTACTACTAGCTTTCACCCAGCTTGGCTTTTCAGTTAATGAACACTAAGAAGAGGTGTTACACCTATTTCAACTTGCTTAAGTACAATAATATAGTAAGAGAAGGTTCAAATAGAAAGGTGTTGAGTTTTCTTCTATCACTCAAATAAATAAATTTATAAATTTATTGCTAATTTGAATCTTTGATTTATCAGTAATTGAATCTATGTATTTGAAATTATTACTATTTGGATAATTTGTGGAGCATTATTTTAACCAGAGTGTGACAACACCAAAAAAAAAAAAATTGTGTTTCCAAATATATTCCCTTTACTACACTTCCATGAAGATATATAAACCATAGGGAAAAAAAAGGGAACATCAGTAATTTTCGTTCTTAAGAGTTTTGCTTTTTGCTCTGAGCCAGGGAGAGAGTGTTAAGATCTTAGTCATGGAGAGGTGACAAGGTTCATTAAGAGCAAATGATGGCATAAACTGAAAGAAGCAGAAGGTATTTCATCTTTTCATCTCAGAAGCAAATGCAGCCTGATATAAATGAGAGGCCTCTTCAGCCATGACCAGATAGTGTGACACAGAAGCGCTGCAGGCGATTGCAGGACTCAAGTTTCAAGTCCCATCAAGAAGAGTGCACCAGCTCTTGGGGCCAAACACTGTTAGGATATATCCATCACCTGAAGTTGCTTCTTAAAGTATTAGTACAAGAAAAACAACTAATTCTCTGGCAGTTCATAAAAAGTATCATATCTCAAAAATCCATTTAAATTTCTCTTTGAATAATGCATAATTGTCCCTTTACTCCTGTGCCATATCAGCAGTGACATTACTTTTGAACATTCACATCAGAATCCCTAAGGGCCAGACTTTCAAAGCTGAGCACATACACTTAAGGAGCAAAGGAAGAAAAATATCAGACAGTCACAGGTATTGAGATCCACAATTTTGTGTGTGCATAGAATCAGTCGTACAGGCTGTGTCATAGGTAAGCAAATACTAACTTCAAGTGCAGATACAGGAAGCATTTCCATATTATGATGTAGAACCTAGGAAGATGGCTAGGCCAAAATCGGGGCAGAGGTTACTGCTGCTGTTTTGACTTCTGTCCCATGGGGATTCTGTTCCAAAACTGTAATTTTAAAATCCCTGTCATGTTGTTTCAGTTCCTTCATGTTTTTCATATCTGGAGTGGAAAAAAAGGGGAAGGAATTGGCTGAATAGAAGCTAACAATGCTAAACAGATATCAGAATAAAAATTTTGCAAAGCAATATGAAAAAAAAAATCTTACTTTATTTTGAGTATAAAATCTTATACTCAAAAACAACACGCCTGTCAGAGAAATATATTTTCCATACACATCCATCATTAGGCATCATTGTAGTAGAACCATTAGAAGTGCCCTCTTTTTACCTACAGGCAAAGCACTTATGCTAAGCTGCTTCCATACATTTAAGGAATTGATTTCAACAGCACTCTGGTTTGGATTTCTTTTTTTTTTTTTTTTTTTTTTTTTTTTTTTTTTTGTAAGAAGGCTTCAGAATAATTTCTACAAAACCAACATGGATCATCTTTAATTACCGCATTGCAACCATGGCTATTTAAAAACCCAGTCTCAGCAAAGTAGATGACAAACATTAATGAGCAGTAATGCACACATGGTATTGTAAATGGAAGGATAATGAAAGCAATTTATTTGAAAATTAAAATATGATTAAGAATGGCAGCCTATACTAGGACCCAGATGCCAACAGAAAGCAACCAATGTGCAAGCAGACTGTCATTAATTTGGGAACCGTACAAAATTGCTTTCCTTTCTTTGACAGTTTTTAATATAAAGTATCTTAACTAATAGACAGCATGTATACACTGGAAGCCACAAGACCTATGGAGATTTTCAGAAGAAATAAAGAACACTACAGGGAAAGTCTCCAAGAGGAGACTCTCCAAGAGAGAAAGAGAGAGGGGAGTACATTTAGAGGATATTTCAAATTTTAGGTAGCATGAATTACACTCTGCAAAAGTGCCTCTCTACATTGACTCTGGAGAGACTGCCAGTTCCTAACTCACACTCAGCAGAGTGCCTAAAATGAGGTCAGGTGAGCCTAGATTGTATCTCCAACAGCAGGTGCTCACACCAGCACCTAATAGAAACAGGACACTTGGGGTAAGCCCAAAAAGCAGGTGCATTAGCTAAATGCATGCAGAGGAGGTCTAGAAGCAATTTAACTACAATAGTGTTCTCCTTCGCATGTGTTAAAAAGCCTTTCTGAGACTATGCAAATATGTTTAGGATCTAAACTGGTTCCATCTGTACAGTGTGGGATGCTAGTTCAAGTCTCCATCACTTCAAAGACCTCTGAACTTTGCTCCAAATCAGAGTATAGTATACCTTGAAAATCTGAATTAGTATTAGGTACTAAAATAAAAATGCTCCTCTTTGGTTTGGCTTTTTTTAAAGTGTCTGCTTCTCCCAAGTTGCCATTGACACAATAGCAATCTGCTGAGTACGGTTTGCTGTTTAGTTCTCATACGTACTCATATTTAAGCATTCAAGTTTGAAAATTTCAACCTAATTAACTTCATCAGAGGCAATATGTCAGAGCTGCCTGAACTCCATGACAAATTACTAGACCATACATCTCCAAAACCTACAAATATGTCACGATATACAAAAAAGTCATTGAGAAAGGTTTCTGTTTTTTTAAAAAATGTGATTAAAACACAAGAGGGAGCTACGCTGAACAAAGTCAAAGGACCTCTCTGTCTTGATGGTACTCAGCCCACTTGTTTTGTTCCAGCTGCAGCAGGTCAGGTATCAAACATTTATCGGTCTGATCTCAGAAATTAAACATAGTCTTTTGGATAGCTGGTCTCAGGGAGATGAAATAAGGACATGTATTCTGTTGCAAAAATCCACTTCATAAATGTGTTAACTTGTACCTAACACACCATAACCAGCTGGTCAAAAGAGGTGATTATCCCGCTGTCTTCACCATTGCTGCGGCCTCACCTTGGGTATTGTGTGCAGTTCTGGGCCCCACAAGTTAAGAAGGATGTGAAGGTCCTTGAATGCATCCAGAGGAGGGCAACAAAGCTGGTGAAAGGGCTGGAGGGAATGACGTATGAGGAACGGCTAAGGACTTTGGGCTTGTCTAGTTTGGAGAAAAGGAGGCTGAGGGGCGACCTCCTTGCTCTCTACAGCTTCCTGAGGAGGGGAAGTGGAGAGGGGGGTGCTGATCTCTTCTCCCTGGTATCGCGTGAGAGGACACATGGGAGTGGTTCACAGCTGCGCCAGGGGAGGTTTAGACGGGACACGAGGAAGGCTCTCTTTACCGAGAGGGTGGTCAAACACTGGAACAGGCTTCCTAGAGAGGTGGTTGATGCCCCAAGCCTGTCAGTGTTTAAGAGTCATTTGGACAATGCCCTTAACACCATGCTTTAACTTTGATCAGCCCTGGAGTGGTCAGGCAGTTGGACTAGATGATTATTGTAGGCCCCTTCCAACTGAAATAGTCTATTCTGAAGTTCAGCTTCAAAGTAAAACAGAATACTATGCTACTATGAATGGGATTTTGTTGTATATTTACTAAAATGTTTGTACAGTGCTTACAAGATATGTAGACTAAAGAAAATCAAGATAATCAGTCAATAGCTTCTTTCACTACACTTTCTTGAATAACTTTATATTTTACGTACATAAATCACTTACCCTCCTATTAAAAGACAGCCCAGAAAAACAAATTTCATCAATATGGCTCCCAAGAACTGCTATTTTCCATTGTATCTGAGGTCTGAGGAGAACTTCTTACCCAATACTTCTCTGCGCAGTAAACACAAACCCTCCTAGCAAGGCTATACACAATTGAACACTGCAGACATCTTCCATCCATTTTTGTCTTAGATGAGATATTACATATAATATAATAATTTATGTATGTGTTACAACTGTAGAAGTAAATATCTAATTATCTAAAACAAAACTGGCAAGTTTTCAGGGGTAACAGCTGAACCCCCGCTGAGCTGAACTGGTACCTGATCACTACTAACAGCACAGGAAAGACAAATAAAACAGTTTTATCTGTAGAACTCCACACCTTAACAAAAGGCTATTCCTTGGCCAGAATACATTTTTTCCCCCACCCCTTTTCTTTTGCCCTACTGTTCCATCGGTTTAGCTATTACTAAATTTTACAAAGATTCTTAGAATCTTCAGCTTCTAATTATTTCTTTTCTGTCAGTCAAGCCAATCACTCAACACATCTTAAAAACTGCTTCGATCTCTGTTTGAACAATGCCACATTTGGGTAGGTGACAAAGGCTAATCATCAATGAAAAAATATAAATAGAACCAATGGCTGCTTAAAAATATATTTTAATCCTTAAGAAATCCACCGGGATATTAACAAAAGGTGGTTTTGTCTGCAAAAAGGCATTAACATAGCCATTTATAGAACTAATAGGAAAGCGAGCACTGCTCCAGTAATAATGAAAGTACACTGCAGAATAACATTATGGAAATAGGATACCAAATTGAAGAATTGACCTTGGGGCCCTGGCTTATCCTGGATGAAGATGACTTGTGAAATGAAAATTTGGTTGTAATTTGCTCTTGCTTTCCCTAAAAGGTTGAAGGCATTTGTATTCCAAATGAATAAAACAACTGTTAATTTCTTAGCATTAGGCGGGGTGTTCTTAAATATAGTTATTTAAGTGTATTCAAATACATTTTCAAGTCTTATTTTTATTCTTAGAAAAACAGAACTGGTTTTCTGTGATTTGTACCATAGTCAATTTCTAACAGTTAATTTTTAAATCACTTCAGAGAGAAGTACCTGCTACAGCTGAATCAGTTGGATGCATTATACTTATGTATCAAGTGTTTATTCTTGATTTAACAGGATCCATTGGTCTGAGCATTTGATACTATAAGTGAACGTGAAATACATAATATGAGGACATTCCTTCAAATGATTGTATCACTTTCAAATAATGGTAAAAAATTATAATCTGGTATAGAAAAAATAAGAGCTAAAAATATGAGCTTCATAGCTTTGCTTAACATGAGACTTATTAAATAATGGCCATCAGTACATCCATTTCAGGCAATGGGTAAATATCATAATATGGTGGTTAAAGTGTCCAAATTGAAATAAATCAAAACAAAGCAGAAGTCACAGATAGATCATACTATACACAAAGTCAAAAATTTGCACACAGTACTGTCCTCAAAGGTATCAGGCATATATTAAATAGCACCAAGAACCAAAGGAAAGGAACATATGCTATAAGATCCACAAGTCTTCCAGCATGCCTTTTACACCAGTAGTTTTAATTATTGATATCATATTAGTGCCTAGCATCCTCAATAATTGTTCAGGGAATATGTTTGCAATGCAAACATACAAAAAAAAAAAATCCATCCATATATATATTTATGTATAGCTATATTTTATATGTGCATATATATTTTTAATATTATATATGCATATAAAATAAAATAGTAATTTAAAAACTCTCCCCCAAGGAGATTACGTTCATAAACCAGTATTTGTAGCATTCAGATATGGATACAAAAGTAAGATTTTGGCAATACCAGCCAGAATGACAAGCAGTAATAAACACAGTCCAGTTCCCTGAACATACTTTGTATGCTTCACGGAGAAGAATTCCAAGAAGGAATCGGAAGGACAGCTTTAAGTTGGCTCATGAATGGTTACAAAACAGCTTCTGTCAAACATGGGGGATATAAGGCAGAAGGGCAAAGGTGCTTATTTGAAAATGAATACGAAGAAGATAAAGCCTGAGGTAACTGGTAAAACAGAAAAAGGAATTAAAACCTGTATTATGTATAAGAAATAAGCCTAATACATTCTGAGCCTGTATTCAGGAGGAGAAAAATTCTCAAATTACATGTCTAAACACAGAGATTCTAAATTTACTATGTATTTTACCAAATTTCAAATTAAAAAAACCCATAATTTTCAAATTAGCAACCTCTTACAAAATCTTACTGTTCAGTATATTATTGATTTTCTTCTGTTTAGCAAAGTGGAATCAAGCACAAACAGTGAAAACCTTTCAGAAATCCCTGATTTCTAAGAAAATATTCAGTAGCTGTTTACCAAGCTTTTTTAAAAAAAAATCATTGTTTCATTCTACAGTAGATTAATATTTGATCAACTGCTTTACATCAGAGATAACATAAAGTAAGACAATTTATATTTCATGTGCTCATCAAGCCACTGTCCCAGTCTAAGAGAGACCCCAACAGCTCTGTATGCACTGGTCAGCTGAACCACACTACAGAACCCTCCTGGGCACTGGCATTTGGCCTGCATCGGCAATATGTTAGAAAGGTCTTTGGCATGGTTTCATCCCAACTAATACTCTTCCACACTAACCGTATGGATAGTTCATGAGCTACAACATTCAAGACACACTTTTAGGAGGCAGTGTATATCTGTCCACCTGTTGACCAGAGATGGATCACTCTATGCTGCTCAGATGCAGGGCCAGACAGTGGGCCCTGGTCATTTTTGCAGCCCATATAGCCACGTATTTTTAAGAACGCACAGCATAAACAGCAGTGGATATTGATTCTCTTAAGATTTTTTTTCTTGAAACACCTATGCATTTCACAAGCATCTGAGACCATTAACAGAAGTGCACTTTTGTGTAACAGACCACGTAGCAACTGAATTTAAAGCCAAATGTAGAATAAGAAGAATGAAAGGAACTTCCTCTAATATATGTCGCACGTGACAAAATTCCTCTGATAAAAATTTATCAGACTTCATCTTCAAGACATTTCTCACTTTTTCCTTCAAAGTTCCTACCTGAAAGGTGGGGTCCAGAGACCAAAGTCTTGGAAGGATCCTCTAAGTCTCATTCTGAACCTACCCATGAGTCATTAGTACCGACCTGTTCTCATGCTAATACTGGCCTTTAGCTTAAATAGCTCTTTTCTCTCTCTGGTATTTTATCAATAACATACATGATATCAGCTGCATCATCAGCTGATCATCTCTCTGGCTTAATCTGCAAGGCTAGATAGGATGTCCTCCTCTAGTTTCCTCACTGATGAGAGGCTTGATTCTCTAATCTTGTTAGTAGCCCTTTTTCTGCACACACTCCAGTTTCAACTAAATCTTCTTCAATACATTGGAAAGAAAATGTCCATGTGAGCATTCCAGGAGACCTCTTATTATGGCTATATACCCTGCTACTTCTTTATCTCTGCCTCCATGTGCCTAGATAGATGCATACAAAAATTATTCATGGTCTTTCATGGTAACATCATAATAAGGATGTGCAATCATCCCACAGCTGAAAAAAATATTCAGGCCTTTCTTTTCCTCTGCCATTTCCAATGTTCTAATAGTCAAGCTTTTAGTCCTCAACTGTATGACCTTTCACTTTGTACTGTTCATATGACTCTGTAACATGCTACTTCTCAGAGCTACACGTTCTTTTCAGTGTAATATTCCTCTTCTCTTTTTACCAAGAAAGTAGCTCAGTTTTCTGTCAGCACTATCTTAATATTTGTCCTAAAGTCACTAATAAAAATATAAAGTGAGATCTTTTACAAAATCTATTCTTCAGAAATTCTTTTGCAAAGCTCACTCCAAGTACTTCTCTCATCAATACTACCCATTACCATATTCTATTAAGACATTGTATTCACTTTACAATTCCTTTTGTAGTCTCTGTACTCTGAAATTTAAATAAAAGTTTCTCATACAGACCAACCAAGTGCTTTACTGAAGTCCGGTTGATGCCATTGCCACCATTTCCTGTCTAGAAAGTTAGCTCTCCTTCAAAAATATAAGATGACAAAACAAAGCAAACCTTTTCAGGCCACTGGTATGATGCCTCTTGGGTAGAATCATAGAATCGTTTAGGTTGGAAAAGACCTTTAAGATCATCAACTCCAACCATTAAAGATTTATACTGTCTTCTTGCCGTTTAACTCAGATAAGATTTACAGGCTTGTGTTTGCCTGACTCACACTCTCTGCCTTTTAAATATAAGCAATACTGTCTTTTCTCCACTCTCTGTTGCTGTGTTTACAATACTTGCTGCCAGACCCACCAGTTTGTGTGCCAGTTCTCTCAGGAAACTGTGATGGAGATTATTCAGCATCAAGTCCCTTAAATGGGTTTTACTTTAGTTATAGTAATTTCCATTTTTGCTAATGGTTACTCATGTCTGTTAACACCAATCTTATAAAAATCAAGGCAAAGTACTAACAGAGCCATAGGACTGTCTTATTTGAAAACTTTCATCAGCATGAAAGTAGTTCAGGTGGTAAATCTGTTGCTACATTATTACCTGGTGAGGGGTAATTTTATGAACTAAAGCTTTGTTTGTATATCTCCTGTCCATTTACAAGGCCACATTTTGAATAACGACTTCCAGACAGATATTCTAGTAACACGTGGTCTGAGCAGCCACAGCCATTAACTAGGCAAAAGAAAAAAATACATGTAAATATATATATACAGTCTGATAATTATATTAAGTTTCTTGCTCTTATTTAGAAAATTAATCAGGAAAACATTAAGGGAAAAGAATCAGAAGAGGTCTGATGGAATAACAATGGGGCCTCTCAACAGATTTCACAGGCTGAAAGAAAAGTCTGATACGCAGATGCCCCTAAGAGCATTCTGTGTTTCTAACACAGGCACTTCTTCCTACTCAGCAATCACCTCTCGGTCTTTTCCAAAATACACCAACTGAGCTTTTGGCAAGACACACAGGAGCTTGCAGCTCTGCACACTCACAAATCGGCATCTCCTTTCCAGTACTTGCACACCTACTAGTTTTTCTGGAAACCACAATAGCAAAGGTAGTTAGCATGATATCTGTGTCTTTCCGATAGGGTTGCACTTAAAAATATTTTAATACTTTCTTTAGAAAACAGATGTAACTATTACAAAACAAGAGAACACATGTAGAGTGATCTAAATACAGGTATTTCTCACATCAGTTTATATATTTTGCTACCAAGTAATGGTATTATGTCAAAAAGTTCTCAAAGAAATGTTTCAGATTTGATTCATGCAAGTACAGAACATGCAAATTCCTAAACAGGATTATAATATATGAAGTCTACTTATCATGTTTCATGGTAAAGACCAGCAATGTGGTCAGGAAGAAATTTCGTCGCTGAAATTTGCGTGTGGACTGAAAAATGTATTGTTTGTTGAACCTCAAAGCACTCCTTTTTTGTTATAGCAGAAAGAGAACTGCTAATGATAAAAGCATACATTCATTCTTTGCTGGCTTGCTATTTCAAAGATAAGAAACAAATAGAGAAAAAAATCCCACAATTTGTTAAAAATCTGAGCTATAGAATATTTCCTCTCTATTTCAATTTAATAGCATTTTTATTACTAGACTTAAGCCGGAAGTCTAACTAAAACAAATAAACCCATGAAAAACAGAACCGACAAAAATAAATGACACAAAAAGCTCTCAACTCTCTTCAGTGTTCAGAAAAGTGAATTAACATATTTATTGAATTACATTGGCAATGAAGACAGCAATATATTGAAATTCATTGATTTTTTTTTTCTTGACTTAAAAGCAACACAGATGCTTATTACAAAACAGCAGTTCCTCTTCTCATTTTTATCAACCCTTTTTTAACAGCCACTGACATTGACAGTTTCGAGCTTAATTGTACATTCAGCATGTACTGTTAATGACATTAGATAAATGGATCACATCAGAATGCAGTATCGTCAAAAGAGACCACGTGCCAATCTTACAAATTTAAAATCAAACAAGCCACTCTGTAGACCCTGACTCTTCAAGTTGTTTATCAACTGAGTACTAGAGAATATTTTGAATGTCATTATACATCAAAAGATGAAAGATGTGCCTACCGCAGCCCATGTTCCATTTATACAATGAAATTTAATTACATGTTATAACTATGCTGTCTTAGAACTATGGTAATTAAAGGGGTACAGTACATTGGTGTTTTATTCATTTTTAAGCCCTTATTTTCAGAGGGCTTAACTCAGCCATGCAAATTTACTCCCTTATCAAAGGGACGAGTCTGTCACAAACACAGCAATGCTTGCTGCAACTATGCTAAAATATAGTTGAAACTTATTTGCAGCATTGTCGGGGATGTTGTTAGAATGAACCTAAAAAAATCTTCTCCATTGCAATATATACAGACTCGGAATAACAGCTCTTTAAAATATCAGTTTATGTTTACAAGAATGTTTTGTTTGTATACATCTCTAATAAGACCTGTGAGCAAAATACTCTCAACCTCATGCAAAATGTCTTTCTGCGAGCCCATTATTAGCACAAGTAGTGAGCCTCCCAAATAATTAAGAACCTTTTTGGAAGCATGAAATCTAGGTCCTTAAGCAGCAGGGTGTTTGGATAAAATTTTCACCTGTATAGCCAGTTGCAAATTACAATCCTCTGCATCTACATGGGCGTCCGAGCAAGACCCGGTGGCTGAGTGGAGGCAGCTTAATTGACTGGCTGTACTCCACAGGAGCAGTGAAGACTAGCTTGGAGAGGTGCCGAATTAACACATCTCACAGATTTCCCAGTCCTCACTCATTCTCTGCTTTATAAAACCAGCCCTGCCCCCACAAGTCTTCCGGACACCGTAGATTATGCTGGCCGTCTTCTTATGTGCGGTAGCATAGAATATCCAGATCTATCTTCCAAGATGCATACAGCCACACAGTGAAACAAGCGCTGTGTTTCCTGCCTAGGCAAACTCTCTGTTCGTGGTCTCATGCATTCTTGGATTTCCAGTGAAAAGGGAAGCAAATCCATAGTATCAATTCCCCATAAACTATTCGTGTTACCTTCACTAGCCAAATCTGATATTTTACTTGTTAATGCAAGGCTACTTAAAACGTGTCAGTGACAAGTTTTCAGGGAGTCTAATCTCACTAGAATTATTGCTTCCACTCAAGTCACAGAGTGTAAGATGCGTGGCATTTCTTGGGGTAGGATGTTTGGCTAATACTTTCCCCAAAGGTATATACAAAATACAGTTGCACAAAGCACCAATAAAAATAACTTTATCCTCAATCCACTGAACGAGGCATATGATTTCCTATAAGCAGTCATCCAGTGTAGCAAAATCCTGTGACAACCAACAAAAGGGGCAATTTAAGGACGGAGCATTGCCTTGCTTCTGCAGATCTAAGACTTATTTTAAGCTTTTTTTTTGTGTGCGATCAAATCAGCATCAACCCAATTATGCCTAAGGTCTATCTTCTTGTTAGACGGCAGGGTCAGTCACAAATGAGCAGCCTCTTGCAATTTTCCATCAAATCAGCTCTGTAATTTGAGAGCTAATGCAGACATCTCATGAAAACAAATCATCAGACAGTGTCGGTTCTCCCCCTCCTTCCCAAAATGAAGCATTCGGAGGGATTTGGGTTTCTCTTTTAAAAGCCAATTCTCATCTCCATGAAAGCCAATGCAATCTATAGCAAACAAAAGTCAGTAGTAATTTTTAGACCTTCATGAATATTTCAAACCTCTGTGCACCTTTTCTCCAAAAGCATTCTCACTTTGTTTGGTAAAAGACAGATTATCAATTTTAAGTACAAAATGCACCCTGTAAGTAAAGGTATTTTGCAAGAAATGAGACATTTGCATGAAACTGCAAAATGCAAATCCATAGTCATAAACTTACTTTCCAAGAGCTCAGCACCATTACAATAAACACATTCATGAAAACAAAAAAAACCCCAAACCACTTTTATGTTAAGTGCTCTTCATAATTCATAAATAACTAAAATCTTCAGAAAAAGCTGGTTACTTCCAACAGGGGGAGAAAGAGGCTGTGCATAACGAAGTACAGACAAAACCAAACTTGAGCTGTTTCATCCACCCAGCCTCTGCCTTCTTTCTGACAAACTAAGCCACTGAATCTGTACATCTAAACTGCCAAAGAAAACAGTAGGATGATAAGGAAGATCCCTAAATTATTCAAAGTGGTTTCTGGGCTTCAAAAGACTCCTTCACTTTGTTCCTTTTTATATCTACAGCTATTTAAGTTTGCCTCTGGCTCTGACACAGGCAGCATTGTGCCTGTGATGTTGAAAGAGAGGAGCGATTCTGTAAATTTGGGCAGACGCTTCTCCAATTGGAGCCCACGAAGAACAAGACGGCCACTTTGGCAGGTCTTGGGATGCAAGGACTGTAACTCTAAAGGAGTCATTCCCTTCCCCCTGCCTTTCTATTTCCAATTTGTCCCACCCTATAGCACTACTACATATGCCAGATGGAACTTGTCAATCTCTCTGAGGATCAAAAAGTAAGATGTTATTAACATATGCTTTTGCTGCTTAATAGAATATAGACAGTGCTCCCAAAGGGGGCCTGAGGCTTCTAAAAAGGAAAAAGATACCCGAGTCAACATCCTGCCCTAATTCACAGGTCTACTGCTGGTAGAGCCCACGAGTGTTACACTGCTTTTTTGTGCTTCTCTAATGTCAGCAGCCTCACTCTTAACGACAGACAATAGGCTGACAGAGACACCGAGCTTAGGAAGGTGTAGAGATTTCTAGCACATTGCCTCTTGGATACAGATATCTTTTTATTCTCATATCTGCAGAAAAGACTGAGGAAATAACCTTCTAAGTTCTGCCAGCTGCTGGCAAAAGGCTCCTGAGCATACAGCCTTTCATACAGACTCCCACTGAAGTCAATGGGATCACTCACATGAATGCAAAGTTGCTAAATCAGGCACTCAAGAGGAATTGAAAAGCCATCTGCTAATTAACTTAAAAATCTATTTTCATCAGATATGTGAATATACTGTATGCGCTCCTCTGTGTACTCCTCAGATTTAGATCCCAAAATGGAGAAAAAGACTGGGACCTGAAAACTGGCAGTTGCGGCGAGGATTGGGACCTCATACCAAGAAAAGAAAATATTAAAGCAAGAGCTCATAAAAACTTTTTTCTTCAGCTAACTACTCATAATGTAGTGCAACCAGTGTAGTCTAGTTTAATAAGGAGTTCGCAATTTGACCCTAAATTCATTATGTGCACAGCATTGCTGCCAAGGGGCCAGTGAAAGCAGAACAGCAGCTCTGTGGAGAATTCAGACTCTGTTGCCCTTGGAAAGCAAAGGTCTTGGAAAACTGGCTGTGACTCAAGGCCGGATCGCAAGTATGGTCAAGCAAAGGATATGGTGCCCTGCACATCAACACACGCACTCACCTCAGCTACCACCCAATTCCTGAATAATTTCCACACCTACAAACAATATGGAAAAGGGCAACAGAAAAAGAAAATACTCCATCACCCCCCAGGAAGATAAATATTTTGTTTTCTTCCTATTAGAGTCCTTTAAATCTGTTTTTCAACAGCAGTCCAGCTCTGTGTCTGCTTCCACTAGCAGTAACATCAGTGAGCTAAGACTTATAAGAAGTAAAGGTTGCTTTCTCAGATAAAAGGGATTTTCTAATGTCTGGCCCTCTGGATTTTTCTTGTGTAGTTGTTTGGCATTCAGAAACACTGACTGGTTATTTCAGTTCCAGGAATATCAAGAAGAAATTTTATATTTTAGCAAGGATACCGGCATGCTCCACACGCTCAGTGGATCCCTGCATGCTCTCCCTGTATCACTGCAATAGATTCAGAATCAAAATACTTATATGTAAGCCTTACAAGCAGGCTTAACCTTTCCAACACATATACCACAGTAATGTTCATACACAACATTTTATGTATGTATTAATGAGATACGATATTGTCTATACAAGCACATGTTATGTATTGCATATATACAGAATACCATAGCCACAAATACTACATACCCTTACCATAATGCAAGCTAACATTCAAATGACAGCAGTTTTGGAAATATCAGTCCAGCACCAGCAGCTTCTACCTACATGCAAGAATGAAAACCTTTTAAATGAGCTTCTTGGTGGGCCTGCTAAGCTGGACACTGCAGATATCGATCATCCAAAAGAGATACTGACCTATAAAGACGATAGATGCCAGATCATCATGTTATAATATTTTTAAACATAGATTTGAGGCAGGTTTGAATATTTTAATGATTCTGAGTCCTTGACTGTAGAATATCTAGTAACTAAATATTTATCATTAGATTTCCAATGACTTTAAGGCCCACAATGAAAGTGAGTTCGTTAGTAACATTTTGCAACAGTCATTTTCTGAGCATGTGGTGTAACATATAGGTTAGCAACTTTCATTTGGGAATGAGCTTTCTGTCTGCATCCCAGAATTACTCAGCAGCGGCCAAAAGAGGACAAATCACCCAAGTGAAGATGTAGCTGTGGCACAATTTCTATCATGACTCTATTCATGGGAAAGAGGGACGAGGGGAGAAAAAAAGCAGCAGGAGTTGATACAGCCTTTATGGCCAGGGGCTGTGCCTCCACCTGCATTAAAAGTCATGTCTCTATTTCTAGCACCCTGGATTAATACAGATACCATCTGACTTGCCATTTATTTATTCGCACTGAGTTTCAATCTACAGGGTGCAATAAGAACAGAGTACTGGAGGGTTATTTAACACTGAAGATGACAAGGCTGCCAGCAAAAAACACCCAGTTTTCTGTAAACTAAGCCAATAAGAAGTGTTCTTAAAATTATGCCAATCATAGTTCCTTTTCTTGGATATTTCCTTTCTATATCAGACGTCTAACTTTTCTTCTTAGGCCCTAAATCTTCTAATCAGATTGTGCTGATAAACTCCTGAATTTGAGCAAAGGCCCTTTAAAACCAACAAAACATCATACAGATTCCCACTTGGAATTGCTGAATCAAGGTTTTTGATGAGGCACCGACTAATTCCAAATTGGTGAGCAGCATACCGTAACTAAGGGCTGACAATAAGCAGTATTGCTACATACGGCAAGAAATGCCCAGGTCCTGCCACTAAATCCATTTATTGTACATCTCTTGTGGCAACATCTGAACCTCAGGAAAAAATGTACTTTGACCACATTGCTCTAATATTGCAAATTACCAAGTAATTATGATCAAAACAATCTGTGGATTTTATTACCCATATGTACGAGTTCTCGACATACAAAGATTCAGAATGGGAAATAACCTTTATTGACCAAATGACAAATGCGTAGGACTGAGCCCTTTTGATATATTGTTTGAAACAGGGAGAAATATTCTCATGAAAATTCAAAGTTGTCACCTAATTGAATATGAAGTAAATAATTCTTCTCTTGCATGGTCTTTGTCTATCTTCTAGGGACATGCTGAGAATGAATCTCTAAATATAAGAAATATTCATATATATAGATCTAGAATCTACTCAGGTTATAGGGTGAGGAAATTCAAAATAACAGCAATTACGTGCAATGTAAAAATACATTTCTAGTTGCTCTGGCAGTACCTTATAGAAAATTTGCAAACATATGCAATTTATAGACTGTAACAACAACTGAAAGCAAAATAACATTAATCTAGGAAAAAAACAACCCTGCCATTGTCAGAGCCACGATACAACTGTAATTCCAACAGGTTAAGATGAAGATATAATACAAAGGAAAGCACTAATATTATTTGCTTTTTCTCAGATCCTTTTTTCCTCTCAGTGGCTTCTGCCACTACGGTTGCAATATCAGTTATTTTCCAATCTTTTGCAGATGGAAAAGGGGGATGGGGAAATAAAACATCTCTTATTTGCTCATGTTTGGACTTTCAATATTTTTTCCCTTGATAGGTTCTCCTTTGAGCAATAGCAGTGTCAATTCCCCAGGGGCAGAATTCAGGTCTCAGAAATATGTACACAGCATACAAATCTTCCATAATGCTTTTTCTAATAGTTTGTTAAACTCCGAGAAATGTTATCTATGGAAATATATATATATACACACATTTCCTAAGCCCAAAACCAGGTACTGATGCCATCTGCATTAAGCCATAATGAGTCACCATCCCTGGAGGTATTTAAAAGCCATGTAGATGTGGTGCTTAGGGACATGGCTTAGCGGTGAACTTGGCAGTGCTAGGTTAACGGTTGGACTTGATGATCTTAAAGATCTTTTCCAACCTAAACAATTCTGTTCTATAACAACCATTTATTAGCTTTACAGAAAATGCTCATAGGTTATACACAAATAACTAAGTTTGAATAGCTCCTGCCAAGATGAATACAACATCTACCAACACGCAAGACTTCTCTGTGCAGTCCCCAGAAACTGTCTTCCAAGTCCACATGGCAGCGTGCACAAGCTGCAGCCTTGTGAAATGTTTCAGAAATTACTGGGTAGACCTGACTACAAACTTCCACCTTTCTACACAGCTGAGAAAGCCCTCTTTGCAAAACTATCCACCAGCCTGCCTCGAGTCTGAATTTATTCCCAGTGTCATGGAAGGGTGGTTCTGCTTCCATAACCTGTGAAGCTCTAGATCATTTTGCCAATTAGTATAAAATGTTGTGCTGAATTTGTGATGTGGAGTGTAAGAATGGAGCAGTCACCACAGTGGTCACAAAACACCCAATAATGGAAAGAACTTCTAAGTGCTCCTGATTAGAGTATAATCTGCTGGTGCACAAGCACTAGCCTGTTGAGATTATAAAATTAAACACATCAGACTTTTTCTTAGTACGTGCCAATGTTATACCATCCAGAGTGAAGCTGGTTTTCTGGGCAGACTGCTATTAAATCAAGTCTGAAGGTTTGCAGTAGCAAAAGCACCCTGCTGACAAAAATTTCACCTGCATGTATTGTTCTCAATTTTCAAAATAACCTGCAACATTTTTAGGAAGATAGTTTCCACTAGCTAAAATGCAAATGTTAAAAAAAATGACAGCACCTACGTTGGTATAATTCCAGCTTACTTCCGAATAATATTTTAACTCTAGATGTTTTGTTCTATAAAATTGTTTCAACAACCATCCCAAGGTCTGCATACCTTTTTTTTTTCCATATATACTTCTAATAAGCATTGAACCCTGCTTCTCCTTCTGGATCTTGCCCCTCTATAATTCATTAGTTTAGTTTGAAGTCACAGCCTGCAGATGAGCAACATAAGCATTTTATTGACCAAAAATTATTCCGGTATTTTCCGAGAGAGGTTTTACATAAGTTGAAACACTTTATTGAAATTATTTAATAGGTATAATTTATCACTAGCAATGAGTATTAGAATTCCATATTCTCATCCTTTACAAGTCATTAGCTGGAGACAGCAAAGCATGCATCTATGCCTTTAGCTTGGCTCACCTGCAGAAACAGTCCTTGTGAACTACATATCTAAAAGCATTTTCTTATCCTAGAGTGGAATTCATATTCAAGGCACTCATTTAGAGCCAGAACTGACAAATTTAATGAAGCAGTTCTCTATGCAACATTGTCTCAGAGGGATCTCTGAACACCACCCCACCAGAGAAGAAGTTTACAGCATGAATGAGAGTAACATAGCTGAAATACAGCACAATGCCACTAACAGCAATAAAAGTTCAAAATAGCCATTAATTTTGTTATTCTAAGCCTGGGTATTTGAAAATAGCATATACACTCAGAGAATAAATACTTTTGAATGCCTTCCTGGTTCTTTGGCCTTTATATATAACCCTGACTGACAAAACACTTTTCAATGTTATTAACGCATGATATGCAAACTAGATACAGATATAGACATGATGGGTTGGAGCATTGTAATTAATCTGGTAAAAGTGCAAAGTCTGTCATCAGGTACTGTACATACCGATAGGATTTTTTTTTTTTTCTTTGTTTTCAAATCATCTACTTTCAGAGAAAACATAGACGGCAATTGCCAGAGCTATGGCTTAGACTGAGATGTTGCAGAAAGTGATTATGGCTATTAACATAGAGTGATCAGAATAGCATGTTCTCAGGTGTGCTTTCCAATTCAAAGAGGCACTTGAAGTTTTGATGGAAATTTGCTTGAAGCACAAGACAACAGTACTAAAATACTGTGAAAGATTATACTCTCGATTAAAGATCAAAACTTCTAAATGGAAAAAAAGATTATGGCTACTTTATATTGGTCTTATGAAAACAGCCACTCTGAAGGAATTATCGGAGCCAGCCACACATACCAAAACAACATGATCAGTTGAGGAACAAAGCCCATGTTGCTCTCACAACATGCTAGTCCTGAGCCACCATGCTAAAAAACCACATGACCTAAACTGATGCGCTGAATGAAGTAGGCATCCATTATGTATTTCCTGGAGATATTATCTTCCTTTACCTTAATTTTATATACAGTGTTGTCACACAAAAACGTTGGCCAAGTCACATGGTTTAATGGAAATCAGGGTTGAAGTGGTTTATTGATTTATTAATGGTACATAATTAACCAGCAATCAGTGAGCTATATATTCAGGATCAATATCAGCAAAAGAACAGCTAAACCACGGTATCAGGCACTTACAAAATTATAGCAAATGCTTACAATTTTCTAAATACCCTTCTGCTGCTAGCCCCAAAAATTTCTAATACCCAGGGCCATGTTCACACAGTTGCCTGCACATGGACAACCTACTCGCAGGCAGTATATGAGGATCTCCCTCTTCTGGGATGCAGGTTCCCATTTATAACCACCTCCTTCGGGCAATGTGGGGGCTCCAGCTCTGTGCATACCTGTCCTGCTTTCTTCAGTTGAATAATTTGCAGGCAGTGAACAAGATCTCCCACAGCCAGGTCTGAATACTCAAGGTGGGTCCCAGCACTGCTGGATACCCACTACCTTGTCAGAAAGGATGCACCATCCTGGATGCAGGTTGTGATGCTGGTGGGGCAACCTCCAGCACTGGCAAACCCCATTTTGATGCTGCTTTGTTCCCATTTCTCTCTCCCCACTGTAGCAAGGTCTCATGCTTTTTTTACACTTCTTTTCAAGCTATCTCTTTTTTCTTTTTTTTTTTTTAAGCTCCCAAAAGTCTCTGGATAACTCTGTGGTTACCATTTAAACCAGCTGATAGTCCTGGTAAGCAAGCTTTGTTCTTTTTAATTTCTGCTTTAGCACTACCAGTTTTTGGGCAAACATCCTCTAAAGCAGTTTTGGGTATTCCATTCACGTACACTGTTTACCCTTGCATTCCTCTCTGTGGTTACCCAGGCCATGTTACTAAGAGAAGGAGCCACGCTGACTCCCCCATAAGAGTTACCAATAGGTGATTATACGTAATAAAACTACTTTTGCTGGGCATTAGACAGGAGATGTGATAAATGAGCTGAAGCTTAATGGTTGAGTTCAACCAGATTGCAACAATGTTTATGGCTAGACATGTCATAGAATCATAGAATGGTTTGGGTTGGAAAGGTCCTTAAAGATCACCTAGTTCCAACCCCCCTTCCATGGGCAGAGACACCTTCCACTACATCAGGTTGCTCAAAGCTGCATCCAACCTGGCCTTGAACACTTCCAGGGATGGGGCATCCACAACTCTTGGCAACCAGTTCCAGTGCCTCACCACCCTCATAGTGAAGAATATAACTGTTTAGCCCTCAAAAACAAATTAGTAAGAATTAATACGACAATGAGAAAGCTTTTAGAGTTAGATACTAGTTCATAATAATGCTGTTAAGTTATAACATGGTACGAATTAAGCATAGATTCACCACCCAGTGACATTTTATTCAACAACAAAAAGTAAGAAAGAATGCCTGCAGAAACACTGATGTCAGAAAAACTGGCAAAACACAGATATATAAGACAACACTGAAGAAAAACCAATGTTTTCAGGATCTAAGAATTGAGACAGTGTGCATGTGCAATAAAAATAAAACAGTCACTTGCCACAGATGACTTTCTAAGAGGATGCCCTTTGGTCCTGCAATGTTAGTATACTTCATGAATACATGCAACCTTTGGAGAAAATATTGCTTATTCTTCAGGATAAAGGACACTGAATCTGCTTTTTCACCTGAAAATATCTCAGAAAAGTATCAATAATAAGATAAGAAAGATGAGAACGATGATGCACATCAGTGCAAATGGATAAACGAACTCTTGATACTTCAAAGATAGCTCGAAAAGCAATCAACAGGGCAAAGAAAGGACCTCAACATAATTACAAAGTTCAGTCATGAGATTAGTTACAGGCATTTCAAATTTTCTGTTGTATGATTTTATGTCATAAGTGAGTACAGTTCAAACTGAAAAGCTTACTAGTAAGGAACACGTGAAATTTGTTTTCAAAAGTCTCATATAACATAGAAGTCCAGGTTATATACAACGAGTGAACAGAGACACTCAATGAAGCACATCTGCCAAGTGACCTGTCCGAGGATGATTCCTGACCACATCTTTTCCATTTGCTAAAGCAGCATTTCTCCTCTAACAACAAGGTCCTCACCAGCAAGGCAGGAGAAAGTAGGGGAGGTTTCGAACCCAAGTGAAGACATACTGTCAGGCCCTGCAGCTCCTGTGCACAGCCTGCACGGGTGTCAGAGCACCACACTCACCAAACTACCCTCTGAGGATCCTAGAGATGACACGAAGGGATTCATTTCCTATTGATGCTTTTAAGTGGTTCAGGCTTAGCTGATGTCTCCCCATAGGGAACTGGTTCCCATTCACCTGTTACCATGGCCCTGTATCTATTCTGTAAGGGCACCTCTGTAAATAGATAGCTTCCCTCCTCCTGGAAATCACAAGTTTCCAACCTCTCCCATCTTAAGAGTCTCTGGCCTCCACCCATTAAGGTCCAGCCATCCCTCTAGCCATTCCTCCTTCCGTGCAACATAGGGTTTGGGCTTTTGCCCTGCACAGTCTCTGCAAAAATCCTGCTCATCTCCATAGATGAGACAGCTACACGCTGTCTCCTGCAGCTCCTTTGCGTGGTGGCTCTGTGGCTCAGTGTCTCAACCAGAGCACCCCTCTCACCGGGAAGGCCACTTCACTGCCAGCCCCAGCCCTGGCAGAGGCACTGGGCAGTCTACACAACCCGAGACCTGGATGGCTGAATCCTTCACCTGGAGCTCCCTTTTGATGTGACAGGGTGGCTGGTCCAGCAGATGCTGGGGAATGCGCCCTGGGGCACATCACTGTGCAGTCCGAGATCATCTTCGGCAGTACTACCAGGTCCATTTGCAGCCTCTTATAGGGAAACTGTCACACAAGCAGCTGATTTAGCAGTTCAGTTCCCTGTGCATCCTTGTATGTAAATACTTTTTAAAAAAATAAAATAAAACATATACAATAATTCTACACTTTTGGGAGAGATGAAAATATAGTAGATGATCATTCTCAACTCCAAGAGTTGTTTTTGCAGAAACCCACTCACATGTAAGGTACCTAGAAGCCTGAGGGGTTGAAAAATAATTTTTTGTACACCGTGTTGACAGTTTCAGCCTTATTCTCCCTGGTCTCCCATTTCCCAATTGGTGAAATATCACTTTTCCCCATTGAGTAAACTCATTAATCTTATTGAAAAATGTGAATAGTACAGTAGTGACTGACATTGAAATGCTTAAGAGTAAATTAGTAGTTATGTATTCAGCATACGGTGTGGATATGACATTCAGTATACACAGACTGATGAAAATAAAAATAAATATGGGATAGGCACTATTTATTGAGCACAAAGAGACACCCTCAGATGCTTACATTCAAATAGCTGTTTAAATGTGGACTTACATAAGCACAGGTCTGGTCACATAAGTGCTTTTGTGGATCTTGTCCCCTGATTCTCAACCCCTTTCAGATATGAAGCCATGGGGCAGAAAACTGCAGTTCTTTTTCCCACTCATGCCCAAAGTAAGTCACTTCTGACTGTTAGATAATGAATATCACTTGTGACATCATCCTAAAGGGTAAGCAGCGATTTATATTTATATGAATAGACATGGAGGACAAATATGACCTATGGAAATATGCTGAATGTCTTCATGTGAAAACCAGAACTCTAATATTAACAGAAAAATTATCTCTCTGAAAGATATTTTCTTACAACCCAACCGGTATCAACATACACATCTGCTAACATTTGCGTTGGGTAACTAGATTTACACACCTGATCATCTTTCAAAAGGGCAAATGCCTCGGTTTCATCATCAATATAAAAATACTTGAAAGCAAAAAAAAAAAAGTTTTAAAGTTTCAGATTATAGATCTGCTAAACTGGTTTGGAAGCCAGCAATGTAAAAACTCAATTTCTAAAACTCTCTGTTGTTTTGAAACAAAGAAATATCATTATTGTTACCTATTTAATTTAAACAGACTGTGGCTTTATTTATGTTGTCAGGGAAATAGATTCAGACCATGGTGTACACTTAGTAAGTAAACATGTCTGACGGAAAAAAAGCAGGTCACCAGTGCGTAAAGTGGATTTGGGAACTGTTTAACTATGTTTCTTCTCGATATTCATTACAGCAAAGCACCCAGGGCATCTATTTGACTTTACATTGTTTATTGCAATTTCTTCTCCTAAGAATTTTGACCTTGACAACTAGAAGTTATAGTACCACCCCTCCAACCAAACTCACTCACAGGAGTAGTGGTCACATTCAATGTGGCTGTGGGATCCGAGTTAGAGTCTAACAATACTCAGTACTAAAATGCTTCTGGGTTTTTGTCTTGACACTAAAGAGTCACAGTAACACGGCATACAAAAATCACTTTGATAGAGACTGGCTTCTTAAATAATTTGATAAAGAAATTGTTCTATTCACCCCAAACTATATCAGCATGGAAAAAGTACAGAGGAAGGGTAATCAACTTTCATGACATTGCATATGGGTATGAAATAGAATTCTGGAAATTCTAAATTTTGGAGTTTAAGCAGCAGAGTATTCAGTTGCATTTTTTCTTTTTTTCATGGCTGTTTTCGTTGTTTTTGTTTGGTTTTTTTTAATGAGTTCAACCTTAATTATCAGAATTAAACTCTGTTAATTAGGAGACCTCTCTGACTATCAAAATAATTCTCCTATGTTTAAACCACTCTTAACAAAAGGCATGGTAGCTAGGAGAAATATGTCAATACTGTAACTCAATGGAAATGAATCCAAACACCACTGAAACTCTCCTTTTCCCGTATATTCTTCGTCTTGCTCAGGAAGGGTTTATTACACTGTCAGTGAATTAATCACTTCACTTTCCAATAGGCAATGTTGGGCAACTGTTAATTTCCAATTATTAAATAATTTCATAAGCTAGAAAATAAACAAGTGCACGGGGTTTTGTTATTGCTGTTTTTCCCCAATGAGCAGTGAGGGCAAGAAAAAGGAATGGGAAGACAAACAGAACAAGAAATAAAAGAGTAAGAAATGGTATGCATAGACACTGCAAGATTAATATGCACAAAAGAAATGAAATCTTTCCAACCAGCAGCAGCACTTCGCATCACACCAGCCTAACTACCTTGAGAAAAGCCAGCTCAGGAGTTATGAAAAAGACAGAAGAAATAGCTTCAGTGTTCTGAAAACTTTTCTAAGGTAAGAAAGAAAATGAAAGTGGTAAGATAAAAGATCTGAGCATAAGTTTTATCTTTTGCTCTTGACTTGACTTTTCTGCCCTTGACTTTTCTTGCCTGTGAAATTAGATCTTGCTCTTGACTTCTCTTTACTGATGGTAAACTAGTGTGGTACTACTAACGTGTTCCCCCCCAAAAAAAAAAATTAACCCTGTATTTTCTGCAATCCTAGATATGAATGTTCACCTGAATTAATCCTCCTGCTGCCCTCTGACTATTCTTTAAATTGCTATTTGGAAAGTGTATTCAGGCTGAAGGCTTTTTAACTGTTAATGGTTTCATGAAGCATATGGGATAACATATCTGCCTTTCTTCAGCCACTCAGAGCAGACAACACGGTGAAGGCAATCTTATGCAGTCTTTTACTTGCAGAGTATTTCCACAGAGGGAAGATAGAGGGAATGTGGGCAGGACTGAGCAGGATATGCTCTCAAAACTCTAAATCTGTATTAAGATTCAGGATGGAAATTAGGATGCTATAACTCGTTCCTCTATAGACACTTAATAAAATGTTCAGGAGAAATCCTAGCTTTTTGAAACCAATTGCAGCTCTACAGCTATAGACTTTCACTATCAAGAATTCACCAAGAATTTAGCATACACCTAAATAGTGTTGCTGAATATTTAATAGATTTCCATCACCTTTCCTTCATCCTCCTCTATCCCAAATAAAATACTACATTCAGCATAATTTTATTCATTTCACATAATGCCATAAAAAACTTTGCAGATAGGTGTAAAATCTAATGTGTCTACTTTTTTTCTTGCACAAATTAAATTTGCCATTTCACTACTTGAATTCAAGTGGGGATACAGCTTCCAGTACATTTGAAAGCATCAGCAGTGAAACAACATATTTTTTGAATCATAAATAGAATTTTTTGACTGTTGGCATTCGGAGGACTTTGGCATAAAAGTGCAATATTTTACATTTTAAAAGCTGTAATTAATTCTATGCAAAGCCAACAGCTCACTAGTGATACAGTTATCTTTCTCTATTTTCCTCAAAATACTTATGGTAAGAAAATAAGCTGGTTTCATTCAATAGCTGCAAACATTTTCATATAACTACATAGTGTTAGTTAAACTGATAGTAACTGACTCAAGTACGGCCAGTAATTTATGTCATCTGCTATTCACAGAAAAGAAGGAAAAAAAAAAACCTGATCATGTCTACCTGGGATGCTTTATTTCAAAACTTGTCTAAACTTTACAGGTAAAAATGCTAAAACCACCACTTTCTGAGGTGTGGGGGGCGGGGAGATTGAATATTTGCTGTGAGTGTACATAAAATACTATTAGCAGAAGAAGGGAAATTAATTCTTGTTGGAATTTTCCTTACCAACCATTCTGCCAAAGATTTGGTATACCACCTTGCATTTTTTTGTGCTCCTGTACAGAGCACAAAGACTGGCATGGCATAGTTGTCCTTGTTATCTATATAAGATACCATATGCAAAATATCCACTTTAAAAGAAGTGGTTGCAGAAGAATACTAGTGACTTCATTGCCAAGATGAGGTCAAACCTAACTTGTATTAAAACTGCCTGCAGCTTTCGGTCTAAGCTTCAGGCATGTAAGTTCATTAGAAAAAGATTTATAATAGTTTCTTCATACCTTGTCAGTTCAATTAATTCTCCAGTTGAAAAATGGAGAACACCAGACCATGGAACTTTTAAAATTTTTAAGATATTAAGTAATGCGACAGGTCACAAATTTGAGCTGAATTATGAGACATTCTTTCATCCCACCATGAGACCACCCTTCTGACTATATACTTTATCAAATTATCTATTTTTATATCTAATACATTTATTATTTATAAAAGTATTCCTGTAGATCAAATCAAAATAAGAATGTACAATATTAAAAGTGTTCCTAAAAGAACTTATGCTAGTTTTCTTCAATTTCTTTAGCTGAGTTGTAAGACTAGATACCAAAAGTACTGATGACCTGAAAGATCGACTTAGATTACCATTCAGAATTTCATTATTAAAATATTGCAACATACACTGACTGACATGAAGAACGGGCTTTCTCCATATGATTACTCTTCTGTGTTTACTACTTATTTACAAAAGTTTCCTGTGTAAAATGAAGAGAGGCATACATTGGAAAAATCATTAACTCATTTCAAAAAACTAAGGGTAACCACTGGGCAAGACTCAAAAGATATAGCTGGGGTTTTTTTTCTAGCTTTCTGAAGTTTTGTTACTATGTCCAGAACGGAAGAAGCTTAAAAAGTTTAGCAAGATGCAAGTTCTGGGGAACTGCTTCCCTTCAGTTGGCTGAGATAATCCAGACTAACGTTGCCATAAATTTGACACATTTCCTTTGAGCCCACTCCAAAAGCAAAAAAGCACAAGCAAAATGAGAAGAGAAAAAGGAGAAAGCAGGGAAAATCAAACTATAATAATTTAGCCGAGTTTCAGAGTTGATCACTATAGTTCTTAATCTAGCTCCATGATTCCCACATCCTGGCTGACTCCCTTTCCTCTTCCAATTACCAAATCTATAAACAATTTTCTACCTAGAGCTTTCACTGTCAGGCTAACCTTAGAGCTACATCCAGCCTAGTCTTAGCTTGGTGAAAGCATTCACAATGCACATCTACACTCAGCTCATATCCACTCCAGTTCTACACCCAACTGTCCAAATATGCAAAGGCTTCCCTGAATTATCCTGAGGCTACTGGCACCAGCTATGGAACTCAGTCAGCTGGTGGAAATCTTGCTTCATCTTCTTCACTACAATTCAAAAGTTCTCCCCACCAATTCAGTTAACTTCCACCTTAAAATCATCTGGAAACAGTTCCTGGCTACTGTGTTCTCTGAGCTGAATTTTAGCTTGTTACCAAAGAATTACAATCTTTTGTGGAAAGTGATGTTAACGCAAGCATCTCTTCAAGACGAGGCCACTTTAGGGCTGGAGACACAAGGAGCACATGGCAATAGCACACCTTCATTCCCTCTCTGAGAATGGGATGGTGTATTCTGCTAAAGATAACCCATGGTGATTTGACGGAGTGGATCTGTAGAAGAGTGACGCCCTGTACAGCCTGGAAGTTTTGGAGCATGACCACAGATGCCCAATGCCTGCATTGGATTGAGAGCTTCTTTGTGAGCAGTGACCTAGAAGTACTCATATGAGAAGTCTGTCCTTGCTTCTTGATGACAGAATTACTGATGAGCATACTCAGGTCATCTGCAATTTGTTATTATTATATTTTTATGTGGAACTTACCAACCTCAGATTTCTACAGCTCAGTAGATCCTTGTTTTATATAAGGACAGCTCTTTGCATGGCACTCTGCTGGGTAAATTTCTTCTCAGCCATGTCATTCCCAGTTACTGTTCTCACTGAGCACTCATGGAAACCCAGCATCAAACCTTTCATCACCTGGTAGGATATCAAAACAATCTGCAGTATAACATTTCTGTTCGGGTGCTGGGAGATACAGTGGGAATGCAGTTATGTGCAGGCTCACTATATATCCTACACTGCAACCTAATCCATTTATGTCCCACGTGAAAGCTAGCCTCCATCCCCCCAGCAAGACTAAACTTTAAATTTTAAAAACCTTTAAACTTGATTTAGAGGTTTTAGTACCTGGACAATCAATACGTTGGGGCACTCAGTGAATAAGAGTCCACATTAACCTTGCAGTGCAGATGCAGGTGGCTTTTATTTCAAATGGAAGTGTGTTTCTTTCACAGGATAGGTGTCAGTACAGCCATAGTATTCGGTTATGTATTCTGCTTAGAAATAGGAATGTCTGGGGGGTTGTTTTGTTTCTGTTAAAAGTTGAGGCATCAATACCAGAAATGACCAAAACGCTATGACAAAAGTGACTGAAGCCTTTGAAACAGATCAAAAGTACAGTGATTTGTTTGATCTAATTTACTTTAGAAGTGAATATTGAAATATTTAACGTGCTTAGTTCCCACATAAGAAAATTACAGTGCAAGTCCCCTCTTTCCCCCAACCCTGAAATCTCTCTTTGATACCTTCTCCAGCTTTTTTCCTATAAAAAGCTTCCTTCTAGATCTAAATACGGTAATCAACAGGAAGAAACAAAATTACAATTATGGAGCACTATTCCATTCTGCAGTGAGCTGAATTCACTTAACCTCATGATCAAAATATATAGTACATCTCATTATTTGCTCTCATGCTTGTAGGAAATTAATATTCTGGCAAGGTGCACTCAGTGTGAGACTGAATTCACAAATGATATTATCAACAACAAAATAAATAAATCATGTTTCATACCAAGACATCATGGGTTTTTTTTTTTAGATGAAAATTATCCTTGAAAACAGACATAAAACATAATCAAATAGACCAAGAAAAGAATGAAAGAAAATCTCAGAAGGGTTTAAGTATTTGAGATAAGAGACATATAAAACAACTTTGGATGGGCGCGGGGGGAACACACTTGAATAAGAATAGAGAAATATTGAACTGGAGCAATATTTTTGTGCTTCAGAGTCCGTGTTTCTTCCTTTCAGTGATCCCCAGTGAAAACAGAAAGAATTTATACAAATATGCACTGGAAGAACAACATCAAAACATACAAGAAACGTAATAGGAGAAACCCAAAGATTGCATCTATACTTACTATGTGATAAGGTATTTCATACCTTCCTATTGTATCTAGACACAAAGTTTTATAATATTTTGTACTGGTATTTTATAAAATTCCTTCAACATTAAAGCAAGAATTACAGTGGAAAACATGGAATCAGTTTTTCTTACTAATAGTTTAATAGCAGGTAAATATTTTCATAAACCACCAAAGAGATCATACCATTCAGCATAAGCAGTACTGTATATTGGAGTATTATAGTCTTTAAACAATTCTCACAGCATAAGTCTACCCTCAGTATTTGTATCTCAGTCATGGAATATGCAGTCACAGTGAGTTTCCGTTTTACTGTCTAAAACTTTAGTTTACAAAATTCTTCTCAGATGACCTTACAAACAATTATTCAGGAAAAAAATATTCCATTTGACAAACTACTGCATTCATAACTGATAAACTCAGAATTCCTAAACTGAACCACAAATTCAGGACAAGGCTTATCTCATGATCACTTCCACCTTGGGCTTTACTCTCCTATCATTCATCAATTCTTCATTGCAAACACTGCGTAATCCTACTTGCAGTGCCTGATATAATGAATCAGCACCCGCATCTCAGACGCTGCCATGTTAAGCCATTGTCACACTCTTTTCTCGATGGTCCTAGCTGCCCTCCTCACATAAAATCATTCTTCATTCTTTATACAAGACCAACTTTTGTAGGGATGCAACTACTCTGTGCACACATGAAAGGAGATATTTTTTACAAGGGTCAAAAAAGACCCCCGGTTCTCCTAGTGCTGGGACCAGCTGCAGTGTCATTTCCACACTGGTGAGAGAAGGCTACTGGACCAGCCCAGGGCAATCGGCATTTCTGTGGAAGTCACAAGTTTTATGATATTGTCCATGAAGTGGATTCAGAGCTTGACAAAGTTATGGAAAAGTATACTCTTCCTCCCTACCCTTCTGAAAATATTTTGTTGGCATTATTCTCAGAGTCAATTATCTGAGTGGCAATCGCTGGACAGCTTGGTGGAAGCTAAGCACCCTCAACGTGGATGGTGCCCAGCGCACGGCTGTTTGCTGCACGGGAAGCGTTCAGCCTTAGGGCATAACAGCATTCCAGTACCAAATGTCTCACTTTGCCCAATTACAGCTTTAGAAATTCACCAGGTAAGTATCTGGGGATTACTTGGGTCATCACATCTTTCAGGGCACTTCATTTCACATGCTTTGGGACTAGTTTTAAATGTTTTAGACACTTGTATTAGCAACAGAGGGAAAAAAAATTGCAAAGTTGAAACCGAATTGGCCTCCACAATGCTGAAAAAGAAGCACAAACCAATCCCACAATCAATAGGCGCTTAAGCAGACATATTTTCTACAATCTGTGCCAGAGAGTTATGGAGAACAGGAGGACTCCAGAGGACTGAAAACAATGATGAAAGACAGGCTGCACTGAGACTAGGTCATCAGCAATACTTTTCAACTTGGCACAAGAAAAACTAATGGAATTTTCTTAATTGGCTAAACCACATCTGTCTAACATTTTGACACAATTAACAAAGAAAAGTCTGTTGCTGCCACTGAGGCATGTTAATACAAATCTGATAACTTGCGTGATGATCAGCTAGTCATTTTTATAAATATTTCTATGAGAAGTAACATTTTCATAAGTCTAAAACTCTGAGATCTCAAATGACACAGCTCTGAGTGAATTATAAGCAAGTGGCTCCACTGATTTCCATAGGATGCTCCTAGTGAGCAAGGATGACAGAATAGTACCCCACAGATATACATACAATACCCTTGCAAATGATAAACAAACAAAAAAATCTTTCTGGACCCCCATTCAAATGCCAATTTACCCAGTGTGATACAACACCATGTTGGAGCTACCCAAACTAGCACATTTATACAGCACCATGCAGGGATATTAGCTGAGGTCTCAGAGAGAATATAACCCCGTTAGAACAACAGTGTGCATGGGCTAATTAGGCCTGCCTCTCAAGCAAGGCTAATTATTCCCAGTACAGCACCATACTGATATTGCTCTGCTGCTTCTGGGTTCTGGAGCTAGGTTATTCTGCAGTAGCTCAGGGATCTCTGCCCCATGCTGTATTCAAAATTGTAAACAAAATAGTGAGAAAAGGAAGCATTATTCTGAGATAGAGGCACGATGCACTGCACTGTCTCACTTCATCTATCGAGGACATCACAATGAAGGATTAACAAGTCTACGCACCGAGATCATCTTTTAAATGGGAAATTCCACAACTAGATCAACAGTTGTGCTAGAGGGAAAAGTTGGACTGAGGGGAACAAATACCCCAGGACAGCAGTCCAGGGCGACTACAATCATCTCACTAGGCACATGCCACAAGCCACACTCAGTAGGACCTAAGAAACAAAAAAAGGTAAGTAAAGGCTAGAGAGAAGGCCAAGACTTCTGCTGCTTTTCTTAAAGACCAGCTTTGAGTAAGAACTAGTACAAAACAAAAGGTTTCTTATTCTGTCGGCAAGGCAGGTCCCAAACTGTTAAAGTGTAAATCAGAGTTCATGTACTGTGATGGAGTATTGGCCATAGTTAACTGAGAAACCTCGGGATGTCTTACCACAAGTCTTAAGGCTTAGGAGAGTTTGTCTTTGTTGTTTCAGATGCAAAAGCTGACAGAAAATCTTTGTCAGCAAGAGGCCTTACAGAGCCCAAACTAGAAATGACAAGTGAGCTGAAACTGGAGCCAGCTGCCCTGGGAGCACGCGAGGTCCC
Organism: Pelecanus crispus; assembly: GCF_030463565.1. Taxonomy (NCBI): domain Eukaryota; kingdom Metazoa; phylum Chordata; class Aves; order Pelecaniformes; family Pelecanidae; genus Pelecanus; species Pelecanus crispus. The sequence goes on from NC_134644.1 coordinate 11,352,711, forward strand.
CACTCTGGGTGCAGTTGCAGATGAGACTTGTGCACCAGGTGGATTCAGCTAGGCGATAGGGTGGTCTGCATCAGATAGGGAAAAAGGAACTGTTTGACATTCTGTATAAAAGGAAAACCAGTGCTCTTACATGAAATATACATAGAGGAGTCAACAAAATTGTAGTGCGTGAGGCAGCCAGGAAGCTTCCTATTTATTCAGTGGAAAAGTTTTCTTTGTATCTTTAATTCAGCTATCTTCTTACCAAAAAAAAAAAAAAAAAAGAAATCTTTGCAATAAAAAGGCAAGGTGAGGTCTCTCACATCACCACAGAACTGAATGCATCTTGTTTTGACACATCTCTAACAAGCAGCCTGACATACAAGAATGAAGACTTAATATACTCCTCTAGGATTTGAGCCCTGCGCTGCTGGCACACACTTCTGTGATAAGACTGAATTGCCAAGAGCCTTCCGCTAAGGACAGTGTTTTTGTCCAGTTCTCGTTGTGATGCCAGGTAACAATAAATCTAGTTTTCAAATGAAACTCTAATAGGAAATGTGAAATAACAGAAATGTGAGCTAACATTTTAAGCCATTAGCATACTGTATTCACTTCTTTTCTTAACTGGCAGTGGCGACCAGCATAAAGATTTGAAAGTACAAATAATAGCTTCTAATGAAAATGAAAAGTGGGGGGAAGGAAAAACCAAAAAAAACCACCAAACCAGAGAGAGCTGCAGTGACAGCTTGTTCCCTAGAACTCCAACAGAATTAAACCATCAGCTTTGATGAAGGGAGCACAGGGACAAGGCAGAAAGACATCATCAATTTAAAGTCAATTTACCTTTGTGGTTACTAGGTTGTAAATGAACACCTCTTCTGTGATAGCATAAGCAAAGAGTTCTTTCAGGGTTTTACTTAATACCTACCTTGTACAAAAGATACTGGTCCAAAATTTGAAATCCTGGGCAACATGGTAGTAAAATAAGTCACAAAAATATCAGGATTAATTTGGTCCCAACTGCTTCCTGCTGCTCAACCTGTCCATTGTAAACCTTTTTTTCTTTTTTTTTTTAAAAAAAAGTGTGAATGGAAGAACATTCAGAGCATTGCCCACATCATCTCTCACTGCACAGTTTAGAACCCCTACCAATGCCCAAAATACAGCGTTTTAACTCCAGCAGAAGAGTGGCAAATGCCATAAAGTCCACTAGGTATTGGACTACTGCAAATTTACACACAGACATAAAAGTCATAAAGAACACAAAAACTTAGACATTAGGAAATCCTGATTTAGGGAACAGAAAGAAGAGAAATTTTGTTCAAAACTAATTAATTTGTCAGGAAAAATTTAAAAACCTAGTCTGTAGAAAAGAGAAATACTGATAGCAACTGAACATTTCATCTTTAATATGCATATCCATTTTCCACTCCATTTTCAGAAATACTGATATCTATTCTGCACAAGCTAACAAAATCAAAGATTTTAGTAATACAAAGCTTATCCCATCCAACCTCTGCACTTGTGTACTGTTTAACGTCTTAGTGCCTGATTGTTTCTGATAAAAAGGTATATACTATATCTTCCTAAAGCTGGTGGTGTGCCAAGTACTCAGTGACGCAGTGACAAATAGCCTTCTTGATTCCTGACAAAATACTCCCTCTGCTGTACAATATACACTGTTACATAAAGCCCAATGCACATATATACATATTTAAACTATGAAAAGGTCATGGGTTTCATAAACCGGACATTTCACTCTTTCAGAATTTTTTCTGAATGTCCTTGCTGAAAATAGAAATACCATTTGTATCTACCAAATATAAAGTTACTTGTGACTTAGTTCAAATAAACAGGATGAATATACTAAGGTATAAACCTATATAGGTGCCCAGGCCTCAAAGACTATAACATTCCTAAATGATTTATTTCAATTTATACTGAATGTTAGGAAGAAAAAAAAAGGCTCAAACACCCAGTTCAGACAGAGATAGATATGTCAAAACAAAAATGTCTAAATATAAGGAATACAGAACGAAGGCATTAATTCAGCCATAGTTTTGTTTTGTTTGTGTTTTACTACTTCTGTTATATACCCAGGATTTGCCTTCATTCAAAATTGCGCTGTCTCTATAATATCATCATGCTTCTATAGTAAATACTAGGGTGGTTAATAAGACTGAAAAGCTTAACATGTATGATGGGCTAGAAAAATATTTCCAGATAAATTTTCCATTTCGAAATTATGTAATCAAAACTACATAAAAAGACTTGGAAAACCAGAGGCATTTGGGAGACCACAGCTGGAACAAACTGAAGCAGTTGTGCCGAGTATACCGGAATGAAGATCTGCCCATCCCATGTAAAACCAGACCAACCTGCAGTACGTGAACTCCTTGGAGTGGCAACCATGTGCCATCCACGTGCCACATGTGTCACAGAGTCTCTGTGCCACAGAACATGGAATGACCTCTCCAAGTTTCTGTCATAAATCTGTTTTAATATTTAGCGTGCACAACCTCTCCCTCTCCCCCAGAAAACTGAACACTTCTCCCAGGAGAGCATCAAAGTACACGCATAGCCACACAATAAAACTATTATCCATAAACAGAGGTAGAATTTTCAGCTTTTAAAAAAGTTAAAATTCATTTTTAAGGATTGAGATTAGGTTTTTTACGTTCAGATATGTCGCTAATCTACTTCAATTTATATTAGTAGTGCCTGACGCAAACACTTTCTCCCAGCCCCAGGCTCTTGCACTCATACAATTTCCAAAAATAAAAATGCGCTTAAGAAAACAGTAATTGAGGAACAAAATCATCTGCATCTCATGTTTCCATTATATATGCTTTGGGTTTATTCCACAGAGGTGTTAAGAAATTTAAGTTCTAATTTAAGGCGTATTGTCACTGTGCAATGTTTCATTAAAAATTCAAATTTTATCTAGCTGTCAGGAAGTTCATTTACAGAAATTAGCCATTCCAGGGCAGAAAGATGAAAACACTGTAATAGCAATAATGCTGGCTTATCTGGGAATACAAAACCAAAGAGAATTTATTTCCAGAAATCCCATTATTCTTTTTAAAGTAAAAGCTAAAGTTGAATTACTCCTAAGTGTATTTAGTAGTAACCGGGGTTTTTTTTATTATTTTAACATTAATAGTTGATATAACTCCTTTTTATGTCAGAAACATGTCAAGAATATAGAATTACCCAAAGAGCAGTATTCAGAAGAAATTCCTTTTGCATTTTTCTCATAGGAAGCACAATAAACATCATTGTTTTCTTACTAACAATTAACAATTGCAGCTAGCTGCAGTGTATGCCAAATTGCATGTACTGGTACAAAAAATCCATATTGTCCATATCACACCTTTGGGTACATGTGCCATATGGATATACACCGGGAATAACAACAACTCCATTCAAAACAAGAATCGGGGCATGATTTATTACAGCCCCAGCATCACACTATAGTCCATGTTTAAGCAAATCTTGTCAAGATCAGCCCTTTGCAGTATATCAGTACTGCCACAGGATGGCAGAAAGAACACCTGATAATTTCCCTGGCTTTGCAAATTCCCAAGATGCTGGTGAAAGCCTATAACCAGCTGAACCTTCTGCCGCCCGCGTTCTGTTGCATTTGCAGAACAGGAGCCAATTACATGCAGGGTCTCACTGGCAGAAGCTTATATGACATTGTGAAAAGCCTTAAACACTCTAAAAATTATGAGTAGTTTTAGTGCTACTCATTTCCACATTACAATCCCTTAAGAGCTAAAAAAATAGTTGTAGTTTACACCTTATCAGAAAAAAAGGTCGAATTTTTAAACCGTACTGTCAGTCAGTTTGTGGCAGGTAGGACATCCCCTTGTGCCAGTCTTTTGGCAGAATTACAGTGTGATGCACTTCCACGCACACAGTCCCACAGCTGGAAAGCTCCGTCAGACAAATTTTCAGGCTTCCTGTTCAAGGAAATTGTTGTCTGTACACAACGCAAAGGAAAAGCAGGATGCAACTGAGATGAACCAGCAGCGCACTCTCATCAAAGAGCGCTTCTTGCCCTCAGGCAGAAAGTCATCTCGGAAGGTATTTTATTTTTCCTTTTCTGTTCAAGATGGTTACTACCACTAACAGGTGTTCCAGAGATGCAGAGTAACTTGGAGACAGTCACTTGATAAATGCTTGAACTAAGGCAACATGCGCCTTAAAAGAAGAGCTTGCTTACACAGGACATCGGCCGCCTTTGGTCCCATGGCCGTGCATATGGATGTTATTCCTACAGTCAGAGGATTAGCAACAGCCTAGGAATGAGCAGAAATGGTGGCTCGTCAGTATACCCAGCTCTTTACTTATAGCACACCGCTACTTGCTTACTGCACTGCGATGGGGAGACTCCAGGATGCTGCAGCTCGCGTCTTCATCCCTCTCCTTTTGCTCCTGCCAGAGCAACCTGATGTTCCACAGGGGTGAAATTTGGGAAGGAAGTCTCTGGGAAATTTCTGAACTTCTAGAAGTTCAGAAAAAGTAACCACAACTTTGTTTCTTTAATCAAAGATTACCAGATGATACTTAAATCTTTTTGGTGTAGCCAGCTGAGGAGAGAAAGCCTTAACCACAGACCCTATGGGAGATGTTAAACACATTTTTTCCCCCTAGGAAAGGAATGTTACAAGATATCATGCTTTTGATCCTCACTGAAATCATGAAGTCTACTCTTTTTATTAGGCCAGGTAATTTTAGCATGTCTGTTGAAACAACAGTTGAGACATATCTCTCTTTCCTGCTGCATCAAGTAGTAGCCTGAATTAGGTTTAATTTCTACATTTTTCCCTTGTTCTCTATGTATGAAATTGAAGACTTTTCACATTAAAATTGCTATATCTCTTTCCCTCTGAAAGAAAAAAGATAAAGAAATAACTGATATTGCAGACAAGATCTCTGCTTTGGCTGAGAAAAAAGTCCTACTCACTGAAAGAAAGAACTTACATTAGTTTCAGAATGATTAGAACAAAGAGTAGTTTTTTTTCTATGTTTTGGACAAAGGTAAGGAGTTCAGTCAGTTGAAGAATTCTTGTATTTTAGCTAATCTAAAGAACTGAAAGTGCTGTTTCTACTACTGAACTTGAGAAAAATGTTAACCATATACCTGGTCCAGTCCTTTCTGCAGTATTGGTAAAGTAACACATTTCCAGTCATTTAGTGACAGACTTGCTAGATATGTTCAGCTGGTAGTAAGAATCTTTTTCCCAGCAGAAAATCCATTTCTGAATTTATCCAAATGGAATTGATGGAAGCCAATAGCCTCTAGAACAGCTTTTATTTTTTGCAGAGTACTACTTGTTTCCTCTTGCTTCTTCCTTGGAAAACACCATGCACTGCTCTCTGCTTTAATAACGCACCAGCTTAACCAATTTGAAGCAGCCCAACAGAGGTCTTAAATTAATTACAATGTCATCCATCCCTTCCCCTGACATCTGAAGATGACACCTTGTGGCAGCTTCTCTTAAAGACAATGCTAAGGGAGTGATACATGATTGCCATTTTCTTCCACCTGTTAAGACTGCCAGAATAACTGCAAGCCTGGGGACTTTTTGTTGTTGCTGGTACTTTTGATGATAACAGATTTGCACCTTTAAAGCATAGAGCAATATTTGACAGCGTAGTAGGAGAGTACAGATTTCAACCTGTTCTGTGCTTGTATCTACGATTCCATCTTTATTTTACACAGGACCATTGACAAGCTACTGATTTTTCAGCATTGCGAGCCCTAGTTTTCTTAGCTAACTAGGCTTGAAAGTTGCTATGTTTGGATAAACGTACACATCCTGGATTTCAGTTGGCCCTTTGGGATCTGCAGCTACAGAGGAACAGGCAGACCTTTGATGCTAGAGTCATTCCTAGAACACAAACCATGTGGGATATTAATTTCCCTGTTTGTTTTTTTGTTAATAAATGATAGTGCATTTTACTTGACTTTCTCAGAGAAGTCTGGTTTGCTTTGCTGGATTATGGATGTATACAAATTGGCACTGTGAACCATTTTCTCCTTCTTTACTTCAGTGAACCTTAGCAATTGCACAGGTTACCCTAAAAGCAACTGTGGAGGCTATATACACTATCCCTAGAAATGGTATCTTTTCTAACTGCTTTTTAGTTATGTTTTACTCACAATTCAGTGATCGGTTTAAATTTGCATTTGAGCAGTCTCACATGCTTCCTAATGGTTTCACAATCGAAATGCCTTGCTTTTCTGTTACCTGCTGTTGATTGCTTCAAGCGAGTTTAATTTATTTAATGATTGAGAATACAGACCATAATATTAAATATGTTTTCATGTTCAACCCAGTGTAAATTTGTGCCAAAAATAAACATGAAAGGCTTTACATAATAAGCAAAGTGTCATAAGCGTACATCATAGACTGGAGCAACTATGTTAAAATTATAACTGTATTGTGAGCATGGATGAATCAAGAACAATTGCAACACCTCTTCACTAAGTGTATCACATATACTTCCTTTTTTCCTCATACATGAATCAAAAATAATTCCGAGTCCTTACATATTGATGGGTGGGGAAAATATCACTTGGAAGTGAATTTCCAAATATTGCTTTGAATTTCATTTCAGAAAGATAGGCAGTAGATATTTCAGCAAAGTTCAGCTTAACCCACTCTGTAAAGAGATTGGGAAAATATACTACTATTATAAAGAAGCAGAATGCAAATTAGTTCTCATATCTGCAAAAAACCCAAACCTTCCTGTTCACATCAACTTTCAAGAGTCCAGGTCCAGCTTTCATTTTTGTGTATATGAGACACTGAAAACTCCCCTAAACATTTTCCCTGATGTTAAACTTGTTCTGAATGTAACTCATGTCATGCTATAAATTAAATATGATTGCTTGGCACTTTTACCACTAAATGGCAGAAAATATAAATCTACTGCATTCTTACATTTGGGGCTGCATTATGGGTCTGCCCTGACTGCCAAAGCTCTGAAAGATTCTAATTTGATAATCTACTAGTAAACATGAGATAACATTCACTCATTCAACTTTCACACAAGAAAATATCACACAACACAAAATTAGCCTAAAACTAGAAGCAAGTTTAAAAGAATAAACCAGAATAAAATAGAAGAACCTTAGTAAAATTTCAATCAGCATTTGACTTTTTACTTTTAAATGAAACATTTTTTAAGACAATTTCACAGAGCAAGTTGGAAGAGGCAGCCCAAAAATGTGTTCTTTAATATCAGATCCTGCATACCTCACTCTTAACTTAACTCCAAGCAAGAACTTCACACAAAAAATATTGTTACCAATCCCATGTAAAATCTACAAGCAAATGATCTTTCAGTATCAAATCCAACAGTCTGCTGCCAAGCTCTTTGTATCAGTTGTCTTCTCAATGACCAGCAATGGGTTTCAGGGTAAACATCCTTCAAAGATTATTAGGATTACATTGCTTTAAGACAAAAGAATGACTATATATGAGTATATCTGACTATCTACACATTAGGGTAAATACTGCAGCATTTATCTGCACTGTGTTCACAATTTAAAAGCCATTTTCATAACTATAGTGACAAGTGAGAGAGATAATGGTAATGGAAATTTTGACTTCAGAACACAAGATGGCAGCCTCCAAAAGGGAATAGGAAGTTGTCCCAAATCACTTCCAACATTTACAGACCTTTACATAGCAACATTAGGACTTGGACTGCAAGAGTCCAAACCTTACCATCCTTTCCACGCAGATTAATCACTGAAATCATGAATAAAAGCTAAAAAGTAAATATGAAGCTAAGATGTATTTCATTTAAGAGAAAAGCACATTAAAAGTAGCGTATAGGTAATATTTTGAATATTTCCACCTATGACTTCTCAACAGGCTTTACTTCCAAAGGCAAAACTGCAGACTACTATTCCACAAGAAAAATTTACAAGTAAATCTTACTAATACATGTATGTAAGATCATCCAATAACTATTCACAACTTTACCATGCAAAAATGAATTAAAAAAATGCTTCTTCCCATAAACAGACAAATTTTATATATGTATGGCTATATTGCAATTTATGGGGGAGCAGCTAAAAGCCAGATTTCAGTTATAAAGCTGGATCATGCTAATCCCCATTACACTTCACCAACATTGCTGTTTACCTGAGGCTATGCTAAGTATGCTATACACTATGCAAAGTAAAGGCTTTGCACAGTTTCCTTTCCTCCTTAAGTAATATACAAACTGTTTGCATGCAAATAGAAACATAAATCCATGGATGAGCTTCATCTTCTGTAAACTCTACCTACAAAAGTCAGACAAGCTCTTCCAGACTCTCATGTAGCAGAAAAAAGATTGAACTACAGATGTCATAAGGAAACTTGGAAAGAGAACATAAAAAGTTATTTTCTGACATTGCTTTAACCTCCATACAGCTTATTTACACAGTAATGACTTAATCATAGATTGTATAAATGATCAAACAACACATGCAACTACTCCATTCAGTGCAGTTCAATTTGCATTCACATCACAGTAATAATAATGACTTAATTATATCTTAATAAGTCATAATATCTTTAAAATATATGTATGACTAAGTCAAAGCAAAATTAAGAAAAAAAAGCTCTACAGTTGTTTTTCTTCTTTTTAAGCAAAACATATTCCAAAATTAACAAACCAATACACCACAAAATTTGTTACCCTAGTGGCTAGTTAATAAAGAATAGACACTATAGACACTTTCCACATCAAAGGCAAGTCACACTTTCCCCCTTCTTTTGTAATCAAAGCTTTTACTTCCCTTTCTTTCCAGATGCAAAGTCCTTTCCTTCAACATTAACCACTAAACTCCTGGTCTGAAGGCACTTACTGCCATCCACTGCCCAGAGAAGAAACCTAGAGTTGTTTAGACTAAATACTTTAACCTCTAAGTTGCTAAATTTGGGCAAGATTAATCCCATATTCAAAGCTGGAGGATCCAACTGTGGTGACAATAGTGAATAAAAATATCAGTGACTAGAAATTTAGATTTACAGTACTTACTTGGGACATCAGTTCAGAACGGACAAGGAAGAGACTGCAACAACAACAGGCATCCTACAAGAACCCATTTGTCTGGAAGTTTTCTACACCGTCTAAATACTTCCCCACAAGCCATATGACACTTCAGATGATTTGCAATATAAAAGACCAAAGTGACAAAAAACTTTCATGTCTCATAAAGTTTAAAGACAATTTAAAGCTTACGGCTGGCATACAAGACGAGTGTGTAGGCAGGCAAAATCCTTTGCAAGAGCAAGGCCTGAAGGATGCTGCAATGAGAATCGTAACTAATATAACAGATGGTAGAGCACAGCATACCCTTGTATTCTGGCACATTTCAGTTACTGCCTATCATTTGGTTGCACCTGTGTCTTTCTCTACTCAGAGATTAAAGTCCTGGGAAGCTGAACATATTTCGCTTCCATTTTTTGTCTCTTCTGCACAGTTCCTCTGGCTCTCGATTCTCTGAGGTCTCCACCCAGGCAAGCTGGCATCACAGGAAAAATGGGATGTACGTTCAGACCTCATGAGACCAGACAGCCCATCACCCACCTCCAGGCAGGAGCAAAAACTCCCTAAACCATTCCTATAGGCTCTGTCTCACTAGGAATCTACTTCTGTAATCACTGTCTGTAGGGTTTGGACGGTTTTCCTCATGCTATCTCTTGACATCCCATGACGTAGCTTAAACTACAGGGTTTTGGTCTCAGTACAGGGAGACTTTTTTTTCTTCCCTCTCAGGCATTTCTTTTTCAGAACACTGATTCTTTCAACAGTCTTTCCTCACATCACTCCTACACCACTCCGAACAGACCCCTTCCAGCACCAAAACTGGCCATTTCTCCAGAATAAACCTCACAAAAGTGCTGACTGGAGTAGAATGATTCTCTCCCATATGTTTGATGTAACATTCCCCCTTAAACATACCAGTAGGATGCTTGATATTTGTGCAATAAGATGATGGGACCAACTCAAGCACAGCTTGCAATGCACTTTATATCTCAGAGCATTTTCTGCTTCTTAGCTAGCCTTCGCCTTTCCATGTGTGCTACGCTACAGGTAAGTGTGGTACTTTACACTTTTTACTGGATTGCACTGCATTCATTTCAGGTCATTTCTCCAATTTTTTTTCTAAGTCATTATGGATTTCAAGCCTGTCCTTGAACATGTTGACAGGCCCTCCTGGCTTGTATATCGCCAGCAGATTTCATAAGCACGCTCTCAGCTGTATCATGTAAATCATTATGAAAACATTACAAAGCACCACATAAGCATCTCCAAACAAGCAGACGTGACCAGTCAGTAACTGCGCCCATGGAGACATTTATTGGAGTCACAGGGTGAAAGGACCCAGTGCAGGCAAAACCAGGTGATCTTGCTGTCCCCCGGATCTCCACCACTACCAGGTCCCATGCTGGAGTGGGTTTTGCTCCATTAGAGATGCATGCACCAGGTTAGGGACTTTTACATGCACAGTATCTGTACAAGTTGCTTGTGAGAATGTGTGTCAAAAACCTCCTTAAAGTCATGATTTAATCATGCTTACTGTGCATACTTAGCCCTGTGGTTTGTTACGCTGTCAAAGGATGAAATTAGGTCATATGAAATCCTTTTGGGGTTTGTTTTTTTGGTTTGGTTTTTTTTTTCCCCTGACAAATTCTTGTTTTCTGTTTGTTACTTAAAACTTTTTTTTTTCTTTTTTAAATAAGGTAGAGGCTTATAAACAGACAGGTGAAGTACATACTCCAGCCTTTTCCCAGAAATTTAAGTTATGCTGAGAATGCATCCTTTCCTTGGCTTGCAGCCTCCTTCTTTGAGTTAGCTCCATGTTACCCTTTTTTTTTTTCCCGAAACACCAGATCCCCTCTATCACTTCTCTAAGATTGCTGCTCTAAGACTGGATTGAATAAATTTCACTGCAAAGCACCTGGAAATAGAGCAAGACAATCTCAAATCATCTCACTTAAATGGTTTCTGACTCTTGCTTCTTTCCTGTTCCAGCAGAGTTGTTATGCCTCTGCTGCTTGTGTCAACTATGCAGAGCTAATCTTTTTTGCAGACACAGTATTGAAGGAAGGAAAACAAAACATTTTTGTCTTCCCAGTAAGCTTCCGTTGTTATCTTTCATTGGGTAGCAAAACAACTTTGTCATTAGTCCTTGCAGCAATGGATGGAGTAAGAAGAGGAAGTAAATATTCATTTCATCTCATTTATCTTAGATCATTCACAATGTTATTGCACTGGAAGGGTTTTTTTGTTTGTTTAGTTTTGGTTTTATTCCTAATGAGAAAGAGTGCCCTTAAACAAGTTGGGGTGGGATGGGGGGGAATCTCTGGATGATCTACCAGAATCTCAGGTCCCTGCTACCTCAGTGCCTGCATAGGCTGTTCACAAAAGACGACAAAGGTTGAAGTGAAATCAGGCTGTTCGTGCACAAACCTGCAGGAAAAAACCCAGGAAGAATCAGAAGCTGAAGATAGCATTGCAGAAAGCAGTGCAACTCTGATTGCAGGAACCAATCTATAATCCTGAGAAGGAATATATCAGCAGAAAAAAAAAAAACAAAAACAAAAAACAAAAAAACAACCAAGAACTGAGGAATGTAGCAGTGACCATCAATAACTTGATTCTGAGAGCACATCCATAGATGAATGGACAGACAGGACTGCTCTGTTTTAGGGGAGACTGTCAGTGTTGCTCCCTATGTAAGCATCATTAAAAAAATACTGAAACAAACTAGATTTCATCTCTTCTGCACTCCTTTTTAACAAAAGAGTCTTATATTAATTTATATATTTCAGACTTTGGTAAGCATTTCAGTAGTGGAAGATGTTGTTAGTATAGAACTACCAGCTTCACTGCTTTTCCCTCCAGTATGAAATCAAAGGATTTTCCTAAGAAACACATTTCAGACAAAAGCTGCGTTTGGACAGGGATTCCAAATGAAATTTCACATATCAAACACAATCTTTGGCATGAAGACTTACAAAAACGGAAGGAGGAAGGTGTATTTACAGTAGTGTTTTCTTTCACATGAGTCATATGTTTTTGCAGCAAATCTCTGCTTCGCCCTCAGTGAACACACTTTGGTTTCCATAGTGGAGCGCACGCATTCACCCTTTTGAAGGAAATGAGCACTAATGGTGTTCAAGGTCTTGCAAGGGAAAGCACCTCTTGAAATCTGTGCAAGCCTGGATGTCAGGTTTGCAAATCAAGTGTTTTGCTTGGTAGATCTGCTCCAATTGCACCACATTATGTGAGAACATAAACACAGCCAGAATCTAGCTGAGAAACATTTTGCCTTCCTTCAAAATCTATAGTCACATTTACACAGTCTCTTTCTCTCTCCTTTACAAGAAAACATTCTGTCATACCAAATGTTCCCACACTATTGATATTTGCTTGTTCTGTGAGTTTCGTTCCCTCAGGAATGGTAAAGTTGCTTGCTAATTAGGGTCTCCTCATACCAGATGCTTTCCTCCTTTGTTGCAATCGTATTTTATGTCTCTGTCGTGGTTTAGCCCCAGCCAGCAACTAAGCACCACGCAGCCGCTCGCTCACTCCCCCTACCCCGATGGGATGGGGGAGAGAATTGGAGGAGTAAGAGTGAGAAACACTCCTGGGCTGAGATAAGAACAGTTTAATAATTGAAATAAAGTAAAATAGTAATGCTAATAGTAACAGTATAATAATGATAATAATAATAATGATACACGAAGCAAGTGATGCACAATGCAATTGCTCACCACCCGCCGACCGATACCCAGACAGTTCCCGAGCAGCGATCGCTGCTCCCCGGCCAACCCCCCCCAGTTTATATACTGAGCATGACGTCATATGGTATGGAATAGCCCTTTGGTCAGTTTGGATCAACTATTCTGGCTGTGCCCCCTCCCAGTTTCTTGTGCGCCTGGCAGAGCATGGGAAGCTGAAAAAGTCCTTGACTAGCATAAGCAGTACTCAGCAACAACTAAAAACATCAGCCTGTTATCAACATTCTTCTCCTACTAAATCCAAAACACAGCACTATGCCTGCTGCTAGGAAGAAAATTAACTCTATCCCAGCCGAAACCAGGACAGTATCCACCCCTTATTCTATACCATCTACGTCATGCACAGGCCCTCCCCTTTCCAATGTGTTCCAATTAATCACCACCCCTTTCCCTATCTTGATATACACACAGATATCATTCCCTTCGTCTATGGCCCATCCCTCTAAAATGTCCATTGAGTTCATTTAGCCCATGACTTTGGGTTCCATCTGTCATCACAGTCTTTCAGAGCAGGAGAGGTGGTGTGCAGTGTTGGACTGTTGCATGCTGAAGTCAGTTCTCATTCCAACATGGTTTCATCAAAGTTCATTTTCCTTAGGCTGGGCAATTCTTACTGCAATACCATTGATGCGGCATATAGCAATCATAATATATAGTATTATATACTTAATATTAACCTACTATATTATTATATTAACATGCAGTTAAGAGATAACATATAGTTAAGAGATAACATACAGTATTATAAAGCAATTAATATTATACAATTCAGTTCATTGGCTATTTTCACCCAAAATCAAATTCCCTTGAGGTACACATTGGGCTTCCCCATCCTTTCGCATCACCCACCAAGTGCACCCAGGTCCTTGAGCAAAAGCAATCCCACGAATGGGTTTGCCTTTGCCAGAGGGGGAAGTAACCCAGACTGTCTTCCCCAGCATATTTTTCATGTGCACTACAGGAACTTTATCTCCTTCTACAGTACGTAAAAGTTTTGATTGGGCAGGGCCAGCTCGATTGGCAGATCCCCTGGTGTTGACTAACCAGGTGGCTTTTGCTAAATGCGTATCCCAATGTTTAAACGTCCCACCACCCATTGCTCTCAGGGTAGTCTTTAACAATCCATTGTATCGCTCAATTTTCCCGGAGGCTGGTGCATGGTAAGGGATGTGATACACCCACTCAATGCCATGCTCTTTGGCCCAGGTGTCTATGAGGTTGTTTCGGAAATGAGTCCCGTTGTCTGACTCAATTCTTTCTGGGGTGCCATGTCGCCACAGGACTTGCTTTTCAAGGCCCAGGATGGTGTTCCGGGCGGTGGCATGGGGCACGGGATATGTTTCCAACCATCCAGTGGTTGCTTCCACCATGGTGAGCACATAGCGCTTGCCCTGGCGGGTCTGTGGGAGCGTGATGTAATCAACCTGCCAGGCCTCCCCATATTTATATTTCAGCCATCGTTCACTATACCCAAGGGGCTTGAACTGCTTGGCTTGCTTGATTGCAGCGCATGTTTCACACTCATGAATAACCTGTGCAATACTGTCCATAGTTAAGTCCACCCCTCGATCACGAGCCCATTTATACGTTGCATCCCTTCCTTGATGGCCTGAGGCATCATGGGCCCACCGAGCTATAAATAATTCACCCTTATGTTGCCAGTCCAAATCCACCTGAGCCACTTCAATCTTAGCAGCCTGATCTACTTGCTGGTTGTTTTGATGTTCTTCAGTGGCCCGACTCTTAGGTACATGAGCATCTACATGACGAACTTTTACAACCAGGTTCTCTACCCGGGCAGCAATATCTTGCCACAATGCGGCAGCCCAGATTGGTTTGCCTCTGCGCTGCCAGTTGCTCTGCTTCCATTGCTGCAGCCACCCCCACAGGGCATTTGCCACCATCCATGAGTCAGTATAGAGATAAAGGACTGGCCACTTTTCTCTTTCAGCAATATCTAAAGCCAGCTGGATGGCTTTCACCTCTGCAAACTGACTCGACTCCCCTTCTCCTTCAGCAGTTTCTGCGACTTGTCGTATAGGACTCCATACAGCAGCTTTCCACCTCCGATGCTTTCCCACGAGACGACAGGACCCATCAGTGAACAGGGCATATTGCTTTTCATTTTCTGGCAATTTATTATACAGTGGGGCCTCTTCAGCACGTGTCACCTCCTCCTCTGGTGATATTCTAATGTTTTTTCCTTCTGGCCAGTCCATGATCACTTCCAAGATTCCTGGGCGACTGGGGTTTCCTATTCGAGCCCGTTGTGTGATCAATGCAACCCACTTACTCCATGTAGCATCAGTTGCATGATGTGTAGAGGGGACCCTCCCTTTGAACATCCAGCCCAACACCGGCAGTCGGGGTGCCAGCAGGAGCTGTGCTTCAGTACCAACCACTTCTGAAGCAGCTCGAACCCCTTCATATGCTGCCAGTATCTCCTTCTCAGTTGGAGTGTAGCGGGCTTCGGATCCTCTGTATCCCCGACTCCAAAACCCTAGGGGTCGACCTCGAGTCTCCCCTGGTGCTTTCTGCCAGAGGCTCCAGGTAGGGCCATTCTCCCCGGCTGCGGTGTAGAGCACATTTTTAATATCCTGCCCTGCCCGGACTGGCCCAAGGGCTACTGCATGAACTATCTCACGTTTAATTTGTTCAAAGGCTTGTTGTTGCTCAGGGCCCCATTTGAATTCGTTCTTCTTCCGGGTCACTTGATAGAGAGGGCTTACGATCTGGCTGTAATTTGGAATATGCATTCTCCAAAACCCCACAACACCTAAGAAAGCTTGTGTTTCCTTTTTGCTAGTTGGTGGGGACATAGCTGTTATTTTGTTGATCACATCCATTGGGATCTGACGACGTCCATCTTGCCATTTTATTCCTAAAAACTGGATCTCCTGTGCAGGCCCCTTGACCTTACTCTGTTTTATGGCAAAACCAGCCTTCAGAAGGATTTGGACTATTTTCTTTCCCTTCTCAAAAACTTCTTCTGCTGTATTGCCCCACACAATGATGTCATCAATGTACTGCAGATGTTCTGGAGCTTCACCCTGTTCCAGTGCTGTCTGGATCAGTCCATGGCAAATGGTGGGGCTGTGCTTCCACCCCTGGGGCAGTCGGTTCCAGGTGTACTGAACACCCCTCCAGGTAAAAGCAAACTGGGGTCTGCACTCTGCTGCCAAAGGGATGGAGAAAAATGCATTAGCAATATCAATTGTGGCATACCACTTAGCTGCCTTTGACTCCAGTTCATATTGAAGTTCTAGCATGTCTGGCACGGCAGCACTCAGCGGCGGTGTAACTTCGTTCAGGCCACGATAGTCCACTGTTAGTCTCCACTCCCCATTAGACTTTCGCACTGGCCATATGGGACTGTTAAAGGGTGAGCGAGTCTTGCTGATCACTCCCTGGCTCTCCAGTCGACGAATCAGGTTATGGATGGGAATCAGGGAGTCTCGGTTGGTGCGATATTGCCGCCTGTGCACAGTTGTGGTAGCAATCGGCACGTGTTGTTCCTCAACCTTCAGCAACCCTACAATCGAAGGGTCCTCTGAGAGACCGGGCAAGGTGGACAACTGTTTAATTTCCTCTGTCTCCAAAGCAGCTATACCAAAAGCCCACCGGTACCCTTTTGGGTCCTTGAAATACCCTCTCCTGAGGTAGTCTATGCCAAGGATGCACGGAGCATCTGGGCCAGTCACAATGGGGTGCTTTTGCCACTCATTCCCAGTTAGGCTCACTTCAGCTTCCAGTACAGTTAGCTGTTGGGATCCCCCTGTCACTCCAGAAATACAAATGGGTTCTGCCCCTCTATAGTTTGATGGCATTAGCGTGCACTGTGCACCAGTGTCCACTAGAGCCTTATACTCCTGTGGGTCTGACGTTCCAGGCCATCGAATCCACACAGTCCAGTAAACCCGGTTGTCCCTTTCCTCCACCTGGCTGGAGGCAGGGCCCCTCTAACACTGGTCACAGTATTCGTTGTTCACTTCCTGTAAATGTGAATCAAAAGTCCCCTGATCAAGGTCGGAAGTAAAATTAGCCCTCTTACTCTGTCTCGGGAACTGCTCACTGGAAACTGGAGCTGCAATTTTCCTGGGAGAACCGCCTTTTCTAATAGTTTTTCCTTGCAACTCACGCACCCGTGCCTCTAAGGTTGAGGTGGGTTTTCCATCCCACTTTCTCATGTCCTCTCCATAATCACGCAGGTAAAACCACAGGGTGCCCCGTGGTGTGTATCCTCGATATCCTCTCTCTTGAGCATAGGGACGTTGACTCCTAATGGCTGAGACACTGGTCCGTGCAGGTGGGGAGTAGGACAGATCCTCTCTGAGTTGTTGGAACTCTTGGCATATTTTTTCAGACAGTTTTTCCACAGCCGAGACACAGGCCCGTAGGGAGGAAGAGAGCTTTTCTTCGTAGTCCCGGAGTTGTCTAGCCACTTCATCCACCGTTGGTGCCTCGTCGTCTTTCCAGGCTAGTATTGCCAACGAGTTGGAATACGATGCTGGTGCGCTCCGTACCACCTTCCGCCACATGGATTGTGTGCACCTGACTTCATCTGGGTCTTTGGTTAACCGCTCATCATTCAGGTCACTGTAAATCACCTCCAGCACGCCTAATTCCCTCAGGTACTGGATACCTTTCTCTACAGTGGTCCATTTGCTTGGGCGGTATAAAACATCCTCCTTGAAGGGATACCTTTCCTTCACGCTTGACAGAAGTCGCCTCCAGAGGCTGAGCGGTTTTGCCCCTTTTCCAATTGCTTTGTCAATGCCCCCTTCCCTGGAAAGGGATCCCAGCTGCTTGGCTTCCCTACCCTCTAAATCCAGGCTACTGGCCCCGTTATCCCAGCATCGGAGCAGCCAGGTGATGATGTGCTCGCCTGGATGACGACCGAAATCTTTTCGCATATCTCGCAGCTCACTCAGGGATAGGGATCGGGTGGTCACCATCTCATTTATGGGTTCTTCCTCCTCTGGTTCTCGTGATGGCCCTGGTTCATCTTCATCCCTTACTAAACGAACTGATTTCCTCGTGTATTTCTTCTTCTGTATAGGGGCAACTGATACCGGTGCAGGTTGGTTCTCTGGTTTAGCCGCAGTGCCTGCCACTGGGGTTGGAGTGGCTGCAGTACCTGTGGTGGGTGTTGGAGTAGCCACAGTGCCTGTGGTGGGTGTTGGAGTAGCTGCAGTGCTTGTGGCTGTGGTTGGAGTAGCCACAGAGCCTGTGGTGGGTGTTGGAGTAGCTGCAGTGCTTGTGGCTGTGGTTGGAGTAGCCACAGTGCCTGTTGTTTTGTCATCAGATCCAGAGACCTTCTCTTTCCCTTGAGGGTACTGAATAGTGTTAAACAGGGCTCTATAAGCATGGGCCAGTCCCCAGCATGTTGCAATGAGTTGTGTCTCTTTGGAGTTGCCAGGGTGAGAACATACTTCTTCCAAATACTTTACTAGTTCTTCAGGATTCTGCACTTGTTCAGGGGTAAAGTTCCAAAACACTGGAGGTCCCCACTGCCCTAGGTACTTGCGCATACAATCCCACACACCCTGCCACTCATAACTATCCAGCCTTGGGGTAGATCTCTGGATGGTATTTTTAAACTGCTTACTGACCTTTATCAAAATGGAAACAACATTCCCAAGAATTATCAATAGAAGTATCTTAACTGCCCAGGGGTGTTCAAGATACAGGAAAGTTGTTGTAATGAAGGAGGAAACATCATAGAAGAAAGCAGCAAAGGTGCCATTCTGTATTTCCTCCACAACAAGCCTCTCAGAGTAAGAAGTATAATTGCTAACTCTCTCTATGAGGTAGTACCCGAAGTACAGTAGTGACTTCTGTATGAAACCCAAATACCAAAGAATGCTCAAGGTCAGGGCTTTGATAAGGAACCTCCCAAGCAAAAGATCATGAATCACTGCAGAGCATAGCACACTACACAAACTGACAGCAAGCTTTAACGCGTGCTGCAAAAAAAAGAACATGGTGCAGATCAGAAGAACTAATATCGTGACCGGCAACTGTTAACAGACTCCTTAATACACTCTGATTAATCTGTTGTTATCTCGTGCCCCACGTTGGGCGCCAAAAAGGACTGTCGTGGTTTAGCCCCAGCCAGCAACTAAGCACCACGCAGCCGCTCGCTCACTCCCCCTACCCCGATGGGATGGGGGAGAGAATTGGAGGAGTAAGAGTGAGAAACACTCCTGGGCTGAGATAAGAACAGTTTAATAATTGAAATAAAGTAAAATAGTAATGCTAATAGTAACAGTATAATAATGATAATAATAATAATGATACACGAAGCAAGTGATGCACAATGCAATTGCTCACCACCCGCCGACCGATACCCAGACAGTTCCCGAGCAGCGATCGCTGCTCCCCGGCCAACCCCCCCCAATTTATATACTGAGCATGACGTCATATGGTATGGAATAGCCCTTTGGTCAGTTTGGATCAACTATTCTGGCTGTGCCCCCTCCCAGTTTCTTGTGCGCCTGGCAGAGCATGGGAAGCTGAAAAAGTCCTTGACTAGCATAAGCAGTACTCAGCAACAACTAAAAACATCAGCCTGTTATCAACATTCTTCTCCTACTAAATCCAAAACACAGCACTATGCCTGCTGCTAGGAAGAAAATTAACTCTATCCCAGCCGAAACCAGGACAGTCTCCCTCTTGTGGGAGAAGGACTGAGGTTACACAAGAGATTGCAAGATAATATTTGAACCTAATACCTCTTTTCACAATGTATGATTCGAGGCATATGCAATACATAAATACATGACTGCAGAGAACAATAAACTCAGCTTTACAGTGATTTTTTTGTTTGTTCACATTTCATCAAAGGAACTGACTGCAGTATGACCACTAAGATGTAATGTACTCAGCACAGTTTCATGCCAGGCACCCAAGGCTTACAGTCAAGGAACAGGTAGGATACACGGAGGAACAACCCAGCACGACTGTTACAAACACGCTGTTTGCACAACGGTCACTCCAGGCTGCATCGGCGTATCCTCAGGGGTAGTGGCACAGACCAGATGGCTATCCATTCACATTTCCTACCATTCTTATTACAATGTTATCCTCACAAGGATTTCTTGTAGAATAACAAATGCACCTATTTTCCTGAATAAACGTCCAAAGAAACAAATTTTAACATTCCTCCTAAACACAGCCCTACATTAGAAATTTAAGACTTTGTTCTTTGCAAAGAAACAGAGAGCAAGAGGTGAAAGTGAGAATAACAAGGTATTAGAGAGATGCTAAGAGATTTCCTTCCATCACTGCGAACTGTGGATGAAAACAGGGATGTACCTGCTCTCAACCTACTTTTGTCAGAAAATAAGAATGAAATTCCAACACATACTTTAGTGTACAAAGAAGAGGTGCTGGAACAAACGCATGGGATGAGAAGCAATAAACCATCAGCCTGGTCACATTATCATCAGAACCAGGGTTCAAAAAGACAATGATGCTTGAGGTCTTACAGCCAAGCATGACAGGTACTAGGGTAAGAGAGACAACAGGTGAAATTTTGACTTCGTTGAAATCAGTAGGATTTATGCATGGGTTTGATTCAAGGTGCTGTGTTCCAGCATTTCCACAGAGTAATTCTCATGGACTAAAATGTATTGTTTGCTATTTTATGACAAATCACCAACTCTACTTAGTATGGGAGACTTAAATACTTTGTATTATAAACCTTCTGTGCTAGTATTCGAAAAACTATTTTGCAAATAAATTGAGGTCAAGCCCACAAGAACCATAAAATGTTGTAGGTATTAAAGCCTGAATATCATAGCATCTCTTACATGATATATATGCCCTGTAAAGTGAATTACAAATATTTGCAGAAATTACACATCTGCTCTAAAAATGTCAGATCTTGCTGACACTAGGAAAAACACAGGAAGAGTTATGGGAACAGTATGCTACAGATGAAAATTCTCCAATGAGTATATTTTGATTAATGTTGCTGCCGCATTCACTAATGAATGACAGGCAAGGTCACAAGTAATTTCAGTAGTCCTCCATACTACAACTTCCATGGCTGTATAAAGAAAACCCCCATATTTTACAGGAGCACTTCCCTGGGATGAACTAAAATACTTTGGAAACAGTAATGATATATATAAAGCTGTGAAATTCACAGCAGATATTTGGATATATAAAGTAATAAAAAATTAAACCTCATATTTTCTCATGAAAGATCAAGATATCTTAAAAATCTTAAAGTTGTTATATTCATTTTTCTCTCTGTAGTATATTGTTTTACTTGCACCATCTTAAGAGCTAAAAGGCAATCTACAACTTTAACCCAATGAAGCAAAATGATCTGAGGATACGGGCTACCTGGCAAAGCTGGAACATTATACAGCTTTGCCTACCGAGACAAGCATAATTAAAGCGTGTCTGCAAAAATGCTCTACTACTTTTTATTTGAGAACTAAATTATAAAACACCAGAAACCCATATGTTACCTGTACCTACCTGCCATTCAGACACATCCTATTTATGGAAGGCTTAACTCTGGATATTAGGTAAGATGAGCAGTGGGGAGTTAGTAGTTTTATCTGTATTTCACGAGGTTTTTAAATCAGTATAAGGTAATAACAGTTTCTTACCATAGCCTTACCATGCCAAGCCCAAAACAGCACAGCTAACTATTTGAACTCCCTACATATTCTTCACTGTTGTGCTAAAATTCACGTCAACTCATTAACAGTTGAGAGTGACTTCCATCACATAATTTATCACATTGACTTTGAACCACCCCAGCTCATTTGTACCGGATGTTATCACCAGCTAAAGGAGAGCTCTACCTCCAAACTCCCCTCTCCCTGCAGTCAGCATGAAACACACAATGAATAAATAGTCTCTTCAGCCAACAACTTTATTTAACACTATCCTAAGCAGCTTAAGAATGCTAAAAGTTGGTTACTTTTCAAACATATTCAATGCCACCTGATTTTTTCAGGGTTTGTATCAGCTGCAACTCCTGCTTTTAATCTCAGCCACTCCTATTTGCATAGCTAAACAGCAACAGACTGCTGCAGGGGAGGGAAGGAGGAAATAATGCACTTTATCCATTTAATACCTGGCCATCTGGTACCTCAGAAATGTGTTCAACTTCAAAACAGCAAGAAAATAAAGTGAAGGAGCCAAAAGAGGCTTTGCCACAGCAAAAATGCATGTATTCTATACGAACAGGGCAATTGGCAGCTGAAGCAGAGGATATACACATAAATCCAAATGCTAATACACAGGGATTATATGAACGGAAATACCGTAGGTAATCAGTATCAATGCAAAGTAGAATAAAATCTCTGTCCTTGACATCCTTGTTTAAATGATTTTTTTTCTAATTTTGTCTTCTGCATGTCACTAAAAGAGTGTGAAGAAAACTGAATACTTAAGGTGTTTCCCTTCACCTAGAGAAGAAAAAACAAGAAATGCAATCAATGTTTACCAGCTTCAGCATCCTCAACATTTGCTAGATATCTTGGGAGAAACATATAGATGGTATGTGGAATTTCTGATTAGCACACTACACGACTGCAGTACTAAAGAGAGAGGGAGTTATTCTGCTTTGAAGAAAGACCTTAAGACAGGCACAGATAAATGGGTCTATCTATAGAGAAAGGTGGTGATCCCATCACAGGAAGAAATCAAACTGGAGAAGGCCTTTTACTGCTTCCAGGAAACTTCTAAACTTCTCTTAATCCCTCTCTTTTTGCCACCTGAAGGATGCATGGGGAAAAAAAAGCACTGAGCTGTGCTTGCTGTGAAGCCACAGGAACTTCTAGCAGAAATCTGTCTAAGAGAGCAAGTTATTTAAGGACAAGCTTTCCATCACTTGCTAGATGGTAAATGCTAATTCACCTGTTAATAAAAAGCCTGTGTGCACACAACTGATTTGCCCACTGCTAATAGTCTTGCTGGGGTACACACTTTGGGGCACAAAAAAATAAAAATAAAAAAATATACAAGTGGAAGGTCATAGAATTTATGGAAAAACTAATCTTTCCTAAAGATCATTATGTTTAGACAGCTGTTTATAGGTTTCTAGTATGCTTTATCAACTACACCAAAAAAAAAAAAAGACAAGAACACTAAACACAAAGTAGAAGAGTAGAACTACCAAATGCTCACTGGAAGCAGAAAGCAGCAGGACACTCTGGGCTATTTATTTACATAAAAGCGTGTGAAAGCAATAGAGGAAGACCCTCAGCACTCCTTCTGGCAGAAAAGAAGGGCTTTTCAAGACCTGTCAAAGGAACTGCAGGTGCAAAAGATGGTGAAATAGCAAAGGTCATTAATTCTTCATAAGAGAAGAAGGATGAAGTGAAGACTGGACTCTGGGAAAGGACAATTTCACTTTGCCTAGAGATCTGGTAGGTAGATAAATTGTGAGCTCTTCAAAATAAATCACTTTGAAAGTCAAATTAGTAAGTAGGAATATGAAAATAGAAAGCACAGTGGGACAAAAGTCAGAAAGATCAAAGTATAGCATGTAACATAAAGGAACAGGTAAAAAGAACATGCTCTAGAGATGCAGAAATACTATGAAAACAGTCAGAAAATAGATGGTTCAGTCCTCCAGAGTTTCTCTGTCTATGGTTGGTAGATCACCTGTGGTCCCTCAGAAGATGGTTCATGTATAATAGTAGAGAAAAGTGACCAAAAAAAAAAAACCAAGCCCACATACACTTTGAAAATATTTGTAAAATTTTCTGCAGGGTTTAGCAGAAAAAAATGGAGGAAAGAAAAGGTAATAAAATCTTGCAGTTGGTTCACAGATTAAAGCCATTGTAGTTACACTGTATGAAAAATACGTGGATTGTTTTAAAAATGATTAGGCAATGAGTGCATGGATTTTTCTGGGGTTTTTTTTCCCCACAAAAGTAAGTATACTGAAAACAACAACTGCATGTTACTCAGGAGAATTATCAATAGATGACCATTAGAAAAATATTCAAATTACTTTAGCTTCATTTTTCATTAGAAAGAGAACTACAATCAGGCAATTAATCACAACACACCAGGAAAAAGAAAGAAATGGAAGCTAGAATGAGTTAAGTGAGCATTTGACCAAATTCTACATTTTTCAAGTCACAGACCTGATGAAATCATTCTTAGAAAGCACACTAGGTAAAATTTAGAGCACTTAGTACTTATTTAAGAGGACTCATGGGAAAGAAGCGTGGCTCAAGAAGGTTGGAAAAAGTAAACCAAAATACCTATCTTCAGAATGAGAGAAAATTGAAAATTTTGGGAAATGTGGACTATTCGGTTTAAACTGAAGTCCCAGAAAAACACTGGAGCAAATAAGAGCACCTAGAAGACAGGACAGTTTACATAAGTATTGTCAACATGGATTTTTAGAGAACAGACTACTGAATGAAGTTGACTTTCTCCATGGCGGGATAAAAGCCCTTGTGTGAAGGGAAAAGTCAGTAGATGTCTTACGTTCACCTTAGCAGGGCTTTTGGTACTGTCTCACATGACATTTTCATTAACAAGTCTAGGTGAACCCTCTTTAAAATGGGTAAAACTGTTTTGAAAACCATATTCAGACCTATCAATGGATAACTGTCAAAACAGGATGTCAGAAAAGGATGCATCAAGTAGGATTCTGCAGAGAGTCTGTTCTGGGTCTAGTAATATTTGTTCAGTAATTTCATTAATCATTTAGATGATGGAACAGAGTGAATGCTTATTAAATGCGACATTTGTCTGCACACAACACAGGGCCTGCAGCTTCTTTCAAACCCCTAGAGAAAAAGATTAGAATCAAAATAATCTTGACAAATTGGAAAAAGCATAAGAAGGACATGATTCAGTAGGGAGAAATGTGAGATACTATACCTATATCTAGGTAGAAACAATCAGCTGCACAAGATACAGAATACTTGTCTTGGATAACACTTCCTGATGAGAAATTTTGGAATTGTAATGGGTTACCGATATGAATCAACATTATCATACCCTTACAAAGCGTAAGTTTTAGTAAAATAATATATGCAGTTTCTAAGGCTCCATGGAGTCTAAATACAAGCTTTACATTCCTGTTCAACAGCATACAGTAGATGGAGTAGATATCTGGCTGAGCTTTCTGCTCCACTTATCCTAGAATCAAATTCCTGAAGCACCTCAGTCACATGGTATTAGACTGGGAGACAGCTGTCAAAGACTTAGAGTAGGAGATATTCTTTTAGGTAATAATGGAGGGCTTAGAAGGGCAGCTCTTCTCATCTGGGAATCCTTTTCATCAAAGGGAACAACTATATTCCAAGTGGCTTGAAGCTAGCAACACCACTGGGACAGGTCAAATAAGCGAAGACAAATTCAGTTTCATTTAGAGTTATGATGTGGAAAAATACATTAAGAGTAAGGTAAGGAATTTAAATAACTCAGTAGGCTTTAGAATATATTTACAAAACTTGGGTAACTTGTTCAAGTTTTACATCTAAAAATCAGACCTTGTCTTTAGTGGAAAGATAATAGGCATTATAAATACCAAAGTCATACCAACAGCTTTCAATTCTCTTACCACAAAATGGTCATTTAAAAAAAAAAAAATTAGTCTATATTTGGAGAATCAAAGAAGTTGCATAAGGGAATGCTGGTGCACTATATTTTCCTCAAGATCCTTAGAAGAAAAATCTCCTATGACTCCCCACGTCATCACATTTACACAGGCAATGAAACAAATAACTAAGGTAAATATGAAAGCCAGAGTTGGAAGGATTAAAAGTTTGTTCCAATGACAAGGCAGGACCGAACACTTCAAGTGAAGCCTCAAACTGCAGGACACTGTTGAGTTTCCACAACAGGGATGTGAATTGTACCATACTTAGTACAAGCTCTGTTCATTTCAATTTGAGCAAATTGAGGATTTCACTCTAGACGAGTGATACATTTAAGATTTGGTAGGTACTGCCAGAATACTGGTTTTGTTCAATACACATTCTTAAGAGGCAGCTCCTTTTGTGGAGGTTGGGGTGGAAGAGAAACAGTAAATGTCAACAGATACTTGGATCGTGTTTGCATTACGACAACTGCCTCAAAATAACAGACAGCTTGATATCTTGCAATGAAAATAACTTTATGCACAACATATATTATTTCCAGAAAAGTGTCCCCCCCAAAAAGAACCAAACGAACAAACAAAAAAAAAAAAATCACATTTTATTGCATGTCACCACCATACAAAATGGCTAAGGAACACTGAACAGCGAGAATCTCATTCTGCTTTGACATTGCTTACATGAGGATCTTTCAGATTATTTCAACAGAGCTATCAAATGACAGCTCTTAGGCCTGACATGCGAGTTGAATCTAGTCATTGGAACTCGGAATTCAGATAGGTCCACTTACAGGATTAAGACTATATTGGTGTGAGAAGGAATCTATTCCTCTCTAATGCCAGGCAAACAGATTTTTAACCCTCTTTTTTTATATACATAAAACTGATCATGAGAAGTGAAAGTTCTGTAAATTCACTTCATCGCAAGTTTACTTTTCCCATTAGTTTTCTGGGGTTTTTTTGGTTTGTTTTCTGTTTGTTTTTTTTTTTTTTTATACTACGTTTTCCGTGAATTGCTGTAAAAGTATGTATCAGGAATCAACAAATTTTCAAAATTAAGTCTATGTGGTTGATTCAGACTCTTACCAGCCTTAGATGTCTTATTTAAGGTCTATTTCTTTCTTCTTTAAAAGAGATATTGTTATAAGTCCTGATGCATTTAAGTTTGTAAAATGTTTGGAAATCCTTGGACAGAAATTAAACTGCAAGTTTATAATAACTATATCTTTTCTCATGAAAGAAGTGTTTATTCCACAACACAAAAATTTCAGGTTCATGTTACGCAGAGAATCCTATAATTATGTAAAACTATCAGTCAGGGATGAATCATCACCAAAACAAGGTCTGACAATCTCTTTTCACAAGTAGATGGAGAAGCAGCTATTAGCCATCTGGATGCAGCAGTTTCACATACTCAGTTGGTAACTCAAACCAAATACAAAACTTCGTTTCCCACCTTCATAGCAGCAATGCCGTCCTTAGATCCACAATACAAACAGAACATGAGCATACTTCTCACAGGAAGCTTTTTAAAAAAGAAGAAACGCTTCCAGTTGGTTAGCTATTATTTTAAAAATTTGAACAAAACCTAAGAGATTTAAATAATCTTCTGTATGACAAGCAAGTCAAAGTAGATCCCTCTTGTTTTTACAGTTATTATGCTTATAAATACATTTCTATGATTCTCATGAAATGCCCCTTACCTGAATTCTTTTCTCTACAGTAAGTTTGTATTATTTCTGTAAAGTAGCTAATGATTATGAGTTTACGTATATACTTCTGAAGTTAACAGTTTGATTTTGACTTATGATAGGCCAAGGGGAGTGGCAAAAGTGATAAAACTAGTCCTTCTCATATCAGTAGTTTCCACAGCCAATATTCCTTCCAGCTGTCTACGTATACAATTATAATGCTCAGGATTCTTCAAGACAGTAAGGCTTTTGCAGGCAATATTTTAGTCTGTCATTAAACCTGGGGATATAAGATGACAAAAACTTTATAAATGTGCTAAATCTCCTATTACAGCAAAACAGCAAATGCAAGCATATATTTAGACTTTTAAAAGCACCTTTTGATTATTTAATGACCATACATATACAGGAAATCTCTATGCCTTTGGTGACTTTTAATCATATGTGCACACACAATATAATACATATATTAGCCTGCCCCACACCTGAAGAGCAATCTGAAGCAAAGGCAAATGACAGATGAAGCATGAGACCATATTGATTCTCTCTGCTGTAATGCAACTCAGGAGTGCAGTACAGCATCATTATTAGAGACACTGTCCATTAATTTTACCTTGCTCTACAAGTCCTTAATTATAACATATTAGCAACGCATGCTTGAGTGAGCACTGCTCTAATTTGAAACTGAAACAATGCTTACGTCCCACCGTGAGAAATATTAATTAAAATCTCTCCTCTGTTTTCCCTGAACTCTCCTCCTGACGTTTCCAGGTAAAGTTAAATAAAAATGTATGTCAATATGTAAAGCTAGCTATCAGCAAATACGTCATGTAACTGAAGTACTGCACGTTGCACGTCAGTTTAAATGGTTTACCTTCGGAAACTGTGTTTGTCCATGCAATTTCATATTATAGTCTTTATTAATAACAGTAATCATATCAGGCAGTCTTTGCCCATTTGACAAGTTGATAATATCACATAAGATATATGCATGCTTTCTGCGATATTAAGTGTAATACCAAGTAATAACTCATTTTTGAATTTATTGATATTCCAGCTAAGGCAAAAAAAAAAATTAAAAGTGAAAAAAATTAAACATTAACGTTTTAAGAAGAATTAAAACATATAAAAGGAAAGCCTGGTATACAAGATAAAATAAAATATACAGCAGAACAGGATGATTAAACAAAATAAATCTTGTGTAAAAATTCAATATCCAAAACAAGTTTAATGTTTCTGGTTTAGGTCTTTCAAGCCAAGTTAGCTGCTGTTTAACATCAGGTTGTTTAGCTAATTACAAATAAGCATACAGAGTTTCTAAAAGCTCTTTGGGTCAAGTATATGTCACTCTGCTTTGCAACCATCCCTTTTTGCAGGGAAGTAACTTAGTCAGCAATGTTTGCATAACCATATTTAAGACCATTCATTCTCAAGATGAAATATGTAGCAGAAAATATACATAATTCATGAGTATACAAATATTTTTCTCCAACAGAATCTTAAAGATATCTGACATACACACAAACCTATGTTCAAATTACTGCTATTTGGTACCTGAATAGTAGTGCCCATGATGTCCTTTCCTGACGAAAAGGACCGCTTCATGCGAAATGCTGGCAGTGCCGAGCATGAGAAACGTTATCCCAGCAGAAAAGCCCAGCTTTCTAACAAGAATGATAGCAAAAAATGCTCTTAAAGCTCCTACTGTTGCAGCCAGGAAGCATCCAAATTGCAATGGCCCGTTACTGTTCTGACAACAACCAGATTAAGCAAAGTCTGACTGTGAGATGCTACATTCAAATGGTGTTAAATTAAATGTTTTCTAGAAATGCCCCACACCTGAGAGAATACATCAGTTGGCCTAGAAGTTTTTCATTCCTTCTTCTGGATCTTAATTTTTTTCAGCTACCTGGATAAAAGTTCTTATACTGAACCACCTTCTAACTACATTTTTTTCCATCAGAAGTATTACATTCCTATGTATCATATTTCAATTGCAAGCATATCAATCAACAGCAGCAGCATAAATTGAAATCCCACTTCTGGCTTTGTTGGTTTTTCAGTGGGGTTTTTTTGTTTGTTTTTTTAACTGAAACCTATTCTGTTGTCTGACAACCTAGCCAGTTGTTTTTTTTAATGGAGCACCCTTCTGTAGGAAAGAGGTCCTCTGTAGTATAACTAATCTGGTTGAAAAGGGGAAGGAGGTGGGGGGCGGAAACAGGGAAAAAGTGTTCTGATCACTTTTAACAAGAAGCACTCAACTTGTATTTTAACTGCCCCTAGTGTAACTTAATATAACTTGGCAATACATTTTCAATTAACTTGTAAGTACATTAAAGCTCACGTAAAATTTAAAGAGCAAGTAATTAACAAGTAATTGAATTAATACATAAATATAGCTCAAGATCTCAGAGACATTCCCATGGTGTGTAGAAACAGAGCCTTGTGTGTTACCTGCTATCGAGCACATACTTCAATTCCTTACTACGATTTAGTAAAGTGAAAGAAGATTTCCTTCATTTCTTGTGTAAAACATCTGCAAAAGGATGCAAATTTATTACAGCCACACACACTAGCACATCAATCCCAGCTGCAGGGTGTCAGACAACCAGCTCCCAGTTCTAGTATTGGCTAAGGTGGCAACTGCACCAAACTGCAGATGGTTGAGCCTCCATTTATCTTCTGTTAGGAGATGAATATAACCCACGACTACTTATACTCACCTTCCTAAAGGGTGTAGAGATATGTCACCTGCAACCCCCGAGATACAAGAGCTGACCCTATCTTAGCCTGGTACGATTCCAGCTTTTGTGGCCTCACCTGGCCTTGTACTCAAGTCCCAAGTGCAAGTTGTGTTTTGTATTCAGTGGCTTCAAAGCAGCCACATCCTCAGGTGGTTTACAAGCCAAAGTGTTATCAGCTACAGCAAACAAAGGAGGAAATGCAATGCCTAGAGATTCACTGGAAGTGATTTTTTAAAAATGTGATCTGGCAGAGGCTTCTGAACAGATCCCAGTACAGTGCTAACCAAGTTTTAATGGAACTGTTCCAGTAACAGAGTTTAGGTTTTTCTCATTGTGAGGGCTATTTTTGCTTTACTTCTGTTTCATAGCCAAGAAAATTCTTGTGTTTATGTGGCAGAGAAGCATATTCTTGGTAGAAGACAATGAGTGGCAGAGCTCGGTTTTCTCCTGCTTAGACTTACTGCAGAAAGCTTGCTGCACATCTAGTGGAGTGGCTAGCAATGATTTGGACCTTCATGTAATACAGTTTCTTAGCTGTTTTCAGACCGCTGCTGGAAGAGCACTACTAATGTGCAAGGTATTGGCAGGGGGGAAAATCAAACTTAAACTAAAGTCACACCTTAAAATACAAAGTAGACCTCATTCATTTAAATCAATAAACCCAGAACTTAATGGAGTTTGACATTCTATTAGGTACTGCTAGTAAGGCAAAGGGAAATGTTTTATGAAGTAGTGTTTCATGAACCATGACAACAGTACTAGAAATAGTATTTTATAGCCCTTGAAAAAGGGTGGGAGATTGTAGTTGAGGGAAGGAAAATATCAAAAATAAACAGCAGCTTTGGTTAATGCTGTGGTAAACACCTACGGAGAGTTATGACAGCAAGTTCTACAGATAATTGTTGCAGTACTTAAGGTTAAATCCAGCCACCTTCAAAACATGAAATTATTTAGGCCAGCCAGAAATATCAGCTTTCCACAAAATGCTTCAGTATTTGCACAACAAATTTTCAACAAGCCCACTTACAAGTAGCTGCAATTCCCACAATACTGATGCCAGTGTATTTAGTGATGATAAAGCCCAATGATTCATAAACAAATGTTCTACTAGGTGTCTTAATTGCCACCCTTTAACTAAAATTGAGAAGACTTTTGAATCAGCTGTATACATTCACCAATATCCAAATCAGTCTGCCAAGTAATCCCAAAATAAGGCACTGCTCTGCTCAGGAATAAATTTTAGCATGGTATGTGGGACACAGCTCCTTGCTCCAACATCAGATGTCCTCAGACTTAGTCACTTCAGATAAGTAACAGTCACCTGGAAACAAATGAAAACTTCATCATAGAAGTATTGTGAGTTGTCACTAAAATGAAAATATATTTCCTTTCCTAGCTTTACATAGTTCATTTAAACAGCATCACCCAATGCGCTGTGTACTTGTGTGTGATAGAGGACAGAGTAGCAGAAAAAACACGTAGTTGTATTTATGTTAAAAAATAAAATGCATTGCAAAAGATATTGATAAACTCAGGACAAATAAAGCCTACCACCACACAGTCTAAGCCATGCCTTCTTAGGGGAACTATTTAAATTGTTAAATTGTTCTTAACTTGCATTCGGTACAAAAATCAGTATTACACATCAGACTGTCACTCTATTTACAATATTCTCAGTATAGATCTGAAATCATGAATTCCAGTGCAAGTCTGGGATACAAAACCAAACCTTTCAAAAGGCTGCAGAATGCTTAAGATCCCAAAATACAATAGTCACTCGCAGTGTACCAGCAATGCCCAAACCAGTCACATCCCATCAGCACGCTAGGAAAAAGGCATAAAATTTCTTTTCTGTATCTTGGCAGGAAGGGAATCACAGCATACCCCAACAGGGATAAGCAGATAATCAAAACTACAACATACATCCTTACGTGGACAGTGCACAGGTATCGTCCTGATTGACCTGAAAACTCTACAACTGCTTGCAGTTTTGCTCCTGCATGCTAGCATAAATCCTCATAAATCCTCACCGGGAGCCAGACTGTAACTGAAAGTCCATCCAATGCCCAGAAAATACCAACAAAGCCCTGTATTTTTCTGCTTTAAAAATATATGATCCCCACTCCCATCATTCTTGGTAACAAACTGGAACTGCCTCTGAACAAGCCAGGAGCCCAGTGTACTCAGTGTGTTGAGAGCACCAAATGGATCCAAATACTCAAAGTGAGGGTATATTCAGTATCTTTCTAAAAAGCAGCTCTTTGCTAGTAGGAACTGTGAGGGAGTTACATTTATGCATATATATGTTTTTTTTTTTTAAAAATACACACATAAATAGCCTACTGACTAGCACTTCTGCTCAGGAAATGAGAAATCAAAATTCTTCAGTCTGAAGAGGGTTCACTCTCTCATCTGCTATATCACAGGATAGTCCCTAGATATTAGGCTTTAAGAGGGGCTGGGACAACTCTCTTTTTTTGCTGAAGCCATGCCAATGAACAGAAAAGCTGCATGGAGCCAGAAAGAGAGCAAAAGGAAAAGCATGACTCTGCACCCAAGATTTTTAATGTATTTTACGTTAACTAGATGTTCAGTGAAAATTTGACATAATCTTGGGAACAGGACTCAATCATAGCATAACCACAAGGGTACAATTGTGTTCCCTCTTGTCCTCTTTTTCCAGCTCTGCAAATCTTGTCATCTTTTCTATACAATGGCTTTAGCAAAAGGAAAGTCTGTCTTCACTCAGTGCAGTCTGTAGCTTAGTAATTATTGTGCTGCCTCTAGAAGTTAATAAGATCTTAGACTGTACTTGTGGGTGTTCCTGCTGACTCTTTTTAAAATTTTGGCTTATCTAATCAACCATGGTTTGAGACAGGAAAGATGCAAGGCGACAGCTACTAGTGCAAGCTAGTGCTACTATCCTCCCTGGCTTCTTATAGCATTAGATTCCTTGGCCAAGACTACACCGTGTTTTGTTGTTGACTTGCCCAACACAACTGGTACTTGCTTTACCTAATTAGAGCAAGTTTCCTTCACAGTGGGTAGGTTTTTAATTTCACTTTCAGACAATCAAAGGAGGGGGACAGCAGTTATCCTGGGGAGTGCTGACTGCATTAAGGTGCTTTGTACCTGCCATTTCTTTTGTTTGGCCTGGCAGTACCAGAAACTGGCTGTTATTCAATACAGCATGCATAGGATTCACGTGGTTAAAAATAGGTCTCGTGTGTAGAGCAGACCTAGTCATCCTATCCACTTCTTCTGCAGAGATGTAGTCAAGGGAACAATTTCTCTCTTACAGAAAAGATTTAAAGCATATTACATCAGTTGTCACCTAAAAATGCCTATTTTGCTCTCAACTATATGGGAAACTTCAGGCAACCAGCTCAGAGACTGACATCCAAAGTGCAAATATCTAAGGTTAAGCCTGATTAAGCCCTCCATGTGTCTCTGAAGCAGAGCTTTCTCTTAACTTCGTCCTTTGGCCTCCCATATGCTGACAAGAACATACTGACCACAAATCTGCTTTGTGCCAAAGCAAAAGACGAATCAATCCCAAAAATACACTGGGTTATTTCATAGTGCTTTGGGTAGGTTTCAACTTCAATAAGCATTAGATCAAACCTTATAAACTTAGATGTTCTCTTTCTGTATCTCACTCCCTACTCAACTCTCACTAATTTAAACAGTAAATTGAAGTAACTGTCATCAGAACAGTCCAAGTACTTATCACAAATTTGCAGTACAACAATAACCTTAAATCCATATATAGTACCCAAAGGAAAAAGAGAGCACAGTTCACCCATTAGATCTAATAAAAAATTTCAAAAGCCAATCTCTAGTTTTGCAAAGGAAGTTAAACACACAGACACCTACTTTGTTAACTTCACAGAAGATGTTTTTCAAATTTGAATGTCAGATTGCACCTTGCTGATACGATCAATATTCTTGAAGAACATTCTCTTCAGAGCCAATTTCTTTTCAAAAAGTGTAATTGGATGGTGTAGGCTAGGAATGGTGATCACAGATAACATACACAGTAAAAGGTCTAAGAAAGCTGAAATAAACCCATAAATTATTCTGAGACAAAATTAAAGCAGAAAAAGATTAATTAAGAAACCTGACTAGAATGCATCCAAAAGTGAGGCACTAGACTGTTGGCCATGAAAGAAATGTTCCCTACAAAGCAAGCAGTGAACTAAGAATTAATTTAGAAACTGAACCCGGATCAAATTCTCTCAGTCTCTCTCAAACATTCTCTGCTCAGGACATTTTAATGAAAATCCTCCACCACCACCGTTATTATAAAGTGCAGCTCTACTAGTGATGGCAAGGCTATGATTAATACAACAGTTCCTGCCCTAGGAACTGGGTTATTTAGATCTGAGGTGGTCAGATCTGATTAAGGCCATGTCAAAAATGTTAGCAATGGCTCGAACTCCATCATGGCAATCTGTGTCCCCACAGTACCATGCAGTTCAGAAACAGGCCAGAAACAGTGCAGAAGATGATTTGCCCAGTTCCCAAATTATACTCCAAATGTCATTTAGTGTATTTACAGAAACCTGAATTGCAGTCTGTGTGCTCCTATGCACTGATATAGCAAGCGACCCAAACTGCTCCATTGCTTTATAAAAACTGAACAGCCAGAGTTCAGGTCAGAAGAGGTCATTTGGCCATTTAACCAAACCGTTCATGCCTCTTGGCCTTCAGCTTCATTCCTCTGCTCACATCAACTACCTAATACTGCAGAAAAACATATTTGAATAAAAATACATTAAAAAAACCCCACCAAACCCAACAATCGGGCTTATTTGAAGACAAGTGACAAATAATCTATTTATCTACTTTCAGTTTTTGCCCACCAGTTCAAATTAAGACTGTCTTCTTGCTTTGGAGAGGTCCTAGTTCATGGTATTTGCTGAGCATTAAAATACTATCACACTGCAGTCATGCAGTCTCACAATATTTTTGAGAAGTTGAACAAATTGAGTCTCATGTGCCTTAATATTTTCTCAAACCAAAAATCATTTCAGCTACTCTTTTCTGTCTCCATCCCAATTTTTGACAATAATTTTAAACACTGGCATGACAGTTTTATGCAACATTCTCATCATGGCCTGACCATTAGACTAGGTAGTTAAATCAATGCCAACCCCCCCACCACCCCAAGTTACTCTTTGTTCTCACATCATGAATTATATTAATCTTTTTTGCCATGATACCAGAGTAAAAACCTATATCAAGTTGTTTTCCACCTATATCCATTACTGAGGAGCTGCTTGGGAGACTGTCCTCCCCTGTTTGGCACAGCATGCTTTCCCCCCTTCTACAAGTACATCTTTACTTTTGGGTGTGCAAAAACTATTTTTACTTGAAAGCAGAAAAGCAGCCATGCCCTCATCAACAACCAAATGACACTCCTTGTGTCATTTGCCATGATTTATTTTTAGGAAAGAAATTATGTAATTTTTTCTAATCATTTCTAAAACTGAATAAAGCTGAACCCTGCTTTACAATCCACTTGACGACTAGTTTAAAATTGGTCAACTCTGGATGAGAACAAGACCAAATCAATCAAGCCATGTTCCTACTTTCTTTGCTAGCTCTACTTCAAAATCTTTTGGCTTTATGCCATTATTTTAATAAAATAGAGGTACATATCTATCTATTAATGAGCTTATACCACAGCTAGATTTTTTTTTTTCTGATAGTTATATCAGATCCATACCCTTAAACCTGTTAAGGAATTATTATTCCCTTAATAACAACAGTGACATTACAGATGGCTTTTTTCCCTTCACAAGAAATCTTGGAAGGCAAGAGAGAACACAGAGCATGAGACGATAATTACATTCTGCACAACTGGAAAAATATATTTAACTTAATTAATATAGTCAAATACTGTAATAAGTATTTTAAGCTAATTAAATTAACATATTTAATTTAAATATATTAAAGAAGCAGAAATTAAGAAAAATCAACAAAAGCTGCATAGACCTGTATCCGTTTTTAACAGTTGTATATTCACGTCAATGTATTCAGCATCCTGGATATTACATTATTATTGTTTAGTTTCGTGTATACTTTCCACATCCTCACAGTCCCTGTCTGTCTCCTTTTATTTTCTATGTCCATTGGAAGCAGACAAGGAAGCTCATTTCTCTTCTGTTTGTATTACCTCTACTACATGACTGGAGCTCCTTGCTACTGTAGCTACATAATAGCAAAAACACGCAAGTGTATAAGACAGGCAAAATATGTTGATTATTCATTTACATAAACACCTACCATACCTGCAAATTAGCATGTTTACAATTACTTACTATTGAATTATAAAAAACAAATGAATTCCCAGGTCCAGCTTTGTGTTCATTACAACCTCTGTTGCAATTACAACTCTAGTTAGCTTCCTAATTTGCTTTCTGCGAACTTAAACTAATGCTTAACTTTAATTTAGGTGCCAATTCCATTGCAGATGTTCAGCACGCTGGTTGGTTAAAGGATTTGCAATTACGTTCTGTAGATTTGTTCTTAACTGTCAGCTCTATTATCAGTAAAGCAGAACTAAGCTCTGGCTCACTGTCATCCCTGCCCTCTTGAGTTATGCATAAACCTGAGCTTTTTGCTATATGTTTGGGAAATAAAAACAGCTACAATATGGGAGCTTAATTCTTTGAAAAAGGACAAATCAAGAGGAGGATTTTTTTTTTAATCTGAGCTTCTATATCTTAATGGAAATGTCTTCTTTTTATATATATATGTGTGTGTGTATATGTTTTTATATATATACATTTGTTGGGGTTTGATTTGGGGGGTGGTTTTTTGTTTTGTTTTTTTCCCCTCACTTCTCACACCTGGTCATTCAATATGCAAAGCTTGCTAAATGTAATTATGATATTGTACACCTGCACTTCTTTCTGTTGTCAGGAGGCACACCATCTCCCCCCACCCCCCCCCCCAAGAAAAGGAAAAAAAAAAAAAAAAATCAAGGAGAGAAAGAGCTGATCCTTTGCTCCAGAAGTGTTGTGCCTTGGCATTGCTGCCCCCTGCATTACTGGCATCATTATATTGAGCTTAAAGACCTTTGTCATACACTTGAAGTGTTAAAGTGATCTGATGAGCCCCGCCCAACCCTTAAGGAACAGATACAATCACCCCTACATATGGCATGTGAAAATCCCAACTAGAATACAATTGTGGATAGCAGCGAGATCCACGAAGGCCCGGACAGAAACTGGTTTATCTTTTCATTGCCAGTATGAGATACTCAGCTGAACCCAACCCTATAAAGTAGCCTGAACCCTTTTCTGAGCAGCTGCCTCAAGAACTTTCTTATGAATCCAAATAAAAATTTAAACTTTAGATTTTTTAAATCCAGTTTAAAAATACATATTTACCTGTTCTAATACTACTGAAGTTTCACTTGAAGTTTGGCCAAAGTTTCAGGGTCATTTCTTTGCCCAAACTCCAGATGAGCTGCATTTCCTGCAAGTTCCAGTTCTGAGCTTGAACTTGTACCTGTACAAGCCTATTCATTGCAAGATAAAAGGATTCAGCTAAGTAGCTGCATACCTCCTACACAAAACACCTCACAGTGAGTCAAACACACCAAAATGGTTATATAATTTAATTACACCTTTGGATAATCTCTTAAAAATCAGGATGTGCTTTTAGAGATTGGAAGCCCCGTCAAGCCTTCAAAAGAGTGCCACGAGTCCAACACTTGTTACATGTATAGCACGCATTGTTTTGTCTTCTTCTAGGACTGGGAAGACTTACAACATAAAGAATTTCAAAAGAATTTCAGGTATCTTCCATTTTGGGTACCTAAATCCACATCTTTAAAAGAAAAATTCTATGAAATATCCACTTTCTCTCAAAAGAGATAACGTTTAACCCAATACCTTTTTTGTAAACAAAAAGTCCAACTCTTGGATAACAGCTTATTTTTATGCATTCTGTTTCAATTTATAAAATTGGTTTTAGAAAATGCATCTTTTATTGGAAATAGCTAGATTTGTTTTTTAATAGTACAACTATTTATTCCCTAATGATATCATTAAAAGGACAAGCTTACTCTATGAAGAATTTGCAATCCAGTTAAAATACGTCTTTACTACATGTAAGGGTGCACTCTTCCATATGGTCCCAACTAAAACTGTGTTGCACGTTACTGACTCAAACCCATTTAATAAAAGATGATAGAGACTTGATTTATTGCTCAAGTTTCTCAGTTACACCCTCTGAAAAAGCCAGAATTAAATTAATTTGATTTTGACCCTCTATTCATTTATACTATTTAGTTTCGAAAGGGGAAAAATAGACCACTTCAAAACCCACACTTTCCTAGCAACACATGGACCACAATGCAGATGACAAGTAAGTTCATTAAACTCAATTATTTCAAATTAGGCTGCAGAATTGTAGAAGCAGAGGCTATGGCACAGAAGACCTGCAGTGAGGGCCAGACAAACTGAAATGCCCACAGAGTAGAATTCTGGTTCTGGAATTGATCTAATAAGGAAGCTGCCTTGCGTCACAGGTAAGTCAAAATTGCTGACAGCAAACACAGTAGTTCTCTTTCCACCCAACAGCCTGCTATGGATGCCTGTCTCCCTCCCTCGCATAATTATGCGGGCATGCTACTTATCCACTAGGAAGATTTTCTGAAACCCAAGCAAATCTGAAACAAGGGCTCTGAAACCAGAGAAACACCCAGTTCTGGCACAAGGAAAGCAGCGGGTGCTTGGGGCTGGGCAGGGAGAAGAGATGGGAATCACCCTGATGGTGATCTGGTTGGCTTAACCATAGCAAACTGCCCCCTAAAATTCACCTCTGAGAACACCTGCTTAGGTCAAGTCCAACACTATAACACTATGCAGGTCCAGGTTCCAGTTTCAATACCTGTATGGTCAGCTTCACTCTGTTACAAAACAAATTAAAAGAAAAAAAAGTTTTATGTGTTGCAGACATAACTTGGTGTGTTTATTTTGCAAAGGTAAATAGGAAAATTTAAAGGAAAGTCTGAACATTACTGGATGCAGCACAGTATTCCCAGAATTCTGACAGAGTGCTTAAACTGAGTCTTTGTTGAAATTTTTTTCACAAAAGACTTTCCCCTTCATACATGCCCTCTGTATTATTTCTTAGGTCAATTTTTGTGCCACTTATAAAATGGCCAGGAAATTAATCATTTACATGCTTCTATGAAAATCATTACTAACTTTCCTGTTAAGGAAAAAAAAACAAACCAACCCACAAAAACTAAATTTGTCATAAAAGTAGCTGTATCCTTAGCACAATTCGTTCTTCATTTTAAATTAAGACAGATGGATTCAGATGGATTGATCTAATATATTTATTTCATTAAAGTTATTTACAGGCTTCATAAAGGTATACTACTCATGCTAAAAGTGCAATCCACTTCCTCACTTCTGCTCTACATTCTTCTTCTTCATATGCAATACAGTAATCCCATGCTACATCAACTTCTAACACTGTGCACTATTTTTCACCAAAAATTTGCAACAGGACATGCTTTTGAAGTTGTTTTTGCTTCATAATATGAGCCTCTGAACATTTGGAGAAGCATTCAGCAATCATTAGTGACATACTTCTCATTAAGGTCTAGATGGTAAGAGAACAATGAGAAGAAAAACATTGCCAAATCACTGCAGAAGAGGACTAATTTTTACAATTACTACCGCAGATTTGTCCCAAATCAGAACAGCCATTATACAGTCAAGGAGATTCGAGTTTAAGAAAGTAAATTGCACCACTAACCAACTACCGAGAAATCCAAATAACAGTAAAGTATTTAATGTATATAAATCTGTTCATCTGTTAGAGTCTGTGCCACGCCCAACAGATCATGTTGTATATTTGTGCGTACAGATCCATTTTATTTCATTATGTGAGATCTCCTGAAAGATATTTGCATAGAAATCTTTCAAACTACATAATCAACAGCACCAGATAGTACAAATCTACATCCTACAGGTGAAAGGCATATTTCCACAGCTACTATATCACTTTTTTTATTGTGAACCAGTAACAGCTACAAATCAAACTAATATTTAAAATATCTCCAATTTTAGACAGACTGTGCAGCTGTGATAATTGCCTTTCCAACAGATGTTTTCAGCAGCAATCTAAGGAATTTTGAGATCCACACAGCTCTGTTTTCATTTATTAATTTGCCCCATCCCACCCTCTCCAGTAAACAGAAACCATATACTTAGGTGATTAACTGATTTATAATCCACAGAGGTATGGACATTTATGAAGCATGTCAGGGACTAAGATGGAAACAACACCTGTGAGGCAGTTACATTTAGTTCAAAAATGTTATTCTGCTAAGAGCAAGCATTGCAAATTAAAGCATTTACTATATAGATGGTAATATGACTGCTGTTGCTTTTCAAAGCATCACTCAGAAATGCAACATGACACCTAAAAATTCTATGTGCAAGCTCAATCACCTAAAAAAAAAAATTATATAGATTACACTCCTTAACCCAGTCCTATATGTTATGACACGGAGTATTTTATCCCTATAGAACTCTTTCCCCATTCATAGAATCGTTTAGGTTGGAAAAGACCTTTAAGATCATCAAGTCCAACCATTAACCTCACACTCCAAGTCCACCACTACAGTATAGTTGAAGGCTCATCACTAGGCATCTCGAGCTGTGGCTGCGGAGGGTGTGAACCGATTTCTTGCTCAATCAAAACTTCTGTGAATTCAAAAGTATTATTTCTTTCTGGACTTCCACTCCAGCATCTAAGATGAAGAGCTAGATACAGCCATAAATGAGCATCGTATAAGCAGGGGTTACAATTCCCAAAGCCTTAGCAGTAAATATTATCGTGCAGTTCTGTATGTGATTGAGTTGGGTCTCTAATGATTATGACACACTCTACACTTCTGCTAATTTATATGACATATACCTGATGTAACTTTGTGTTGACTAACACCTGAACAATTTTCTGATAAGCATATACAGGCAGTCCAGAAACCTGTGCCATTACATACTTGTGTTAGTACGAATTAAATTACCCATTTCTGTATTATATTTGTGCACTCCTAGCGACTGACTGCTAGTCAAAGAACCACATTTTGATCTCTAGCACTGCACACTGCTAACAAAAAGCACCAACTTGAATCCTTACCCCAAAACCTGAAAACCCAGTTACTGGACCAGGACATCAAGAGGAACAAACCTTCCTCGCTCAGCAGCACTTTCCCTGGCTTTCCCAAATCCAACCGTATGCAGATATGCAGACAAAAGGAAAATAGTGGTGAAAAAGAGCAAGCCCAAAATGACCTGTAATGCTCCTGAATCCACTCCTTTTTCCACTTATGACTGACTGATGGGGAGGTAATTAACAGCCTCCTCGCACTGTTACATACCAGTCACAGCTTACTGACAGTTTTTCCAACTCTTCTGGCAAGGCAGGTGTTTGCCCATAAGCTGGTGCCTTCTGTAGGATTTGCTGCTCCCAAGGAAAGGTGCTGCACAGTCGTGATGCCCGGGCTGTTCTCCAGCCAGCTCATCCATAGAAGTTAAGAGTGAGCTCATCATGCCCAAGACTTTCAGCCTAAGGTTTACTTTTCAGTCTTGTAGCCTTTCTCTGGCATAAGTACAAAATGTTTCCCATGCCATCTGCTCACCTATGATATAAGCAGGGTCAGCACAACGTTACATCAAAGTAATTTACACCTATTCACGCTGACTTACCAATAAATAAACGTATCGGTACTAAAATGAAACTGTCTACAGACTTCCTAAGGTGTACAAGCGTTACCGAGAGGCTTCCTAGCTGTAATAACGCCAAGTTCACAGGTTCAATCCCTGCTTACTGCAGGGGGGTTGGGCTCGATGATCTCTCAAGGTCCCTTCCAACCCAAAGCATTCTATGATTCTATACTGCATGTGTAACTGCCAACCATATCACATAGTAAGTCTTTACCAGCTACCATTTGGTCCACCTGCCACAGAAGCATAACACTTAAGGCTAGTTAAACTGTCATTATGCTGTAGAAATCCTAGTTTTAAGAACTCAGCTCCACAGCCTTCTAACAGGTTGCTTTTCTATTGGGGCGGGGCGGGGGGGGAGGGGGAAGTTGTCAGCCTTCTCTTGAATAACCAAACCAAGACACTGTATTAGCTGTGGGGAGAGGGGGCTGGTTTGTTGTGTTTTAAAAACTTGAGTTTCAAAATTCCTTTTCCTTGTGAAATTTCAGGATTTATCACAATGGCCCAGACCATGAATTCAGCTTTCTGATCAGCCCTACCTGTCATCACCCTTCAACGACGTTCACAGGGCATATTTGGATCCTCAGCTGTGGCTTCTGTATGATCCAGTCTTGCACTTGCTTCTGAGGCATGCCTGCCTCAGCAGGGTACAAGAGGGAGAGGTCGATGAGGAGTCAAGAGACAGAGCTGCATTAATGCAGGAAAATAAAAGGTCAGAACTCAAGGAGGGACTAATGAAAGGGAACAGAAGGAGAGAGCAACTCATTCTGGGGGAGAGCAGACTGTTTGCTATTTTAAATTTCATGGGAAGTTAAGAATTTTCACAAAATTAAACATTTTTTTCCCAATAAAACAGTACTGCTACACCGATTCCCTTTCAACAAAGGTAATCCTCTAATAATAAAAAATACAACATAAAAACCCACTAAATAATTATGTCATAAAGCTAAACACTGCATTTTGCTGAAACATTTCATTTCCCCTCTACTACTACCTACAAAAATACTATAAACTGTGAAAATATACATAATTGAAAAGTATGATCTTTCAATTATGGATAAAATTCATGTATTTTAGCACTTTCAGGTTTTCCCTACTCTTATTTGCAACTATTTCTCATACAAAATTGTAAAGAAAACATAACATTTTGATCACATCAGGCTGTATTCTGCCTATTACTGGCCAAGGATGAGCAGCTGCTTAAATACAGTTTGCATATATTCATAAAGTGTTTAAAACAAAAGTGCTGACAGACCCTCCACAATAACAGTCCCCCTAAACACCTCTCATATAAATTTGTCTGTTTAATAAGAATGTCATCTAATAAGCAGGTCAGAGAACTGCAAAGCAAACAGGGTAGCTCTGCTTGCTGCAACTACTCCCCAGACAATACGCTCATCACATACTAGATAACCATTATGCTGTATATACGTTTATTAAAAAGATAAGTCATTTTAGCTGTACATTTTCCAGATAGCAAGTACTGCTATAATTTCTCCTTTAAAAATAAATGAGTTTGTTAAAGCCATATTCTTGAACGTGAACACTGCATACCCCTGGACTGTCTGAAAATGGAACCTTCCTTATTTCTGCATCTGTGATTGTTACAGCAAAATAAACCTGTGTACATATGGAAGAAGGGAAGAAGGATCAGAACTGTCCCCCTAAAGGGACATAATGATTGACTGACTATCAGTAGAGTTATGGTCCAAATTGTGCTCCCAAAGCACATTGAGCAGAAG
Source organism: Pelecanus crispus (assembly GCF_030463565.1). Lineage (NCBI taxonomy): Eukaryota > Metazoa > Chordata > Aves > Pelecaniformes > Pelecanidae > Pelecanus > Pelecanus crispus. The sequence goes on from NC_134644.1 coordinate 11,396,048, forward strand.
TCTTTTTTTGAGGTTTTCAGGGGTTTTTTTCGGGGGGAGGGGAAGAAAGAAAGAAAAATACCACTTCTGCTCTGTTCGTAACTGAAAGGGCCTGGGGAAATATCCACGCAGCTACAATGGCCTCATGCTGTGGGCACGTGTCCAGCCATGAGAGAGTTTCACAAAGCCACATTGCCAGCCTGGCAGGGATCACCCATGGCTGTGGGATGCCTCCCACCAGCAGCACAGCCTCCGCCACAACCCAGAGGAACTTCACTAGCTGAATTCATGCCTCCAGCCACAAGGCCCCCAACACAGATTCTGGCCCACCCAGCAATCAGACTACCACACCCAGCAACGGGCTGCGAGTCTGGGCCTCTGCCAGGTCAGGAGGAGAGAAGGACCTTCCCCGGAACAAAAATGGGGACTGTGCTTCCGCTTGGGGATTTTCCAATCATCTGGGAAGAGATCTTTAGCACGGTATGGAGCTGTGTGAAGGACAGGACACACGAGCTAGGTTTAAATCCCAGTACCACCTTAGCTCTGTGCTCATGGATTTTTGAGATTAGCATATAGGACATTACAACATGGCCTCTGGCAGACCACTTTCTATTTACACAAAGGTCATGTGCAGACTACGTCCGGCCAACATTAACATGCCTCTGGCCAAACAGAAGACACAACCCAGCTTAATAACCAATCTTATTCTACCTTCTTTCCATGCAAACCAAAGGCTGAAAGCCTAGGGGAACATCTTGCTCCCCCCTGCCACCTGTTTAGAGCGGCAGAGGGGACACTGTTTCTGGCATATACCCAGGTCTTCCCAAATGCACCAAGAAGGTTACTTCAGCTGGACCCAGGGTATTCCGGGGATGAAAGCAAGAGACATACTCCAAGGGCTAGACAGACTTTCATAAGGTGTGTCATGTCTAGCCCAGCTCCAGCCCAACAGGCAACCCTCTCCATCCTAATGCCCGCTGGATTGCACAGCCCACACAGGACACGACCCTTGTGGGGTACAAGGCAGAAAGGGGAACCCACAACATCCTTGCCAGCATTAGCCACAGACATTCTGAGCCAAACGATCCAGCCACAACAGTCAGGGAACAGAAAAGAGCAAGTGCTATTTTCACATTAGCAATATTTCTGACCAGACAAAGGAAAGGAAAAGGCAGAGACTCCTGAGAACAGCCAGACTGCCTGCTTTCACTCATGAAGACACCAGGGAGGATGGGGAAGGAGCATCTGGAAGCTGAAGAGAGCAGCCAAGAGTCTCAAGCAAAGCTTGGGATTTGGAAAGGGCATCCTGGCCACAAGAGCACAAACAAGGTGGACTTGAGAGAGCTGCATCTGCTGAGGCTATGCCCAAGACCATAATAACTTATTATTGTTCAGGTAACAGCTTATTTTAAGCATGTGAGTTTTCAAAACTTGTAGAAACTATATCACAGGTATGGATAACACAAACCTAAGTTTAACTTTCCTTTCGTATAGTAGGAGAACACCTCAACACCAATTTTCTTTAAGACTTTTTGCACATCACATTTGACCATGTTTATGTTGCTTACAGGTACACATAAGCATTGTTGTAAGACAGGTGGCAGGCCACAAAGAAAAAATGATTGCATTTCAACAAGTTACTTCTAAGACATCAGAAAACTTATAAACTTCTTCCTGACATAACAGTGTCCTTACTAAGAGAACCCAAATACTTTTAAACAAATGATAAATTATCAGTCACTGCTGCCACTTGCGGTTGATGCTGAATCATTCTAAACAGCAAAGATTTGCAAAAGTTGCAAGTGTTCACATAAACACTGCTAAACTTTGCTATCTTTAATTACTTTTCTAAGTCTTGATATTTTTGTTCTTTCTTCTCTTTGGCATCTGCCATCTCTATCAAATTCTCCGAGTCTTCTGCAGCTGCAAAATTCTTTGCTACCTCTATTGCCTACTCCTTGTTACTGCACACCAATTTCACTGATTCTCTTCCCTTCTCTGACAACTAATTTTAACAGGAAAATTGGCTGAATATATAGCAAATTGACTAGCATTTCTAGCTCTCTCAGACTAATCTCAGGGAAGACAATTTATTCAGATTTACTTTCTATCATACATAATGCCATTATATATGATAATTGAATTATCTCACAGGAACAAAAAGAGAACATAGGTCAAGTATTTGAAATCCAGTACTAAAAGCTACTTTCTAAGCCACATTATTTTACTCAAACTCAGCTCAGAGTAATGAAGTATTTTTAAGAGACTAAAACTTGTCAGAGCAGTGACTTTACCTCTGTAACATTCTTGCTTACCAGCTTCATGCTGTCTGCCACTGAAATAACGATGGACACACAAAGAAGGGCATTAGGTAATTCTGGAGTAGAACTTGGCATCTAGCTTTGTACATTCATTCAGAATTTCCTGTAATATTGATGGAGCTGCCATTATGGCACCCTTCCATACCACAAACCACATTGGCACCACCCCCTGACAGATCACATTACTACTTAAATAATGGTACATTTTGCAGAATCACAGATTATGTTGCTCCAGTGATGCTTCTCTATGCAGTAGTTTCAATCATGACCCTGACATCATGGGGCTGTCAGCTGAGCCTGTCTGGCTTACAGCTCTACACTGCTAGCACATTTCATCCTACCGTAGCAACCCAGCAAATGCAGCAGGCAAAACAAACTGTAATGGGATTTAGAGATTAGCTAATTCATGCAGCCACTGTTGCACCACTGCTGGTTAGGGCAAGACAACAGTAATGGACTAAACCTGTTAAAACAGGCATAGTGATTAATAGAGATAGCCAGACATCTTAACCAACTATGCCTACCTACTGGCTTTATTCAGCACAAATAGACTCTCAACTGCTCAGAAATACCATGTGAGAGTTATTAAAATACAAATAAGCACATCGGTCCATCACAGAATTTTTGCACTTTTTTTTTTGCCTGACTGGGGGGGAGGGGAAACCCCCAAAACCCCCCACCAACTCTCACAACCCTACAGAACAAGAGGGATGTCCATGCAAGTGCTGTGTGTTATGGTCTTTTCTGACATGTCCTTTCACAAGCTCTCACTTCAGAGAAAGGATTTAATTTACTATTTCTTCATACTTCATATTCTGCAAGAATAAGGTTATTAGGCCTCAAAAGAACATGGAAGATTCAGAAAAAGAAACTTTCTTCCCCTTATGTGTCTACATCTTTTGTATGATCTTCCAGACCTCTGGCACTGAAGCTAACTCACTCCTCAAGTAAACCAAGACTTTTAGCCTTTTCTTCACACAAACACTCTTGATGAAAATGAGCAAACAATGACTCATGGGTTAAAATCAGGGACCAACTCCGTAAATTATTTTTCCCAGGAGTGGTTTTTGTTTGTTTTTTTTTTTTATGGGGGAAAGTACAAAAGGCAAGTTTCCCATTTTAAAAGTAAATATTCTTTTAAAAAGATGAAAATAATATTTGCTATATTCTTAAACTCTACTAAATTATTGATTGATTCAAATATAAAATAATATAAAAGTCAAAGCATGCCTACAGCAAATAGTATTTACATGCTAATTCTGAATATATACAATAACCTTCATTAAGTACTATTTTTGACTGTTTTATCTTCGAAATTGCTGGTGAGGTGTAGCTTTCCCAAAATATTACACATCTCTCAGGTTCATATAAGCTTTTAGAAACCCCTAAGCCACAAATATACCCTGACACTTGACTCAAAAGTCAAGACCCAGCACAGCGAGATGTGTGGGAGGGCTCCTATGAATCTAAAGAACAAATATTTGAGATTAATATTACTTTGGGTTAGTAACAGATTTGGGGATGGAAGTGGAGGTATAATGGAGCATCAGTGGAAACTGTCCAAGGTTTCTCTGTAGGGATCTGGTAGGCTAAACAATTTCTGTGCTTTTGACCCAACTGGCAGCTGCAAGAGACAATCTGCAAGTTCATCTGTGATCCTGGCCCAACAGAAATAGCTTCTTTATCCTAGTCTTGACGAAGCAAAAATAAAAGTTATTTGCACTGGCTCCATACCTCTCCACCATCATACTTTCTCCATAGGTGTCCTTTTCAGAAAAGTACCCAGAGTCTCATCTTCTCACCCAGCTCTAAGGCTCCTTTCATCGCCTAGGAGATCCCTCAGCCATGGAAGCAAAACTGATTTTCACTTTTGGTGACACCCTGGGAAGGAAGGGTGAGGGCATGTATGGGAAGGAGGGCTGAGGGGAGCCAAGGTGTCCCCAGCCTTTTACCACCTGTGGTATTCCCTCACTTCTTCCTCCCTTTCTTACATGCCTCCAGGCTCCCTCCACAGCCCTGAAACATCTCTCTTCCCCCACTCAGTGTCCTTTCAGTACCCCCACACTCGATTTGCAAAAAACCCCAGCTTCCCTTCCCTCAAGCAACAAATGCTGCTCACAGAGGGCATGCCAGGCTATGGCAAGCAGAAAAGGCATCAGGTCACAGTCAGACTCTGCTCTGATACAAGGAGGACACCATGGCCAGACACGGGAAAAACAACACTGAGCTGAGGAGCTCCGGAGAACAGAGCTTACCGTGGCCCAGCTGAAAGAAGAACAAACCACTACTTTGTCCCCCAAAACAAGGCTGCTGTAAGGAGCAGCTGAAGTCAGAACATCTCATCATCATCTTCTCAGCCTTGCCAAAAAGAGCTGCATTCTTCAGTTGAGTCTGAAGTTGATTCCGGTATTGTTAACAGTGAAAGATGAAATTATGAGTTGTTAAAGCCCCACTCAGGCCCTCTTCCACCTTCTGTAAAAATGACCACTAATCAATGCTATGCACAGTTTCTTCACGTGCAGTTGTGTAAGATGTTTCTGAGAAGCTGCTCACTGGGGGAGAGTTAGCCGCTCGGCACACACCGCTCACAGCCCTCTGCAGAGCACGGATCCAGCTGTGCAGCCAGCACAGCTCATGGGCACAGACAGTAAACAAGTAGAAATAAATCAATCTGTTCCCCCATAAAATTGTTGCCACTTGAACTGCAGTATCTCCCACACTGATATTGTAGATAATTCTGTTTCATCTTGATTACGACCAGTATTAACACCCGAAGCAATAAAATCTTTCACATTCTCATTTTATTCAAGCCAAAGGACAATCCTGCTGCAGTGACATATGGCTCTGCTTCTCTGTGAGTATGTTAGAATGCCTACAAAATCTCCTTGTCTAGCAAAGGATAATGCTTTTTAAAATCAATGACCTGCATTAATTTGTATTTTCCACCAAGAAAACCTCACATATCATCATAATCATCTTTCTATACAACAGATAGATGAGTTTTCTCACATTGTTTGCATTTTTTTCTCCTTCAGTGGAATGGTTTTAGACTATGTCATTGATTATATAGACGTAATGTGCTATTTTTTCCAGCAAAAAAAGTCAGCTTGGGGTTCACAGACTGCAGAGCGATTCCTGCATAGTTGAAACAACATAAAGAACATTCTAGGGGACATGAACTGAGGATGCAACTCAGTTTTGTAAGCACTTTGAAAACAAGAGGCAGTTCATAGCCAATTACTTGTGTACAATTTTCAGCCTTGGGGGATTTGTTATTATCTCTGGATTTTATTTTTTTTTAAATCCAAAAGCTGTCTCTGTAGTATAGGTACTGACATCTAAGTGAACATCCCAAACTCCATGCAACAGGATCAAGCCCCTTCCTACTCTTCTCCTGGCTGCATGATTCCTCCCCATGTTACTGCAAGGCAACCAGCTGCCATGGGGAGTGCAGAGATTGTCCCAGGTCGCTTTGCTGAGAGCAAGAACTAACATTTCCACCTCTGAGAGGCAGACACAGACCTGAAACCATGGTCCCCCATGTCCTGCAGGAGACCTTTATAAATGGCTCCTTGTAAGTCTTCCTTCTGAGGACAGAATATATTTGTATTTTCATGTGGTTAGAAAGTATTTCTCTGCTTGAAGATGCAAGTTCACTTAATAAGGAGAGCTGCAGCTCCATAAAATCATAACAGCTAAGGTACAAGCACCAGCTTATAAAAAATAGGCATGAACAGGTAGGGAAAAAAACCTGTTTATGCCTCCTTTTTCCATCTAAACCTACACTTCTGAAAACAGCTGATTTCAGACCAAAAAAATTCTGTTTGTTTATTATTTTTAAAAAAAAAGTCTTCTGCCTGTGCCAACAACTTCTTAATAGTAAACAGGTTGCAAACTGCATGACATACAGGAGCAGATTTTGTTTAGCAAATGCTTAATGTCATTGTCATAGTTTCTAAAAAAGCAGCTTGCAACGGCACTGAAATTTGCACTTGCTGCAGCTTAATTAACAGGCGTCCATTTCCCATTTATATCTAATGTAGAGACTTTCAGATTAAAAAAGGGAAATATTTACTCATGTACTACTGTACACAAATAAAACATTTGATGAAAAACCCTTAGCCCTAGAATTCTGAACTATCATTTCCTTTGGTCTATGATGAAATAATGTAGTCATTCTCCCCATAACTGGGGAGAAACTGTAAGTTATTATTTGAGCAAGCTGATTTGTGTTTGTGGGATACTTGTTAAAGCAAAGCAGGAAGGAACCATCGCATTAACTTCACAAGCCATTGCAGCCCTAAGAAAGTATTGCATCTCCAGAACTTAGAGTTTTAGTTAATGTGTATTGGCCAAGAGATGTCTGGGGATAGAAAAAGGATTCTTCATGGTAGACTGATTCTTTCTACAGATTTTTGAGGTGGAATAACCTTTTTGGAAGCTGCAGATGTCTTCCATTCTAAAATATGCTGTTAAACTCTATTCTGGTCATAACATATTTTCAATTACCATGCCAACAAAATACATTGAAACCTGTAAATCTTTTTTTGGCATCATTTGTGGAGGGCAATATTTCATGAAATAACAAAGTAATTTTACCCAATGACCCAATTCATCAGAAAAAAAAAAAAAAAACCACCACCACTTTTGGGGGCTAGTATAAATCTCCTTTAAGACAATTTGAAATAAAGCCCAGCAAGAAGGAGTGACTTCTAATTGGCAGTGCATTAGATCTAGGGACGTGAAATGGGCACTAATGGGCTGATTACCATTTTAGTGAACATGGATTTATAATTTGTATTGCAATGTTAAACATGCCCATCAACCCTTTGCCACAGAGCACTCCACCCTCTGGTGAAACAGTGCTGAAACAGGGATTCTCTTCTGCCCAAACTTCTTTCAGAGGTTTTCATTTCTTCAGTTATAATTTCTGACTCAAGTGTTTGTATGGGTGAGCTCTAACTAACTGGAGGAGCAGAAAGACTACCCCTTGGGCTTTCAAGGCAAAGGCAGTGACCCTATTTAAAACAGTGACTGATCTACCAAAAGAAAAGGAAATTTTAGTACTAGACTCAATTTCAAACATTTTTAACAAAAACATTGAGTCGAACTTTGGCATCTAAAGCTAAATTTGCCATAACACAATTGAAGCAAATAAAAACTTTGAGACATGGAATAGGACTGATATTTCTTAAATGTGTATCAGTGCTACATTATCTTATGTTTTGTTGAACATATTGGCCCATTTTTATCCAACCTTTATTCACAGAAATTTTTGAACTAAGGAAAAAATAAGTGGAAGGGTAAAAAAGGAAAATATTTAGAATACAGTCATTCACCAAACACATGTAAGCAATCAAACTTATAGGTACAAATTCAAGAGGATACTTTTCTAATAGCTACTGTCAGTGAAAGAACAGTTTGTTCCATTAAATTACCCAGCATAAGCCATCAGCAATATCCCATTAAAACAAAGGCAGGCTGTCAGCAAAGAGAAGTAGGAACTCTTAATTATTGTAGAAGTCTAGTAAATCTTTACATCTGAAACTTGAAAGTTAAGCATTGAAGGGAAATGAAACAACATCCTAGAAAGAGAGATTAAATCAGAAGACTAACAGGCAACTATTATAATTCGGAAAAGCTTGGGGGGGGGGCGTTTATGTCACAATAAACACAAGAAACAGTAAATCTTGTTACTTAAAGCTATAAAATGAATCAAAATTTAAAAACAAAACATGCCACCACGCCACCCCAAAAACCACTACACCTCTAAAGGAAATGAATTCATTTAAGTTTGGAAACCCAAAATTCATTTAAACAGCTACCACTGCGATTGGGTATTGCAGGTTGTCTTCTGTAAGTGTCCAACAGGCTACGAAACTATTGGCAATCACACCATCCAAATGCCCATCTATCTAACTGTCAATCTACCCCTAATGCTCTTTTATCCGAGTATCACAGGAATAGAGATACAGCAGCATGATGTAAAGTCAAAAGAGAGGACTACAGGACAAAGAAAAAAAAAATCTGAGAGTAGAGTTGAAAACTAGCGAGACCTTCCTTCAATTTTTCTTTTTCCCCCACCAGTATATTATATAGTTTCTGGTTGGATAATACACCTCCTTCTCATCTATTAGAGTTCACCATAAACAAAGAATCAATTACAGCTCAGTAACAGATAGAGAAAGCTAACAAAAGACATTCTTGCCATTGAAAAATTGCAGTGCGCAACTGTTCACAATCATACCTGTCCTGTTACTTCCAGGAAAAAACTATGATGGTATAGTCTAATCTCTGAAAAAGTCAGTGAGATAATGCAGTTGAAAGACTAAATACAATCTTAAAAGGACTAAGATTAAATAGAATAAATAGTTACAAATTTTCAAACATCATAATATTGCAAATTCAGTATTAAGCCAAATGTTGTATTGTATTAAAAACCAAAACATTTTCCTTTGATAGACATCTTCCCTTGGAGAGTTTAGAGTCCAAACTTGAAATGTTGTATTCCCTTACTCTGCCTTAACTGTTGTTACCAACCTTCTTAAATCATGCTGATTCTACCTTAGGGCCAATAGAGGAACACCCTAACACAGCAGCAACAGCAACCAAATATTTCTGAACTTATGCAGAGCAGCAGCCAAAGCTATTTAACTAAAGGACTAAGTTACAATAAATAGTTTGGGACCATAAAATATGTTTATTGTTCTGCCTACCTCTAGAGCAACTTTTGTTGCTGTTGCCATGGAGGTTGTATGTCATGAAAGAAAACTGTGTTTAAATTAAAGGCTTCAGATGGCTTATAATGGAGAATTACTTTTCATTAACAGGTCTTTACCTGTTGATCAACAGTACTGATTAGTGCACTTTCAGATTGTTCTTATTAATTAAATGACGAAATAGAACAAAAAAGCCTGTCACTGTTCTTTATTAGAGAGCATTTATTTTAAGCATTAAAATAAAGAAAAGGTATATATTTTCTAGCTCTCTTTGGATGAATGTTCTACTTCGGACCCAATCCAGTCTGAATTAAGGACTTCCAGTAATGGATACACAACTTGGGATGAAAATTCTACATTCTTTATTTAAAAATAAAAGCAAATGTTATATATGTTCAGTTCCTCTGTTCAGAACAATCACAGTCATTGAAAGTTATTTTCATATATATTATATATTTTTTTCATGCGCATATGAACTTGCATCTCATATTCAGAATACTATAGATTAAAGTAATTCCCTCCTCCTTAGCTTCTTACACAAAGTCATGGATGCTATTCATTACCGAATATATTTTCACATACAAGTATCTTCATACAATAAAGTCACTATGTCTTGCAGAAACTGTACTCTAAGTTTTGCTCTGCTGAGGCAGATATGCTTTCAGGTGATCCAAGTCATAAGGTGATCCAAGTCATAAGGTTTTGCTACTCAGTTCTCTCATATTCTTTGAACCACAACATTCCCTACTGCAAACCATAAATATTTTTTTCCCCCCTATTATGTTTACTGTCTAAAGGCAGATTGAGAGTCAAAAATCTATTAGTGGTTGTCAAGTGCTATGAAGTCAGCAACAAAAAGGTGTTCATTAAACAATCGTTGTAATGCAACATCAGTCAACTGATGTGCAGTCTGGCCAGCAAATGGAGAAGGATTTTTTGACAACTTTTGAAGAAAGAAAAAAAGAAATTAAAAAAAAAAGTTATGGCATCTTAAGCACAAGAAACTTCTAACATCCAAAAGGATGTTATTCAGGACATGTTTAAGAAATCTACAGCTTTGCTTCCCACACACCCAAGAAATTGCAGAGTCAATAGTCAAGAGTCATTCAGTAATGGCCTTATAGAATTGGTACATTTGGAAGTTATAAAGAATAGACTATTTCGGTTGGAAGGGACCTACAATGATCATCTAGTCCAACTGCCTGACCAAGTTAAAGCACGGTGTTAAGGGCATTGTCCAAATGACTCTTAAACACTGACAGGCTTGGGGCATCAACCACCTCTCTAGGAAGCCTGTTCCAGTGTTTGACCACCCTCTCGGTAAAGAAAGCCTTCCTCGTGTCCCGTCTAAACCTCCCCTGGCGCAGCTGTGAACCACTCCCATGTGTCCTCTCACGCGATACCAGGGAGAAGAGATCAGCACCTCCCTCTCCACTTCCCCTCCTCAGGAAGCTGTAGAGAGCAAGGAGGTCACCCCTCAGCCTCCTTTTCTCCAAACTAAACAAGCCCAAAGTCCTTAGCCATTCCTCATAGGACATTCCCTCCAGCCCTTTCACCAGCTTTGTTGCCTTCCTCTGGATGCACTCAAGGACCTTCACATCCTTCTTAACTTGTGGGGCCCAGAACAGCACACAGTACTCAAGGTGAGGCCACAGCAATGGTGAAGACAGCGAGATAATCACCTCTTTTGCCTGGCTGGCTCTGCTGTGTTTGATGCACCCCAGGATGCAGTTTGCCCTCCTGGCTGCCAGGGCACACTGCTGACCCATACTGAGCCTGCTGTTGACCAGCACCCCCAGATCCCTTTCTGCAGGGCTGCTCTTCAGCCACTCCTCTCCCAGCATTACTCCATCCTAGGTGCCAAATCTGGCATTTGGACTTGTCAAATTCCATCCCATTAATCATAGCCCAATGCTGCAATCTATCTAGATCACTCTGCAAGGCCTCCTGTCCCAAGACAGTCAACAGCACCTCCCAGTTTGGTATCATCAGCAAACTTGCTAATGGTGCATTTAACTCCTGCATCCAGATCACTGATAAATGTATTGAACAGGATTGGCCCTAGAACTGAACCCTGAGGAAGACCACTGGTGACCAGTCACCAGCCAGAAGCAGCCCCATTCACTACAACCCTTTGAGTTCTGCCCTTCAGCCAGCTCTTTACCCAATGCACCATGAATCCCACAGTTGGACAACTTGTCCAGAAGGATGCTGTGAGGGACAGTATCAAAAGCCTTACTAATATCCAGAAAAACTACATCCACCACCTTCCCTTCATCCACTAGGCGGGTGACCTTTTCATAGAAGGATATCAAATTAGTTAAACAGGACTCTCCTTTTGTCTCCCTTTGTGAACCCATGTTGACTGTGCCTGATGATTGTGTTATTCTTTAAATGCCTTTCAATAGTACTCAGTATAATCTTCTCCATAATTTTTCCAAGAACTGAGGTTAGACTAAGATGTCTGTAGTTCCCTTGGTCTTCCCTCTTGCCTTTCTTGTAGACTGGAATAACATTGGCTAGCTCTCAGTCAGCAGACTCCCCAGACTCCCAAGACCTTTGTTAGATGATCAAGAGAGGTCCTGCCATAACATCCTCTATGAATTAATCCCATCAGGCCCCATGGAGTTGTGAACATTCAGCTGATACAGCTGGTCCCTTACAATTTCAGTGTTTACAAACTGAAAGTCACTGTTCCCACACTCATAGTCCTCCAACTCAGGGGACCTGAGTCTGATTCATGATCCCATATTTTAAGCATATGTACTGTTCAACAGAATTACTGAAATTTTCAAAAAGAAAAAGAACAAGCAGCATGATTGTTATAAAAAAAGCATACAATTTTCTCAGGCAGGAAATGTGTTCAAAGTTTTCTAGTCCCATCAATGCCTCTGTTAATTACCAAAGTGCCTTGATAATTAATGATAATAATTAATCTGATTGACCCAGTTAACCACTGCTGCACCGAGACAATATTCACTTATTGATATTCAGGGGGACAAAGGCAAATGTCACAGTTTCACTTCTAACAGAGATTAGGTGAAGTCCAAAATAAGCAAAGTAGACCCAAAGTTATGCAATTCATTTGTGGAATTACACATCTGTAAGTAATCAACATGCTTTTAACACTGGGGGGGGGGGAGGTAGAAATCATCTCTCACTCAGATCTGGAGTTGCCTAATAATTGCAATACAGCTGTGTAGCTGTAACTACCAACTAACCAATTTCATGTCTCCTTTACTTTACAATTTTTATTACTACTCCTTGTTCATAAATATGTTTGTGCAGGTTGCGGGGGGAGCTGGGGTTTGGTTTTGGTTTGGGTTTTTCTGGGGGGGTTGGGTTTGGTTTTTTTTGGGGGGGGGTAGTAGAGGTGAACAATTTAAAGAAAAAAAAATCTGCCTATTGTTCTATTTTTGCAAAAGCCACAATCCACACATCTTAATCATTAAGTAAACCATATCACTTCTGAATGCCCCTTGACACAACAAAGAGAAAAAGTATGATGGATTTTCAGCAGAGGCATACTGTTGTAGCATCACACCAAATCAGGATTCATTTGCTTTCCACCTCATTGCCAGAACATTATCCCTTGGTGTTCTCCTCTTCTCTACAGACCATGCTGTCTTTTTCAGGCTCTTGTGTTTCATGATTCATCAGGCACAAATTTTACTGAGACTCCCTAATGCCTTTTTTCAAAGGGGCTGCACTTTTCTGTGGTTTCCCAAATGTTGCAATTACTTTTTTTTTTTTCTTTTTTGAGTGAATAACAAAATAGGGAACACATCTCTGAACACATCCAACAAATGTGCCATCAGCTGCTATACAGCTTACCCAAAAATTGTTAATGAAGGGGTCCGACACACTAATAAGATACACAATACAGACAGTATGTCAAATAAATGTTTCCTGAAAATGTAATATGGTAGTGCAACATACATTTTCAAAGTTACCCTAAATTGTATGTATCCTGCCTAGTATAAGTTCCAAAAAGCAGCATCCAAATAGGATGTAGTTGTTTTTTTTCCAATAAACACACACGCACGCATCTTGTAAGAGCAGACTTCATAGCAACTCAAATATTCAATGGAGAAATACTGAATATTAAAAGAGCACCAAATCTAAAAATTCCAGAACTTCAATCCTGCTTAATATCAGGTCATTGCATCAATTTTGGACACTCATCCACCTTATCACCACAAATACATAATTTGGGTAAAAGAGACAGAGATAGTAGATAACTAGGTTTACTCTCTAATGATCTAGCCCCCTCCTGCCCCACCCACCCACCCCCCCCCCAGCCTACAGGTGGGGAGGTGGAGTCTTTTAACCAAACTTCTTGAATCAAACACCAAAATCCCCCCAGAATCTCTCAAACATACACTGGTTAAGCAATTTTACTTGCAGTGCTTGCCCTGGTTCTGTGAAACCCAATGCTGGTATTTGGAGCAAGAGAATACACTACCACAAGTCACAACACGAAGAAATGAAAGTTTCCATACAGCAACACAGCAGAGTTCTTGCCTGAGCAGTAAGAAAAGGGAGGTCTGTCCACATGAAATAACACTGTGTAACACTCAGCAGCTCCAAGAGTTATTTAGTAGCACAGGGCACAGGAATATAAAGGATTACCTAAGGCTGGTGGTAAATTTATGGTTGTACGTACTTGCCTCTCACTTGGTGCTGGACAGCAGGCTGTCAGCAAAGTCTGAGTGATGGCTTTGTGCCCTGCAGGAGCTACAACTTGAGATGCTCCACAAAAAAAAAAAAAAAAAAAAAAAAAAAAAAAAAAAAAAAAAAAAGCCACCACAATAAAGCTTTTAGTGACAGCTGGGATGGTGGATAACCATAGTTAAATTAGCATGCGAAGCATCTTTTCCTCTGGAGAAGACTGTAACTTCACCTTTGATAACTACTCCAGTTTCAATGCCAGTTGTGCTAGACACTTCTACATGACTATCACACAGGCAGCTATTTTAACACCACACTGAGACAAACACAAGACACAAACAGATAGTTTGGAAGATCGATGGGCCTTTTCTTCAAAAAGAAAAAATGCACCACACTACTGCAAGGTAAAGCAGATGAAGTCATCACTGCACTGGCATTTTTAACCTTGTGGTAAAACTAAAATATTATCTTTTCACAGCGCTTTTACCTCAAATAGCTCAGAAACGTTCAGCATCAACGCTGAAAGTGTTCCTGTTAGTGAACGCTGTGTATACTCAGTAGCAAACCAGACACCACCACCCCCACCAACCCCCCAATTTATTTGCAAAGTGGCAGCATGGTGGGGTAGAGAAGAGCTGAAAAACCCTCAAATTCCTCCAGTCACCATCTCCTGCTCCCTGTAGTTGTGTTATCACCATTCATAATTGAAGTTGTGTTGAAACATCTCTTCCGCTCATAATCATGAGGAGCTCTGACACTGTCACTAATACATGTGTCTTTAGAGCTCCATCAGGCAAGGGGAGGCGACAGCTAACATAAGGGAGTACGCAGGCTAATGGGAAACCAGAGTCTTCCTCCCAAACAAACTCCGTATCATTCACTTGCTCCTATTACATGACTGTCACATAACCTAATGGAGAATAAGTGGGAAGGGGGAAGAAGTGAGCAAATTTTAATCTTGGCATTTATTTCCACAGATTTATTTCAAAAGGTGTATATGAGCTCTTCAAGAAATGTAAAATATTCCTAATAACTAAGGCACCATCCTCACAACCACAGATTCTCAGGAATATTTAGGTGCTAACTCACCCTTGATTTCAGTTGAATTAAGTGTTTAAATACTTCCAAACATTTGGGTTTTCAGAATACCATTATACAATGGTAGATTTTAAAGTTTACTCCTGGAGTATCACACCAGATTCTGACATTCTTCTGAATTAGTTTTATAAAATATGCTTTGAATAAGTTAGTCTCTGACAGAAAAAAAAAAAAAAAAAAAAAATCGCCTAATCTCCTTGAACTGGTATGGAAGAATCATTGAAAGTAAATCTTATATTTAAATAATTGATCGGATTTTTACTCCAAACATACATGTACTCCTATTTACCTGAGAATTCAGGTGAGAAGTCACAACATCAGATTTAACTCATAGGACGGCATTAGGACTTCAGTTATTTGTGAAGAATTCCCACACCCTTGGAAAGCACAGAAATTCTCTGTACATGCAATAAAGCAACATTATGTAGAGGTACCACTTAACGTTACTCCTCAGAAGCCTGAATTTAGTTATAACAAGCACTGGTGCTTACTGAAAAGCTTTGGAAAGCTTAGGCACAGATTTATATTGTCATTTGACAAAAATTTGACAGCTTTTGTAAGAGCTGTGACTTGCAAACACAGATGTAGCTGCAGACATCTGTTAGATAAACAATGCTGAGGTGCATCTCCCTCTGTAATTCCATCCTACTAGGCAATGATCTGGAAAACCTCGAAGCGTAACACATTAAGTTCAAGAAACCATTTCAGGGATCCTGACTCCTCTCCCTTATCATCTGTAGCACATGTTTACCATTTATGGCTCATCACCAGCACATGCAATCACTTATATTCCAAATGTTCAAGGAGCTCTGTAGCTGAGGAAGAAAGTACATTAATATTCTGAACTATCTGGAGACATCCAAACTTGGAAAGGCTCATGACTTCGTACTGCAATGCTTGGACGCTTTTGACACACCATGCTAACCTGAGTCCCTCCTAACAAGTGCAGCTTGCATACATAAAGCAATATTGATTCAGCTGTGCATAGCTGTTTATACAGCCTTTCAGAAGCACAGCATCTTCAAACACCACTGCAGACATTAGACTGTGTCTTCCTAGGAGAGGTTTAGTGGTTGTCAGCGAGGCTTGACTTAACGATGCACACTGCACCAACGACTATTTAATTAACTTTTTTGTTTGGCCTCACAGAGCTGTTTTCTACAATCTGATCTTGTCTGCATGAACCCTGTTACGATTTTATGTGGGAAGGGACGCTTGCAGCCACAACATCTTTCATAAATAAAACTGCCCTGACTTATAAAGGCTCTGTTGATAAGGAGCAGAGATATCATGGTATCCACACATGGATAAAACACAGCACAAAGCCTCTTTCTGAAGCAAAATATCTGGAGATAAAACCTAAAGGAAAGAATGCCATCCTTCTAAATGAGCAGTTCAAACAGTTTAATAAAGGGAGGAACAAGGACAATAAGGGATGGTTATTTTGAAATGAATTCTTTTATCTACACCACATGGTGTCTTTCCCAGTGGCACTACCAGAATTCAATAGCGTGATTTCATAAGAAAGGATAAGAACTAGTCTTTGCTTTGCTGCTTTCAGGAGCCAGTTTGTTCAAACCTTCTAACAAGGAAGCTATGTGAGCTGATGTTTTATATGAACTTGCTTTACTTATCACTTAAAATGCAAAACAGAATATGACATATTCCCACTTATCCAACTGTA
This sequence comes from Pelecanus crispus, assembly GCF_030463565.1. NCBI lineage: Eukaryota > Metazoa > Chordata > Aves > Pelecaniformes > Pelecanidae > Pelecanus > Pelecanus crispus. Next base: position 11,412,520 of record NC_134644.1, read on the forward strand.
CTAGGTTTAATATATAAATACAAGGAGTGTCCAAGGGTAAGTGAAGGATCTCTGTCTCAGAGACAGTCTAAAAATTCCTTCTTGATCCTTCTTTTTCTATCCTTTTCATACAAACACATTCTAGACATAATGGTTAAGAAAAAAAATACACACATGTGCAAACCCATTTGTTTAAACTTCTAACCCAGACAGCAAAACATATGTGAACATGTGAATGCCATATCCCTCTTTATCCACAGCTGTGTCACTACACATAACCTTGTTTCAAATCCTATTTCTTATATTATTCTTTTACCTTCTAGATATATCTTGTTTAACACTTATTTGCTTCCTTTGGCATCCACAGCACCTTGTCAGCACTTATTGGGGAGCAAGCATTTCCAAGTTTATAGAATGCCAGATTATTTTCTATTAGTGTCTGTATCTCATAAGCATATCCACCTTTCACATCAAGTCTTTTAGGTGTAAACTTTCAAGCTTCAAGCATTTTAGATGAGTGAAAATATCAGTTCCTCCAACTGTAAAATAGAGGTAATGATTTACCAGAAGTTAAATAAATGACACCTAAGCCACTTTACCTCACAAAGGTCTAGCTTAGCAGAGGAAGAGTCCAGGAAAAGTAACTCCATCTTTTTGCCTGGCTTATCCTTATGCCATTAAAATAAACATGAAACAATATGTTCCTTTTTAACCACTTGATGAGTCAGTGCAGCTCAGGAAACTGATAAAAGGTTTATGGAAATAAATTAATATTGCATGAATGCTGCTGGAGCTATTAAACAAACATAAGTGAGAACCCATGACTGAAGCCAAGAGACCTTTATATGATGAGGGAAAGTGGCAGAAAAGTCAACAATCATCATTACAGCAGGTTCTTTGCCCTATGAAAATGGCATATGACCTAAACAGATATAAGTGATGCAACTGATAGTGTTATGCTGTTTATACCAGATCTTACAACTGGATTACATTGCTTTTAACAATAATAGAAACTTCTTTTAACATCCCTTTTTTATTCATACAAATGAACATTTATCAAAATCTGTCAGGCACTTAACAGTTTGGGGTTTTGGGGGCGGGGGGGGTTGTTGTTGTTGGTGGTTGGTTTTCTTAAGATGAGATTTTTCTTTCCTTCTCATTTATTTTGAAGTTATAGAACAGCATGAAACAGCTCAGCTACTGGTGTTTTGGTTATCCTTTTTCAAGTCTGATACACAACGAGTACCTGAAGTCTCCAGTTGATGACATGACGTGAGATAGCCAAGACTGTGACTTATGTCTTCAATAGGCAAACCCAGTTTCATTTTTGAAAATGTGTTCAGTTCAGCTACCTTTGCTGAAGGCCAAGAGAAAGATCAAAATTATCAGCCTTCCTGCAGGAGTTCGACTCAGATCTGCAGGTCACAGATGCTTCAAAGATGCTACCCAAAAGTAGCTGCTGTTTCTTACCCACATTCACACTGTGCTTCAGAAATAAGCACTTTTGTGGCAACAAAAGAGGCAAACCTTTCCATGACCTGGCAATACACAAAGTAAGCTCTGCTCCTGAGCATAGTGACCTACACAGACTTAAGTTCCTGAGCTTTCAATCCAGCAAAGCACTCACATTTTAATATACTAGGATTTCTGAGGAACTTCAGAGATACAGTTGAACTAGAAGCAGTTTGGACAGGAAAAATGGGAAGGACTGCTCAGAAGCAAGCATCCCTTTTCTTTTCTGGTACATACAAAAAGTAAATTCTGATGGTATTTTAGTACTTCAAAGCATGATCTTCCAAAGATTCTGTTAATTCTCTCAAGAGAATTATTTTTACTTGCATCAAGTAAAGTATGTTTTTACTTGCATCAAGGACAGCGTTTAAAATCCACTCTAGACAACATTTGCCCAGTTAGGGCAAAAAAATGGAATACTTTGCAGTGACCTTAAACACATTGACAGAATCACTGCATGTATTTCTTTTGTAATTAAGATCAGCCATTAGGGAATATCATTGACCAACTGGCTTATTCATTACTGACCTTTCTTTAAGTTACAGTTATGCCAAAATAAGAGTAGATCTACAGAAGAGGCGCATTCTGAATTCAAAGATACAATTTACATAGTTTAATTTTGCACTCTAATGAAAGTCATGTTGAGTTTTCAAAAACTGCATCTTCAATTAAGAAAACAGGTAGAACAAGAAGATATAAAGTAATTTATAGAAACATCTGTATTGAAGACTTTTTGCTGTCAGTTAAAGTAGATATATTTCTTTGCTATCATCTGTTGCATAAACTCCCATTATACACTGTCTGCCAGATATAATGGTGGCCTGTCATAAAACTCAAATATACTTGTATTGGGAAAGCCTACAGCTAGGCACTGAAGACCATTGGCAGCCAGCAAAATGCACCACTGTAGAAAACTGCCACTACCCTTCCTGGTGTCAACATGGAAATTGTCAATGCAGAATTTTTGCATATTATTGGAACAACTTTAAGTAACAGTTTTACACAAGAGTTATCTTTGGAGATAGGCACTGTTTCTAACCTTCTACCTGTTATAATTCCTCCTAACTCCTCAACCATATTTCTGTCTTTTATTCCCTACCCTGCATGCATTTGTCTGATGTTCAGCAGTATTGGGAATGTAATCTCATTTCTTCTTAAATTTTGTTAAATTAGAATATTAATAAAGTTTCTCTATCAATAGACCCTTATTATTGGCTCCTGTGTTTGATGGAAAACAAAACTATTTCTTCCTTATGCCATACACTCAAAGAGAAATTTCATAGACAATACTTAATTTTTTTAAAAAATCCCTAATTGTGAATCTACATATTTAACAACAGCAATTGCTTCAAAAGGTCTGTGTCTAAACATGGTCTGTCCTTCATCAGGACTTAAATGATTTCATATAGCACATTAACAATCTTTGACTGTTCTCAGAAAAGTCATTCCTACTATTCCATTAGACTGATTCATATACTTGTGTTGGCTTTTTTGACTTACTGAAAGGAAATTCTGAAGGCGAGCAAAAGAAAGCTGCTTTTACATAGTTCAAGTAAAATCACAGAAAAAGGAAGCAGCATAATCAAGAACAATGGCAGTCTTTCTTTGAAACCTTTCTTTTTTTCCAAACATTGTTATTTTTTATAATAAGGAGACTGATAATTACTCAACCTCATCCTCGAAAAAGATGAACAACCTGAAAATAACAAAACTGTTATTTTTACCCTGTATTAAGACAAATTAATTTTAGCATATTTCAGTGTGTTTAATTTAGTTGCAATCTATTTCTCATGAAAGGAGATGATGTTGTTCAAGGTTGAGAGAATATTTATCTATTTTTTAGATCTATTACATTTCCCCTAACTGCTGACCAGAATGGTCATAACTGGTACTCTTTCCCACCCCCCTTTCTCATTCATATATAGATTTGGCTTATTGAATTGACCACATAGCAATTACACAGCAGAGGACAGAATAGTCAGCAAACAAAACATTCAAGACTTACCATTTACACAGATTTCAAAAGATTTGCAAAGGTCATCCTCAAACAGGCAGCCTAAAAACACAATAGAAAGGTAAAAATTAATACAGGTTTCAAACTGTGAATAATTAGTGCAGACTGAAGACCTCTCGGGCTATTAAAATCTCAGCAAGAGTCATACATTTGGTTGGCCTTAGGAGTCTAAATTGGGCAGTACAGAAATTCAAGAACATGGAAACAGGTCCAGTTAGACAGTACATCTTACTAACTGGTTATGTCCAGAATAACTTTTGATGTTTCTCTTCCCCCTCATTCCTCTACTGAGGGTTCAGTTTTCTCATGCACATCTCTCTTATTCAGTAATTTGAGGAACTTTATGTTCTCTCAATTTTGAATACGTTATTACACCACAGCACAGTAATGCTGCAATACACTACAAAAATATGCACCAAGAAATCAGGAGTTTCCTCAAGATATTTCTACTGTGATGAGAAAAGCCTAGGAATTGGGTATAAATTGCTCAAAATAGGCTCGGATTTAATAACTGCAATCATAGACCATGCCTAGATCCTCAGGAGCACTAACTCTTTGGAGAAAGAGTTTAAAAACTAAGCCATCAATACGAACACTATGATACCTCCATGGACAGCTGACAAACCAGTACAGGTCTGTGAAAAATATCCTAGGGTTACAGGAGCAGCATGACATACCGTGCTATTGTTAGGGGCGTGCACTCTGTTAACCCAACCAGTAGTCTCTTTATTGTTTTTTCTGAAAGAGATAAAGAGCTAGGACTGGATAAATTCCAAGGAATGAGGCTGTATTTTGAATACAGAAGCTGCCATATTGTCACAATTAAGCTTCTCTGGGAAGTACCTTAAGTTTATAAATGGACACAGGGAGTTATAGAAATTAAGCAGTCTTGAGCAGTTTCACACTATGCATCAAAAAACAGCCAGGAACTTCACCACTTCTAAACACAGGAGCAAATTCTCTCTCCCCAGTCATGCCTATCTCTGCAGAAGCACAGAGTACAAGCATCTCTATTCATCAGAGAGTCAAATGGATTAAGTAGGTTATTCTTTTAAAAAAACCAAAAAACCCCCCAAAAAACCACACACCCCCCCAAAAAAAAAAACCAACCCTGAAAGGCTCAAGACTCTCCGCCTATGAATTACCTGAGCCCTAACCCTGCTAAAAGAAAAGTTCAGGGGGATAGAGTGAATTATGTATGCCTGCATAGCCTTTCAGCAGGTAACTGTATTAGCACCTCGTTAAGCCTGAATTAATATACTGTGTCTCTCAGCAGGATTTATTAGCACAGTGCTAGGTCTGAGCTAAGCAAGCACATCTACATGAATTCAAGTCATCTGGAGCACCAGCAGAGCCCCTTATATCTATCCCACACCTGCCTGCAACGATGACATATACATAACCTCAAGCAGATAATGAAAGCCTACAATAGGCACACCAATAAAAGTGTTCTCTCGTCCTTTTACCTATGCACCAATAAACTGTGGATATACATTTGGTAGCTTTTGAAAGGTAGAGGAAGTTTCAGACCAGGAAAGGCTTCTTCAAGCAGAGTATGGCAGAACAATGCGTGTCTACACAATCCACAAAGTCTGGTTTGTGACACATTTTTGTGATAAGTATAATTTTGCTGTAGACAAGTCCACTGGAACAGCTGTTTGACCTGAAACAGTGTCTGAGAACTCACTAAAGATACCTAATTGCTGCCTTGGTGCCAACCCAGCAAAGCAGAGGGATGCCTTAACTACATATTAACTCATTAAGAATGTAAAGCAAGAACAATGACAGGCAGCGGCCAAAACACATCAGCACAGGATATATAGCACAAGAAGAGCTCTAATTAAAAGCATAGTAACGATCACGTCAGAAAAGGAATGCTTTCAGAAAAAAAAAAAAAAGGTAAAAGACTTCAAGAGCTAATATAAACTAGACAAATGAAAGCTATACTTCAATATTCCTGTTTCCAGAAATTTGAAGTTATCTCTTCTAAAAGAAAAGTTTTTGTGGTTAGGAAAAAATCCCTGGTTAAATCTCTATGCCTTGTTTTCCCAAGAGATCAAAAAGGTTAAAACCAGAAGCCTGAAATGGCTATGTCCAATGAAGGGATGTAGAAGGTGTCCTGTGATGGAGAGAAGACAGGCAATTTTGTAGTTGATTTCCCATCCTGCAGTGGCTGTGCTGTAGATCCAAAAGGTGTCAGATGAGAAGTTTCAACCAGGAATGTTTCTAGTGGAGTCGTCACGCATAAAAATAGTGGCTGGTTCACCCAGGCCTTGATGATTTTGAACCACCTGGGAGCTGGGATCATAGCCACCTGCTGCCCACAGCCACCTGCTACAGGTAGACCATCCTATAGCATACTGATATTGCCAGAGGCAGAAAAATCCAGATACCAGATGAACAAAATGAATATGTTCAGGTACAATGAAACAAACAGCCAGGCTACCTCCATAGAGAACTCCGATTGAAATGCACTCTGATTTTGCTGGATACATTTTGTTTTATCACCTAATATATTTTCCATGAAAAACACAAAAGAAAACTGATTTTATCATGTTTTAGTTTCTCTTTTAATAATAGTTGGTTATTTGATGCTCACAGCAGCAAGGCATCTGATGCAATTAACCTTGGAAACATGTCTTGGAGAGCAAATTAATAAAGTCAATGCATGGCATACTATATCCATCTATGATTAGTCTAAAATAGACAATGACCTCCAGAACTCCTTGAAAAATATTTTCTTTCAAGTTATTTATTGCTAGAGTTGATTGTTATGCATATTTCACCCAACCAGTCAATATGTTAATTTAACTACTAATTTATCTTTTGTTATTTGCTGTGACATTAAGAAGCATCATATTTCATTTCAAATATCATCTACCTACTGATAGTAATTGTGGTAATAAGTCACCACTGAAGAGTGAAGTGGTATTGTCTCCAAAACCACTTCATTCAGTTCATGCCTTATGGGACCAAAATTACATTTCATTTTTTAATCAAACCCCCTACCAGAGATCATCTCCCAAAACACATAAACTGTTGATGCAATACCTTCAAACCCCACAAAAAAAAAAAAAACCAACCCAAAATACCCAAAACTCAACCCCCCAATCTTACTTCATACAGCAGCCCTGAAAACAAATTCTCCATATAACTATTCAACCAGCTGACAGAGACTAAAACTGAACAGGTACACATATATTGCTTTGCTTAATCTAGAATTTAAACACAGGTTTCTTACTTAACTTGCATTAAAGGTTCACCTCTTCACTAACACTTGTATGGTCCCCACATCTCAGTAGTGACAAAGAAGGTTGGAGCAATGACTTGCACACAGGTGCATCAGCACCCACAAGAAGTTCAGCAGATCATCCTCTCCCCAAGCAGCCAAGTCTATGCTGTGCATCTTGTAATACAGGGAGAGTAGTTCCCTGACACATATTGGAGCTATTTAAAATCCAGTTAGCACAGCAGTAAGGATTATCCCACACACTTAGATAACTGGTTTTTTCACTTTCTTAAATGTAAGGGTTTGCAAAGGTGCGATATATGTCCATTAACTTGTACTGGCATAAATCATGTACTTATAAACCATCTTCTTGGTAATTTACCACAGTAAATTCCAGAAGAGTTTGCATGAGTAAAGCTCACTACAGGTCAGAAAAGGCCAGGCTGACTGCGTAATATAAACCAATATAGTGAACTCCTATATACCAAGGTAGGTAGGTCTCTCAGAGAGAAGTCAAGAATAATAAATAAATAAGTACATAACTTTATCCCTCCTTTCAAACACAGACTTTAGCAGCCTGCAATTCTACTAAATTGTGTCAGGTACGAGGACCATTTGTATTGAACCCACTCATATATACGCACATTTTCTCCTTTTTTTTTTTTTTAAACTTTATGACTGCTTAAAATAAGGGTAAGTATCTATGCTATACATTACAATCCATTTACATGGTATATTCTTTGTTTACTAACCAGGAAAGTAGCTTCCAGAGGGCCTCTCAAAATCTACCTCCCTTTCTTCTCCCTCTACCCTACATCTCCCGTACTGTTTCTCAGACAATCAGCACAATGTAATCACAAAATGCTGTTGCAAGTACAGGATCTAGAATTTTAAATCACTTTGTCAAGATATTCTTCTCATGAGGCACTAATAAAACTGTTCTTTTCCTCCTTTCATCAGGTATACAGCAGTTCTGCTTTCCTAAAGACAAAACAGGAAAGCTTAAACCACACCAGAATACACTCTTTGCCTGGATTTATAAGAGGTGCCTCTGAAGGTTGTGACAGTCAAAGGCACCAGCTGAAATCACTTGAACTTCATCTAGAAAAAGCTGTACTAATTCACTTATGAGGAAAACAGTTTTTAAACATCCACTGACCTGACAGATTGTTTATTTTTCTGTACTTTCCCCCAGTTAAGCAACCCAGGATGATTTTACATTAAACATTTCTTCTAAGAATGCCCAAAATCTGTAAGCATTTTTATTAACTAAGATAAAAAACAGGCCATAGCTGCCCTTTATCAAAAATTGTCTTATGATCAAGAAAACAAAAAATAGGCAAGAGCAGCTCAGTTTTTCCTATGCTTATCAATGAGAAATTTAGAAAATACAAACCTCCTAAATCTTTTCTGTTGTTGAGGGTTCTCTACCTCTTCCTTTCATGCTCTTCATTCAATTACCATGCAACCAGCTAATATCTCTTCACATTTGTAGACCATACCAACCTCACCTTATCACAAGGTTTTGGCTAGTACAGGTTTCTTCAATCAAAACATGCCAATGACCACTAGAGTTTTTAATAGTCTGGAATGAAAGCTTACTCCACATTCATCTGCTTCTTTCAGATTTAGTTGTCTCCTGGTGAGGAGACCTTGAAGGGTAAGTGCTGCTAAACACTGCTAATGAGAGAAACAAAAAAGGAAACACCTGGGTATGCCAACACTGGGCATGCCTGGTGGGCCTTGTTGCATCTTTAACATCACCTGTGAATGACTCTACATAGAGAGCACGTTTTTTCCTGTAGTAAAATGAGGAAATATGGTCCAAGAATGACATTTTAAAAGTGTTTAGCTCACACAACTGGGATAGCTCTAAACTAAATGAAAAATATCAAGATAGTGCACAACAACAATAAGGAATGATAACATGAACTGATTTGTAGGAAGAGTCAAACATAGTTTTCATGCAAAAAATTGAATGGACAAGTTATCTGATTGAAAGAGATGTATTCTTCTCACTAACAGAGGTAAGAGAAAACTTTGTTCAGTCTGCTAAAGCTGTGATCTATCCAACATATACTCATCTGTCTGCCATACATGTATACGTAACAAGTGTAGAATTACACAAAATTGCAAGTATGGCTGAGAAAAATGTACTTTAAAGGTGATCATGGGTTTTAAACTGAGTTCCTCTTGGTTTCCCTACCCTATGGTTATATAGGTGCTAGAGGTGTACGTACACATGTAATGTGAGTATTACTCAAAACCTATCAACTGCATGTGAAAAATCAACTACTGTTTCTTTAGTTTTATTTTGACATTCACTTTGATAATAAATTTGCATATTCCCTGGCCTTAGTTTAAATTTTTATTTTTATCCCCTTTTTTCTTTGCTTTTTTTCTGTTCCAAACTTCTCCATTCTCTTTCTGATAAGTATTTTGTTTAACTCCTACCCATTGTCCTCTACTCTCCAAGAAACCATTGCTCCACTACCAGAATGCAGTCACAGTCACCTTTTTCTGCCCCTCCCAAGCATATGCATGCTGTACTTGTGCCCTCTCCTTTCACTCATGCAGGTAAATGGCTTGTCTGTCACCTTTTTACCATTATTGATTGCAGGCAATTTCTGGATCTCTGGTCTCACCCTTTTCCACAGGTGCCCTCCACTTGCTTTCTTCTCGCACACTCAACTATTCCTCATCTACCTCCCTGCTGGCATGTTGACTAGGAGAGAGGTAAAGAGACAGGAGGTAAGAGAGGGGCAGAGTTTGCTCTCTCTTGCTCTCTCTATTCAAAGCTTTTCAGGAGTGGTGTAGGTTCAGCCGCGTTCTGTCTTTCTCCTTGGTTTCTCAGGATATCCAGACTATTCTTCATTGAGAAGGGCATTTTATCAAGACTTCAGAACCTGTGCTGGTTTATCAACTGCTTAAAACAGTAGTTTAACTGTGAAAGAAACGTAAATCAGTTTGGTCAAAAATAATACTAAAGGAGCACATAATACTAAAGCCCTTTCTCCTTAGAGAGAAAGTGAGAAAAATATATGACAACATAATAAATACTAAGTTTTGATTTTATTCCTTTGCTCCACCTTTTATATTTTTTGAATGTAATAGGTGCTTGATATTTTTGTAATGCTGTAAACTCTTGAAAGCAGGGGTTTTTTTTTTTCAGTTATGTGCATGTACAAAGCCTCGTACAATGAAGCACTGATCCCTGGTGAGGAATCTAGACCTTACTGTAATCCAAATTAACAGTCATAAAGATGACAAAAGAAACCCCTGCAGTGGTTAATTGGAGGACTATGAAATCTCTTACATGAAAAGTTTCCAAAGAAAAGTAAGGAAAGATTTCCCATAAGTGTTACCATATGGTGTTAACACTTCCTCATCTCAGAATTACTCCTTCTTTCAATCATTCTTCATACACACTGATTTTGTACATTGAAATATGACCCTAGCCAGAATAATTCACCATGGAATAGAGTTTTCATTCAAACAAAGAAAATGACAGTACTAAACTTATAGCCAAGATTTGCCCCTGAAGCCTCAATGACAGTAAATACTAGTGCTTCAGTTACCTTCTTCATATCATTTGCCCTTCAACATGTATGGATTGACCACTAAATAGACAAAACAATACAAAAATGATGTGATGTATGATACTGTTTCTCACTATGTAAGGGCAGTTCTTCATCCTTTCTGCATTTAGGGAAAAAAAAAAAAAAATTACATCTTGGTTTTTGCATGTAATTGGTCCTGAGCCTGTCCACCACTAAAGAAAGGAATTGCTTTGTGGTGAAAATACTATTAACTTACCTGATTACTAACGCCATGATTGTAATGATGTAGGGCTTTTCTTCTGGGGAGCACTTAGGAAAGGTCACTACTAAGAGTAATTGAAGATGTGAGCAGTAATAATAGTTCATGAGGCGAAGAGACAGGGAAAGGCCATCACTGCAAATGCTCCATAACAGCATTTCCATTTGCCCAGGGCTCAGAAAGAACATGGCATTTCATGGGCTGATACAGGCAGGCAATGTGTGTTTTGGTGTGCCTTTTTGTCATTTTTTTCACAGTGAATATTAAAAGAACTTGTGTTGTCTCCCCTGAAAAATTATAATTCCCTCAATGCTACATTTATCAATGATCTGGATGAGGGGATTGAGTGCACCCTCAGTAAGTTTGCAGACGACACCAAACTGGGTGGGAGTGTCGATCTGCTCGAGGGTAGGATGGCCCTGCAGAGGGACCTGGACAGACTGGATCGATGGGCCGTGGCCAACTGTATGAGGTTCAACAAGGCCAAGTGCCGGGTCCTGCACTTCGGTCACAACAACCCCATGCAACGCTACAGGCTTGGGGAGGAGTGGCTGGAAAGCTGCCTGGCCGAAAAGGACCTGGGGGTGTTAGTAGATAGCCGGCTGAACATGAGCCAGCAGTGTGCCCAGGTGGCCAAGAAGGCCAACAGCATCCTGGCTTGTATCAGGAATGCTGTGGCCAGCAGGAGCAGGGAGGTGATTGTCCCCCTGTACTTGGCGCTGGTGAGGCCGCACCTGGAATACTGTGTCCAGTTTTGGGCCCCTCACTACAAGAAAGACATTGAGGTGCTGGAGCGTGTTCAGAGGCGGGCAACGAAGCTGGTGAAGGGTCTGGAGAACAAGTCTTATGAGGAGCGGCTGAGGGAACTGGGGTTGTTTAGCCTGGAAAAGAGGAGGCTGAGGGGAGACCTTATCGCTCTCTACAACTACCTGAAAGGAGGTTGTAGTGAGGTGGGTGTTGGTCTCTTCTCCCAAGTAGCTAGCGATAGGACAAGAGGAAATGGGCTTAAGCTGCGCCAGGGGAGGTTTAGACTGGAAATTAGGAAAAATTTCTTTACGGAAAGGGTGGTCAGGCATTGGAACAGGCTGCCCAGAGAGGTGGTGGAGTCACCATCCCTGGAGGCGTTTAAAAAACGGGTAGATGTGGCACTTCGGGATATGGTTTAGTCTGGTCTACCCTTGATTAGTCTAGAGTGGGCTTGGTAGTGTAGGTTAATGGTTGGACTGGATGATCTTAAAGGTCTTTTCCAACCTAGATGATTCTATGATTCTATGATTCTATGATTTCCCAGCTCTGTTTCTTTAGCAGACTGCCGCTAGCTCAGATAATTTCAGCAGAAGGGGAGCAAACAAGTAGCTCCACTAATACTTCATTACATTGAACACTAACATAACATACTCTCCATTTAAATAAAAAATTTGCAGATAAACCCATTATTGGAGAACAAATAGAAGATCATTTAAAAACTAACATTAAAATTATTACTTCTTATGATCAAGATGGCAATCTTTTACCACACCATTAACTGTGACAGGAGGGGTCAAATGTGATTTTGCTCAAGTAACTCAGCCCCAAACAAAAGATCTTTGCTTTCTTGGTAGCCTGTATTGGGACAAAATTAGGATCTCTGCAATATAAAATGTGTGATCTGTTCCTTCAAAATTAGAAAATGTGCCTTGAAGGGCTCACAAGCTGTATAAAAAGTATCATAATGATCCAGACCAGACTTTTTAATAACTTCAATTCAATGCCTTCTACTGGTCACCAGTTGCTAAAATTCCTTTCCTTAATGGGCAGTAAACTGAAATCGCCCAGCACACACTAAAATCACAACTGTGACCTAAGCAAACCTTTTTTTGCACTTAGCAGAGAATTTGAGGGCTGAACACCATTGACTCTAAATGAATAATTCCACTTTGTTGTTTAAATACATCAACAAGCAGCCCAAAAATTTCCTCTGCTGTTGTCTGTACAATATCTTTCCCCACAAAATCTGTGGGCAGCGAGGCCTTCTAGTATTTCTCATAACTGTAAGATGTTAAAAACTGAGGCTTACATACAGCAGATTATGATGTTACCAGCAAAGCCTTCCTCAGTATTCTTGCACACAGACCCACAAACATTGCAGTTCAGCAGCCTCTGTCATATTTATTCTGTGAAAGAACTACTGTCTTCATTATATCTGTCAACCTTGTTTTACCCATCAGTAACTGTCAGTCTATTCCTGTATACTTGTTTTACAGAATTGCAGAATGGAGTGTATTTTAAGTCCTAATTATAACATAATTCTAACCTTCTTCCACAGTCAGGGTTAAGACAAGCTGGGTCAAAGTATTAATGAACTATTAGCCAGACGAAATAAGGGACTATCTGTCCGGGGCTTGTGTGCTTTGGAAGACAGTTCTTCCAGATAAAATATTCCAAAACACTTATGTGATAAAGAAACGTACATCCCATCATCTGAAGCTAATCTGTCTCAAAGATGCACATTCAGTGACAGTTTTTTTAAAAAATAGTTCTTTAAAGTTGCACCTCATGTTTTGAGAAAACTCCCATTATTCACATAATCAAAGAAAGGAAAAGAGACATGTTTATCTTTTTCCTCTAACAAGCACCAAAATTTTGTCTTCATTATTTGTCAGAAAATCTTAATGAGTATCCGCTTGGTGCTTGAAAAAACATAACCAGAATTCACAGCAGTTCTCATCCAGTTACATTGCCTCCAGAAGTAAGTAATTGCCCAATATTCAGGGGTGATGCACCTCTCCCAGTACTGTCTTGAGAAGACTTCAAAGGCAGAAACAGTATCTTGCAGAAGACCTCTTTGGAATGATTGGCTTTTCTGTTCTGTTTTATTTAGAAAATAGTACAGCATCTTTTAATCCATGTGCCCACAGCTGCAGTATGGCTAGTACCTGTCACATATAACCTTTTCTTTTTCCCTTCCTCATTCTTCTTAGAAAATATCTCCTTTTTGTTCCATCTCTGTTGCACAGTTTATGTGAGCTGGGTAAATTATAATGTGGACTTGGCAAAAACAACTCAGGAAGGAAAAAAAGGATCATATAACTCAGTGGGGTTTGAAGTGAAAGTCCACAGTCATTTACTGCAGGGAAGTAATTCTAATCTAGACAACAGCACACATGGGTTTAGGAGCTACACTTAACAGATGAGCTCCAAATAGAGAGACAGGACCCAACCAGTACTTTAAATCTGTTTATTTCTGCGTACTCATACTGAGGCCTGCTAGATATTGAAAACACTTAAAATTGCTATTATTGGGAGTCTGTTTGGAAAAACAGCTTCATACCTTTATCATGCAATTTTGAATCACATTATAACGTTTATTTAGAGTGCTGAAATCACCCAAGTTCATCTCATGAAAGAGACGCTATTATATACACTTGGTAATTTCTTTAATAGAGTTTGAACAGTCCAGAGTAATCCACATTTATTATGGAAGTGTTGGAGAAAAATAATGAAAGTCAATGCAGACAGTCATAGTCTCTTAAAGTTCTCGAAGGAAAAAGAATAATATCAGGTAAAATTCAATGGATTGTGGCACCAAGATTTATCTATACAATTTACCCTGGCAATTTGAATTGCGAATGAAGCTGCAGCATTCTCTCGTATGGGACAGAGTTACAAAAAATAGGTCATATAAGGGTACTGGTAGCAAATCAAAGTGAACAGTACTTAGTGAAGATGCCTAAAACTTTTCCCTTTCCAGAGAAAAATAAATGAGTCTTATAAAGGTACTAGACATTTTTTTACAGTGACCAAGAACTCAGCTGTTCCAGTCAATACAAATTATCTCTTGACATACAATCAATGTGCAGCACCATGTGGCTCTGTTCAAGTCCTATTGGACTTGTAGCATACGTAACCACGTACATGGGCATCACTCCGCTTTCTTGTCTGGGATTGATGTTGAGGGGCAGACTTAGGACAATACTTTGTTATGCTGATAAAGAATTAAATCTATCTTGTATTGATTCTCATTCCAGGTGGTAGTTTAAATTCATTACAGAGTAAAATGATCTGCTTCTACTTACTTTTGTGAAATTACACCAATTTCAAAGAAAATCTGGAACTGAGAGTGAATGGTCCTGATTTGGACCAGTAATTGTGCTCTAATTACTCCTGACTCACCCTGATGTATCTGAGGCTGGCATTAGAGCCAGCTGCCCCACAATACATTATACCATTGTCTCCTTGAAGTAGCTCTGCCTCCCCTGTGATACCACTGAGATGTTTTTTTCCCCAGGCGAGCTGTTGAGAGGCAGGCACCATAATGACACATATCAGAGAAGTAGTTAAGAACAAGACTAATGATTAAAGCAATTTGGGGAGGAAGCCAAGAAAATTAGAGATAATTCTGAAAAATGACAAATATGATGCATGCGGAGTAGCACCAGAATTCATATTCTGGTTCCTTCCTTGTATTGGGTTTGCATGGCAAGGTTTTGGTAGTGGAGGGGGCTACAGGGGTGGCTTCTGTGAGAAACTGCTAGAAGCTTCCCCTAAGTCCAATAGAGCCAATGCCAGCTGGCTCCAAGATGGACCCACCGCTGGCCAAGGCCGAGCCAGTCAGTGATGGTGGTAGCACCTCTGGGATAACGTATTTAAGAAGGGGAAAAAAACAAAAGGACACAAACTGCAGCTGGAGAGAGGAGTGAGAATATGCGAGAGGAACGACTCTGCAGACCCCAAGGTCAGTGCAGGAGGAGGGCAGGAGGTGCTCCAGGCGCCGGAGCAGAGATTCCCCTGCAGCCCTGGTGCAGCCCCTGGTGAGGCAGCTGTGCCCCTGCACCCATGGAGGCCCACGGGGGAGCAGATACCCACCTGCACCCGGGGAGGAGCCCACGCCGGAGCAGGGGGATGTGCCCGAAGGAGGCTGTGACCCCGTGGGAAGCCCGTGCTGGAGCAGGCTCCTGGCAGGACCTGTGGGTCCATGGAGAGAGAGGAGCCCATGCTGGAGCAGGTTTGCTGGCAGGGCTTGTGACCCCGTGGGGGACCCACGCTGGAGCAGTCTGCTCCTGAAGGGCTGCACCCCGTGGGAGGGACCCACGCTGGAGCAGTTCATGAAGAACTGCAGCCCATGGGAAGGACCCACATTGGAGAAGTTCAGGAGGACTGTCTCCTCTGGGAGGGACCCCACACTGGGGTAGGGGAAGAGCGTGAGGAGTCCTCCCTTGAGGAGGAAGGAGCGGCAGAGACAACGCGTGATGCACTGACCACAAACCCCATTCCCCATCCCCCTGCGCTGCTCGGGGGGAGGAGGTAGAGAAAATCATGAGTGAAGTTGAGCCCAGGAAGAAGGGAGGGGTGGGGGGAAGGTGTTTTAAGATTTGCTTTTATTTCTCATTACCCTACTCAATTTTAATTGGCAATAAATTGAACTGATTTTCCCCAAGTCGAGTCTGTTTTGCCTGTGACAGTAATTGCTGAGTGATCTCCCTGTCCTCATCTGGACCCATCATTATATTTTCTCTCCCCTCTCCAGTTGAGAAGAGGAGTGATAGAGCAGCTTTGGCATCCAGCCAGGGTCAACCCACCACGTTCCTAAAAAGTACACAAAGGACAATTTTTCTCTTTCTAGGAAAAAAGATCATTAGAAGACTAAACCTCTTGGGTTCTAGAAGTTCATCTAACCACTAAAATCCTTTAAACAACAAGGGAAAACTGGCCTTGAGAAAATTCATTTATTTAGGAAAAAAAAATCTGAAGCCTGGATGCCTTCAGGAGTTTACATAGGTGCCTTTCACCATTAAGAGTAGCCAAAAGTCATTACTACATTATAGCCTTATAGTCACCAGCTCTCATTAACTTAGCATCTGAAGTCTATTGATTTTGATGGAATTGATGTGTCTGAGCAGCTTTGACTTAGGGCCCAAATGCCTACTTTTTTTATTCATGTTTATTGTCTTTGTTATTTTTCCTCTGTAAATAATAACCTCCAAAGTGTCTGTGTGAATCTTGTGCAGTAGGAAGAAAAAATTCAGAACTTTTATTGAACGGATAAAAAGAAGATATTAACAAACAGTTGATGTTGCATGTCCCCTGAATATCTGAATGTCATGAAGAGGAGATACCAAGCTACCTATAACCAGACCTACTAGCAAGGTTACCAGACTACAATCCAGCAGGCTGGAATTCTAGTCATGGCCCTGATTTTTGCTGCTGTCCTGGGCAAATCATTTCACCATGACTTTTCCTCTGGTTTTGTGTGTCTTGTCTAGTTAAATGCTAAAATTTGTGATTATTATCATGTGTTTATAAGTGGTTGGCATGGTTGGAGGTCTGGTCAAGTTTGGAGTGTTAATGATCATTGTAATACAAATAATAAGCCTTGTACTCTTTTATTTAACTTCTCCACATCTCACAGAAATGTTTTGAACCTTAAAGAAAAGAGGAAATGGGAGAAAATAAGCGAGTCTCAGAAAGGAAGTGAGGGAGAATAACCTTCACAGAAACGTCTGGAATGCACAGTGGGTTAAAAGCGATAAAAAGTCCAAAGTACAGAGATAAGCCAGCGGCAGAGATAAGAACAGACTAACAGACTTGAGTTTTCCTGATAGCATGCTACACTGACTTTACAAGAGAGCTGCCTTGGGATTTCAGATTGTTTAGCAGAAGGGGGCTCTCTCATTTCCTGCAGGCATCCTGAGAACAGAAGTTGTTTTACAATAATCCCATTGATAGTTTGCAAGCCTATTCCAAAGTTTCATTAATTCAAGACTGGATTTTTTTTCTCCAAAAATGCTTGATGATAATATTTCATGAAGTTCCAGACATGAGTCTTCAGTCTACAGTAGACTGTAAGTTGACTGGCATTTGCATAATTCTGTGAGACATGATATTCAGTGAGGTTTAGAATCAGTCTGGCACCTCATATGGGAGCCTTCTTAAGAATTCTTAAATTATTTTAATGAACCAGTATTATTCAAAAAAAAATTTTTTTTTTCCTTCAGGATTTGAACTCCAGCCAAATCACTAAACCATAATCTTCAAAAGTATTCTTGAACACTTTCTATTTGATGAATGTCTTACAAATTTAATCTCGTGTTGTTTCTGAATTTAATATTCTGCAGACAACAAAGAACAATGTGTACTCAATGTTTTGTACATCAATATAGTGTTTACAAAAAATCCTGATTATAAGACTCTTAAAAAAAAAAAGCACAGAAGACCAACAAATAGATCACCCAAACAAAACAAAGCTTTGTGACCTTTATATTCTGTTCTACAAACTATACATAATGCGGCAGAAGTACAGGAAGAAGAATATTAAAATTATGCCCAAATGAGTAAATGATTTTTTTTTTACAGTGCAACCTAATTTGAAGTGTTCTTTCAAACCAACATGAGGTTGCAATAAGAACATTTGAAAGCTCTGAAATTGTTTCATAAAAGGTATGTCAAAAAATGCAAAACATGGAACAGTGATGTGTTATTACACAGTAGTCTGTACAAGGAAACAATACACAGCTAATTCTCTTTTAGCTTTGCCGAGAATAAAGCTTACCTGTCAATTCACATCAAGTACTAGCCTTTTTGAGAAGGTGGCTTCAGTTTTCTGCAGACAGTTGAAGAGTATCAGGTCAAGGACCAGAATGACAACCACTTTATCTGCAGTTCTGTTCCTATTGTATAATTTCCTGGAACATTTTCACTGAAGGGCACATGGGAAAAAAGTTGGAGTTCACAGAATATGAGCTGTATTGTTATTTTGCTGTTGAAAAACGTGCACTGGCAGACTCTTGGCTGGAACTTAGTTCGGGATAGCCTCAGGATTTTTACAGCTAAGAGGGTTTGTCTATCAGTTCAGCTTCCCTTTAGCTATTAATGTAATGTCAGAACAACTAAAACAAAAACTACTTTGCACCACTCCCTGTGTAATCACCACAGTTTTAACAATTTTACATAGCTAAAAACATGAAGTTAACTTGTGTAAGCTCAATGAAAAAACAGTCCTCAGAGTGGCCCAAGTCTGCTGGAGTATTACATCAGAGTAACCTAGGTCTTCATCTTCCCAATTTAAACAGAGCATAAGGACAGCACACAGCTGTGATGGAATGGGAGAGGGCTGCTCATGGCTGACAGTATGTGAACGTACCTCCATCCTCCCTACCTCCCAGAAAATCCTTACTTTTCTTATACTCAGCAGATCTGTCCATTGACATCTGACGATATAATAGCACGCAATTTATGTAACTCTGGGTTAAAGGTAGAACACACATATAAAATATAATTACTACACCTTTGCTCTTGCTTTTAATTGTAACACTTTATTTACAAAGAGATACAAAAGTGTCTGCACACTTTCAAAATGGCAACTGGGTGTTAGAGCCTTTTATCACTCCAGAATTCCCAAACCTTTACCTTCAGTGTCAATAAAACCTTCTCTAGGGAAGTGATTCCCTTGTCATTGTTCTTTGACAACTCTATAACTTTGCTGTAATCTGTTCTCTTCTGAGATCTCCACCACACCTCCGGAGCCTGCCTAATCTTACAGACCGTACAGCTTACCAATAAGGACCTTATTGGCAAGACGGTAAGTTTAGACCATGGATTACTCCCCCCAGCCAGTACCTTTCCAGATGTGTGAACACCTTTGTTGCTACTGCTAGTCTAGTGTATAACTACAGAATGCTAACAGCCAGCCGCAGAAAAGATTACCCAGTCTTCTTTCCCTTTACAATCCACATAGCTCACTTTACAACATTTACATTCCCAGATGGATAACTGATTCTATACCCTGAAGAAGTTTAAAAAAGAAGTGAAATATATCAGAAGTAAAAACTTACTAGTTCATTACTTCATAGAAGCTTTTTTAATATAATTTATACTAAAATATCCTAAGAGATTAAGATGACTCACAAGTGCCTAAAAATATGGAAGTTATTTTCCTCCTATGTTTTTTTTTTTTCATTTATGACAAAGGGAAGCTAAAGGTACTTTGCTTTTGTTTCTTGTTATTTTCAGATTAGTTTCTACCTTCCCTTTTTGTAAGAGTAATAACATACATTGTTTTTACTTGAGAAGCTCCTGAATGCGTACCACCTGGATAAGCAGGAGGCATGGCAGGTAAAAGCCACTAACCACACAGTTGCAATTACAGATCAAAGACGACTGCTAAACTTACTAACTGCTACATGTTAGTTCTCTCACTTTCAGTCAGTGCCATCCACTTTGCAAAACAAAATCAACATTTGTCTTTGAAAGCTATAGGTGTATATCTGTATTACACATGTATGAATATACATATATTAAACATGTATATATTATATATGTATTATTATTATTATACTAAAATAGTGATTAAATTTGTTGCCAAAACATTGGCATCTAGTGCCATCTGAGATACCACAGACTAAGATACCCACACAGCACTGACAGATATGGTACAGGACTTGTGGGAGATTCAGTCCTTTCTGTAATATCAGGAAGGTTAGGCAGAATACCCACAGCACCTGAAGCAACACAAGATGCCCTTCTTTAGGCAACTGAATCCAGCCTTGTTTTCTAAAATAATGCAGGTGAGCCATGCCATAAAAGTCCTATTTCTATCAATTGGTCTTGCAGGTTTCTCTGTGGTGATCTTAGAGGTAAACATCAACTGTGCAAGCACTACAGTTACCTGAGATGAGACCCCCTCTACTGTCTTCTTTGAGACATCAAAAGTCAAAAGCCTAGTTCTTCAAAACTGGTAATTTTGTTGAGACTCAATCATCTGAATATCTTTGAAAAATACAGATTCAGAGGATACACGGACTCGAGGAAGGAAGAACTAAAAAGGAGGCACTGTACACTGCATTTAACTTCTTCATGAGGTTTTAAGGTTTGTTGAATCATAGAATCTTAGAATGGTTTGGGTTGGAAAGGACCCTTAAAGGTCATCTAGTCCAAATTCCCTGCAGTGTGCAGGGACATCAAGTAGATCAGGGTGCTCAGAGCCCTGTCCAACCTGACCTTGAATGTTTCTAGGGATGGGGCATCTACCACCTCTCTGGGCAACCTGGTCCAATGTTTCACCACTCTTATCATAAAAAATTTCTTCCTTATATCTAGTCTGAATCTACTTCTTTCAGTTTAAAACCATTACCCCTCGTCCTATCACTACAGGCCCTACTAAAAAGTCTGTCATTTACATCATTTTACATTTTCCCAAAATCACCAGTGCTCATTCTTTGTGGAGGGACATCACCAAAACTTCTCATTGCTGCCTGCTCTCTTAGATGCCAGTAGTTTATGGCAAGCCAGGAAAGCTCAACCACATGGGCTGAGCCCCCTTGGACAGGCCCAAACAGTTTGCCACATTTAATAACCTTGTGGGGAAGAGGCTGCAGGCTTTCCCATCAGTGGTGACCTCCCTGGGGACACCCTTTGCCACAGCCCCTTTCAGGCTCTTCCCAAAGCCAGGATCAGGGTGAAGGAGTCACTCCAGGGCATCAGGACCCACCTCCCACTGCCCTGGGCTGCCAACCCCCCTATACCACTGCTTGCAGCCAGGGAGGACAGGGCAGAGACAGTAATCTGAAATATCTTCCCTGAAAAGGGCTCCAAAACATCCTAATAACCATGCATAGGAGCAAGCAGGCTAGAAAGGGCATGTCTCTACTTGATACTAGTTCTGTTGGCATTGTAACCTTGGCTTGCCTGCTCCTACGTGCCTCATTTTCCAGTGATGTAGGTGTTCGTACTTCCACGATATAGAGCGCAACAGTTGCCAAGGGAATAATCTTGTTGCTGTTATAGGAACTGAGAAAACTTTACTGATTTTTGAAATAAGAAGTCTGGATCCTAAGTGTTCAGGACAGGAATAGGGGTTAAAGCAGACTGAAAAAGTGCTCTTGCTGCATTACAGAAGAGATACAGTTCCTCAGCTAAACTAGGAACAGAAAAGCGAATTAACCTTTCTTTCCACTTGGAAAAGAAGGAAAAATATGCTTTCCCTTCCCTATATTTTGCTTTAGTCTTCTGTTATTTATGAGCAACTCTGTGAATCAGAAATAACACTACACTGAAAAGCACACAGTTTTGCCTGGAAGTATTATTGTAGAGATGGAGGCCTAGCACAGGAGAAAGTAGGCCCACCTTGGCTTTTAAAGGAGAAGGTAGGAAACAGCTAAATAACTTTGCATTATATTTTTAGGATCCATTCCTAAAAATACTTGAAATTATCTAAATATTGGTGGATATTCTTAGAAAAAGAAGTCTAAACCATGAAGATTTTCCATGGAGACCTAAGGCTCCAAGATGCAGTCTCACCATGCCAGGTCACTGGCACATAGTGAAAGACAAGTTTGTGTGATGAAAACATATCTAATGGGTTTATTTTTAAATACAAGCATTTCATAATGAATATTCAGCAAGACAGCTGCAGCACAAAAATCATCCACTGAAGACAGCCAGGAATGGTTTCAAATAATCATTGCATATGTGAAAAAATCCAGAACATTCCTCACGGGTCTGTCTCTAGCCTATGTATTTGGGATTATATTTTTTTGTTGTGTGTGTTATGTATATCTAAACTGTATTTAAAAGGAAGGTTAGAAAAATAACAAAACAGCCCCTCTGGAAGCCCAAAGATTTTTGATTCTAGAAATGTTCATCTGCCAACTTAAAATGTTCATCTGTGGAAATAAGGCAATGATTTAGAAACTTTAGCTTGTTTTTTTTCTCCATTCAACTCAATGGGAAGGTAGAATCTTATCCTGTTCTTCTGCAGTCAATATTAGAGCTGAAATTGTTTTAATGGGGTTTACCCTACTTTATGCTGGCTGCTTAAAGAACAGGATAAAGCAAATTAATCTCCCTTGCACTACTATTTATCACTGTAAAACCATGAGGTAACAAACTTGTCTGTAGATAAGACTGTCATCAAACACACACACACATGCACACATATATATACACACAAAAGATAAAATAATTAAACTACAAAATTCAAGCAGGCCAGCACCCACCATCCTCAAACCAGCATGGATGGCTTCATAATTGTTTATGATAAGGCATTGATATTCAGTATTTCTCCCATCTCTAATGTTGTTTTAACTGTACACATAGCAGTGAAATTTTGCCGCCTTAAAATTAATGGCAAACTCCCACTTACTGCAACTGGCTCTGAGAATGTTATTCTGCAGACTTATATTACCGATCAGAACATAAAATTTAATTGCCAGACACACTGAATAGGTATGATAGAATAACAAATAGCGTATTTGTAGACCATCATATATGCTGGTAGTAATCAAGCTTAAAAAATTATGAGATCTCATTCATACAAAATTTCTAGCCATTTCTCTTTTCAAAACATAAATTGGGTATCATTTATTGAATTATGCATTCTGCACAGAACAATAACAAGCTCTAATACTAACAAAGAAAGTAGGCATGAAACTAGAGATTCTAGTTACCTAAAACTAAGTTAGTTCAGAAGGTTAATTTTTAGTTCGACAAGTGAGAGATTTGTTCTCTATTTCTGTGCCCCACTGCATCTGAATCCCTGAATGATCTCTACAGAAGAAGTGTGAAGGAGCAAAACTGTAAGGCTATTTCAAGTCTATTTCAAGTATTGTAGGAGTTTGACAGTATTTCATTTTTCAGCATATGCTAAAACACCGTGGGATGACTTTACAGCTTCTGCAGCTTCATGCAGATAAATATGGCTAGATAGGATCTTAATGTTTCATGCAGTCAGAAAGATGTAAGGAACAGCAGCAGCAGGTTACTTTCCACAGTAAGGTCCTTACAGAGAACAGCAACGTATGAGTCCTCCATAACTAGTTACAGCAGCTGGAATCTAAGCACAAAGAAACAGAGACCACATCCAAGCTCATTTGCCCAGTTCACAAAGAAAGGCTACACAGGGTCTGATTTGTACTTTACTGTAGTAGGCTAGTTCACTTGGGGCCAGTACCTCAAACATTGGTGGATGACTAATTTATGATGACTAACTGAAGAAGTTTCATTTTTAATGGAAATGATTCAAAGCCAGGAGAAATAATGAGAAAGGAACGAAGAATAAATTCCTGTTATGTGACCCAGTTCAGGCTTAACTCTGTATATGCTATGCCTGCACAGTGAACTTTTTGTTCCCATTTCGTTTCCTGTTCTTCTGCTCTGTAGAAGGCAGCACTGTCGACCATTTCCAGCCGAGACCTTTTCAATTTCCATACTCAAGGGCTCTTTTATATCTCCTCAGCTCAACAGGCAACAGAAGATGGAAACTTTTTCTACCCCTTTTATGACAGCTGCCATTTGGTCAACTGAGGTGGCACCAATAGCACAACAAAATCACCAGCGTGAAACTTAATGCATCCCACAATAGCATGCAAATTTTAAGAACTTCAGGCTGGCCATTTGCATCAGGGAAGCTCTGTCTGGACCTGGATTCTGGCTCTGAAAGTGGCCATCAGCAGATGTTCAGGGAGAGAGCATCAGAAAACCTTTCCAGTGTGAGGCAACACAGTGTTTAAAAACCTAGAGATAGAGGCTGTATCTGGAATGTATGCCTGAGAAGTATCAATTCCCCTTCAGAGCTCATTTATTCTTTTGGCTTCTGTGAGACTCTTCAAAGCCCTTGTGACAGGCAGGTAAATAAATATTATCTACTTTTAACTACTTTTTATGGGCAGAAGAAATGTGTTATATAATGTGTGCCAGACGTTGTGAAAAGTAAGCAATTAACAGTCCTAGCAGTGGTCTGTGCCACTTGTGTATCTCTTTTTGCAGTAAAGATCTTACATTCTAGACAGATGGCGTAAAATATTCCAGCAGAACAGAAAAAGTGTCTAGCCTGATGTTTGGCAAAATTATTATTATTTTTTTTCTTTTTTTAAAATATAGGAACGGGTGACTGTTTTTTCTTCTATTATAATCCATTATGCCTTCTGGTTCCTAATATCTGATACAACACTGTTAGACCAAAACGCTTCCCTGTTTTTCTCTTACTTTCTCAGTACATTACCTTTCCCACATATAACAGTTAAACAATTAATTTTTCAAGCCATCAGCAGAAGATAAACTACTTTACAGGCCAGAAAGCATTACCGTCTTCATTACAGTCCAATTAGATCATCAGTAAAGTGAAGATAATATTACTTTCCTATTCTTCAGTCATAGAATAAGTTCTAAAATCAAAAAGATTCAAATACTGGAATTTAGGTTAAGCTGGAAATCAGGTCTCAGTGTATTTAATCTTTCTACCTTGAACAGCAATTTTTACTTTCAATAAAGTCAGAGATGGACTTCTGGGATCTAAATGCCACGGAGATTTAGCTAAGGTAGGGTATTTTGTGTTCATATGAGGAAAGTTATGCAAACATGCATAGATTATATCCAACTAACAGCATTTTTCATGCTAATGAAATTTTCTTCATTTGTGCGCCGAACAATATTTTCAACTTGAGTGTTTTAAAAAAAGAGTTTTATTATTTCATTTATCCAAGCAGTAATGTGTATCCAAAGGAAAACACAAATGCTATGGTTCATATATTAGAGTTTAACTGCTCTTTGAGCTACTGTAGAAGTTCTGACTTTTCCTTTCCAGTGGGCAAATACATGAATGTATACATCTAATTAAAACATTTGAAAGGACTTGCCACAGTTTTCCCAAGCACATGAATCTTCTGGGAAGAACAAAACTTGCAGAATTTAAGCCCTAGAGATGAAACTTTTGGAAATGTACTGGCATGTGATAAAAGGGGCAAGAACCAAACCTTTTTATACTCGCTACATAACCTGTGCCAACTGCTCTCCTATAAAAGTACTCAGTTTGCTTTTGCATTGCTTCACAAGTTTTATGTGAGTAGAATCTTTTCAGTACATCTAAGGATTAATTAATACTGGCAGTTTATGTATAAAACATAACATGTAATATTTATAATTGTGCACTAGAGGTCTATCACTTTTTGGAAAGACAATTTATCCTACAAAACAGCACTGTGCACCTAACCTTAGTAGTACTGAAGAAAAATGCCAAGGGGTATGGTAGTCACCTGTAGTTGCTTGTATTCAGCTTTCCACATGATAGTTAATGACAACCACAACTGTGAACTTCATTGCACAAATAATTACAGTTTACATATGGATTTAGGAAAAACATAAATAATTATCAGAATGTATATTTCCAGCTAAGCAACAAAATAATGACTGGTGTCTTCATTAGACACACATTTGCTCAATAGAATTCAGAATTGCAAATGAAACCAAAAATCATTATATTTTTTAAGACAAGCAAGCAAGTCTTCCACTTTGGAAAAGGAATAAAAGATGTTGGCAGCTGGTGCTCTTCACAATACTCACAACAGCCTCCCTCAGCATGCACCTCTCACTGACGGCAGAAAAATAACAGGGGATAACATTTAAACTGATTAACATGATTGTGCCTTCCCCATTACACACACAAGAAATTCTTATTCTGCAGAGGATGATTTTAAGAAAACAATATAACGGTTCATTCATTTTGTGAGTATTAGTGGTCATTTTGTCACCTGATTAGGATTACATTTGAGAACACTGGATAAAACATTAAAATTTACTATCAGCAAATGCAACTTACTTCAGCTCCACCTATTTTTAGCCACTTGTGCTATTAATCAGCAGCACAGATCCACACTAGGATAACAAGACCAAGTTTCTGACACTCGACAAACAAGAAATGGAACAGAAAACACAATGTGACTAAACTAAAGGTGACAGCCGTAATACAGAAAACAAAACAGACCGTGAGAGAAGCTTGCTTTACAGAAAGAGCAGAACACAAACATTTGGTGTTTAACTTCCCTGTAATAACTGTGACCAAGTGATCAGAAGGCAAAGTAGAAAAGATTGTACTAAAGTCAAAATTAGCAAATAAAAAAATGGAGTCTGGAGGAGTGCTAAATTAAAGCAAGTGTATTATTCAGGGCTTTGGAAGAAGCATAGGCACCCAGAAATTTGAAACCAAGAATTAAACTGTCAATGTGTAAGAAGCTCAAATGCTACAGCAGATTATTTTATGATTTTTAAGAAATGCTTACAAAATGAATTTGCTTTTAATTCTTAGTGAATGAAAAAAAATATACAAAACTCAGTTTACTATCAGTTAAAAACCTGTATTGATGGTCTTGTCTCCATCCTACAGCTATATTACCTTCAGACTTTCTGGCACACTGGTTGCATTTCGTGGCACACATCTGTGTAAACAGAGGTAAACTCACAATAGAAAAATGAAACATTTTACCTGAACTCACCTTTCTCATACTTCTTTTATTCATAAGTACATAACCAAAATGCAAGCAATTTTGTATTGGGCATTCCTTACACCTTATAATTTTTCTCATACAAAGTTTGATTTCTAAAATAAAAACTAAAAGAGATTTTCATTACCTTGTGCAATTTGCTCCTAAATATTCCTCCCAGAAAATATGCTACGTGAATGAAACGAAAGTCACATGCTAAGAATAGCAGAAACAAAACACTGATGATAAATAATACACATACTTTGAGCACAAGTCAGAGTGTCTTATCGTAGGCTTCTATGTTTCAACTGCATTTGCACTATACATTTTCTAGTCATCTTGGCATGAAAGGAGACTGTTTTGAAAGAAAAAAGATCCGAATGTCAGCTTTTTTGTAAATGAAATGAATGTAAATGAAATTTAAAGCTCACCTTGATTTAATTAATTTGTATAGTTTTCTAGTGTGCAAGAATTTAAATACCATAGATTCGATTACTTTTCCATGCCAAGAGCAAAAATTAATCTATAAATAAATAAAGCTATAAGTTCTCTGCTACTGCTAGAGAAAGAAATGCTTAATGGATCCAAGGCTATTTAAAATATTTACACTCTAAATAAACCTTCACCAGTCACCCTAGCAAGTGAAGAACAATACTCAAAATATTTAAATTGCCAGAGACGGTTAACTCCCAAAAAGACAGAGCACAGAGGAAATGGAGTAGGTATGGACTGAATACATTTTAGGCAGTCTGGTTGGATTAGGGAAGAAATTTTGTCTACCAGCAAGCCCCAGAGTTGTCATGGCACCATTCAAAACAGCCAGAACAATCACCTGTGACTCCTGCACTTGCATTTCTTGGATGATAACATGATGGTAGACTGTATACCAATGTTTTCTGCAAAGACTATCCACTCCTCCTTTTAAGAGAGAAAACATCTACATGTGTATAAATATGTACAAGTCAGCAGTAAGGACAATTTTTTTCAATAATAAAGACCTCATGAACAACAGCTCAGTTTTTAGTGACTCTTTTACAAAAGAAGAGTAGTTAAGACACTAATAAAAAAGCTGTCTGCTAGTCAGCTGCCACAACTGTGTAACCACCCCACTTCAGGCCAAGGCACTTTTGAGACAGCACCCACTGCTCTGACAAATAACCTCCTCTGCTCCACTAATAAGGAAAATGCATCCAGGCTCATTCCATTGGGCTGCTCTGCAGTCCAGGAAAGGGTAGGCTCCTCAGATGTTCATGGTTACAGGGATAAATGGAAGTACCTGAAATGGCGCTTCGTCTCGGAATGAACCCAAAGGATCATCATAGACCCTACAAAGCCCATGCATCTCAGCCCTCTGCATTATATTACTGAACACCAATCTGGGAAAGCTGGAGAGGTAAATGGCACTGAATTATCAGCAGTGCAGGTAACTGCAATTGTTTCAGTTCAGATATGAATGGCATATTCTCCTACTGTTCTCACAGCCTGGCTGAAGTCAGCACTTGACTGAAGACCAGATGGCTAATCCCAAAGCCAGAAAGGAATGAGGCATTGGCCTTGAACAAAGGAAGCCTTTTGAAGAACATGTCATTATTTCCATTAAGGTAACATGTAGGAGTTCCAATACTGAGAAAAAACCCAATAACAGTGAGCCCCTTCCAAGCATGCCTTAGAGAATATACACCTAATTATACATTAGCATTTCTGTAAATTTAAGTTCGAGTTACTCATTAAATCGAACTTCTGAAAGCTAAAGAGAGGTAGATGTGATCATGTAACCTTAAATAAAGACTTATTTGCTGAACAGAGATTGACTGAGAGAGAGATTTTTGGGAAAATGGTCTCTCAGTACATAATTTAAACACTATCACTGCGTATGCGTGCAAAAAGAGCAATTTAAAACAGGTGTTTTCCAGCTTAAAGTGCCAAATGTTACAGGCAAAGACTTGGCCATATATAACAACCTTGCCATAAAGAAGGCTAATGGTATCCTGGGCTACACTGGAGGCATGTTGCCAGTAGGTTGAAGGGGTGATCCTTCCCCTCTACTCAGCACCGGTGAGGCCACACCTGGAGTAGTGGGTCCATTTCTGTGCTCCTCAGCACATGAGCTTACTGGAGAGAGTCCAACAAAGGGCCACGAAGATGATTAAGCGACTGGAGCATCTCTCCTATGAGGAAAGGCTGAGAGAGCTGGGACTGTTCAGCCTGGAGAAGAGAAGGCTCAAGGGGATCTCATCAATGTGTACAAATATCTGAAGGGAGGGTGCAAAGAAGACAGAGATTGGCTCTTTTTAGTGGTGCCCAGTGACAAGAGAGGAGGCAATGGGCACAAACTGTAACACAGGAAACACTTTTTTACTGTGAGGTGACAGCACTGGCACACATTACCCAGAGAGGTTGTGGTATCTCCCTCTCTTAGAGGAACTCAAAAGCCATATGGACATGGTCCTGGGCCCTGGGTGGCCCTGCTTGAGCAGGTGGGTTGGACATGATGACCTCCAGAGGCCCCTGCCAACCTCAACGATTCTGTGATTCTGCAAAAAAAGCTAACTCACCAGTTAAGCTGAACTCAAAGAAAATCACTTAACTTCTGAGTGCCCACACAGAGTGGGCGTGTAACAAATTTGGCACAACAAATTCCCTTGAAATTCACACTTTTAATAATTCAGGCTATTTTGTTTATGTGTGCACATGCAGAAAAAAACTCTAAGAAGCAATATTTTCATGTTTTGGGGATGTGTTTTCTTTACTCTTTTAAAGGAAAAATAATCTAATTATCTGCAACTGTAGCAAATCCTGTGCATCAGCAGCTGTCTGCTCTGTAGAAGAGGCCTTTACCACTTAACCTATGGGACTGTACCCTTTGCTAAAAGCAGTAGAAGATTGCGAGACTGGCACTGCATCGAGCTGACCTTGAGCTGGGAATTCATTTCCAGGAGTCCATTCTTTCCCCTCATACTACTGTAGCAGATTCAGGCTTTCCTTCTGCAAGGACTGTTATTTCTGCAAAGGTGGTGCGCAGTTACACTTGGGTGGTTCATTGTGTTATTCCATTTTGGAGATAAAAGAGCAAAGAACATTTTCAGATCAAAACATAACAAAACATTTCCTTCTATCTAAAAGTTTAATCAGATTTCTAACTACTTCAGAATGTTTATTCCACAAACTGGGGTAGCAGAGCAGTTTAGTACTTTCATTTTAAAAATACTGAGTAGCACGTGATGGTATGTATTTCTTAAAAAAATTTTCTACCTGAACCTATAAACTACATACAAGAATTTAAGCTAAAGCAACATGAAAGGCACGTGCAAGGCAGTGCAAGAGATCATCAGCAAACATTAGCCTGGTTTGTCACAAATTGTTGCAACAAGAATAAAACAAAATCACAGTAAACTCCTTATTTGCTATCCTCTTATTTAGAATGGATACATATGTAAATAAAATGACTTCATTATTTAAAAATGGAAACATGCTTTTCAAGATGAAAGCATTTCTTCAGCTTTTCCTTATATAAGTCAATAAAAATTTTCCTAACTTATTTTCAATAATGAGAAGGCAAAGGCACATAACTAAAAACATATCACTACTTCAATTTTAAGACTACTCAAGGAGAAGGGACATCACACTTAGGGGGATTCCAAGTTGTCAACAGTGCCTTATTTTTCACAGCTAGGTCTTTGCCAAGCCATTTAAAAGCAAGCTTGCTATTTTGCACATCACTAACGCCTACCCATCCTTCACATTTCACTCCACTAGTGCCCTTTTGTATTATACATCAAAGCACAGACCTCTTAAATAGCATGTTGGAAAAAAAGAGAGACGCTCTAATGTTACTTACATTCCATCACACTGTTACTCCTTGCTTTTACTTGTCATTCTCTTTGAATCCCCTATTGATGTGACACATTGGGACGTGGATATACTACAGATGCAGCATGATTCATCAGGAGTATATGGCTCCACTTTCAACACAAAAATGCTTTTAGAAGATATCCAAGTTCATTGACTCAATGTTTCTCACTAGGAGGCTGTTTTAACACTGGTTTTCTTAGTGTTCTCATGCCAGAGTAGTGTTGCCATTTTCCCTGCGTCCCTACTTCTGAAGTCAAGTAGCGTGCTGTTAAAGCCCCTTAGGTGTAGGCACTAGGCTAAAGGAAAATAAACCTCTGCTAAAAATCTTAGTGCTGCTTGCTAGAATGTTCTCCTCATTCCGCCGTCTTGTAGTCAAAAACAGTGTTTGAATTAGTTTTATGAATTTTACGAGTTAATTTTAACAAATCCTGACAATTTGTTGATCTGGCAAATATCTGGAAACAGTCTTGTAGATGCGAGAAACCGCAGCAAGGATAAAGCAGTTAAAAGAGATGAAAGGACAGAGGGTAAAATAAAAATAATCCTGATAGTTTTAGACAATAAGAATATGTAATTAAGGATTTTTAAAACACACTGCTGCCAGAAAATCCTCACAGCCAGTAGAAATTTCATTGTGACTAGATCTGACAACCATCTTGAACTTCTAACACCTGACAAGTTAATTGAGTCTTTTGCAACCCATTACCAGCTCCAGCTACTTTCATTTTCTAAGAAAAAACACCTGTCCTGAAGCAAATCTTTCTATGACACTAGAATATAGTAGCTGTTTCATGATGAGTAGCCTTGAGGAGATTTTACCGTGGCTCCATCTCAGGAAGAAAAGGACATAATTATCTGCAGAAAGAGAAAGAAGGAAAGAAACTCTGGAAAATAACAATCCCATGAGCACATAATACTGGCATAGAGTGGCATGATCACAGCCCTGACTATTCATTCCTGCCTCTTTCACCTCCGGCTAGTTCTAGCTGGGATTAGTTCTCCCAGCCTGCAGAGAAAGGGGCAGTACGAGGGCAGCACCCTGGGAGCAGGAAATGTTTGCCAGCTCAGTAGAAGGCAGATGAGCAGGACAGCTTGTTTGGCAACAGGGTAACTTTGTGCTAGCTTAAAATGTGCATGGAACTACGCTGTTAATACTCATTATATTCTTGCCAGAACTGAAAAGTACTATCTTGTTCTGCAGTCCACTTCCTATAAAAACCTTGGAATTCTGCAGGAAAAGTATCCAGGTGTACTATTCCAAGTCCTTGACTGAAGGTTGTGGCCAAACCTAAACTGAAACCCAACTCAGCACCTGTATTCCTTCCAAATTACTTTATCTCTACTGAAAGCCCTGTGCCTTCCTGCTGCTTGCCACAGGCTGATCTTCGCTCCCATGGAAAGATCCCTTATTCCAGACCAGTTCTGTTAATTTTTGCTAGCAAGGAATGCTGAATGAATTATCACTTCCACATCAAGGTCATTCCTTGCAGCAGATTTATTTGTCTAGAAAAAGTTTAGCAGCCATTGTTACTCTTTAAAGACCGTGACAGTCCAAAAGGATGATCAAACAATCCTAATCCTGTGCATTTTCATTACTCTCTGTAGGTGTGTCAAGTCTACTACTACATATAAAGCACATAGGCATTCACGTTAAAGCCAACATACATATACTCTGTAAAGTAATACTAATTTTGCTGTTTCAAATAACTGAGGACAAATCTGGCTTCCAGTTTTTTAAAAAGATTGTCTAGCACTCCCTGCATGCTCTCTGGCTCAAACAGTAACTTGTCAAAAGTTTCACAACTGAAAACTTTTTGAGAGGTAAAAATCTTCTGAATTACAGTAACTTGTAGCCCTCCTGTGCGAATGCACAAATTTGATGTAAAACAGACATCTGTTCCAAAATATTAAAAGCTTTCTCTCTAATTTTTTTTTTTCTTAAGTTGTAGAATGTGAACTACACCTTCTTTCAGTTTCTGGAAACACCTATATACATAGTAGGAATCAGGAAAAAATCACAGTTATCCAAGAGGGTTTAGGTTGAATTAGGACAAAAAATCAAAAGATTACTAGTGCAGCCAACCCATCAGGTTTTATTGCCAGCAGTGAAATATAAAATAAAATAAGTTTTTGACAATAAACTTCAACTGATCAAGATTATGGAAGAAAGCTATAAAACATGATCTAGACTACATAAAAAATGGATCCTGGTTTTAGGAAGCATCTCATAATTTTTCCCATTTTTTGCAATACTGAGTTGCTGTGACTATTCAAATATTTTAAGATATTACATAATTTCTACTTTTGTATTTATTAGAATGAAATTTCTGATTTTCTCACATATTATGGCATGTCTCCATCCTTGTTTCTATTTGGGGATATTTCTTATTAAAAATTCTATTTCTTATTAAAAATTATTTCAAAGAAAAATAGATAATGGTTTTTAAAATTTATTTGAATGGCATTCTGAAATGTAAAGACTAAAAGATGTATGAGCAATGGGAAAAGTAACTGGACATGGAAAAACTACAGCAACATTAAAAAAATTCAAGATTAGAGGAACAAACATTGTATGAAACGGAATGACAGAATGAATTACAATTTATGCCTCAAATTTGACTAAAATGCTAAATTAAATTTTAAAATGGTCACATAGATTCTGTCAAAATTAAACATTATTCCAAATCTAGAAACCTGAGTAATCAAGTTAGAGTGTCAGTATTAGCACATTTATAAACCTCTAAAATTCCAGAGTATAGATAGTAGAAATTACTTTTTGTCTACTCTGATTCATATCAGTGAAGAGTCCAGAGAAGGTTGCTTTAAAAGCAGTTCAGTAGCAAAACGTGACATGCACAAAACTGCAAGATGTATGATAACTCCTTGGCTGCAGGAAGTCACTGGTTTAACTCATCTCTGGGTTTCTATTAAATTCAACAACTAAATTTAACATATCCACAGGACATATTTAAAATGAAACAGAAATATGTCACCTTATTTGTGATATAGCTGAACAGAAGACAGATATCTTAAAGATGTGGATTCTGGGAGATACTGTGTCATAATACCTTTAGTAAGTGATAATACAAGACACAGAAAATATGTACAAAGAATGAAGAATACATTTTTCTCTGGGGCTGCTTGTAAATATTTAAAGTTAGGGAAAAGACACGGTAATTTATTGGTGATTGTCAGAGGAACAGAAGACGAATTTTTCTCACCAGTAAATCACTGCTCTGTCTGCCAATAAGTAATCAGTTATTCCACACTACTACATCTCAGCTGCTCTTACTTGCCACTGTGATGTATCTCCACTTTGAAAAAATGTCTCTAAATATAAAATTTATACTACTTTGTAATTAATGCAGTTTTTCCCTTAAGCTCTAATGCAGAGTTACTGTTGTAGCTCAGAGGAAACAAATATTATTGGCCAAATTGTTCAGAGAAGGGCAACGAAGCTGGTGAGGGGTCTGGAGCACAGGCCTTATGAGGAACAGCTGAGGGAACTGGGGTTGTTTAGTCTGGAGAAGAGGAGGCTGAGGGGAGACCTTATCGCTCTCTACAACTACCTGAAAGGAGGTTGTAGTGAGGTGGGTGTTGGTCTCTTCTCCCAGGTAGTTAGCGATAGGACGAGAGGAAATTGGTTCAAGCTGCGCCAGGGGAGGTTTAGGTTGGGTATCAGGAAAAACTTCTTCACAGAAAGGGTAGTCAAGCATTGGAACAGGCTGCCCAGAGAGGTGGTGGAGTCCCCATCCCTGGAAGTGTTCAAAAAACGGGTAGATGTGGCACTTTGGGACATGGTTTAGTCTAGTCTACCCTTCATTGGTTTAGAGTGGACTTGGTAGTGTAGGTTAATGGTTGGACTGGATGACCTTAAACGTCTTTTCCAACCTAAATGATTCTATGATTCTAACTTCTATCACAACATACTTTATGCAGAATGAAAATCAATGTAGTCACTCGGGCCCTGTGATGATGAAAGGTAACAGTGCAGAGGCAGAAAGCTGACTCCTTTGGGATTAATTAAGCTTAACATACAGTGGAAAGAGAAGTAAAAAATTCTGGCAAATCAATCAAAAAAGGAAAGGATTGACATTTTTAGTCTAAAACTTTTCTAGATTTTGTCACAATTTTTAAATAAAAACATGAAATTATAATCAAGTTTCAATTAATAGTATTGACAAATTATTATTCATATTAATAACTATATCATAAGCATAATGAAACAAAGAAAATTAGCACCTCCAAAGCAAAATACAACTTTCATGCTGATATTGTTTCTTTACACTTAGAAAGCTAGCTTATTTATGACCAAATTTTGCCAGAGCTATATTCCCATTCACTTCCATCCAAAAGCCTCACAAGCTGTATGAGCTTTTTTACCTCAACTATTCTGTCTGTGTCAGGCTTTTCCAAGCGACAGCAATTAATATAATTCTACTGAAATAGCACACACTTACTGTTTCCTAATTTTTCCAATTATCAGCATAATTCAGAGATTTAGAACACACTAGTTCAGGCAACAGCATCTTCTCATTTTGTTAATTTCTAATTTAATTTTTCAAAGTATATCCCATTCATCACTTTTTAGTTAGGATTAGTTTCTATGTGTAATCTCATGAACAACTGCTCTGTTGTTACTAATATAGAAATTAAGCAAAACCCAAAACTAAATGATAGAGGAACTTTTTCAATTTGTATAAATAGTCTAAAAAAGGAAAATACATAGTGGAGTATATATTGCTATAGGACAAATAAACCACACCTTTCTTGTTACTATTGAAACAAGCTGAAATTTTCCACTCCTCTTGATGCCTAGAAAATTGTACTTGGGTAGAACTGCCCTCCAAACTCAAGTAGTTCACCCATGTTCTCTGCTCCACAGTACTATTTATTTTAGAGATGATTAACATTATGAACAAAATAGTAAAGATGCTTGAATGCAAGCATTTTCTAGGGAACCACATCTGTTTTCTATCAATTTAGAAAACCTTTGTTATCTTTAATTTTATTCCCCTTTGAAAAGGTATGATTACAAAATATTTCTCAATTTTAGCAAAGCCCAAAAGGTAGAACCACAATTGTTGTGAAAAATTGCTTCTATTAACCTGCTTCCTATGAAGTTTATTTGACATTAGTGCAAACTAAGATTAGATTAACAACACTTAGGAGGTAAATGGTGTTTGCCAACACAGAGGTTAGATGAATAGGAACTCATTTCTCCTTCTAAGTATTATGACTAGGGAACAAGATCTTAGACTTATGATACAAGGTTCCATGAAAACATCATCTCTGCCCTCAGTTATGTCAAATAAATAAATCCAGAAAAAACACTGAAAGGATTCAGCTTGCTCCCC
Source organism: Pelecanus crispus (assembly GCF_030463565.1). NCBI lineage: Eukaryota > Metazoa > Chordata > Aves > Pelecaniformes > Pelecanidae > Pelecanus > Pelecanus crispus. The sequence goes on from NC_134644.1 coordinate 11,448,511, forward strand.
AGCTGAGGGAGAGGGTAAGACAGAAGGCTTAAAAACTCATAAGTAGCATGGAAAATGTAAATAGGAAGAACTAAGTTCACCATCCCTTCAACCACAATAAGCACACTTATACACAAAAATGTGAAATAATCTTTGATTTAGGACTCCCTGAGCTGAAAATATCTGAAGCCTGGCAAAGGATACCAGAGAAACGTGACTATATGTTTGCTTTATTCTTTTGTACTCTTTTAGGTAAATGCTACAGGCAACGGGCAAAGAGAGTGTATGGGGCTGTATGGATCCTGAGTGTGGCCTAGAACAGTTCTTATCAGGTTCACTGGCAGGTAGTGATGTTCCACAGTTAAAAATAGGACCAAGGTTACACAGAAGTAAATAGAAGCCAAAAATAGATACAGAATTTCCATGTGTTATTCAGTTCCAGGTATTATTTCTCTGTAGCATATGGTTATGGATGTTCAGCTGGATACAGATATTGCAGTGAAGGGATATATATTTTAATTTGAAGAAATAGTCAATAGGATGATCAAAGTATTTTGGAAATAATCCTAAATTCTTTGTTTACAATGCAAACATTGCAGAAGTTTCCTTTGACGAATTTGACTAAAGGCGTATTCTTCACAAAGAATGAAGTAGCTGTGACAGGTAACCAGTAGACAGAAAAGCCAATAGCTATTCAGTTCACTCTAACTTAACTACCCACATGTGATCAGCAGAAAAGCTCTCTAGACTTGACAGATTCTATTGACTGTAATGGGAGCTTAGATAACTAATTCATGTATAGACACTTACATGGAGACATCTAAACATAGGTGTCTTAATCTGTAGCTGAATCCTGCCACACATAATTCAAATGTGCCTTGACTATTCATATTTAAGTAATGCATATTATAATGCTTTTATGATTTTATTATCTTCCAGCCAGGCTTTGATTGCTGACCCCATTTAGCTTTCCAGTTAATAGCTGTTTGATGATTTGCCAAAACCAAAATCATGTGTACAGTTTGTTCTTTGCTGAATTGATTGATTCAGGACTTATTTTCAAGATTATGTCTGCCCCATTTGCAGATGTTCTGTTCTTCTTAATAAGGACAGGAAAACTGACAAGTCTTGTTAGAAAATTCATATCACTTCTCTTCTGTTATTCCAGTCTGTAGCTTGTCTGAAAACTTGCTGCTACTATTCATTTTTTCAGTCAGAACCAATAAATCCCAGACTTCATCCAATTTTTACTTTCAGATAGGATTTTCAAAGAGACCTAAAGGATTAGGCTTCTCAGCTCTCATTAGCAGTCACTGGGAACCAGGCTTTTAACTCTTTGAAACTCCTTATCTTACTCCTATAAGCTTTCACATTCTGCAGCTGACTGAATACAGTAATCACTGACATGAAGCATGGTTTAAAGGACTGATTTTAAATCGAGGAGCTACTTACCTGACCACAACCAACACTGGTGCATGTACCATCACAGGCTTGCTAGCCAGTCTTACAATTCCTTAACACATAACTTCAAGTGTCAAGATAACTCTGGGATGCTGGTACTTGTTCTTTCAGGCTGCTTCTATAAATAAATGAAATGGGCCAGCAACAGTTCTCTGCCCCTGGTATTGATTAGCACAGCATGGCTCACCCCCATTTGGCTGACTTCTCTCACTCTACTCCTATCTCCTTGCCCTCCAAAACAGATCAGCTGCATCCTACCTGCCTCTTTGCAGTGGTCTTTGGCCTACAATATATCCCCAGTCCTTGCCTGGGAATTGCCTGGAAAAGTGCTTATTTACCACTCAAAATTCTGCCATGAACATGACCATGCTAGCAATTCAGCAGTATGGATGGTCATATATCCATGCTCAGGCCCAAATTCTGTCCATCATTAGTTTACTAACAAAGACGTAACCTCATGCTCCTAGCGTATGATGCAGTTTGGGTGATAGCTGGATTTTTTTAGTCTGGAGCTGTAAGGAGAAGTAGACCTCTTGATGGGTACACCGAAGATTTTTTTTTTCCTAAAGCAATTATATTCTTCCCTGGGGATGTAGCTTTCTCTGTCCTTTCTTAGCCTGAAGATGTAATGACATTCTCTGAAAATAGAGAAATCACTCAAAAATCACTTAGTCATCTCTTCAGTGTGGCGGGCACTCTCTGCCAAGGGTTGGCAGTATGAGTTTCAGAAGACAGCCTTAACAAACCCCTTGACAAAAATATTTTGAGAGGTGTCTATTTAATTCACCTTCACAGTATAAGTGTCAAAGTAAAAAGGCGAAGACCTACAGTCTCAACTACATGGAAGTTTAACTACAACTTTGAGACAGGTGCCCAAATCCAGACAAGAGAGAGTTTAGACTGTTGCTTCTTCTCCACTCCTGCTGTGTATTTCCAGGCTTGGTGCCTTGCATGCTCTTAAGAGCCCCACTTCTATCAGGTGCCTAACTCTTCCTGTTCCTTGTTTGGAAAACTCTGTTGCCTAAACCAAAATTGTTTAGCCAAACACTTAATTCACATGCACTGCTGGCACAGGTGGTCCTAACATTGACCAAGTTCTTCTTTGGATCTGGTCCTCAACATTTTTGCTACCTTTTCTCACCTAATTCGGGTATCATTTCCACTTTTCCTGTGCTGTTCTCATTCTCAGTCCCTCCATATTTCTGTGGTTTCAGTTCTCTCATTTTGAAAACATCAGTTGTTCCTTAAACAACATGCTGCTTTATCTCATGTCGTCCCTTTCACCTCTTTTCTTTCTTCTGTAACTTTTCTGGGGGAAAAGTTTTCCTTGTCTTAGGTCTGTTATTTGTCTCTTCTGCCACACATTAAAAAATCACCCATTGCCTTATTATATTCTGATTTTATCCTTCAGCCAATCTTCTTCTAGACATCCAAATCATGTATTTTATATCCGAGTTCTTCCTTATGCAAACCACCATTTTACTGTGATGCTCTCGGGGCTCTGAGTTCTCTCCTCTCCTCCTAGAAGCAAGGCAGCTCAAGGCCAGCTCACTGACAGGAGCTGTTATGAAAAAAGAGCTGGAAGTGGGGGCTCCCTGCTCTGTCTCTGGGAGCTGCTGTTAAGCTGAGACCCTGGGCCCTAGCCTGAACTGCACTGCAGCTCTGTTGCCACCGTATCGATGCCTGGGCATGCACCCTATTGATCCAGACCCTGACCCAGATCTTCAGACTTAATATCCCAGCCTGATCTCAGGCCTTTCTCATTGCTATGGGCTTGCCCAGCAGCCTGGACTCTCAGCTAAAGCTGGCTAAGGTCACCAGACCTGCCTTGCTTGCCTTGCTCAGGTGCGGTGGGATGGGGTCCTTGTCAGCGAGGCTACTGCCTCTGCCAGCCTTGTTACCACCCTCAGCTTCTGGCTCACTTTGCTTTAGGGAGCAGACTGCCTTTGCTGTTCCCTGGCAGATTCTTTCTGAGCCATTTTTCATTCAGACTTTTACTTCTGCTGAAATAGCACTTGGCTCTTATCATCTGAGAGACAAATACATTCAAACAGCTCTTGCTTCTTTCATTATTGTTCTTGACTCAACTACTTTATTTAGATGGTGTGTATCAATCTTACCTTTTATGATAGAAGTTGGGCTTGGTTTTATAATCATACAATCAAATATTTTTTTCTCTTTTCTCTCTTAGCAATCTTTCAGGTAATATGGAGATTTTAATCTCTTTCTTTTATTAATAGGCATCTCTCAAGAGTCTAGCAATTTCCTTTTTAGCAGTTTCTAGTGCTTTCCTTCTTTCACATGCCTTTTCTAAAAAGGCTTTCTTCTTCAAAGCCACAGTTTCTATTCTTAAATTGAAAACATGCCTTTCCAGTTTTTCTCCAGTTTCTTTACTGCTTCTTCTTGGTTTAGTTCTATTGACTCCATGGAGACAAATAACTGAACACAAATCTAAACTAGGAAAATCCTAGTTTCAGTTGCTTCAGTTGTCACCTTTCTCTACTTAAAAGTTCTTTTCTATCCACCTGCACTCCTCATACAATTACAATGTGAAGATGTACTATGAGATCTGGACTTGGTAAGAGCTGTTCAGTCTTTTAATACTTTTAGAAATACTGGTTTGTCTCTTACTTTTTTCCCATATTTTTCCATATTCATTCATAATTTCCATTTTCACCATCAGTTCTATTTCAGCATCTCCTATTTCCTTTTAACACCCCTTCAAAAGACTGAACAGTCACCAACTTGTTTTGTTGCAAAAGCTATTTCATTGCCATACCCTTCTCTAATTTTTTATCAAAGGCATTACAAATAAAAATGGAAACATTAGATGTAAGCATCTAATTGTTTTCTTCACCTGAAAGCTTCAGTGGTTCTCTAAAGCCCATCCTGCCCTTTCATGTACAGTAGTCATACGTTATTCTTCTCCATAAGTTTATTATGGAGAAAGCAGAATACTTATACAAAAATGAGATTAAATTAGAAAATGCATGTAACTTTATGTTTTAATACAATTTCTTTCTTTTGCAACACAAAGTTGCATAAAAAAAATGTTAATTGGTCCCTTGAAATAGATCTTTATTGAGAACATTTACTGTCAATGATTCAATCTTTTTATGAAAGAATTTATACTGTTATGATCTGCATTTGTGTAAAACCCTTTGCTCTGAGTCATTCAGCTGATGGCTACTTTCCAAAATACTGGTATTACTCACCACAGATCTACTGCAGTGACAGAAATGTAAGTTTTGAATAATGGATTTAAGGACCCTATATTACATTTTGGCTTACCAGATGTATTACCATAAAATAGACATTAAAAATATGTGTACGCAGTGCAGCAAACTCTCAGAACTCGACAATAGGCTGACACGTGACGTGAGAAATTTAAGGCTTTCTGGAGTTTCTGAAGTCAGTTGTGATCCAGTTTAGAAAAATTTAGTCTTACAATCACAGAAATCTAATCTTTAATACCAGAATTATTATTACATTGAAAGGGGATGTTAATTGAAAGCTTTAATCTATTTTTCAGAGCAATGAATAAACGCGGTGATAAATTAGAGGTTTTCTTGATGAGCAAAAGTAACAGAGGATGCCATATCTTCTTTTCATCTTCTACCCTTCTTCCTCCTTCTTCTGATATTTCAACTTTCTACCAGGTTCTGTATATTAAATACAGACCAAAGGAAGGCGAGGGAGGGAAACCCTTAATATCCCCACCCAAAGGGTTTCCTCATCTTTCTCAGCTCCAAGTAGAAATTATATATTGTTTTCTGAGTACAATAAGGGGAGAAGGAACTGGGAGAAATTTTGATAGACCAGCAGCAAAATTTTGAGGGTCTCATTAGCAGGAGCAGGCCTGGGGAAGTGGAACAGGGTTACCGTTAATATTCTTATTGCTTTTTGTGTTCTTCAGAATTCAGCAGGGCAGAACTAGGCAGCATTCCTAAATTCCCCGAAGTTTGTCAATAATTCACAGCAAAACACAGAGACAAGTTCATCATGAGAATTAGTGGTCTTATCACTACGATGAATTAGCTTCTCAAACTTTTTAATATAGGAGCATTGTACTGGCTTTGGGTGGGGGGCGGGGGAGAGAATAAAAGACAGAACAATAAGTAATTTTTTCCAGGGGCGGAGAAAAATATAAAACCTGTTGCTAAAATGTTCGCATTTTCAATAAGTCTTAAAGAAATCACCATGGGTATCACCTACAAACCATATGATGACAATTATGAAGAGAATCATGTCTCATGCTGCCATCTTCACATAGTTTTATTTCATTAGCATGATGGCAGATGTGCTTTTCTGACAACATGACTGATGAAATATATTCTGAATCAGAACTGTGCTGCTAATCTGACCAGTACAATTAGTATTATGTCCTTTTTTCATTATGCTGTTTGTATTTGGGCAGTAAGATAACTAGAAACTTATCATATAGCTAGACTCCCCATTCTAGAATGAGATACAGACACAATAGAGTTAGAGGGAGGAGGAGACACTTCTGCTTATATTGGGGTTTTTTTGAGGATTTGCTAAAGTTTTCATTTAAACAGTCTACATATTCCAATAACAATAGGAAATCACCTGGAATACCATTGGTCTTAGTCAAGTATTACCATAAAATCAGGAAAAAATTCACAAGAATGTTGTAAAAAAGATAGAGATTCAGCAATTTTGTATTTAAAAAAGTAATTTCTGTGATTTCAAGTCATGAATAGTCTCTCATTATATACTGAGGAACCTTGTCTACACTGCAGAAATAAGACAAATATAAACTCATTACTTCTCTCTGGCCTTTGGAGGACTTATATATTTGAGGAGTTTTTTAATATAGGCTTACAAGCACTGTCATAAATTATTCAGAGTTTGATTTTATACTGGATTTGTTCCACAATGCAGTGATCAATCTGTGCTACTTTCAAAAATGAGAATGGCAGTCTGTGTGAATTACAGAAGTTAATAAATTCTGTTTTAATTGTCTATAGTCTGTCACTGTGGGTCAGACAATGGGTCAGACATTTGGTTTATTAGTGCAGACTGTAATCACTATGTTTTGCCACATATTCAAGAACCAGTTTCTCAGTTCCTTTTTAGTTTTTTATTTAATGAGCTACAGAAGACATTTCATATGTATTGATGATTCCATATCTCCATTTGCTTGCAGGTTTTGCACAGGATTTCATCATTAGCAGATAATTACTGCTAACCCTTATTTTCTGCCATATTGCTCCTCTGTTCTTACTGCAGTCATAGAAAGGCAGTTCTTTTGACACCTACTTCACTTTCACAACTGTTTTAATATTAAATATCTTGCTAATTTGTAGGGGATTGAGGATAACCTATTTTGCTCAGGAGATAGCTTGCATATGGAGCAGTATGGTTAAAGAAAATAAATTACTATGCCCTGAAGCTCAAAATAAATGGCATCTCATATAGCTGAAGGAAATATGTCAGTAATACTATTACTGTTAAAAAAGAAAAAGGAAAACTTTTTTCAGGACGTAACACATAGGCGAAAATATTCCCTATCAATTTTAATGAGATATGGTAATATACATCAACATTTCTCTTCTCTTCTTAACTGCCTGTAAATTTTTCTGGTTTCCAATATCGCTACAGTGTTTCTTTTTTACTAGATTCTTATCAGTCCTGCTATTGTCCCTCTACCTTCATACTCCTCATTGTACTGTTGCTGTTCTGAGCTTGCCCTCTCTTTTCATTTTCTGACCAGTCCTTCCAAAACTTGCGTTACTTAAAAGTTGATTATAGAATTCTGGAAATAGACATTCAGCAGTCAGTAATAGTAGAATAGAGTAGAGTAGAGTAGAATGGAATGGAATAGAACAGAATAGAATATTTCAGTTGGAAGAGACCGACAATGATCATCTAGTCCAACTGCCAATAGTATGGAACTTTATCATGCAACTTAGCAGAATGTTGCCAGTTAACCTTCTAATATCTCTAAATATGGAGAATACACTAAATCACAGCTACTATCCACATTAGAAACAGCAGGTAAAAACTTTTTTTCTTTAGTGTAAATTAAACTTTTAAAGGAACTAGAGCAACATATGAGAACAATATTCCTTTCAGCTTCAGGAACAAATGCAGCCCATCTGCATGAGGAAGCTGCATATCTGCGCATGTCTATTGGGTTTGCGTGGCAAGGTTTTATGGTAGAAGGGGGACTACAGGGGTGGCTTATGTGACAAGCTACTAGAAGCTTCCCCTAAGTCCAACAGAGCCAATGCCAGCTGGCTCCAAGACGGACCCACCGCTGGCCAAGGCCGAGCCAGTCAGTGACGGTGGTAGCACCTCTGGGATAACGTATTTAAGAAGGGGAAAAAAACAAAAGGACACAAACTGCAGCTGGAGAGAGGAGTGAGAACATGTGAGAGGAACGACTCTGCAGACCCCAAGGTCAGTGCAGGAGGAGGGCAGGAGGTGCTCCAGGCGCCGGAGCAGAGATTCCCCTGCAGCCCTGGTGCAGCCCCTGGTGAGGCAGCTGTGCCCCTGCACCCATGGAGGCCCACGGGGGAGCAGATACCCACCTGCACCCGGGGAGGAGCCCACGCCGGAGCAGGGGGATGTGCCCAAAGGAGGCTGTGACCCCGTGGGAAGCCCGCGCTGGAGCAGGCTCCTGGCAGGACCTGTGGACCCATGGGGAGAGAGGAGCCCAGGCTGGAGCAGGTTTGCTGGCAGGGCTTGTGACCCCGTGGGGGACCCACGCTGGAGCAGGCTGCTCCTGAGGGGCTGCACCCCGTGGGAGGGACCCACGCTGGAGCAGTTCATGAAGAACTGCAGCCCATGGGAAGGACCCACGTTGGAGAAGTTTGTGGGGAACTGTCTCCTGTGGGAGGGACCCCACAGTGGAGTAGGGGAAGAGTGTGAGGAGGAAGGAGCGGCAGAGACAACGTGTGAGGAACTGACCACAACCCCCATTCCCCATCCCCCTGCGCCACTCAGGGGGTGGAGGTAGAGAAAATCATGAGTGAAGTTGGGCCCAGGAAGAAGGGAGGGGTGGGGGGAAGGTGTTTTACAATTTAGGTTTTATTTCTCATTATCGTACTCTGATGTGATTGGTAATAAATTAAACTGATTTTCCCCATGTCTGTTTTGCCCATGACAGTAACTGCTGAGTGATCTCCCCATCCTTATCTCGACCCACGAGCCTTTTGTTACATTTTCTCTCCCCTGTCCGCCTGAGGAGGGGGAGTGATAGAGCGGCTTTGGTGGGCACCTGGCATCCAGCCAGGATCAACCCACTGCACCATGGGTATCACATGGAAGTTGCTGGATTTAGTAGAGGGTATAGACTCCTCCAGCCCTTCAAGTAAATCTGTACCCGATAGCATTGCCCAATCCTGAACAGAAAAACAAATGTAATATAACAGAAACAACAGTATGACAGCATCTGGAAAGCAAGTAAAAATGTTCATAAAAATAATAAAGGAGTACAATGAAAGTTGCTTTGGGAATTTGTAGTGTAGGTATTACTATGTTCTTACTAGCATAATCCTCACACACATATATTTTGTAAATATCTCAGAATTTACCATGTAGCACTTATTGGTTTTGAACCTCTGTAAGCTAAAGGAAATTTGTAGAGCTCTGTTTACTGAAGTGGATGGCAACTAATTTAAATAGAATATAAATATATTTCAGTGATTTCTGTGGCAGCTGTCTAAAACCAAATGGAACTTTAAAGCAGTCCAGTTTTACTGGAAGGATGGGTTCATTTCATCCACGTCAAACCACCTGTAAGTTAAATTAGTGGTATACGATCTCCCTGCGGTACAGAAGCACTTCCAAGAAGTATTCATCAAGAGAACTAGCAACAAAATTGTTTTCATGAGCTGCCTTCCATCCAGCATTCACCCATAAATACTTTGCACAAATCATTTAAATGACCTGTGCAATTTTAGGGCATATAAAAGCTATAAATCTTATCTTTTCCCTCGAAGTCTCTAAGCATTCCAGGCTTCCCAGAAAAGGTATGGGATTCCCAGGATTTTCACATGACTTTTGGTCACTAACTTGATTACTTTTGCTTTTTGTTTTTTTCTTTTTAAGTGGAAAATTACTGACAAAACCCTCCAGCCGCTCACATTTTATTACAGATACAACCTTTACCTGCCATTCCTCAAGTCTTATTTACCTTGAACTATAACAAAACTGTTTACCAAGCTGGGGATATGTCTGTGATATATTTGTCTTTTAAGTATATTTTGAACTGATTTTTGTACAACCATTCAAACATACTTAAAAGTTCCCTTCTATTTTTAAAGTATAAATACATAGGTATGGGCCTGATCCTATGCTGTCTTATTCCAAAAGAAGTCAGAACCTCTCAGAAAAAAAGAACATGTCAGAAAAAAGCTGTTGAACTTCTACCTGATGCTCTAGCCTTTTGCTCAAGTCCTGGTATATGAGATAAGTAGTCTTTTCATTAACCTTCTTATTTTCCAGTAAGCTTCCTTATACTCCTGGGCCAACAGCTCTCCTGTCTTCTGCCTTGTATATCATCCAAAGCATTAACATTGATTGCGGAAGTTTGCTTAATACCTCAGTAAATAAAACAGTTTTACTTTCTACTTCATATTGGCTGTCAGCCATCTTCTATGTTCCCAGACAACACTGAACTAATGTATCAGCAATATTTAGCTGCTACTTTGGAAGGGCTGAAACTGAGAATATCTCTTCAGATAAACAGTTAATCAGGGTGTCCTTATTCGTGTGACAGTCTTAGCACTGTTTTTATTCTGGTGTTTCACTGTGAGCTATCTCTTTCCTGAACGAAAATAGACTATATTCATTCTAATAAATTATTTTGACTGTCTTCTGTTCTCTTACTGTACTATACAAATGAACTCACACACACCATTTTTTCCTATTAGCAGCAGCGGGTAAGAAAGACAAACTGTTTTGGATTCCAGAGGAGAAGCACAGGATTATTCGTTCACATTGATGAAATAAAAACCTGAATCTTGAGTGTCTCTTTTACCATGAACTATGTGATTTATCCAGACTGGTCTATCATGTTCTTAATTTTTACTGTATACACTTTTTTTACATGTATACATACACTTTAGGTCCAACACAACATGTGTACATTTTAACTGATCAGATATGCCTAATGGTTCTTCCTTGTTTAGCTTTTCATTTTAAATTGTGTGGGTTTTCCCAGTTGCTATGTGATGTTTTAAAATCAGTTCATTAAAATGTACATTTTCTCATGCAACTGCTTTATATTTGACTGGACTTATTTGAAGGCTTTTTTTCAGCTGAACAGCATTGTGCTTCCACAGCAAGGAAGCTAGAAATGGTTTCCAGTTTGGAATCACAGACACATCACATGTGTCAATGTTGATCTTTCAACTCATTTCTAATAAAGCCTGAAAAGAAAAACCACATAAAGATAAGAGACGTAAAAACACACATCTGTGGAAAAATAAACGTTTTCTATCTGCCCAGCCAGATCTGCATCTTCATTACTACTGCATCAGTGAGAACAAACTTTAAATCGTAAATTGGCTCTAGTAAGATGCTCGGCACTTTCTGTCCAAAGATGAACATAATTTCCCAGTAATTTTAGAAAGGGTGGCAACTCTGAGAGTACTATGATCTAGTTGGATGAGGAGAAATAGAGAAGACTGAAGCAGAGCCAGTAGACCTGATATTTTTAAAATAATCCCTGCAGACATATTTTTGATTAAAATCCCTGATAAGGATGGGCATCAAACTCTCTTAGGTTCCTAAGAGAACCAGTGCAATCTTACTATTCTCCTGATCCATTTTACAGGTAATAAAGAAAGACTGACAAATCCCCTATTATAGAGATTATAAACAGTCAGTCTGCTACATATTTACTATGGAACAGGAACAAAGACACTTGCTGAGATCATTCAACATCTGCCAACTAGTTAAAACTAAATCACAGGAGACTTTTTTGGGATTTTAGCCAGTCAAGTAAGAATCTAAAATCTATGCAAAACAGTCTGTCTCATATTGCTTTTGTATTGGGCCTCACACCTCAACAGACTGTATTTTGCATTTTTTTCTATTCTTTAAAAAAAACCAACCAAAACCCAAAACAAAACCCAACATAAATCTGTATCAAAATCCGTCTAATAAAGTCCTTTCTTGAGCAAAAGAAAGAGAACAGATAGTCTGAATTGCTAATTCTGGCTTTCTACGTCTTATCACTGCCCCTCACTCCAAGAAGACAGGAAATATTTGAATTAAGAGCGTGTTTCCTGTAGGAAGAGGAAAGCAGAGGAAACCACATTGCACATGGATACTTGCAATTTTACCCAAATCAGAATAATTGACAAGTACATACTGTCTGAACAAAGATATGCAGCAGAAGGAAAACATACCCTGTAGTTGACATTTATAACAACACTTTCAGATGGTCAGAAACACTATGTTCAGTCCTCAGCTAGCAAGGTGTTTCTGGCTACATCTGTCATCTCATACAAATCACTGATTCAGACTGCCACATATTAAATTATTTCAATATATGTTCGTGGATCATTCAACCTGATATAACTCCTCCAGCTAGGCACTGTACATCTATTTGCCTCCTTCATTTGTATCTCTTTCTGTGCTGTTTACACTTGGAAAATTGACATCTGTTTTCCAGGGATGGTAAACCACTATTAGCATTGCAACTAAGCGTGAGTGTAGATCTGTAACAGTAGCAAAATCTCACTCAGACGCTGAAAGAGCCATACTTACTGGAAAAAAATGCATATGCCACTTTCATAGAATGAAATTCCTGCTCTTTAATATAAAGCAAATCTACTTAAACATCAAGCTTGGACATCACACTCAAATTGATATGTCCATGCTACCAGCTCATCAGTGAACTGTGTATCTGCAGAAGATGCTATTTGTTCTGTAAGGGCCACCTCAAATAATCCATTATTGGGTTTCTGACTTTATCATATAAAGCTTTGGAAGAAGGAAAAAAACAAACAAACAAAGACACTTACTATTCCAGCCTATATAATATCTAGATACAGAATTTTCAGTTAAGTGTATAAAAAATCTCATGCAGCTTTTTTCTTGTTGTCGTAGACTTCAGCCAGTGGAGCTCAATGCCTTTTTTAATCTTCCCTGTCTTCATCCTGTTTTGCAGGTAGGTTCCACCCCATTATATAAACTCAACAATAGTCTGTGAAAAATTGTATTTGACAGCTCATTCCAATCTATGCCCCTAGGACTGCATAAAGCAGCAATTTTCAAACTTTTTGGAAACGTAACCCTACTTTGGTTGTCTGTCTTGGGCATGATATCTCCCTTTCCTGACAGCTACTTAGGTTTAACCTAATATGCAGCACGGTTCAGGAGTGCCAGATTTTGTAATTGTTGGCAGGGGCTAGAATCCTCCAGGGCTGAAGGGTGAGAAGAGGCTGTAATTACTGGCTATAGGTGTTACCATTTTCCAGGGAATTGTTAACTGTCAGCAATTAAAAACAGTTACTACTACTGTGACAAATGGAAATTCTAGTAATGATAGCTGCTTGTAATTCTCCTTCCTGGACACAATGACATACTCCTAGAATCTCATCCTAGTGCTGCACAGCAGAAATATTGTCTGCATGAAAAGCAAGGATTTCTTACTCAATTTAAAAGTGAAAAAACCCCAAATAAACTTGTCCTTAAATACTAGATCTAGTGAATTGTTTCACTGAAGATTAATTCACCAAAGATATAACTTCAAGGAAATCTCACCTTCATAAGTCCAACTCTAGTTCACTAATTTGAGCTGAATTTTGCTAACAGTCCTGATGAAGAAAGGACAATGTGGTTGGTGCTTTCTGCTATGCTGCACCTTAGCAGTTAGGTCTGTCAAAGACAATGCGAGGAATTTGAGCAAAAATGCCCTTGCAGCCTCATTGAGACAAAAGACCTGAACCCCAGTCTCTGTGGACAACCCAAACTACCAACTGTTCCTATGGTTCCTATGCTTAATACCTAATTACTTTTATACAGAATGGGACAGCTTCAACAGGACCAACTCACCTTTGAGTATCTTTAGAGTTCAGAATAAAATGGACCGAGTAGCCTGGTGAGAGAGGGAGAAGGCACTGTCCCTGCCATTTTGGAAATTATGTCTAAATCCCCTGGGCAGTCCAGCTCTTCATTTCAATGTTTCTTTTGTTCTTACTTATGAAATGTTTGCATTTTTTCCTAAAAATGAATCTAACAAAGCATCTTTAGAAATAAAACTATTTAATTTCAGGATGACATAAATTTGTCACAATTCAGTCAGCAATAATTCATGTTGTTCTAGCCACACTGCCTTTTATTGTGCTTCAGGTTAAAGCAATTTTCTATCTCAAATGTACGTAGAGAATTCTAGTCTAACAATGTCCTTCCTTTAAATATTAGTTTTGCATCTCCAGTAATCTTGTGTTCTACATAAGGTGATATTACCTTGAGTGATGTTAAGCTACTCAAATTATTGACTACTAGAACCAGAAACCTCTCCTCTAGAAATGAGTGGCACCCCTGTCAAGAACATGGGCTTTCCATCACAGGTATATGCGTCACCGGGGTAGTTCTATTCTGGATATAGGTAAGCACATCTTGTAAGAATTTTGATTTAATTCACTAGTGTTGACTAGAAATGCTAGATAAAGTTTTTAGATGTCCATAATTATATAGATAGAAGCATACACATGTTCTATAATTTAGGTTTTCCATCATTCAGATTTAAAAAACACTCTCGTTTTCTCTTTTTTCCTACACTAATCTGCCCCACATCATATTTCTAGCCTTCATTTGCTGAACTGTGACGGTATGCTATGTCAAATAGAATTTCAGTAAAACTACCCCACAATTCTGAGGGGAAATCTCTCAACTCTTGAATCACCTCATTGCTAGCAAGACAATTCCCTCACTGTTTCAGTAATTCTCAGATCCAGAATCAACACACAGTTGCCAGTGAAGCTGGCCTCATAATTCTGTATTGCACAAAGCACTTGGAGAGGTGTGACACACTGGGGTGTGTCCATCAGGTTTCTAAAACATAAGACCTTCTAAAAGGCATGCAGTCATTTCTAAATGTTGAAATTTCTTATGTTGCTGGTAAGATTTAATAAAATAAATATTTAAAAAGAAAAGAAATAATCAGTCTTACTAGTTGATATAAAAAATCTTTCCCAGAAAACAACAAGTTGTCCGGCCAAGAGTAACAGAGGTAGGTCAGTACTTGGATGACAATTACAAAGTAGGTCATCACCAATAGCTATACTATATGTCACCAGACATATAATAGCATTCTCTGTAGCTTCAGTCATGCACTTACAGACAGCAGCTAGCAACCTTCTTTAGTGTTCACTGAATATATTCTTTCTTTGCTCCTTTCACTGTCTGAACATTTTCTGGCTCATTTTCAACATTTCTTGTCATTTAGCAAAACAGCTGTGACACTTAAGCACCATTATCTCAAACAAGCTGAAGCTGGCCATACATTAAGACTCCCACTCTATAAGGACACGCCTTTCTTCAGTGTGCTAGAACAGCACACTATTTTGAAGTACTCCCTCACTCTCACAGCTATCTCTTAATAATTTTGAAAGGGCATAAATATTTCAGTAGCTTCATTACTTCAATAGCTAGGAAAAAAATCTGTAACATTTCAATAGCTAGAAAAAATATGTGCAAGAATATGGAATAAAAGAAACCTCTGCTGCTTCAAAAATAGCTGTTCTTGTCTTACTTTTTCACAGATACCTGCTGTATCTTTTGCCATGAGAAAATCATACTATTATTTTTTCACTGTGAAAGCCAGTAATTTATCTCCTTATTGACACTTCCAGTTACACAAATTCCTGCATTGTAAAATGGAAGCAAAATACGGTGAAATTATTTTATATTGCCAGTTTTATTATGCAAACCACAATTGCTCGTGCTGCCAACAAGAAAAGTTTAGTGCTACTGAAAAGCATTTAATCTATTCTTGCAAAACATGACATGAGCTGCATGTAAATTAGACCATGCCTCCTAATGACTCATATCCCATTTGTCTTGACAGCACAGATATTTTCAAGGAAAATGTCTTATAAAACACACTTTTTTTCCCCCAGGTATACTTTTGTTGTTTCATGTAAGATTCTGATTCAAACAAACTAAGGGGAGGTGGGATCCTTTCATGTTTCTATGGTCATGGTTATTTTTTTTACTATTACTGTATTGTCTACCAGTTATTTTTCCTGTCACTTCTGTGAAACTTAAACACATCAGCAGGGGGTGAGCCATTAGCAGCCATTTCTAAAAATATGAAAATCCTATTGTCTAATCATGAAAAAAATAGTAGAGGGGAAGGGACAAAGTAGTGTCTGAATAAACGTTCTGTTCATTTTTGAAAGATGACCATATTTCAGCTGCTGCTTGCTCCCTAAAATCTCTGCAGCAGTTGCAGAATGCAAAAAGACAGAAGCTCAAATACATTTCTCTCCGTGCTATATGTGGAACACCTGCTGGCTTCCCTTTCTTTGATGTAGATTTTGGCAATAAATAAGAAGACTAAAGAGTCTATAAAAGCCAGTGATACAGTGCCCACTGGGGCGTGATCCTGTGCTGACCTGAAGTCACAGGACTCATTCTATTTCTTCAGTGAGAAACACACCAGAAAAAGATGCAGAAGAAGGTATAGAAAGCTGCGCTGCAGCAAAACAGCAGGCCAAAGAGCATAAGGATCTCTTTTCCATCAAAAGAATAAAAATTCATTCAGTGCTTTGGGGTCAAAGGCTATTATTGCTATATTTTATATTCAGATTAGTAAGATTTTTCTACGTGTAACTTCATTCCCAGTTACCACAAAATCAGCCAGCCCTATTTGGGTTATCCGACCACAAACACTGCAGAGGGAACTAAACAGACAAGCGCAGGAGAATCCAGTGGTGGCTCTAATGCTTTCTAATACTGGTGGTGAATCACAACAGAGAACTCTTAAGAAGACTTCAGTGTGCATGTGCCTGTAACACAGTGAGTATTTAAGAAAACGGCGAGTAGCTGTGAGCACTACTGAACCAGTACATGAATGCATGAGAACCCTGGACAGGATTTCAGTATTAATAACATATACATGTACACATACATATACACACACACATACATGAAAAATTGTTACATGTTGAGGATTTCACTGACTATCCCAAAATGTAGCAACTTAGACTGAGCACTACAAGCGACACGTAGGAGAGTGCTACAAGGTAATGTTCATTCTTTCTGTTTTTCAGCATAAGACAACTAGATGGTCTCATCTTAGCACGGTCTTGCTAATAAATAACTCCTACTAGTTTTAGTTTTTTGAAACTCCACTTGAAGTGCTGCTACGTTACTAAGACAGAACAACAATGAAAGTTTTAGCAAAGTGTGTAAAGTTCTGGTGGAGATGAAAACCACTGTCCTCAAGGGAAAACTTGTCCTTGGAAGAATCCACTCTTCTCCAAGGCTTGCCCAGATGAAAAGCAAGAACTAGGAAGAAGTCCAATGACAGTTTATTGAAGAAATTATTTCCCTGGTTTACTACTTCAGGATTTGATCTTGTTCCTATTGACTTGAGTGTTTTAGGAGCAAGTCCTCAAACATCAATTTAAAAATAGTACAAAGGGGAAAAAAAAGAAACAATATTTTCTGTTTAGCACTCATAGAATGAGGACCTCCATCCTTTTCTTCTGCATTTTGTACAGAAATAGTAAGTAACATTTAGATATGCTTACTTACATGACTACAAGCAATTAATGTAAAAATTATGAATACAAAACAGTCATCCATAAGAACTTCCTACAGGACAACCCATTACAAAATACATTAAAAGAAAACAACACTTTGCAATCAAATAGATTTTAACTGAAGCTGATAAGCATTTCTGTCTTTGTATGCTGGTAAGATTTGCCAGGTTTTCTTAGATCCCATTATTTAGAATAAGTAAAAATTGCTTTGTTTAAATCATAAAAACCACCATAAAATTATTTTACTCTGGAACTACTAGGTAACACCTTTCATGCTGCATGAACAGTACAGGAACAGTGAAGAAGCAAAAATCTATACAAAACTTATTTCACAGTAATGTAATGCACTCTAATGTATGAGATAAACGGAAGAGTGATTGACAGATTTCAAGGTCAGAAAAGACCATGGTGAGCACATTCTACATTAGAAACATCAGAGAATGTCATCAAGTATCATCAGGTGGTCACTGCAATCAGTCCACAATTTCTGTTTGAGTAAAAGTATTGCATCATACGCCCCATTTGAACCAGTTCAATGGTTTATCATCCCAGTGATTAAAAAATATTCATCTTTTAGCATGAATTTATTCAGCCTTCAGCTTTCATTTTCCACCACTCGTTATGGTTTTTTCTTCACAAATGTAACAACTTCCTTCTTTTACCAGAACTCCAAAGCTACTGTCAAGGAAACTCTCCAAATTCTCCTCAGTCCAAATCTCCATGTTTCAAAATCTACTTTTTGCACAAATATAGAGAGGATTTGTATTGCATTGGATCTTATAAACAGGTTTTGGGTCAGAATCAATAGTAAGTATAATTTTAATAAAAATACTAGGAATACTAACAGCAAGTAATTTACTACAGATGAGATTAACAACAAAGTAAGAACAGAAAGGAAAATTATTTTTGTTTTAATTTACCTAAGCCACCAACACTCTCACAAATTGACTCATTCAGATATAGGTTTTCCCCAGATCCCTCATTCATTTTGCATAAAATGTTATATTTAGAAAAGATAACGTAAGTTATTTTCAAATGTCAATGACATTATTACCATCTTCAAACATGAGCTCCATCCTATTTTTATGAGGAACTTCGTATCATTATGTGCTTTTGGATTGCTGTCATGTCCAACTGTCTTCTAGTGCTTGTCAAGTGACATGACTAATATGTAACTTTTGGAAATAGTTTTCTCTCTTTTTCTCTCTTTCTTTGTAAATTTCTCCTGGTCTTGCCCATTCACTTCCAGCAGTATTTGTTTTGGAGGAGGGTTGTTTATTTGTCTTTTACAAATTACGAGCACATGTACTGTGTATCTGTATTAACGGATAGAATATAAAAGACTTCACCCTACATAATGAGTATATGTGACACAGGTCTCAGATGGTTCTCAGTCTTGCTTCAGGTACCCTGTGTGAGTCTCAAACTACTCAAAAGCCCCTCTCCACTGTGCAGACAAGACTTGACTTTGAGAAGCAGAGTTTTTATCAGCAGTCCTCACCCTACGTCTCTGGTGGGACCAGTAGGTATCTTGGACTTAGAGGATCAGGAACCCAGCTAGTGAGTGTCTTGTAAACAAGGATATAGGCTTTGAGCTTGATCTGTAGGAGAGTAGTATTCAGAGCAGAAAGTAACTCAAATCTACTTACCTCTGACTGTGTTGCTGAAAACGTACAGTGCTATGTTCTGTATCCAGATGAGAGGCAGTGAAAGTGTGTAAAATCCACGTCTGGTCATCATCTACCAGCATGAGACCTTGAATGTTTCATAGAATCATAGAAAGCTTTGGGTTGGAAGGGACCTTTAGAGGTCATCTAGCCCAACCCCCCTGCAGTGAGCAGGGACAGCTTTAACCAGATCAGGTTGCTCAGAGCCCCGTCCAACCTGACCTTGAGTGTTTCTAGGGGTGGGGCCTCCACTACCTCGCTGGGCAACCTGTTCCAGTGCTTCACCATAGAATCATAGAATCATAGAATCTTTTAGGTTGGAAAAGACCCCTAAGGTCATCCAGTCCAACCATTAACCTAACACTACCAAGTCCACCACTAAACCACTTCAGGGTAGAGTAGCAACCCCATGCCTCCTGGCTTGGTGGCTGGATTATTCAAAATGAAAGTAAAAACTAGGAATCATTAAGATTTGGAAAGGACCTCTAAGATCATCCAGTCCAATCATCAACCCAACACCACCATGCCTACTAAACCATGTCCCAAAGTGCCACATCTACCCGTTTTTTGAACACTTCCAGGGATGGGGACTCCACCACCTCTCTGGGCAGCCTGTTCCGATGCTTGACTACCCTTTCTGTGAAGAAGTTTTTCCTAATTTCCAACCTAATCCTCCCCTGGCGCAGTTTGAGCCCATTTCCTCTCGTCCTATCGCTAACTACATGGGAGAAGAGACCAACACCCACCTCACTACAACCTCCTTTCAGGTAGTTGTAGAGAGCGATAAGGTCTCCCCTCAGCCTCCTCTTTTCCAGACTAAACAACCCCAGTTCCCTCAGCTGCTCCTCATAAGACCTGTGCTCCAGACCCTTCACCAGCTTCGTTGCTGGACACGCTCCAGCACCTCAATGTCATTCTTGTATTGAGGGGCCCAAAACTGGACACAGTATTCCAGGTGTGGCCTCACAGGTGCCGAGTACAGGGGGACAATCACCTCCCTGTGCCTGCTGGCCATACTATACCTGATACAAGCCAGGATGCTGTTGGCCTTCTTGGCCACCTGGGCACACTGCTGGCTCATGTTCCACCCTCATTGTAAAAAATGTCTTCCTTATATCCAGTCTAAATCTATTCTTCATCAGTTTAAAACCATTACTCCTTGTCCTGTCACAACAGGCCTTGCTAAAAAGATTGTCTCAATCCTTCCTATAGGCCCCCTTTAAGTACTGAAACGCCGCAAAAAGGTCTCCCCACAGCCTGCTCTTCTCCAGGCTGAACAACCCCAACTCTCTCAGCCTGGCCTCGTAGGAGAGGTGCTCCAGCCCTCGGATCATTTTGGTGGCCCTCCTCTGGACCCGCTCCAACAGGTCCATGTCCTTCTTGTGCTGAGGGCTCCAGAGCTGGATGCAGTACTGCAGGTGGGGTCTCACCAGAGCAGAGTAGAGAGGCAGAATCACCTCCCTCGACCTGCTGGCCACGCTGCTTTTGATGCAGCCCAGGATAGGGTTGGCTTTCTGGGCTGCAAGCTCACATTGCTGGCTCATGTCCAGCTTTTCATCCACCAGTACCCCCAAGTCCTTCTCCGCAGGGCTGCCATCAATCCTTTCGTCCCCAACCTGTACTGATATTGGGGGTTGCCCCAACCCAGGTGCAGGACCTTGCACTTGGCCTTGTTGAACCTCATGAGGTTCACACAGGCCTACCTCTCCAGCTCGTCCAGGTCCCTCTGGATGACATCTCGTCCTTCTGGCATGTCAGCCGCACCACTTAGCTTGGTGGTGTCTGCAAACTTGCTGAGGGTGCACTTGATCCCACTGTCTATGTCATTGATGAAGATATTAAACAGCACTGGTCCCAGTATGTACCCCTGAGGGACTCCACTTGTCACCGGTCTCCATGTGGACATCGTTGACCAATACCCTCTGGATGCAACCATCCAACCAATTCCTTATCCACCCAACAGTCCACCCATCAAATCCATATCTCCCCAATTTAGAGAGAAGGATGTTGTGGGAGATTGTGTTGAAGGCTTTACAGAAGTCCAAATAGATGACATCCATTGCTTTTCCCTTGTCCACTGATGCAGTCACCCCTTCACAGAAAGCCACTAGGTTGGTCAGGCAGGACTTGCCCTTAGTGAATCCATGCTGGCTGTCTCGAATCATCTCCCTGTCCTCCATGTGCTTGAGCATAGCTTCCAGGAGGATCTGTTCCATGACCTTCCCAGGCACAGAGGTGAGGCTGACAGGCTGGTAGTTTCCAGGGTCCTCCTTTCTTCCCTTTTTAAAAATGGGCACAACATTCCCCTTTTGCCAGTCAGCAGGGACTTCACCTGACTGCCATGACTTTTCAAATATCACGGAGAGTGGCTTGGCAACTACATCAGCCAATTCCTTCAGGACTGTGGGGTGCATGCCGTCAGGTCCCATAGACTTGTGTAAATTCAGGTTCCTCAGGTGGTCTCGAACCTGATCTTCCCTTACAGTGGGAGGGGCTTTACCCCCCTGGTCCACATCTTGCAGTCTATCAATTCGGGAGGGGTGAGGAGAGAGGTTGCTGGTGAAGACTGAGGCAAAAAAGTTGTTGAGTACCTCAGCCTTCTCCTCAGCTGTTGATACTAGGTTGGCATTCTTGTTCATCGGGGGGGTACACTTTCTTTAACCTTCCTTTTTTGGTTGACATACCTGTAGAAGCCCTTCTTGTTATTCTTTACATCCCTTGCCAAATTGCCTTGGCCTTCCTGACCCCATCCCTACACAACCGGGCAGCTTCCCTGTATGTAGAACATGTTCCCTGTACATGTTCCCTGAGACATAGTACTTTAGCCACCTGGACATGGTAAACAGGAATACTTAGAGACAGTACTGTGTGAAATCATCAGGGACCTCACAACCATTCTTGAACTCCAAAGAGATTTAATTCTTTGCTATTTTGCACCTCAACAAAAGGAACAGCAATCTCTTGCTGAAACTCCTCCACGCACCTTCAATATATGGGCTCTATCTGTGGTACAATTCAGAATATCATGTAGCTGTGAGCATATCTTCCAAATAAATTCAAAAAGTGTAACTAAGAGCACTGCAAAATGGCACATGAGAAACAGATAAGAAGGGTGTAGGTAGAATTCATTGTCTTCCTAAACTGTTTGAATATTTTAATCTTTCAATGCTGTATTCTGGAGGCTGACCAACCATATGTAGGCTATTGTTTTTCTGCAGTTTATCAAGAAAGCAGCTGATTTTCTCCTGCCTTTGGAAAATCTGAATCATTACAAATTCCTCATTTGACATAAAAATGGTCTACATAAAACCAAGTGTTCCCTCCAGAACCACGTAGTTTCTCTGCTGTACTGTATTTTGCTTTTACAAAATGTACCACTATAAGCATATATTATGTGGAAAGATCTTATTTGGAAAATAAAATTAATACATCAATTGATGCAAGGATTGCTCCCATGGCTGACAATATTATTTCACGTTTCTCCTATGTAATGAATAGGGACACTAAATTTAACAGTTAGTGATACAGTATAATCTCCTATCTATGTATTTTAAGAAAAAGCTTAGGATCATGAAGTCCAAAAAGAAGCACTCTTCCTCATTAACTATTCAATATGGCTACAGATTAGAAAGAAAATCACCTCACAGAAACTTTCTTTCCATAAATAAAAAGCTTGGTATACAAAAATTAAGCTCTGCAGAAATCTTGATTGCAGCAAAATATGTTAATGGGTACTAGTAAAAAATACAGTATAAGGTCAAGGAAATTGTAAATCTAATGCTTTTACGTCACCATGTTCATTCAAGAATTTTTAAAATTAGTATAAATATCTCATTTACATTGCACTAAGGCCAGAGTTGTCACCACAATTCTCTACTTGGTATGCAAGCATTATCCACATTTTCTGCTCATAAAAAATAGAGAAATGTCATGATTTGCCAAATGTCACATAGCAGGAAACAGAAATCAAATCCTGTTCTATGACCACTTGACATTCAAAGCCCTTCATAAGCTGTTTCCTAATATTCCTCTACTCTCCTGTCCCCCCATCCTCTTTCAACACTCAAACAACTTGAGTCCTCCAACTTCTTGTATTCTTGCTCACTGTTTCCTTTCATGCTGCTAATACATTTGGAGTTCCCTTTCCAAACCAAGATACAGCTTCTCCTTTATTTATTAATGCTCAGCTTAAAACGCAGTCCTTCATGACTGTCAGGACCATCACAGAAGATGTCCCTGTGTGTAACCTATTCTCGGTCCTTACCCATATCTACAGACAACTTTTCAGCCCCTGTAGCTTAGTGCAGTTGTGTTGCCTGCACAAAATAACTACATATCACTCTTACTCCAATGAGCTAAAAAAATCTTTCTTCTTACTACAGAAAAGCATTCACTGTCAGAACTTCAAAATCAGTTAATGAAAACAGCATATTGCTAACCATCTTTGTATTACTATTCATTTATGCAACTACTAAATCCTTGCATTCATTATATTGTCTATCTAATTCATCAACCCCTTCAGGCTGGAAGTGCATCTTTTCACAGGTCTTTAAAAATCCCAACACACTTGGCGGCAACATAAAATGAATAAGCACTATATAGTTCATTACAGAAATTTGAAAAAACAGCAGCATTTCTATATATAAAGTAGTCGACATCAGATGTAAAGACAAGGTTTGTTTTCAAATGAACACAGGTGAAAGAAAAATCCCTACTTTTCACAGTAACAAGACAAGTTAGTACTCTGAGAAAATAAAAGAATATGCTGAATATAAGCAAAACATCGTGAAGCCAATAATCATCAAAAAACATGAAGTTTGTTATACTGTAGAACAAGAAGGAAGGAATCTATTTTCAGCCAAGGGTGTCTGTGCTGGTACATTTGCACGATTATTTTTCATGGCCAACAATTTTTTGAGATTAGAAACAAACTAGAATTTAACTGCATCTTTTTAGTTTAGACTTAATGACTACTTAGAATTTACTTGGGAAATTCTTATATTTTAATTGCTTATTTCAAACAAAAAAAAATCTATAAACAAATCAAGAGGATTACTTAAAAAAATCAAAAGAATTGATTTTTCAAAAATATCATTTAATCCCAAACTATAATGTACTCCATTGCTGTAGAGCTAAAAGGTACTTCAAGAGAAGGAAGATCATGCTATCATTCTACAGAGTTCCTATTACAATAGTTCTCTAAGTTTTAAAAATTTTGCAAGAAAATATACTTGCCTTTTAGGCAATATGGGTTTTAGGTACAACAAAGGCACTGCTAAAGATGATAAACTTTAGCATTAAAAAATATTCTTAAGAGAGAGATTTGGAAACTATCCCATTTGAAGGTAAGATGCAGATCTCAAGTTTAAAAAGTTCATGGAGATATATTAGAATGTTTGGATGGGAGTTTATACTCCTCTACACTTCTCTGCCTATGACACAGCCTCTGTTCACACCATGCTGCTTCTGCAGTTCATGGAAATCTAGTCAGTTTAGCCAAATGTTCCTGGAGTACCATTCATCTCATCCTGAAGCAGACACGTAAAATAGGTCAGATCAATTATGTCCCATAAATGCCTCTTTCTCTTCAATGACTATAAATGGGCCACAGAGTGACTGACTCAACTACAGACATCTGAAGTGAGATGAATCCCACACCCCACAACTAACTATCCTGCACAAGTTTTCTCAATAAAATAATGTTGAAATGTTTCTTACCAAAAGGATATTTAAACAAAAGAAAATAAAGACAGAATTTTAAATATCTTATCTAATACAGTCTAATTTCTGAGAAAGTACTAAATTGCTAGAGATTAAAAATAATTTGTTGCACGTTGTTATTTCTCATAGTGTTTGTCAATAGGTATAATTTCCAGACTGTCTGAGATAAGGAAATAATTGAAAAATTGAGCAGAACCCATTTATTCTGTGATTCCCTCTAGAAGACAGATATCTACACATTTTGTAATCTTCTGAAAAAGCTGGAGCTTTTGAAAGTACATAAAAACACACCAATTTTATTGAAACCAGCATATTCTTTGAAGACAGTTGGAAAACAGGCTTTTTTTTCCTGCTTTAAAAAAACAGACCAGGCAGCTGATACCTCAAGAAGAAGTAAAAGCTTAGAAATATCACTTCCATGACAATTCCACTCACATTCTGCTCTTATGTAAGCAAAATTAAAAGATTGTTTTATTTTGTTTTTTTAAAGCAAAACCAACTAACTTCTCTGAACATTCTGATCCTCATATAAACTAAAGCTGTTTGGAGACTGTCAACAGGTCTTTCAAATAAAAATGTAGTTTTCAGAAAATCGAGGTTCTACAGGATACTTCTAATGAAACACTCACTGGATAAACTGTAAAAAAAACTATTCCAGTTAATTGAATCAAAATATTTAATTTGGGGTCAATTTAACACTGCAATGCATCTAAGCCAGATATGAATGGTGGGGCTTTGATTTCAGGTGTTTCAACTCCCCCTTCTGAAGTGTGGCAATGCCTCGTGGATGAGCTGAACAAGGAAGCCTGACCCAGTGACAAGACTGGGGCCTCTGATGCGCAGCAGTAGCTCAGCAATTTCCCTCCTGCCCACCTTGGGCATACGAGGATCTGAAGATATAAATTCTAGAATCAGGAGTAGCAAAACCTTCTCTCTGCCCTCAGGTTGACAAACCTGACAGTTCAGGCTGACGAAGTTCAGTGGTACCCTAAAAAAAATTCTTTAATGTTTCAGTATTTTGAAAAAAAAATCTTTTTAAAAATGTTGTATTCCATTAAAATGTCTTCATTTTTCATTTTTGTCCTGATATGGAGCAAAAACAAATGTTGAAACATGAGAAGCTCCCATAAGAAAAAAATTCCAAATGTTGAACAGATAAAATTAAAACCTTTTGAAAGAACACTCTCTTCTGCAATTAAGGAGTGAAATTAAAAAAAAAAAAAGTAAAAAAAGTATAGAGGCAGAAACATCCCAAAATATTATTTATTTCCTTGTTCTGTTGGCTCCTGTAAAACATAACCTTAGTATTTGTACTGCACTTAGAGTTTTAATCCAATAATCACACAAAACTAATGGCTCAAGAAGTTAAAAATAGCAGCTATACAGTATCTAATAGCCATATTGCACTTGGGAGCAATTTGTGATCTCTTGATCTTCAAGCAAAAACTCACCATCATCGCTCAAATAACCTCTATAAAACAGCCAAAGATGAGAAAAAACAACAGCCACTTTCTGTCACTGTAGTGACTTTTGGTGAAGAGTTAAATGTATTTATTCTCCTGCATTATCTTTATTTTAAAGAAAGTGATAAATATATATTTATAGGCTTATTTTAGAAGAACAAACTTGTTTTGAAGCTAGAAGATTCAAGGAACTTCTGTTCTGTTCTGTTCTAAACTGCATATTCAGATAACTAGAAGCACTATTACAAGGAACAAAGATGCATCATTTTTATTTAAAATCTCTCACCTTCTTCCTTTAAAGAAGCCTTCAAAAGTTACGCTTCTTTAAGCTGAGTGACTTCAGGGTTACAAAATGTTAAAGGATCTTCCTGAAGTTGTGTTGCCTTTCTCATCAATATTATTATCTTTTGGTTTCTTGTCTCCATACCTGACTATTTTTAAAGACTTTGTTCATTTGTGAAAGTAAACCACGGCAATGAAAAAATTAGCACAGCTGAGGTTACAATATCCAACAATCTGGTATAAGTTCATGATAAATCAGTAAAATATATGCCTACTGCACCACTTTCTACTTTATCACATATTTTTTGAGTGCACTACAGAGCTATTTTCCCTTTAAATTCAGCTTGCTTGCAATTTAATCTTCCCTCTCATATAGATGTCATGCACAATGGTGCACTTTTATTATTTCACACCCATTTGATGGAAAAAAATCCATTTTATTCTGTTAATTATATATACATATATATTTCTCTATGTGCAAAATACAGTACCCCAGATTAGTAGCCCACAGATTGTCATAAACTGAATGGCAAAGGATCTCACCAGTGCTCACGTAAAACCTCCGCATTACACAAGTGGTGTAGAAACAACAATTCTACAATTGGCACACATCCTTCTAAAACAGTACTGGACCATTATTCCAAAATGAGACAGAAGGATAACTGATTATTTAAAAGCAAGTCTTTGAAACTGAAATAAAACCCTTTTCCTGTTCCTTTCCAATGCCAAGAGCAAAGAAATTAGCTGAAGGGCATACCCAAATCCCACTTACATTTCTTTACTCAAAAGTCCATGTAACTTGATTTCAATAGCTTTCATGTGCCACCATACAGAACTGCTAGGCAGTCTTACATTGCTGAAGTGATGGTATTGCTTAGGTGGGTAGAACGACCCAGCTCAAAAGCCCATAATACGTGAAATGTGCCTTCTGTCTTGATGTAATATCTTTCCATTCACACTTTCTCGTCTGTACTGAAATCCAAAGTATAATGCAAAGGCACGGGTTTATCCTGCTACCAAAGTTACTTATATACTCTCCATGGCTATGGGAACCCAGCAGGAGCACTTCAATATAGACTAGAGACTTCTGGCTGGAACACGTCTTAAAAAAAAACATTTAACCTAGCGTATTTTCTGCCCACAGTGGCAAGAAATACTTAGCACTGTATTAGCAGTTTACTAGCAAAAACCCACTTCATTTTGTTTCTTATAAAATATTAGTGTTTCAGGGCCTAATCAGCAAATACTAGCATAATTTTTGATTCACAATTACTGTGACTATACTTTTTTTTTTCTTTTGAGGACAATTTGTGTATATCTGCATCTAGGACATTTGTACACTTCAGAATTGTTCTGTCATTAGAATATCCTCAGGACTGCGAGTCTCTTGTCTCCATCAGTCTCTAGGGGAACACAGGCATTATTCAGGGGGGATGCTATTTGTGCTTACTCAGTTTGCTCTACTCAAAAGTTGCTTAGGAGCAAACCTACAAAGTGCCATATCAGTTTAGACCAAAATCTGCCTCTGACAGTGATCAGTAGCAGTTGCTGAGGGAAAGAGGGTAAGAATGGGGCAACATACCATGAGCCACAACACTCACTTTGGTATGACCTTCCCATTTGCCAACCATCCGCCACTGTGAGACAACACTCAGATCTATCAGGCCTCATACCAGCCTGGAGAGCTGATCCACCAACAGAGATGTGTCCCTCAGCAGATGCACAGAAAAAGGGAATCATGACTCTATTAATATTTTAAAGCCTCGTATAATGGAATGGCAAAATATTACTGTAGGTAAGATTCTTAAAAACAAAGTCACTCTCTGAAATCATCCTTTTCCTCTTTGCATCACTTGATTATTTTTTGATAATTCATTCCACAAATACCATATATGACATTGAAAAAGAATTCTTACTGTGAAATCTGGAAAAGATTCAGTCAAGAAGGACACTAAAGCATTTTATCAAATCTGAAATATGTTACTTTACTGTTGCTACAGTAACATCTTCCTAATAAGCCCTTTAAATTTAAACACTGTCTTAAGAGAGTTCTGGGTCAAGTTAAAAAGCACAGACAAGCTCTTCAGAGGAATCAAGTTTATATTTAGCATGGGTAAGAATGCAACGGAAAAGGTGAACTAAAGTTTTTAGCTATTTCCATAATGACTTCTCACTTGCTGTGGTCTGTCCTACTTTCTTTTCCCTCAGCCACCCAGTAGTCTCTCTTCTGAGTAGAGAATTCTCAATTGCCTCTAAGGGAAAATCCCTAATAATTTTTTATTCTGTAGCAACATATCATCTTCATTAAAAAAAACCTTAGATTTGCAAAAAGATATATTTGCAGATATAAGTTTGCACCTCCTGAGATGAGACCAAGAATAAAAAGCTATCTCCTGTTTCTCACATATGGAGAATAACTACACATAGATAATATATGAACTGAGAAATTGCAGAGTGAATACAAAAATCATTCATGAGGCACCTGGGGATTATAACAGGAATTTATATTTATTTGCTCTGTAACTACATGATACCTGGTGTTCTCTCACTGATCGTTAAGGTGCAGAGTTAAAAGTCATTCTTCTTGGGGAGAGTTGGCAATATGTGTACTGGGGATCATCTTTGGAAAAGGAGGAACAACCTCTTTCAGTTTTCATGCAGTTGTAAAGCATCAGTTAGTAGATTTTTGGCACCAATCTGGTGTCAGAGAAATGTTCAGTTAATTTGCATCTTCTCAAATGCAGGTTTTTACAGCCCTTCCCAGATGTCACCAGATACCTACTCATCGGAGAATGAAAACCAAAGCTTCTAACTCATCCTACAGTGGTGTGCCATATCAATTTTAAAAAAGTAAATGAAACACACAAATTATTATTATTGCAGAAGGCACTCCAAATAGCAGATTCAAAGTAATTTGAGGATTCTTACCTAGTTTCATTTTTAAAAGAAACTGTTCTAATTATCTTATTTGGAAATACCACAAATTCTTTAAGTAACCCTAAAAACGTACACAGGTGACAGTACTATGAAGTTTGGTATTACAGACTTTTCTGGTGTGTGAAATTTTGATGTCATTACAGTGCTCAATTACCAAAGAAATAAGTGAAATAAAAGTCCTGGTTCTACAAAAATTCAAGGTATAATCAAAACTGCTGTGACCTCTTTTTTTCCCACGCTGAAAGCAACAATGGTGAACAATCCCGTTTACTAAGTGACAATAGCACTTACCTATAGTTAGGTACATGACTAACTATTTAATTTGGTGATCAGAACCAAATTAAAAGACAGACTTAATCATAGCTTTGAGGTAATAAACTATTAAAGAAACAGCTCTCCTGTGATTTATGACGTGAAAAAACTATCATCATAGTACCTGACATATGTTATTCACACATGAAATGTGACTAAAAATAGATTATGAATAAATATAAAGTAAAATACTGTGGAATGAACTAGTGTTAAGAAACTACATAATGAAATTAATCTATTTCCAACAAAGCTGCAGCTGCTAGTTTGCTGATTTTTTACTTACAACGACTAGGAAAAATAGATGTTGTATACTGACTCCAATGTAACAGAGATTATTACAGTATGCTAACTTCCAGCTTGCCATATTTAAAGGCTATTTATTCCTAACACTCTCTCTCCCCCTTTTTTTCTGTTTTTGTTTTTGCCATCATATCTGGTCCCCATCAGCATTCATTGCTTTCATTTATACACATTTGTATAATTAATTTTTTAAGCTTTATAAGAAAGTTATGTATTTTATCTAATGTGTATTCAGGAAGTGTCATATCTGCAGTCTGTAAATGGTTGGGTTTTTTTTTTTTCTTTACAAACTGGTATTTGGTTGACATCTGCACAACTGGGAAGGACTTTTCAAAGGTTACATGGCAATGGTGAAGCTGGTTAAACAGAGTTCTGCTAGCACAGCTGATTAGAGCTGAAGGGACTGGAAGGTGGAAAAAAATCCCAGGTATGAATGAGTCAAAAGAAACCACAGCAGAAAGGTAGATTCTTCACTTGAAGTCAGTGCCCTTTTTGGAGGATGAAAGCTGACCAAAAATAATCTGTCTCTGGGAAATTTCATTAGGCATTCTGATAATTAGGTTAATCTGACAGTCTGGTGAAGCCAAACCAGGATTACAGGCATAAGAATGTTACATGATCTTTTTCTGCACCTATTCCGTTATGTAATAGGTGTTTTACTGAACTCTGCATAGAGTAGAATACTTGCTTTCTTTCCATTTGTAGGCAAATATTGCCTAACACTGAGGAGTGACTCAGGTGTGACTGCCAAACTACAGAACACTACACCCTCTGTTTTCCAGGGAGTGACAATCCCAAATAAAGTAATGCTCACACCCCATTCTACAGAATCAGGGTTGCAAGATGATATACCACCAAACCACCAAATCCCATCCTTCAGCAAGAATTCGTTCAATTGAGAAGAGTTAATCAGATTATCTTTGTCAAGTAGCAAGAAAACAAGGGCACTCCCGAGCCAAGGCTCTCTTCAAGACTGCAACAGAGACAATGGAAAATTGACTAGAAACAAAATGTTCAAAGATTTATTTGCTAATACTCTGGCTAAACATAGTCTATAAATCCAGCTCTAGGCAAGCCCTATTCAAATATTTGATGCCTTAAGTCATCTTAAATCCAGGAACTCTGGACTAATATCAGTGACATCACAAGAAACTGAACCTGCAACCATTCTTGTTCACACCAAACACAAAAACAACTTCAGAAGAACTGGTGAAGCTATTCATAAAAGGCTGTATTTTACATATTTCTGTTGATAACAGAGTCTCCTTTTGCAATGATGAACTTGCATCTGAAAGCAAGTTAGTATTATTGTAATATTGGATGGACAAAAAGAAAGATAATGAATTACAAGAAGCCCACCCTGTTCAAGGAGCATATGGTGGCTGAACATATGTACACCCAAATTCAGATTCTGGCAGCTTCATGCAGAGGCTTGGGTGAGGCTCATCCTCCCTTTACATGCACCACTATTTGATTTAGTCTTTCTGGCACAAACCTCCCTAAACTGCCAGTTAAGAGGAGGAAGCGCAACCGTGCTCCTTTTAACTACCTGCGTAGCCACCCCGTCACTGGGTAGCTGATCATGTCAGAACTCTTCCCTATCTGCTAAACTATGAAAATAGTTCCATAATCTGAAGATGATAAAGTATTGTTCTAAAATTTTCTCAAGTAATTATTTAATTAGGAAAGTTTGACAACCGGGTGTGATCAGCTCCTTCATTCAAGCTGAATCAGATCCTTCATAAAAGCTGTGTATTCTACTTTCTAAAATGTCAGCCATTTGACAGCTGTTTATTCTCAAGCCTGTGTGCTGTGTCCATTTTCTCCTCCCTTCTCAGTTATTTACTTTCAGATTATAAACTCGTTAGAGCAGGTATTACT
Source organism: Pelecanus crispus (assembly GCF_030463565.1). Lineage (NCBI taxonomy): Eukaryota > Metazoa > Chordata > Aves > Pelecaniformes > Pelecanidae > Pelecanus > Pelecanus crispus. The sequence continues at coordinate 11,480,269 of NC_134644.1, forward strand.
TAGAGAAACAAAAGCAAATGGACAGGAAAAAAAAAAAGCCCTCAACTGTAGATCTTTGTCTTGTAGGCGGCATAAAACCAATCAGACATAGTACTAAAACAACCTTGCCATTCTGCTTTTTAAATGCTATTTGATTATAGCATTATAAATTTTATGCTGTCTAAAAGTGTGAGTGATTGCTCCCAAAGAACATGATTGTTCTATTTTTCTGCAGCTCTGAAGATGGAAATTCATCAAATAGCATCAGTTAACTTTGTTTTTTCCTTCAAAATTTCTGTTTTCACTATCATTGCATTTATTTTGAATATGCAATTTTTATAGCTGCCCTTTGTCCTTGGAATCATCCCCTGCATGTAATGTATGTTGGTAAATTGTAATTATGAGCTGACCAAGTCAACCAAAATAAACCTCCAGATACGTAGTCCTAACTAGAATATTTTAACAACTTTGAAATTTCACTTCATAATTGAGGAAAGGGAAAATTACAGAATCTGGCCCCAGATTTCAAGGATGAAAAAATACCCAGACATTTCCTAACTATAGATCAAACAAAAATCAAAAATCTAAAAGGAATACCCTGTGCTGAAGAATCCAGGGGGGGGAGGTATCTCTGCCAGCTGTGTCGCTAACTGCCAAGATGTGTTCACCTGCCTAAATGCTTGATGGCATTTACCTTGGTATCTTGTCTTCATAAATATCCAACTATTTCCAGAAAGTCAGGACAGATGTATAAATCCAAAATTTCCCTTTTGCCCTCCTTTTTTTCTTCCTTTAGGGCACAAGTAAGAAGTGGGATCGTCACCAGTGACTACAGCATTCTCCAACAAATGGAAGGAGTTGCTACAATCCACAGAGTCATAGCATGAAAGTAAGAAACAGTGTTTAGCTGAGCAGCTGGGATGAGAGGTGAGGCCAGGTCACAGAAGAAGTTGGGTATAATATTTCGCTAGTGTAAATAAGGCATTTTACTGACTACATACTGACAATAGTGAGCTGTGCTAAAATCTAGAAAAGGAAAGAAGATTTTATGAGTAATAGCTCACTGAAGAGATTTGATAGCCTAACATCTATCATATCAGATATCAAATAAAGCTGAAATATAAACAGCAAGTATATAAAGTGTTCCACAATCTAAACTGAAATTATAACAACAATCTAAACTAAAAATGTAACATATCATTTTGCCAAGAGAAATACAATAGAATCATAGAATCGTTTAGGTTGGAAAAGACCTTTAAGATCATCCAGTCCAACCATTAACCTACACTACCAAGCCCACACTAAACCAATCAAGGGTAGACTAGACTAAACCATGTCCCAAAGTGCCACATCTACCCGTTTTTTGAACACCTCCAGGGATGGTGACTCCACCACATCTCTAGGCAGCCTGTTCCAATGCTTGACTACCCTTTCTGTGAAGAAGTTTTTCCTAATTTCCAACCTAATCCTCCCCTGGCGCAGTTTCAGCCCATTTCCTCTCGTCCTATCGCTAACTACATGGGAGAAGAGCCCAACACCCACCTCGCTACAACCTCCTTTCAGGTAGTTGTAGAGAGCGATAAGGTCTCCCCTCAGCCTCCTCTTCTCCAGGCTAAACAACCCCAGTTCCCTCAGCCGCTCCTCATAAGGCCTGTGCTCCAGACCCTTCACCAGCTTCGTTGCCCTTCTCTGGACATGCTTCAGCACCTCAATGTCTTTCTTGTATTGAGGGGCCCAAAACTGGACACAGTATTCCAGGTGTGGCCTCACCAGTGCCGAGTACAGGGGGACAATCACCTCCCTGTGCCTGCTGGCCATACTATACCTGATACAAGCCAGGGTGCTGTTGGCCTTCTTGGCCACCTGGGCACACTGCTGGCTCATGTTCAGCCGGTTGTCTACCAACACCCCCAGGTCCTTTTCCGCCAGGCAGCTTTCCAGCCATTCTTCCCCAAGCCTGTGGTGTTGCATGGGGTTGTTGTGACCCAAGTGCAGGACCCGGCACTTGGCCTTGTTGAACCTCATACAGTTGGCCTCAGCCCATCGGTCCAGCCTGTCCAGGTCCCTCTGCAGGGCCATCCTACCCTCCAGCAGATCGACACTCCCACCCAGTTTGGTGTCGTCTGCAAACTTACTGAGGGTGCACTCAATCCCCTCATCCAGATCATTGATAAAGATATTAAACAAGGCTGGCCCCAAAACAGAGCCCTGGGGAACACCGCTCGTGACCGGCTGCCAACTGGATTTAACTCCATTCACCACTACTCTCTGGGCTCAGCCACCCAGCCAGTTTTTTACCCAGCAAAGAGTACGCCCATCCAAGCCATGAGCTGCCAGCTTCCCAAGGAGAATATTATGGGAGACGGTGTCAAAAGCTTTGCTAAAGTCCAGGTAAATGACATCCACAGCCTTTCCATCATCTACCAGGTGGGTCACCAGGTCATAAAAGGAGATCAGGTTGGTCAAGCAGGACCTGCCTTTCATGAACCCATGCTGGCTGGGCCTGATCCCCTGGTTGACCTGCACTTGCCTGTTGAGTTCACTCAATATGAACCTCTCCATAATCTTGCCCATAATGTATACATTCTTTAAGAAACAGAATAGACATTTACATCCTTTTGTGGTGATTTATCTGCATTAATCACAGGTTATAATCTTTGATGCCACATTTTTAATTCAGCATTGAAGTGTAAATAGAATGTAATGTCTAACTTACAAATCAATTCTGTAAGAGAGATTAGCTTAATAGGAGACTATCTTTTATAAGGACACAAGTCAAAGTTTCATGCCATGGAGAGTTGAGGGGCAATAGTGGCATAAACTAGTCCTATCCCCAAACCCATCTTTCTGTTGCCATTTCATGGATACCAGCACTAATAGCAGCACTGCTTTCACTGCTTGTGAGCAAGGCTGTGATTTAGATCAATTTTTTTTGTTTGTTTGTTTCAGCCAAACCAATACCCTTTACAACAGCAAGATCAAGCAGTCACTGGCAGGAATACCATAAACTTTTTGCTATTGCCAAACATTCTGAACTGCAAAGTTGCAGCCTGATAATAGTTGAAAAAACACAAATTTCTTAACACACAAACTCTTCCTCAGGACTGAAGATGAGGCATAACCTTCCAGGTGAAGCAAAGCAGTTGTCTGAAACCACTGCTCTGACTTTAACTGAATTGTATTAACCAACTTAAAAAATTGTAGAGAAAAGACAGCCCTCCTGGTGCAGAGCAGAATATTAACAAGAGCAGATATTATAATATCCTTAGCCCTTTTAGAACAGCAACAGGCAGACAGGTAATTATGTCCTGCAGAATATTGAGAACAGAAGATTTCTGTGTGCCAGAAATCCAAAATATCTATCAGTTTTTCAGCATCCAAGATTGATATTCGTAAGGTATTTTATAGAATTTGTTGAGGTTCAAATGAGAGATCAAAGATTAATGGGGGGGAGGGAGTAAAAATGGGGGTTTTACATGTATCCAGATATTTCCTGACTTTTGTTGAACTTTGTAAGTTTATTATAATATGTAGTGTGTGTTTGGTCTCAGTTGCATTGTTTTCTATGAGGACATCCAGAAGAATATTACATTTTGGGAGGCTCATATATCTCTGTGCATTACCTTGTACTTGTTGGCTATGATTTCAAGCTTATGTAACCATTATTGCATGCTGTTAAGCTATGACTGAAAGAAAAGACCTTACACCCACTACAACCAGCTGTACTTCCCTTAAAACTTGTAGTTACTGATTTTTGCATGTTAAAATAGCTTGGTTTTGTATTAGTTTGAAGCAAAACAGGTATGTAATGTTAAGTGCTAACTCTCCATTCAGAGAGACTGTGCATCACCAAACTATGTTTAGTATTTAAGTATGTTTCACTGAAAGAAACCATAGGGAAAAAACACAGTAAGTTGCAGTAATTTACTAAGCTACCTTACTTCTCAGAAATTCCTTCTCAAAAGGAATAAATTCTGTAAAGTTAAGCCCCTCTAATCTTTTCAGAAAAAAGTTCCCTAATTTTTTGATAAGCACAGCTGTTCTGAATTGCATACTGTTATTGGAAATGCTATAGTGTGTTGATGCTATGAAAAGGTTGAGATAAAAATAGAGCCCTTCCACCCCCCTCACGAGTAAAGCCCCTAAAACTCATATAAGAAAATTCAGTAATCCTATGTACACATTAACTTCCATGCCCCTCATGCTTTCTCTTGACTGTCCAAAACTAGGAAGTCTCCATGGTTCCCTTCCTTCAGCTCTCCAATACCAGACTCCCCTACCTGCAGAACTCCTGTTCATTTACCTGCTTTTTTCCCTTCGCTTGCTCATTCCATTATGTTCATTTCTTCTCTGTCTCATTCAGAGGTCACCTTCATTTGTTTGCCATTACCAGTGGGTGATTGTCTCAGAGAAATTTTTTTCCAGGACTACTAATACCCTACAGCCATCTCACTTGTTTCAGTCCCTTACGTGACAAACCTGCCTGACTACTCACAGGACAGCTTACTTGCAAGACCTGTATGTCTCAAAGTCATGCCTGTGGTTTTGAAGTAATGTACTAGGTGATCCTCAACCAACCTAACTTTAGTTTAAGCTACTTCATTAGTCTCACCTCAAAGGGCAGAGACAGGTGAATCACTTTCCAGATGTGCTTACCTCTCCCCAAGTTTAACCTGAGCATCTGATTTTTGACTAGCTAAGGTGCAGTACCTACCACATAGATATTTACAGCTAGGTACTCAACCTAGCCTGGGAAACACATTAAGACAATACTAAGTAGAAAGCAATAGCTGCATTAAGGGAGACACTTATCTGACCTATGTTAGATATGTACAGTTGGGTAAAATTAATTGAAATTTATAAACTAGATATCAGTTAATAGAAGCCTAGAGTGATTAGCTCAAATAATTACGTTTTTAGTTAGATGAATCCCACCCCTTACATTAAGGGAAATAAATCCTTTCTATTCCCAGAGCAGTTTCTCATAGTCTACACACATTTCCTGACTCCATTTTTGCCGCAGCTTTGGCCTAAATGAATGGATTAATATTTCTATTTTGTGAATCCCTTTTCCTTCTTGTCACCTTGCCTCATCTTCTCATGCCTCAAACTGGTCCATTGAACATGTCAGTTTTGCTGCTGCATTTGACTGCCTCTTCCATGAGAAAAAGTAACTCCACCCAATCTTAAGTTTACAACTTTGCAGATTGTATGCAACTCACTAATCTCCATTCCTGATTTCCAGTTCCAATAATTTTGCTTCTACTAAACATTTCATTTCTCATTCCCTCTTTTAAATATCCATGGTCCCAACATGCCTCTGTTCCTTAGCATCTCTCCTGATTGTTTCCCTGCAAACATGCTCTTCTTCATGTGGCTGGAAAGCTGCCTGGCGGAAAAGGACCTGGGGGTGTTGGTAGACAGCCAGCTGAACATGAGCCAGCAGTGTGCCCAGGTGGCCAAGAAGGCCAACAGCATCCTGGCTTGTATCAGGAATAGTATGGCCAGCAGGAGCAGGGAGGTGATTGTCCCCCTGTACTCGGCACTGGTGAGGCCACACCTGGAATACTGTGTCCAGTTTTGGGCCCCTCAATACAAGAAAGACATTGAGGTGCTGGAGCGTGTCCAGAGAAGGGCAACAAGGCTGGTGAAGGGTCTGGAGCACAGGCCTTATGAGGAGCGGCTGAGGGAACTGGGGTTGTTTAGCCTGGAGAAGAGGAGGCTGAGGGGAGACCTTATCGCTCTCTACAACTACCTGAAAGGAGGTTGTAGCGAGGTGGGTGTTGGTCTCTTCTCCCATGTAGTTAGCGATAGGACGAGAGGAAATGGGCTCAAGCTGCACCAGGGGAGGTTTAGGTTGGAAATTAGGAAAAATTTCTTCACGGAAAGGGTAGTCAAGCATTGGAACAGGCTGCCCAGAGAGGTGGTGGAGTCACCATCCCTGGAAGTGTTCAAAAAACGGGTAGATGTGGCACTTTGGGACATGGCTTAGTCCAGTCTACCCTTGATTGGTTTAGTGTGGACTTGGTAGTGTAGGTTAATGGTTGGACTGGATGATCTTAAAGGTCTTTTCCAACCTAGACGATTCTATGATTCTGTGATTCTATGATCTGTATCTTCACCTGCTTATTTTTCATTTGCAAAACTTTTTGACCAGCAACAATATTACCTATTGCCTTCCTAGATTTGTCAATAATGACCATGCTGAGCTTTACCAAATATACATCCAGCTCAGCATCCTGTCTTTGACAGAGACTAGCAGTAGGCTTTGCCTCTTGGATACTTGCCCTCCTTTGCCAATTTTATCACCAAAACCAAATTGATCTGTCCTCCAATCTTTATTGAATGCCCTCCTAAATGTGCCTGTAAACACCAACACAGATTTTAGCAAGACATTATATATACTGATTTTGTAAGAACAACTTCAGAGATTTTATCTAAATTTTAGGCTACAGTGTAAGTTGGATGAGGCCAAAATACATATCATTTTCAGGAAGCTGGAATATTTGCTGCCTTTTGGCTTCCACAGGTCTTCTTATGGATTTGGGTGCATATCACCAATGGTAATCACCTACATCTGAGCTGGTGTTCTTATGTTCTCTTTCCAGCCAACGGAAATCTGATTGATGCAGACCTCAACTCCCTGCTTATCAGTGGGCGCCACTACCTTCAGGGACTGCACTTGCCCTTTCCTCACCAATGGCAGTCTCTCCGCACTGATGTTTATAAGCATTGCTGTTCACTGTTACAAAGGACATGGGCAACTGCCTATTTATCATCAGTGTGTCAACATTAACTACACTTTGCTATTTTAGCAGAACTGCCCAAATATTCCAGGATCTAACAACTAGGAGTAACCGAATTTCCTCTCCGTAGGCTGACTGACAGACAGCATGGTATGATGATGGTGTGGTATGATGACATTTTTGGGACTGGTACTATGCGTTGGTAGCAAAAAAAGAAGGAAGACAACTAGAAATAGTCTCTTTTATTTCACCAAATACAGAGGAATGTTGCAGTACACTCAGGTAGGAAGCACAAATGAGCTTCTATTTCCAAAATCTTGTCTGTTTCCTCTCTATCAGTAAACCAAACAAAAAGAAAAAAAAAAGAAAAAATCTCCCTAGAAATCCCATCCTATGAACAACATTTAGAGCACCCTGCAATGACTCCCTTTTACTGATAGAGAAACAATTCACTTCCTGTCCTTTTGAAACTTTCAACAAAAACAAGTCAGACAGTAAAAAGATATTGCAGAACAGTCATGGCATGATGCCAAAAACATTAATGCATATTCTTACCTTCAGTTCAACGGAACTAACAGATAGACATGCCTTGACATCAAGCTACTTTCAAGCTGCTTTCTAGCATAACTGATTACTTAAGAAATATTTCTAGAATATACAAAAAAACTTCTGACAAATGGAAGCATACAGCTTCCTACACTGAATCCTTCACGTTCTGAGCACATAGCATTGTATTAATTAAATTATTTTGTTGATATTTTTACTTGCTAAATTTCCAAATTAATGGAACTGGAAAGTCAGGCAATTTTATCTACGGAACAGATGGTAACACTGTAATTCCCCTACTTTCTCAGCCAGTCTGCTATGAGCCTCAACCAGCATTTTGATCCAAATGCTACTGAAGTCAATGGGAAGGTTGACATTGATGTCGGTGAGCTTCAGCTCAGCTCAGAATTGCTGCAAGAAGCAAAATTTCAGTCCTCATGGATCTCCAAGATAGTTGACAATGATGGCTGAGAACAACAGTTATGTTAATTTTGATATAATAAGATCTATCCAACAAGAACTAAACCAAGATACACTTTTTTGCTATTCCCCATGAAATGGCCATAGACAAAAGTTCTCTGTCACTACTTCCTTTGGATTGTATTTGAAGCACTGACTGAAAAGACAAAAAAAATTGTGTTTTTTCATCTGTCCTACTCTTTATTTCATTCTCTTGCAATTTAAGAATCAACACTGGACAAATGCTTTCCACCAATGGTGAATGAAGTCCCTGCTATTGTAATTTCTTACTCCTGGTCAACTTTAACCACTTGAAACTCCTAACCCATGTCAAAAATGTTTTTTTTCAGCTGTTAAACATGCACACCATACCTTGTGAAAGTCCTACAATTAACATGCAATGTTTTCTAAAAGTCTTTGAGTAAAGTTTCTATCCTCAATTACATTTAAAACCCTAGTGAAATGTAGGACACTGTCTTTGCTCACTGTATGTCAGGAACTCACAGCTACAGGTTTAGAAGAATATTTCATGTTTATAAGCTGAAATGTGACCGACTTGTCTTTTTGTTAGTTAGTTAAGAGTTAAATTCACAGGCAGTTGACTTGCAAGAATTTTGCATTTGACTTGCAAAAATTTTGCATATGATGATTTGAATACAACTTTGAAGGAACTTTTACATGGTGTATGGAACAACTGTTTCCAGAAATTTCCACAGGATATTAATGTACTCATTTAAGAAGAAAATGCGGACTGAAAAATGGGATTGCACGCAGCACAAAAGATCAAATTATATTGCAAAATTATACTGAAGGTTATAAGCATCATTGTACACATTAGAGGTCAATGTGAAGGCACTGCAGCAAGCACACACTTACTCTCTTTTCTAATACGTATGAGGACGACTTCTGCTGTAAAGTATCGGTATTTTAAGACTAATGAAATAATATGGTTAAGAATGTTCACACTTTACTTTGTTCCCAAGTTCTCTGCCTCACCCAGCCTATCTAACATGAAAATAAAATACCACTGCAACTTTCGGAATGGATTAGTCTCTACAACTGTATGAAAATGCTTTAACTGTTGGAGCTGCAATGTTTACTGAAGTAACTACTTAGTGTTTATTGGAAGACATTTTAACTGCTTCCTCAGCATAATTATTTGCTAATAAGAAAATATCTCATTGAAAAAAAATCCATACAGCCATCACTACAGGAGCAGAATAACCCAAATCTGTGGAATTTAGCAAACATTATCAGGATATATTGTTCACAGATGATTACTTTGTAAAACACTTAAAAAGAAGTTCCATAATCTTAAATGGACTGTGTCTTATAAACAAATAAAGATTTATTTAGAATATTAAATTCCCAGCCCCACTGTTTCATCAAAGACTAATGAACATTGCTATGTACTTAGCTGATTTTTTTCTGTGGAAAATATAAGAATCTCTCTCCTGGGGTAAACCTGGGTAAAAGACAGAGAGAGGGGAAGTGCTATACTTTTCCTCATTTGTTCACATTTAAAATGCTACTATAAATGTCAAGAAATGGAAGAATATGTGCTTTTGTTGATAATAGCTTGTTATAAAAACACCTTCCCACAGGAGCAATCTACAAAGCCTCATGAATTATATAGGCAGAAGCAGCACAAATCCAAATCTTTCATCTTATTTAACTGTAGCTTTAAAACTTCCAGTTTCTCAAACAAGTTTGTAAGTATGTTACAAAATAAATAGGTCACCATTTGGAGATGATTACTATATTGGAAAGCATAGACAAAAGTTGACCAAAGAGGAAAAGAATGAAATTGGATGAAAACATCCTATGAAATGGTAAAGGTCATGAACTTTTACTTCTGAACCAGCTTTTAGGAAGACTTTCTGAAACACTTAATAGGAACAAATTAATAAAGAACTGTTTCTATAATTACATGGCTTTCAAGACAGTTTCCAGCACATATTATAGAGGTTTCATAATGCATCTGTGTTCAATTTTCAATTAAAGAAGATGGGACTGTGCACAAGAAGAAACCAAATTAGTATCTTCCACCTATAACCACAAATAATCCCAAAACTCAGGTACCTTGCAAAATTGCAGTTGCATCTCCTGATTGCGTCTAAAAATTGTAGTCCAAAATGGAACAGAATCTATTATAATAAATAGTTTGAACTCAAGATTAATGAGATCTGAAACACTGGTCAATAAAAGACATAAAGGAACTCTAAGGGAAGAGACAGCTAAAACTGTTTCACTTTCAGCAATGCAAACGTTTTCCCGCATCTTGTCAAACACAATAAATCCTTTCCCATCTTTCACAGAGATCCGTGAGATATCAGTTAGCTCCCTATCCCACCAAGAAGTAGAAAGGCTCAACTTGTTTTACTGCTATTGAAATATCCCCGTATTATACCTCCCCGACCACTGGATTCACGATGTAAAATCAAGCCTGCTCTTCCCCCATTCCCTTCCACCAAGGACAGCCTTAACTGTCAGGCAGGCATCCTTGCCGAGGCAGAAGCACAGGGAAGCTACAGGGAAGTGGCAAACACACAAACATTGTTTTGTAGCGACAACAGGCTGAAAAATATTTTGTGACCCAGACTGATTTTCAGTTTGTTTAGGGACAGAGAATCAAAATCTGACTAGTTAGAAAGCACAATATATAGCCTATTGCATTATTAAAGGTAAAAATCACAGCTATTACCTTCAATATTTTTATGCAAGCTTTCTCCTCAGCAGATTAGGAGAAACAGTCTATATCTATAGCAACCAGGAGAGAGGAGGGAGAGATACATCCAGTCCAAACCGTTTCTCCTTAAAACCTTGCATCACTACCTTCACTATAGCAAGCATTTAATAGCTCATTTTTATTGCCACTTGACTGAAGCCTCATTAAAAACATGGTCAGCTGATTTTAATTCCTTCTTAATAAACAGAACATACATGAGGAAGACTGCACTGCTACTTCTGTAGGAGGCTTCCTTTGTTTCTTAAAGTCATTTTATTTTTTGTCTTAGAAAAAGATTTCTTAGGGACAGCTAATTTAGATTTCACTCTCTGATCTGCATAACCACTCTAGGTAGGTATTAAACTGGGAAAAAAATACAAAATTCTCCAAGTTATGACCTTCTTGACTTACAGTGAGTTTCGGAAAGATACTGTAAGTGAAATGAGACTGACTGTATTAGTAGATATCATTGGAGAAAATTCTGGTGAGCATACAGCCATGAGTGTCAGTGCAAGGAGAGGACTGCCAGGGAGAGTGGCACAGGAGAAGAGCATTGATCTTAAACGCACAGAGTTTGTTTTCAGGATCCTTTCATGTCAATGGGCATCTTTTTAGCAGGCGGGGATGTTTATTGCAGACAGTATCTTCTGAAAGAGGAAGGGGTTGGAGAATGTCTCAACAGAAGGAGGCTGTTTAATGGTCTTCACTGGGCAGCACCGGGTATTTTTAGGCACCTCTAAAACAGCCTTAACCAGGAGCCAGTGCTGACTTCCACCTCCAGGGAGAATGAGTTAGGGGTGGACACCAGCGACGGCTGGGCTGCACCTGAGGGTTTGCAGCCTGAGGATTTCCTGTGGTTTCCAAATTTAAGGGCAGTTTAGAGGGCTGAATCTACTAAACTGGGATGAGGGTTAAATACGCGGAGGCTGGACGCATTTTTGGTGACTCCCCACTGGTGGACCTCGACTTGAGGGGCCTCCTGATTGTCTCGGTGGAAGTTTTCATCATGTGGGGAGACTTGGTGAGGCCGGCTCCTCGGAGGTGTCCCCAGAGATCCCGCCGGGACACGCCGCTGGGGCAGCTGGGGCCCTGGGCCGGCCCCGGGGTGCCCAGGGACCGGCGGGGAGAGGCGGGATCCGGGAGGCGTGAGGGGCCGGGAGCAGGTCGTGACGGGCCGGAGGACGGGGCCCCTCAGCGGGCAACCGCGCCATAAGGAGCCGGAGGACGGGGCCCCTCAGCGGGAGCCGGTCGTGAAGGGCCGGAGGACGGGCCCCTCAGCGGCAGCCGTGCGGGCGCGGCCGCCGGGGGCCTGTCGAGCTGCCGCTGAGGAAGCCCTCGGGCAGCGGCGGAGGGAGCGAGGGGACGGCGCGGCCCCGCTCCCCGCCAGCCCCGCGCCTCCCGCCCCTCGCCCCACTCACCGATCCGCGCCTCGGCGGCAGCTCCGGCGGAGGGCGGTTGGCTGCGCGGGGCGGCGGCGAGGACCTGCAGCAGCGGCGGCAGCAGCAGCGGGAGGACGGAGCCGAGCGCCCCCATCATGCCTGGCCCATCGCAGGCGGCTGTCCCGCTCCCCTGCCCGCCGCCGCCAGCCCTCACTCCATGCCGCCCGCCCGCCCTTTGCCTCCCGCAGCCGCTCCCCGGCTCCGGCGAGCGGCAGTCGCAGCAGATTCAACACCCAGGACAGCGACCAGCGCCGCCTGCCCGCCCCCGAGCCGGCCCCGCCCCGCCCCGGCCCGGCCCGGCCCGGCCCGCCCGCCCGGCAGGCGGGTGTTGGGGGCGGGGGGGCAGCTCGCTCCCGCTGCGCGGCGCCGCCTCCCCGCTTCCCGCTGGCCGCTCGCCGGGCAGGGCCCTGCCCTCGCTGCCGGGGTGGCGGGGTAGCGGCCCCCGCTGCGGCGCGGTGAGGGCAGGGGCTCTCCCCCGGCCCCAAAACCGCCACCGGCCCTGACGGAGGCTCCGCCTCGGGCGGGCCGCGAGCCTGCGGGCACTGCCCGACCCCTGCGCCGCCGGGCGAGGGGCGGGGGGGCCTTCCCGCCGCAAGGCTGTTGCCTTGAATCCCCCGTAAAGATGGCTGAGAATGGGGAGGGAGTTACTACATGCGCTCGTTCCACACAGCGGTCTGTGAAACCGCTTCAGCCCCTGTCAAAGTTTTGCCCTCTCTAGCTAGGAGGTGGACTCTCCCTGCGGCCTCCTCGGTAGTCATTTATTTGCCGCCGGTTCTTCCACATAAAGTTACCCGCCATCCTGAAGGATTTTATGAGCCCTCAGGTAAACACCTCCGGCAGCTGAGGTGTGCGCGTTTGCCGGGGAGACGCCCGCACCGGTGCCGTGTTTGTCCTCCACCTCCTGTCCCCAGCTGGCTCCACTCGAGCGGGAGCGCTCGGTCTGGGCTGCCGGGAGGGAGCAGGAGTCACAGGCAGGAACCCATCGACTCCCTCCTCGTTCACAGGCTCCCATTTTCTCACAATATTTAGCCTTTAACGCAGCAGTCGCAGTCACTGAGGCGAAACAGCGCAGCTGCCATGCCTCCTGGCAGGGGATGCTTTCTTGAATGGGACAGCCAGCTCCGTGCCACGGCGAGTGATGGCTGGTCCCAGCCCCCTCCGTCACCCCGACATCTGCTTTATTCCTCCCTGAAGTTTCAGATTCCGCCGATCTTCTTCATACTCGAGGTAAACAGCTCTAACTGTACTCCCTGGCATGCTTCATCCCTGGCTCTTACCAGGTACAATCATGACAGACTCACACTCAAGGTACTTAAAAGGAGTAAAAGTTGTAATACATGAAGTGGCTTTGCCATAGACCAGAAAACTAAATGATGAAAGCCCACAGAACAAACTAACCCTGGAAGAGCGCAGCCGCTCCACCTTGCTCACGTCAAAGGTGGCAGAGAAAGCAACGCCCACACATCCAGAGCAGGCTGGACACAAGGAGCCCAGCCACCATCTTGGGCCCGGCTGGGCCCTGCCGTGGGCTGCCCAGCCAAGCCGGGGGGCCCAGGCTCTGGGCAGGGGGGCTGGGGAGGGCTCATGGGGGGCACACGGGGCACTTACGGCTCCTGGTGCCCTCACGGACAGTTGCAGACTTCTCTTGTTCTCTCAGGTTTGCTCTGGGGGAAAAGTGTGAGCCTCTGCGCCAGGGAAAAGGAGTCGTGGTTTCCAGAGCTAGTGCAAAATCGCCTCCTTTTCTGTGTGGTTAAGTTTGGCGACTTGGACGCAAAAAAGGGCAGTATTTGATTCAGAAAACAGAAATTTTAAAAAAATGTGTTGATACTGGGTGGTGTTCACTGGTCTAGAGTTTGGAAAAGGGTTGGATGGTCTTTTCAAGCATTTCTGTCCTTGAGGTCTGTTACATGGTTGCTTACATCTTGCAGGGGAGTGGTTTCACTAACCCAAAAGGTCCCTTTAACTTAGGAAAATCGATTCTGACGACTCTGAAAGAAACCTGAGCACTGAAAGGGGAGAAGCAAAAAAGGAGGGAAAAGCATTCTATGGAAAGGACAAGATGAGAAATGAAAGTGCTGAAACATAAATTAGTATATTCTCATGGGTTATGCAAACCATCTGGCTTTAAAAGCTAGTAGTAGGAACAAGGAAAAAGGTCATCTGAATTAGCAAAGAACTGCAAAGCAACTGAAGGTAAGAAAGGACCAAATGGCAGGCACAGCGAGAGAACAAGTTGTTCGTCAAAATACAAAATAGCAGCGGTATTACTGGAAGTCATTGCAGCTTTGCAACAAATGATTTGCATAGCTCCTGTGAATTTATGATCAAATAGTATGCAGATTTTAAAAGGAAATTAAAATTCTCATAGCCACTCCATGCAGAGGATTAGGAGAATAATGACATTTGTTCAAATGCGTGTGAAGCAATGTGAAAAATCAGGAGAGAAAGGGCATTCATTGAAGACGGGAAGAAATCCTTGAGTATACAACATTAGTAAAGACAGAAGTAAGGTGTCAAGGAAAGAGTAAAGAATGAATTGGTAGGTGAAGTGGGCATTTGGAAATAACTCAAGTAGCAATTCTCAGGACTGGAAAGCATTCCCTACCTGGTGGTGTTTTATAGTTTTATAGTAGGCTGCACCTAGCAAAGATACACAAATCTGTCTTAAAGCCCCAGGAACAGACAGATTGAAGCCAGTGTTATTAGGTATAATGAGTTTTGTTAATGACGTGTAAAAACTGCAAGACTTGAGTCTGTGTGTAAATTAGATGAATAACAGAATCACAGTGTAAATAACATGTTATGACACATGCAGGTTACTTGCTGGTTCACAGTCATTTTCTCAAGACATTTTGCAGTGCCAAGGTTTGTAATAGTCTGTATAATAAATAAGCATCAATGTTTAGGTCTGCCAACCTTGTGAGATTGTTTTGATTGTGGTTTTTATTACCATGTTTTCAATAAGTTTCTGAACTGTGGAAAAAGAAATCCAAAAGGGCATAAGTCATTTGTGAAGATTACTAGAAAGACTAGAAAAATGAGACTCCATTCTTGAAGTCAGGGATGTTGTGGGGCTCTAACAAAACTTTAGGACTTGGTAGTTTTGCAAAAGGAATAGAAGAAGCTATCAGTAAGTTAGTTCTGTAAGGGCATATCTAAATCTTTTGGGTAAGGGTTTCTAAACTAGTAAAAATACTGAATGGATGCTAAGAGGGTAGAAAATTAGCTCTCCATTGCTAATGTGTCTGCAGGTGAATTTAAGGCTATATGGAAGAATGACATTGGAAATTATAGGTCTGAAAATTTCAGCAGAGTGAATAATATGTTGAAGTTTAGCATGTCCTTAATTGCTGGAGCTGAGTCTTTACATGATACCCATATAGGTGACAAACATGCTAGGCGAAGTGAAAGAAGAGCTGGATAATCTATGTGGTTTTATACATATGAAAGATTTACATCCTTATCCATGGTAACCAGAGCTGAACACGAGTTTTTCAAGGAAAACACTTTTCTGTTTGAAAATGCTCTGTTGTCTGCTTGAGGTTTTTCATGAGAAACATACATGTTTTAATCAAAAATCCGTTAGTAAGTGTCAGAAAAAGATCCAGAAAGGGCCAGAAATTACCCCAGACTGGCTAGTTGCCCGGTAGCCAGGACACCTGCGTGGGCTGAGATTTTAAAGGTTCACATTTTTGCTCTGGTTGATTCAAAGACATGATCTAACCATTGGATAATAAGGTCAGCCTCTCTCTCTCAATTTCACTGGGCCATTCAAGATTATATTAAAAGCAAACAGTCCTGCTAGAAAAGACATTGGTAGGCAGAAGTAGTTTAGCACAGAGGAGGCAAGAAGATGAGTATAGGATTTATTTTGTTGATTTAATACTGTTTAGAATGAAATAGTAGGAGTAATGAATTAATAAGCTGGGAATTGAGTTAATGACAGAATTTTTAGAGATGTAAGAAGAAAAGGTGCCAAAATTACATGCACCAAGAATTGGGTGGGGGTAAAAAAGAAGATAAACACAGGATTC
Source organism: Pelecanus crispus (assembly GCF_030463565.1). Taxonomy (NCBI): domain Eukaryota; kingdom Metazoa; phylum Chordata; class Aves; order Pelecaniformes; family Pelecanidae; genus Pelecanus; species Pelecanus crispus. The sequence goes on from NC_134644.1 coordinate 11,496,200, forward strand.
AGTTAAAGTAGAACATTGCCAGAGAATCATTTAGGCATAAAAAGACACAAAGGGAAAATACTCTTAATAGTTATATACTTATAAGTAATTAAGTGATATGAGTAAAATGTTGTAAACAGGATTAAAATAATACGTGATAGTTAAAGGCTAAGTATAAGGACTATAAAACACAGAGGTAGCATCTGCATTTTACTGTGTACTTAGTTACTGAGGTCGTGTTTGTAAACCTTTGCAGGTCTGTTTTTTAATTACAAATGGGAATTATATACAGAAGCATAGTTACACCTGCATGATTGTAGAAATGGTATATGTATATTTGTACAGGGCAGAACTGCATGTTTCGTCTAAAGATCACAGAACTATTTGTCAGTTTATCCAAGTATAAAGAGGAGCCTGAACAAAAGGTCAGTTCCAGCTATGCTAAATACAGTCTACCTGCACAGGCAAACACACCCTTAAAAACAAACAAAAAAAGCATTAAAATTACCACCTTCTTTTTGTCTCTTCCTCTCATCCCCCTGTCCCTGCCTCCCACCATCCTCCCCTGCCCAAATCAAGGCTTCTGAGCACATTAATTGCAGATCATTTGTCCTGTTAATGGGTCCAAAATCCACAGGGGACAATATCTATCAGGCAGTTTATCCAAGATTCAGTAACCCAGATATCTTGGCAGAGCTTTAAGATATATTGGGGGGGGAGGGTAGGGGCAAAAGAGGAGAGAAGGAGACAGAGAGGTTTGTGCTATATCCACGCCCAGACAAGACAGAATTTAGCCTATTTTTTTATTTACATTTTCTGGCTGTAGAGGACATAGGTAAAATATTCAAAGTCTGTAGCTGTATATACAGACACAAAGGGAGTCTTTTGGAGGCTCATTGCTGCCCATGTACCTTCACCACACTTTTCTGAGGGCAGAAAGAAGAGCTGGTTGAGCAGCAATAATCCTCCTGCACCTTGCTTGTGATTTGAGGACTTCTTTCAGAAGCCTGTGAAAACTAAGGCTAGAAAAACCATCTCCAGAGCCACATCTTGGAGTACCATGGTTGTAAGAGGAACAGTACCGATTCCCGCTTTGCATATTGCTGGCATGAGCAGCCATAAACTCTGTTTTAGGAGGCTGACGAGCACTGGACCTTCTTCAGGGTGATCTGGCAAAGACACTCTTTGAACAACAACTGCAGAACTGTTCACACATTCATATCCTGGAATATTTTGATTATATTTATTCACTACTGTTGATGGAAAGTTTAAAGTGACAAGATTTCTTTTTAAATTGCGGGGGGGGAGGTATTGTAACTGTCTTGTAGAGGCTGTAATGGCTCTTCAGATTAAAAACTACCAAAAAAGTTAACAGAAGCTTTGCACTATGCACTTACAAGTAGTTTCTTTTATTCTTATATTATATTTTTCTATTTTTATTATTATTTATTATTTTTATTTATTTATTATTATTTTTATATTTTCTTTTATTCTTATATTATTCTTATGTATGTTGAAAAAGTACATGCATGGTTATATAGCTCTATATATTTGATCCTTTCATTAAGAGAAAAACCTATCACTTATTCCATGTACACATTTTTTAAAATATAGAATTAAAATAGTTAATATTTTAAAGCAGTTAAGAATGAAGGACTTTATCCTGCAATACTGATAAGCAATATGTCAAACAGCCATCCAGTGCCTGAGACGCTAAGAGTGTTTAGAGCATGAGAAGCTATACAGAAGCCTGGATTACTGAGAGCTAAAGTCATATAACTCTCTCCATAGCAATACAAATACTCACTTAAATTTTGATTTGGTGGTTGCATTCTACATTCAGGGACTAAGTTTATTAAAGGAATAGAGAGTTCCTAAAGGGAGAAGTCTTTAACCGATGTAAAAAGGTGTAGCCCCAGGTCATATCAGCAGTGGTTGTGGTCTTTCTCAATTATTGGACATTTCATAGTGTAAGTATAAGTACTTGAAAGGATTTTAGCATCCAATACAGAAATTACTGATTTTCAGTATTAGTTATTTCATATCTATAAAACTAGAAGAGCCTATGAGATTTTTAAATGAATTCATACTGAATTCAGTTTAGCATGAAAATAAATATTTGCAGGGTCTAGAAGATGTCAGAATGCTTGATGGAAGAGTGTGGTAGGATTCATTTTATGAGTATGACAGAAATTCAGTTATATCTAGGAATAATGTTTTAATGTACTCTTGATTTAAGCTTTTCTTCTTGTTTCCAAAATTATATTAGAAAATGTCTTTACCCTGGAGCATGCTAAAAGTTTTAGTCTAGATATTTCTGCATCACTGAGGAATGGGAGTTCAACACGGTGCCAGAAGAAAAAATCCCTGAGAACTGTGCAACTGTATGACTGATTGATAGAGTTTAAAAAAGAAAAGGAAAAAAAAAAGTAGGTTCATTTTAGTTATGACTGGTAAGCTGTGAGCTGGTCTTTTATTCCCTATGCTGTGACTGAATGATAATGTTTTTTACGTGTTGCTGGAAAGAACAGTTGGAAAGGAGCCTAAAACAGAGTGTTCAGGGCCTAAGGGCCAAAATGCAGCTAGAGAAAATTACCTGTGAGAATAGCAGGAGATGTGACTTACTGCATTAACTGAAAACTATAAATGTGACTTACATTAACCAAAGACCTAAACATCTGTGTATATAAGTGCTTAGGGCAGCATGTTTGGAGCTGACTTCTAAGGCTGTAGGAACCCTTGGTACCAGACCAGGAACTTCAGTGTGCATGGTAGTTTGTACTTGTGAGGAAAATTTCCATAATCTCTTCTGCTGGTTTGCGAGGGATGCTGGAAAGAGCAGCTTCTGTAAATGTAGACATTTGCAGGTCTGGATTGAACCCAAATTCATTTGAGATTCATTAAAAATTCTAGTTGAATTGTTCAAATACCACTTATGGTGATACCTACATTAAACGGGGTGCTGAAGCTGTGTTTGATACAAAACTGGTTGAAGGAAGGAAAAGGTGGCATGAAGCAACCTGCGAGTAGCAATGTATGGATGTTCAGAACCTGTGAAGAACAGACCTCCAGCATCTCAAGACGGGAATACAATAACAATAACTGATGAATCCGAACTCTGAGGCTGCTTCTGACATCTTTATATCTAGTGTCAGGCTGTGAAAGGGAATTTGGGCTTCACTGGGAGAGGGATGGCCTCTATGAGAACAAGCACAGGTCACTGACGTGCACTAGAGCTGGCCCCTTTTAACTGAGAAAGGCTTGATTTCTTGCTAATGCCCACCATCATCTCAGATCAACATAGAGGCTAAACTGTGACTTGCCTATCTTGAAGTCACTGGAGACAGATTTCAAAATCAAAACCACCTGAATTCTTACTGATTTTCATGGGGGTTTAGGGTTCTCAGCACAGCTGAAAAGCTTACCATCTGAGCGTACCAAGATGGTATATCCAGATTAAATGATTAGACATTAGTAAATGTTTTTTGCAAATGGGTTCTTGTTCTTCAAAAACCAGGTTGAAACCCCTAGGTATGCAATGAATAATTAGATTTGGTCACCATTGATCAAAATTGATTTGAAATGTCAATAGGGAGCCAAATTTTTAAATTAATTAGGTTCTTTTAATGGGGAGGAGTTCAGAAACAGTTAAAAAATATTTTTACCCATCTTTGCTAATCTGTAAGATTTGATACTTGGTGAATGGATTTTACAACCAATAACTAATCCCCTGAGGTATCCACTCTTCTTGTGCTAAATTAAAGGATGAATGACATTACTGCACTTTGTCATTCTGAAAGAATAGGCTTGTAGTTGATTAAAGCCTCTGGGGAGCTCTGGTTACGTGTCCCTCACTTTCTGTGTCTTACTTGGGAACCTGAAGTCTGATTCAGGTGCTAAGCACCCACAACTGCAGCTGGAGACAGGTGCTTTGAGGTGACAAGTGCTACACAATGTGACATCTCATGCTGAGTTCCCAAAATTCATAGAAATTTTTTAAGTTAGTCTCAATGTACGTTCATAAAATGGTGATAAGAAAACCTACGGGGAGTTGGAAAGATACATGAATCATTGTGAAATTCTGGGACTGCAGTGAATAGTACCATAGTAACGCCATTGTGGAAGTTAACAGTTTTGTCCTCAGAGCTGGGTGTGAATAGCATGCAGCAGATTAAGTGTAAAGCTATATGTTGAACAACAAGTGGAGAAAAAGCACTGAGTATTTGCTGTCCTCAACAGCAAGGTTTTTGAGTCATCCATAGACCAGATACAGACTGAGCACTGAGTAGCGAACAGTTTGCGTGGAATAAGTAACTTGTCTTCATGTAATTAAAGATATCATGTCATTTGACACATAATCAAAGGTGAGGTTAAAGCTGTGCACATCTTCATTTTGATACTTCCTGACTTTTGAGTGCCTGACTTTTCAGCTCTCGTGGTATTCTTCAACCATGCTTTCATGTGTTACATTCAAGGGAGGATCTGGTTTCACAAAGGGCAAGGTGCGGATGCTTGCATTTTCTAGCCCACTGCTGTGGTGGTGAGAGGAAGTGTGGGACAGCAAACAGGCAAGGGGGCACCTGTACTCCTCTCCACTCCAGCCTGTCTCTCTCACTTAGGCTGCTTATTGCTGAAGACACAATACGCTTTTGGGTTAAGCTCATCCTCTATGTTCTGTCTGGAAAATGTTGTTGTCCTGTCTATTATTGTAATAGACAGAGGCAAACCTGGTGGTGACTTAGAGGCTAGAATATTCACTATGGCTGTTGTATGACTATAGACTTGGAGTATCATCGGGAAATGCACTGGGAGAAAATCTGGAATTGAACAATATGTTTGATAGCAACTCAGAATGGAGCAAGAACAACTGAGCTCAGATCATTTTCACTTCAGTTTTATAGCTTAATGCTTATTGACATGGGTTGTTTTGAATAGCAAAAAGATAAAAAAGATATTAAGTGTATTGTTTCTAGCATAAAAAAAATTAGAAAATCATGCTCAAGGCATTCTGATATCTCAGAGTGCAAGATTGCTTGGACCAGTGCCTATGATGTGTTTCTTTTAAAGGAAGGTTACTGAGGATATGCTGTGACTAGGAAAAAAAAAAAAAAGTAGGGAAAGTTCATGGTAATGACAGCTGGGGAAAGGAACATTGTTTGGACTACACTGAAATTACATTATGTGTCTTCATAAGTACAAGATTATGTTAAGAATAGGTTTTGGTGAAACTATTAAAAGTTGAATAATAGAAGAGACAGGATGCTCTTTTTCTGTTCTGAATCACTACTTTAAAAAGCCTTCCCTTTGCTCTCCGTTGTAGTTCAGAGTGTTCCAACAGAGCATCAAAGACCAAACAAAAATACTTTCTTGACTTCTCAAGGGAATCTTCCTCCTGGGCTGAGCATTTTCCATGAACTTTTCTGCTCTGTATAATAGAACTTCTACTGTATATGACTAAGTGAGTTGAGTCATGCAGAATTATTTTCTTATGCAATAGTGTTAAGAAATGTGGATGCACTGCTCTTGTTAAAGCCAAGGAGTGACTACCAACTTTGAAAAAGCAGGTCCCTCTTGCAAAAATCTTACTATTTAAAAATTCACATCTTATGCCATCCTAACCTGCAGTTAGTCTGTTCAGTGTGAGAAAATTATGATGAGGTTGGCAGCCGCTAGCCTGTAAGAAATAAAAAAATAAAGGGAACAAGGGAAAGCAAAGATACTATGCTGGGGTCCCACCCATTGAATGAAGGGATGAGGGTGGCTGAGGAAGAGCAGCCGCACAGAAGTAGCCTAGCGAGGACTAGGGAGGGCCGTCAGAGCTGGGACCGCCAAGGTGAGCGCCTTCCCTCACAGGCCCCCGCGCGCTTCATAGGAATATCCAGAGCCCGGGCCTGGCCTGGGCCCCACTGTGCTCGAAGGAAACCCACTGTCAGGGCTGGAATTCCGCCTTGTGGAAGGGGAATTTCTCCAGATGATTCATAAGACAGATGATCACGGTTCCTGCTTTGAGGTTTATGATGGATATTTAGTATTCTATCATTAAATCTCCTATATTATGAATGAAAAAAGGAATATCACGGTGAAAAATTGGCAAAGGTACAAAATTCTACTGGCAAGAATTACACTAAACACAGTTAGAAAGAATACTAAGACAAAAATAAACTTGTAATTGGCATTTTCTTTCATTAGTAGTTGTATAAAGTTAGAGATAAAAGAGCTGTCCTAGACTGGAACTGCAACAGGAAGGTTGAGAGCTAAGGGGAGGAATAGGTTTGTGAAAAAAGAATTCTCCTCTTCCCTCCTCACCATAATTTCAAAAAAACCCAAAACTGTTTCCATATATAACTTTCCACAAAGTCAATGCATTTCCAGAGCCAAAAGCATCACACCTGTTCAGATGTGGTAGTTGCACAGGAGAGTCTTTCATCAGATAGCACAGAGTGCCTTCTAATATTAGATCACATTGAAACAAGTCTGCTTTTAAGCATTCAATCAATGGGTCATGATACACTGAAAAATTAAAAACTGCAAGCGATTCCCTGATCTTTATGTGCTGCTCAGGCAGTTTAAGGCTCTATGATCTTAACTGGGAAGACAAGAATTCCCTGGAGGCTGGCTGACCTGTGACGGATGGCTCAGGAGCCAAATATTGCTGTTGGTTCCAGTGTAGATCAGATCAAGGAATCAGGAGGCTGTAATCAGATCCTTTGGTAAGTTCTCTCATTTTCTTGCATCAAACAGTTCCCAATCTCATGGCAGATGGATTAGTTTTACATTTCTTCTTTTTCAGTCTTAACATAACCTTAATTTTAAAATTCTGACAATAGCAGACATCTGAAAAAGTAAAAAAAAAACAATCTGATAAACACCGAAAGTTAGAAACTCCACCTTTAATTCTTTTCATTTAAAGATCAGATTCTTGGGCCATAGATGTATAGGCCACCATGCAGCCTCAGGCATTTTTGCTACTGACCTTGAGTTTGAAAATTGTTGCAGGAATCCAGTGTGGACTGAAACATCTGAAGAAGATAGGCTGTTGTGGTCATCAAAACTGCGCATTCCCCTAGCAGCTCTTGCACATGGGCAAATTCGCCTGCTAAGCCCGGTGACTGGCTAAGGCACTTGATAGAAACAGCTTTCACTGTAAAATGAGTATTTTACACATAGCAGGTGGACAGCCACATGAAAACAGCTGATCCTGCAGATCAAGAGCAGCGGTCCATGAGAGGGAATCTGGGGCCAGAGGATGAGGGAAAGGTAACTATTTTGTCATGAAGGATGGTCACTTTTAACAAAGGACCGCTTTTAAATAAAGCATAAGCCTTAAAACTTCTCTTTGTGTGGAACTCGGAAAATACCGAGACGAAAATCTTTTTCTTTATACCCTGTATTAGTAGCATCCAATCTTACAGAAAGGTGTAACAAAGGACGCAGCTTTTGCCATTATGATCAGTAAAATGAGCTCCTTCAGTAAAAGGAGCTTTTCCTTCAGTGGAGCGGTGGGAGAACTTCAGTCACGCTGTCATTAAATAGCCTAGAGCAGGAACTAGATTAACCCTTTTTTTGGTTTGGTTTTTTTTTTAAGTACTCTCTTAGATTGGTTTAATTGGATTCATAGCCTCTTACAGATGCTGTATTTTTTCTTCAGATGCTATTCTGAGAAAATAAAGTTGCTAATACTCACCTTTTTTAATAATCATGGCAAGATTTCAGAAAGGTCAATGCACGAAGCCTACATTTCTTGCTATTAAGCTGGTACTCATGTACCATTTTAGGCAATTAGTAAGTAAGGATTGTTACACTGGGAAACAAAAGAAAAAAACACGCCAAATCAATTTTCTTTATTCACATGAAAATTGAACTAGTAAAAACAGTTTATGTAAGTGTTTAATAATTACCCCAAAAGGCAGGAAGCGTGTGTCATTACACATTGCAAAGAACCTCAGAGGAGGCTGGGCTGGCTCTATCCTGTATGCCCTTTGATGTAGGCATATGGCTGTACAGGATTCACGCACCTTTCCAGCAAGAACTGCTAAAATGTACCTACTTAAAATGTAAGGCTTTACAGCAAAGCATCTGTTACTGCAGCATATAAAAAATTATTAAACCAAGACAAGGATTATTACAGGAACAGTAAGATGGATAAGGAACTAATTGAACGGAAGGGGGAAATAGATCAGGCTGAAAAGGAATTACTAATGATGTTTGGGAACGGCACCTTATTTAATATTTTCATTAATGACAAAGTACAAAAAACCAAGCATAATCTAATGAAATTTGAACATGTTTGAAACTTGAACAAAGTTGACAGCAATATCAAACAAAGGACTAGAATTTTACATAGGAAGAATTTAGCAATGTGAAGTTGGAAGTAAGGTAAACGCCATGAAATAAATAAGTATAAAGTCACATGTTTGAGAACCAAGTTATTTTGCTGAAAACGGTGGTCCTCTGGTTAAAAAAAAAATGGCACAGGAGAAAAAGGCTGGTAACACCTTCTACTTCCTAGAGTCATAAGCAGTAAAAAAATAATAGTAACAGAACTCCTGCTGCAATACTGTTTTCAAAAAATGCTAACAGATATAACAGAAAGTGCATTTCCACTGTAAAGTTTCTTCAGTACTAATGCATATAAGTTCTGCAGCTTTTCTAGAACCATGATGTGGAACTGGACAGAGAGAAATGGCCCACTGTTATTAGAGAAGACTAAGGACACTTCTATGCCGAACAACCTAAGCCAGCAAAAAAATCCCAATGACTGCTGAGTAAATTAAAGCTAAAATTACACAGCTTTGTGAAGCCTAGGGCCGTGCCTAGGGTCATGCTCAGACGAGCACCAACACAGCTACACAGAGCTCAGGACTAAGAAGTCTTATCTGAAGTAGATTAGGCAAGATTTGTGCCTATTTGCAATGGCTTAATGAAACTGAAGAACTGCTGGCTGCCTGTGGAAAGTTTTGCAGCTGTTCTTGAAAGTTGCCCTTGACCAGCTTAATTGTCAAGACATAAGTACTAAGCCTTGCTCTTCTGTCTGAAATGGGCAGCTACCGCTGCAGGTACTCGTAGCACAGGCACGGCAGGACACTGTACAATGGTCCGGTTCACAAGACACCGGAGCAGATCAGCAAATAATACAAGGTAGTTGGTGTGTCTCGTGATTTCACGTTGCAGTCATTATCATAAGTATTCTTGACTAAGCATTTATCAAGTGAGGGGAAAGATTTTATCAAAATTAGTCTCTCTGATTTCCTTCTGTAAATCAGAAGACCTCAAAGCACTTGACAGCAGCAGCACATGTGAGTTTAAATGCAAAGTGAGTTGCAGCTATCATGGGAGTAAACAGCAGGTGCAAGGCAGATTTTTTTCTTTTCCTTGGCAAGTCTGAAAGTTTGTGTGCTTGGATCCATACCTGAAGACATTTATTTGCTAAGGAAGAAGCCTGAAATCTCCTGCTTTATCTTTAGCTCATAATTTGAAGCTGTGATAGATGGAAGACTGCTGGACTTTGTTTCCCAGCCAGACAACAGAGCAAATGAACATTGTCGTCAGAAACAGGACCAAGTCCCTACAAATAAAGTTAGAACATGGAAGATTACTGCAAATACTTTAAAGCTATTGCTTTCTTCAGTAATATTTATACTGAATATATATGCACGAAGGGGAGAGCTATAGGCATGCCACTTACAGGTACAACTGTGACTAGAAATTTTTTTCTTCAGGCAGTTGTACGTTAACAGTGACTGCCAAGGCAAGTTGCTCAAAGGAGTATTTTAGAATGGTGTTATCCTGTTCATATTTCAAGCATTTTTTTATATCAAAGTCAAGTTCAACTTCTTGAAAAAGCTGAACAGATCTCAAAGGCTCTGTCTTAAAATTCTGGGAAGTTCTCAGACATACAGTCAGGATAGTGCTGCTGGCTGAATACCAAGATTATTCCATAACAAAAACCAAAGACCAACTCCTCTCCCCCAACTGCCCTGCAGCAGTACTTCCAATTAATCAGGTGAAACAAATGTTTTACAGGTTTCCAAAAGATAGCTCAGCTTAAGGAACATACTATTTATTTATGTCTTCAAAACAGAAGGAAAATGTAAGGATTTAACATTTTGGCAAGACTTAGTTTGCAATGAGAACAGCAAGTAAAACCTAGAACTTAGGATATTTTTGTGAAATCTGCCACAAAGACCCAAGGAGAAAGCACTGACAGACCTTGGCTCAAGGAATCCTAAGAACATCATTTGTGTTGCAGAAATCCAATGTTTTTTCATCTGTCAGAGCAGTTATAATAGAACTGGACTAGGAATTGAGCTGAAATCTATACACCAGCTGCACGACTAACACAAAACCATTTCAACGCTCTTGAGAACCCCTTGAGTACCAGCCACCAGGAGGACAAAGGTATATCTTTAAATTTTCTTACCCTTCCTAGCAATATCACCTCTGAGTTCTTCAGAAGAAATCTGCGTATTTCTGATGCTGGTATTACCTTCATTTCTTTCAGGCTCAGGGACATTACATCTGTAACAAGTATTCCATGAAAAGTGAAAACTGAAAAAGCAGTATTATACACTGAGGAAAAACAAGGCAATAAATCTGGACTCTCTTCTAATCTAATAGTATGAGCAAATACTGAAAGACTGAGAAGCAGGAAAAAGAAACTGTGATTTACATATTCATTAAGTAATTTGTATAATCAAAAGATTTAAAAGGTCATTACTGGAACACCTGCCTGTTAACAGATGTAGAAGAATGAAGGCCAAAGAACACAGTTTTTATAAAGATGCTGGTAGATAAACAGTTGGCAGATCTACAGATACCTGCTGTGGCGGCATTAGTCTTTTTGGCTCAGGCTGCTGTTGTGGATAAGGTAAGTCTTCTGGAATTCATGAATCCATACACATCCTGACTTGCCTGTTGCAAAGCCTGACCGTTGTTTATTAGGAATTTGATCGCATTTAAATAACATTCCAGTTAAATAAGGTTTTATCCAGTAGGGAAGTTTTATGCACTAAGGTCAAGTATGAATTTGATTTAAAGCAGAATGTAGTTCATTGCACTTGACAGAGCAAATACTAGAAAAAAAAATCTTACAGTCTCATGCCACAGAAAGAAAAACAGCACAATAGATGCCTGTTTAGATAGATGGGAGTACAGCACTGTGCACAAATCTTAATCAAGAATGAGGAGTCTGTCTTAATTGGGCTAAATTTGTTAATTTCTGTTTCAGTGCCACTCTGCAACATTGGAGACCTCAATGAGCCATTTGCATAGATGCACAGTGAGAATCACCTCGATTAATTGTAGATAACTTAGTGTTAGATACCCAGGTCTAAGCTGGTCACCATATGCTACTTTTAGTCTGTGGCTGAAGCATTTTCTGGGGATTCCTGTTTGGTCTCTGTATTAGGTTTGAGTGGCAAGGTTTTGGTAGTGGGGGGGGCTACAGGGGTGGCTTCTGTGAGAAACTGCTAGAAGCTTCCCCTGTGTCTGATAGGGCCAACGCCAGCTGGCTCCAAGATGGACCCACTGCTGGCCAAGGCCGAGCCCATCAACAACGGTGCTAGCGCCTCTGGGATAACATAGTTAAGAAGGGGGGAAAAAAAACCCAAAACACCGGGACACAAACTGCAGCTGGGAGAGGAGTGAGAATATGCGAGAGGAACAACTCTGCAGACCCCAAGGTCAGTGCAGAAGGAGGGCAGGAGGTGCTCCAGGCACCGGAGCAGAGATTCCCCTGCAGCCCTGGTGAGGCAGCTGTGCCCCTGCACCCATGGAGGCCCACGGGGGAGCAGATACCCACCTGCACCTGGGGAGGACCCACAGTAAAGTCTTTGCTAAGAACAGGAAGGATGACATTCTCTGCTCTCTCTTCTTCCACAAAACGTTGGTTAAGCAGAGTTTGCCCCTGGTGAGTTCATGGCATCTATTCTCAATCACCATTTTGTCCTTCACACGTCTCAAAATAAAATTAATTTCCATAACCTCTAGGAATATGCTCTATAGTCTTCCCAGGGACTGAGGTTACGTGCCCAAAGTATGTAAGATAGAATTTTTTTTTTTTTTTCATAAAAACAAATATACCCATTTTTACATCCCCCCCAATAAGACATTTTTAGACAGAATAACCTCTTTACAGCTGTTGGAAAAATCTTTACTATTACATGATTTCTATACATATTTTTATACATTTGGCTGCTTTAAATGTACAGAGTAAGAGAAAACAAACGTTAACTATTAATAAGTTTACAAGATAATCCTTTTTAAAAAGCAATACATCTTCCTTTAATTTTCATGACAAAAGGTTCTGCATGGTCAAGGATTCAAAAATTCATCCAAAATTTTCAGAGATGATTCATACAGGATTCTGAAATGGCATAAAGCAATGCATAACAGGATTAGATATGCTAAATGCTAAATCAGTCCTCGACTATTTGATTCTCAGAGTATAGCTACCACATGATTTCTTTGACAAGTTATTCCATACTAGTTTAAGTATTAAATATGCCTTTACAAATTACTTTTGAAATAGCTGGGGTTTTTTTCTTTCAACTTTTCCATTTCTGCTGATCATCTCTAGCTATAGTGTAATCTACAGCAAGCCAGTTTAAATTACTATGTCAATTCAAGAACATTTGCTAGTATTTCATGATCTATTTAAAGAACCTACTCGTTTTCTTCACAGCATTTTTACTCTTTTTTTCAAACATAAATCATCAAATCCTTTACCAATAATTCATACTAAGGCCATTTTTCATTCTTTTACTTTCTTCCTTTCTCCCTCATTCTTCAGTGTTCAGAATTTTTTTCCTCACCTGTGGCAGTTTTTTTTCCAAGTCTGAGCTTTCTATCTTATCCTTATTCGCAGCTGCCTCCTTCAGCTGCATATGCACCCATCTTAGTCCCTTTCTGACTCTCTTCTGGCTCACATTACTCCCTAAACAATCTCAAAGGTCAGCTCTGAAGTTTCCATTTGGCAGGCCCTTTTTATTTTCTTGCATTCCCTGACACAGTCACTCATCTAGCCTTCATAGTTGCATTCTCACGCAACTTCTCCTAACACTGCTCTAGAAGATCCTCTAGAAGATCCTCAAAAGACAAAAATGGGCACTTTGTTCTTCTGTCAAAACTTTATTTCACTGTTAACCACTTTATCCTTCACATCACTTTTGTAAAAGATTGTCACCTGTATTTCTTAAGCATTTTTTTCTCCATATTCTTCTTATTATAGTCCTAGACTGATGCCCCAAATAAGCAAGGTTTGTCAGTCATTAATCATGATGAGTTAGGGCATTCATCATGAAACACCAAGTCCTGAAATACAAGAGGCAACTCTGCATTTTCATAGCTGTATAGTGGATGTTAGGGCTCCCTGAATTCAGACGGCCACAGGGGTCTCACACGCTCCTCTTTATAGTGCTGTATCCTTTAAGCCATGATGGAACTCAACTGTCAAAATAAGCTAGTATTATAATGTACTATAAAATTAGCATAATTAGTTAAGTACTGTGGTTTTACACACAATGCTGCTTTGTATAAATTTTATTTGGTTACAATTTAAGGCTAACAAAACAAGAGATCTGTGACACTGGAGCACGTACCAGCAGCACCCTGGACAGCAAGCCAAAATTCAGAGTAACTGTACGCCTCCCCAGACAGACAAATTTAAGTCAGTTTTACCAGGTACCTTGCTGGAGAACTTTCAGATAGGTGGCAGACAAATCATACACAAAGTTATATTACAAAACAATTCAAGAATCGTTATTTAGAGATGCAATGAGAGTGCAATAAAGAGTTTGGGAAGCTAGCTAAATGGTAATACTAAAGAAATACCTTTCAGCACAGCCATTAGCTAAATTTAAATTCTAATACCCATACATCAAAATCCTGATTAAAGTAAACAGAAAATATTAAGTCAAAGGTAGCATTCTGTAGCTCATTTGTGTTTATAGAGCATGGAACATTTTCTCTAGCTTCCAAATCACTGCACTGACAGCTTTTTTTTTTTTTTTTTTTTTTGCTAGGCATAAATATTTGCATTTTATAAACTAAACTAATGTGTGTGCCATTACTCTTGAGGAAATTCTCTCAATATACAATATGTTGTCCAGAATTTTTAAGTGCACTGAACAGCATTTTTAAAATAATAGACCCACAGGGCCATCTTAAACTGCTAACTCAGCTGAAGAGGGAAGACTAAATTACAATGAAAAGTTTTGCTTCGGAATTAGTGCAACAATTCCTCCTTTAAGGGCAGCACTTTAATTACTACACCAGACAGCACTTTTGCTTTTTTCTTTCTCTGCTAATATGTAATAGATTACTTCTAAGTCCAAATTTAAGATGATGGCACAGAATGCCAAGTCTCTTGGGAAATTAAAGAATGTCACTATTTCCTGGTATACCTGGGTATTAAATAAAATAATCCCTGAAGGAGTTATTATGAGATAATGCATTCAGAAGCAAAAAGTAATAATACTCTTAAGTATGAGTTTAAAAAACCCAGTAATACATTTTATCACGCATCAGTGCAGCACTGTGCATCCTAAGATTGTGCTGAAAGTAAGGATCAGAGACGTAGCTTGCAGCATACCATAACTGAAATTTTGGGGTTTGGTAAGCAGAGTAGGATGATAAAATAGTTTACAAACAACAGGGCACATTTCGGACTGTATATCATATAATCGCATTTCAGTTATACATTAGCCCTGTAGTACCAGAGCACTACAAATGGCATGTCAGAAGACAGTAGAGGCCCAGTCTGGTCCAACATTATGTCTATCTGAGAACGTGCAAACACACTTTAAATTCGCCAAGCAAAACTTAATCATTGAATAACTTCCTCGCAACCTTTTTTCAGCATGAATTCTTTTACCTTCTGGAGAGAAAAAATCCCCAACGTACCTGTACAAATATGAATCCTCACAAATTCTGCAAAGCTGTGTGATAGCTTCTGAATGTTATCATATTGCAGTTCTGGTTCTTGTTAAAAATACTTCCCGTCATCATGTCCATATTCCTAATCTTTTAATTATCTGCAACTATCTCTTGGTTTTGTATTATACAAAGGCAGCCATTCATATATCACAACATTAAAACACTGTGTAGCATCTTGTGCTCTTCATCTGCCCCAGCTTCTAGGTTGATTTGTCCCTGTTCACTGGGCAGAGATTATCACATAGATTCATGAAGCAATTATCTGTGTTCTTACTGAAATTTATAGTCAGTAGTGCACTCAAGTGGCAGCAATTACTCATTTTAATGTGCCTATTTATTTAATCATGTTAAGATTTGCTTTAATTCCTCAGCCTTTTCTACTGTCTTGATTAACAGAAGTGCAAACTGAATCATAATACTCTGCTGCTCACCTTTTTCTTCCAGATCATTATTATTATTTTTAAAAATATTATAGTAGAGCACGTGGCAACCCAACGTTAAATGATTTAATGGAAAAAAATAATTGTTTTTTGTTTATTTTTGTTTGATTTTGTTTCTAAGCTAGGTCCCAACCAAAAGAAATTAGTTCACAGCCGAGCAACTAATTAAAAAACATCTACCCAGGAAGCAGAGTCACTCTGAGTTTTAGAAGTACAATTATGTAGTCATTTTGGTTTTTAAATAAGGTATATTTTGGTTCTTTATCAATTTTATGGTACATGAGCACAGTGTCCTCTGTGGAAACCACTCAAAGTCTTGACAGCAAAATTTCTGTTTTCTATTTACTTATGCCAGACAGGAAATGGCAGTGAAGGGTGCTTTGGTTTTAATTTTTTTCCCCCTTCTTTATTTTTTTTTTTTTTTTAAAATAAATGTCATTTTTGATGGTGCATAACTGAAGTGGCTCGTATATATCATGAAACTTTCTGGTTTAGTTCTTAAGATTATATATCTCTTTAAAGAGAGTTACAAAATACCTTTCTGGCTCTGATACAGTAGCAGATTTAAATGAACGAATGCATATTCTGTTAGCAACAACACAGCTACTCTATTGTATTGTCCTAAATATCAGGCTTCTTTTTTTCCCCCTGGAAAAATCCAATTTACCTTCTGCACTTCTGAACCAATTCCAGATGGATATTTACTGTACAGCCCTCAAAGTTCTACCACTGCCAGAACACTTTGTGTAGCTGTTGAGCTTCTTGATAGAAATCAAGTGCAAACTGTAAGGATTTGAAATATCATAATAGGAAAGGGGTATTGCCCATGTGGCCTCCTTGATAAACTATCTTATTTTTCATAGCGTAGCATCTCATAACTTTAGTTTAAATCAGTGACACCAGTTCAGTCATAGCAGAGCCGCCAAAGGCCTATGTCTCGTCATTACAACAGGCCTCAGGGTAGCGCTCCGCCAGATGAGCGTGCTGTTGAAGTGTGCTTAGGTCTGAAGGGCCACGCAAGAAACTGTTGAGTAAAATGAAGTGAGGTTTTTTTTGTTTGTTTTGCTTTTTAATTTAAAGTCTGCCTACTCTGCATCCATTGTTTGACTAAATCGTAAGGATCATCAGTTTGAAGAATTAAAGATTATTCAGGCCACTGTGGTGCATTAATAACTTTCTCAGTAGTTTTTGATGTCTATAACCATAGTCTGTTTTCTTCATAGTCTATGTCTGTGCCTTTTAATGTCTACTTTGCATGTTTCCTAATTCCATGGGCAGCAATCAAATTTTAACAAATTTTTAGACTTAAGCAAGTTTGAGACACTTAAGGCTAAAGCATTCATCGTGACTGTCTATCTTAGGCAGGTCTGAAATAAGTGATTGCAAATACAATCACTTTCAAGAAACTCATCCCAAAGAATTTTAGAGTCAACCAGATATGACACCAAAATCCCCAAAAAGAGCAAAATAAAATCACCTGTGGAAAGGTCTTAAAGTCATTGTTATATTCAGTTAAATTTTTACCATCTACATAGGTATGGATTCATATGCCTAATACCAAAATGTGGGAGAAAAATCTTCTAGTAATAAGAAATAGTAAATAGAATTCTTACTTTGTTCTACACCTGCTGCTAACAGAACTGAATTTCGGAACTGAATCCTGCAATATACAGGATCAAGGCGTAACACATTCAAACTAAATGCAAAAATTTAAACTAAATATGTAAAGATTGCAATCACAGCAAATTAGGCAGGAAATTTAGTACTGTGTTGGGCTCAATACCTCACATGTTTTTTACCCACTACTTTAAACGTTGCAATCATTCAGAACGCTCTAACTGTATTATGTAAGTACAGAACACAGTCAATTATTGCAGAGCGGGTACAGGAGAGGATAGTGTTCATTCCCACAGCGCATTTACCTTTCAGTGCTGCCAGATTCTTCTGTGGCAGCATTCTTGCACGTTATCAGCTTCCTTTGAATGGCAGGTGCAATATCCTTCAGAAGTGAAGTTTTGTGCTTACCTATTTGAAATAAGATTATGTTGAAGAGTTGGACAAAACCAATGATTTATCAAAAAAAAAAACCCTCTGCACGTTTTCATCAATTTTTTTTTAAACATGAAAGACTGTTTAGTGAAAGATTATATATTAAATTAGATTTTCACTGTCCTTGATTAATTACTGTGTATTTCAGCAAATCAGAATATAGAGATGGACCCTATGAGTTAGCAGACAGTTGTATTTTTAAACTCACATGCAAAGATTGAAAGTCCAGAGCTTAACAATGCAAGTGATATAAGCTTAAATCTGTAGAAAAATGGTAACTTAACAGGATGAGGAAAAGTGCCTGATGAATTGTAGAACTCAACTTTCAAAATGTAGCACATAAAAAAAAGAGAAAAAAAAAAAGGACAAAAATGGTTCAACTGACCTTTAATTATAATCACAATGCAGACAGTGGCTGTTATACTAAAAATCCCTTCAATTTCTTTAGAGAGAATGGACTCCATTAATTCATTTAAAAATGACCTAAGGAAAAAAATAAAGCAAAAATTCATTATAAATCATGTTTCTTTCAAAACAGAACTGATCACAAGTTTGTGATTATGCTACCCTGCCATCATAGCTTCAAAGATACCATGCAGGACAAAGCAGTGGTTATTGGGTAATTGAAGACTATGTGCTGCTTCTGGAACTGAGAATATCTGAGTTAGCAGAATGGTAAATTGCTTGGGAAGAAAAAAAAGTTTGTACACAGAATAAGTAGCTGTTAAGAGAAATGAAGAGCTTGTGGACTATTTTGGGAAAGAATCCATGAAAAAAATACTGGTTTACTGGAATCTAACTTGCGTAATTTGTACTGAAATTTCTAACTTCAAGTTCTACTGAAGTTTAAAAAAGTAAGTTATATGACTCCAATGGTTTGTAAGTAACTACTCATGTGCTTGAAATTATTACTACTTGTAGTCTGATTAGAGTTTAATTAACACTTTGGTCTAAAATGCATATCTCATAAAAATTATGGGTTTCCAATTACAAAACAGTGAAGAATGTTTATAACTAAATATAGCCCTGAAACACTTCCAAACATTTTACATATTGAAAGTATGGACAGACTAACAGAATCAAAAGAACAGTTTATTGTAAAGTCTGAGCTAAATAGTAACTCTAGATGTATCTTAAGAGACTCATTTTTAGCAAGAGATAATACTATTACCAGCAAACTTTAGAGGTGTTTTGGGACACATATTAAGTTAAGAAAAATGAAACGAGTCAAGGAAGAGGTCTACCGACCAAACTAAACTGCAGTATGGAATGAGGCAATACTACAGAACGAAACCGCTAATTAGTCATTATAGTGTTAATGGTAAAAATAACAAATTTAACTCAGAAGCAATTCTCAAAAAAGAGAAAATTAAAAGAACAAGAGTGATAAAGCAGGTGATGAACAAGATCTGTAATCCTCATACTCCCCAGAGGACAAAACTAAATGCTCTGTGAAGAACTAAAGGGAAAACTGAGAGCAGTAGATGTTACAATAACTTTCCCTAAAATATTTCAAAATACCTTTGGTAATATTATTATCTGTTACCAAAACTGAACATCATAAATACCCAGTTCCAACCTTAATTGTTCTTCAGGCTTTTATTGTGCTAAGGTATCAAAATGAAGTATGCTGTTAAGAAAAGAACCAACCTCCACTAGTAAATAAGCTTTGCAGAAGCTCAAATATTGCTTCAAAGAGCTGAGAAAGATGAAACCTCTTTAGGTTCTGAAATAAGTATTATGAAGTCACTCATGCATTGCATTAGTTTTATTATATCATTGTGGACTAGTCTGATGGAGTATCAATTCTATTTCATATTGGTCTTATATTGCTAACTGACGGTATTCCGATCAGAGTTTTGACCTTATTGTTATCACTATTTAGGTCAGTAAGCACACTCTTTAGTTCCATGAAGAAACACTGTAATTTCATTAACCTGTAATAAGACTCACTGCAGACTCAATGCAAGTGCTTTTCCCCACCCTCCCTCTCAACAAGGGTCACATGAGCCTGCAGGCAAAGATAAAATAGAACAGAACGATAAGCTATTTATAAACACATAGAAGTAAAAGAGATAAGTAATTGGTTCCTATACAGATAGTTCCCTACTAAAGGAAAGGATACTCACACCATTGGTCAGATATTGACAAGTCACTCAGTATTATCACTGGTATAGGGACTGAAATTCAGTGCTAGAGATTGACTAATTAGTAACTGAAAACATAATAGATGCTGCAGAACCTGGCGCAAGATGATCGTGTGCTCACAGAACAGAAGCTTGCATCAGATTCTGTAAGTCAAAGGCTTTTGCATTGGCGTGGAAAGATGATGATTTTCTGAGATACTGAATGATTTACTACTGGACTCTGATTATGGCCTACTAATACAGATGAATAAAAGAAAACAGCCTTAAAAGTAGTCTCAGTCCTGAGGCACCAGTGGAACCAGATATAAGTCATCTCCTGACCTAGATCTTCTTCGCACCAAAAAGATAAATACTAGAAGATAGATACATGTTTACCAAAGTACTCATAGAAACAATCTGGTCCAAACCAGCAGTTTCCTCTGTCAAGAATGGACAAGATTCTCCTCGACCACTACAAGAAAAAGCTTCAGAGGAATTAACTGAATTTCTGCATCTCTTTTGAAAAGATGTGTGTAAAATAATTGTTTCACTAAAAGAGAGCACCTTGATGGACAGCTGCAGCCTCACAGAAGAACAAGATTTGGATTAGGAAGCCTGTTGCTGGACTCCCTGGAGTCCTTTGTTTTGCAAGTTCAACTAGAACTAGAGAAGGATTGAGGAAAAAAAAAAATCTCCTGACAGCAGAGACAGGGATATTCAATGCCTGTCAGATGAGGAAGTTAAGAATAGGAGTTAGTTGTGATAAGTCATGGAGAATGATAGGACTTCTAAGACACATTAGCCCCTTCAACATTCAGAATAACTGGTGTGTATAGTCATGTAAATAAAAATTGAATATAAAAAAACTAAGCAAAGGAGGACAATGAAATTCACTTGTGATTATTTTAGAAGATATTCAGGGTACCCACTAAATAGAGCAAATAAAAAAAAAAGTTTAGGTCTTAAAAATAATGACGTAACCTTACTTTTGGGGGCTTTTAGGACTCATACTTTAAAACTATTTTTAATTTTGTGATTTTAATACAGCTATAGTCCATTTGTCACTACATTGCAGATGTTCAATTAAAGGATTAATGCTATTTCTGGTAAATATTTTATCTCACCCAAATACCTCTATATTGAGGGGACTAGTCATAGAATCATAGAATCTTTTAGGTTGGAAAAGACCTTTAAGATCATCCAGTCCAACCATTAACCTACACTACCAAGTCCACTCTAACCCAATCAAGGGTAGACTAGACTAAATAATGTTTATAAGTATCTTATAAGCAATGTTTATAAGTATCTTATAAGCAAGCCAAGATGTGTGATTAAAGAACTCATTTAGATGAACAGCCTTGTAAATAAGAAGCACTCTTAGAAGCAGTAAAAAAAAAATGGAACCAACCCCCCCAGTCAATACCTACAAGCAATATATCAAGGGAAAGGGATTATGAAGTAGTGCAGGTAAATTTAGTAAGCATCTAGTTCCTTAAAGTTTATTTGAATTTAGAAATTAAAACTTTATTGACAACATATAATCTGTTCTACATTAGCAACAACCTTGGACAAATTAATGTAGAAACATTTACCTGACAACATTAACTGACTTCATAATTATGGCCATTAAACTGCGTGAAAGAGGAGGAAGGTCTGAAATAGTGTTTGGTATAGTTAAGTCTTTTTCACTGGAAGCCTAAAAGAGAAAAATGTCAACAACTGTTGTAGATCAAGAAAGATATGTATGCAGAAAACATTGAAGCAAACCCATATTTCAATAATTACACTAACCAAAACCTATCCTTAAATAATTATAAGAAACATTCACGTGTGTTCTTAGAATAGCCTTTAATCCAATTGTGTTGTGTCCAAATAAACAAAACAAATTTAAATTAGAAAGGCTAAAACTAAACCAAACAAACAGTATTTGTACCAAGGCAAATATTCCCCACAGTTGCTCAGAATAGAAGTTTCATTTAACTGCATTGTTGGTCACTATTTATAAAGGCACAGCCTACTAAACACAAATGAGTATCCTTTGAATCTCCAAGTTTAAGTGTGCATACATAATTTCTAAAAATAACTTAGGTGACAGTGATGCCCTGTGTCATTGCTCTGACATATCCAGCAGCCACAGTAAGACTACAGCCTCTGCTAAAGAACCTCTGCTCTTCCTTGTTAGTTCTCAAAGCTTCCAGTCTTACTAGCCATATTTGCTCCTAACACTACATGCATTAGGAACACACATTGGGAATGTTACCCTTCTCCTTCAAGGACAGTAATTGTTCCTTGGCCTTTTAGCACATACAATAACCTCTGTCTACATAATCTTTTCAGTATTAGAACTTCTTTCTTTACTTTCCAAAGAAACTGAGATCAGATATTTGGAAATCCTCTAAACAAAAAACAGAGGAACCAAAAAAAAAAAAAAAAAGTGGTATGAAAATGGATCTGTATGAAGCAGAGAATGCATAAGTGACCAGTGCCAAGCAAGACATCAGCCTGCTTTGGAACAGGATTACAGAACCTTATGGGACAGTTCCAAGAATAGGGCACTGGAATCTTTCAGAGATCAGTGGTTCACTTCTTGTAGGTTCACCTTCAAAGCGAGGTAGGTTTAGAACAATCTGCCTTCCTCCTCCTTTCCCTGAGCTTTTATTGCTGAGCACAACATCATATGGTATGGAACATGCCTTTGGTCAGTTCGGGTCAACTGTCTTGGCTATGTCCCCTCTCAACCTCTTGGCCCACCCGCAGCCTGCTTACTTTTATTTTTAGGGCAAGGGGTGAAGGGAAGAGAGAAAGCCTTGACACTCTGCAAGCACTGTTCAGCAACAGGCAAAACTAACCAGTGTGCCCTCAACACTGTTTTAGCCACAAATGCAAACTACAGCACCATAGGGACCACTGTGAAGAAAGTAAACTCATTCCCAGCCAGACCCAGTACAAATACACAGAGAGAATCTCTCAAAAAACATGTCGTTAATCTCCAACACTGCCTATTTTCTAAATTCTTCTGTCACAGGCAGATAGTGAACTAGGTATCAGGACAACCCTGTTCTTAAAATGGCTGTATTCATAAATCTGAGCAATGCGCCATAATATGAAATTTTGGCAAATAAAATTCCCGGTTTGTTCCATGCCAGCACACACAAAATCTTGATCTGCAGCACAAAGATCACACTTTCTAAACATAGCTCTATCGTTCCAACATAACGTTTAAAAAGCAGTTAAGGGTAAAAAAAAAGAAAAAAAAAATAGTCAGCATTAACTTTACCTTCTGTAGCACATAAATTATCTCTGCTACTATTGCAGCCAGGAGAGTAGAGAGTACACCTTGGTGAACTGCTGGGCAAGATGAATGCCAGCACTGGACTGCATGTATGAATTCTCCAAGAGGCATTTGAATAGAATGAATCAACTAAAACCAAAGAAAAACAGATCACTTTTTTCAGATTGCTTGAGTATAATTGAAATATTTCAGCAAGCTTCTCTGTGAAGAAGTGCAGAGCACACCTTGAAAGCTATTGAGGTATTCTAGTCACCTGGGATCAGAGGGGGAATCAGCAACATGTTTGGGAAGTCTACTCATAAATTTGAGAGGAAGAAAGAAATTAATGGTTGTAACAAAAAAGAACTGAATGTTTTTCAGAAGTCCTGAAAAGCAGACCATCAAATTTTCCAGGGTGATCCACCCATCTCACTACTATCTAGTCTCTGCTATAAAATACAATAAGCTAACTTTTCTATGAAGATAGAAGGTTTTGAAGAACTTTAGGATATTGTACATATTCTGAAGCTGATATAATTCAAGCTGAAAGAAACATATAAAATAACAATTTCTCCTCCTTCCCAAGATCATAATATATATAATCAAATTCTTTGCTCTGGATTGAGAAAGTTCATTTCATTGCAGATAAGATTAATAATCTATGAGTACTAGGGTAGTTCAGGATCATTGGTAACAGAATGCATTGCTCTCCAATTCACTAGTTTTTCTGTCATGATGAGACCAACAATGGACTAAAAAAACCCATTGGTAACGAGGAAACTTAGAAAATTTAATCAGATGTCGACTCCAGTAACAACCTCAAAGCGTCTTACACATTTGCGTAACAAGTATGGATTCATCTACACATTAGGTAGCAATTTCAAGAGTAATATGATACCTGAATCCCTTCTTCCTGCTGTTTCTTGAGTCTACGAGCCACGCATTCTAAAACTTTCTGAAAGACGGTCTGTACAGCATGGAAAAGATTTGCCACTTCAGCTGTCTCAGTATTCTGAGTTAAAGAAGCTTCAGTAATTTCTTTCAGAGCAGACAGTAACACTGGAGCACAAAAGCCACCTCTCTCTAGAGAAAGAGATAAATGCCATGACATAAAAATTGTAATGAGATATTCTTCAGGTACAAGCTTTGAATGAAACTCAGTTATATAACATAAATATCTATAGTTTACAAGTGTAGGGAATATATTTAGTTTCTGAGGATCCTCAGCTGAAATTTTCATACAGTTCAATCAATGTTTTAAGTATAAACCCAGTGTTCCTTCCAATCCTTGAAGTATAGGGATTAAAACTGTAGATTTCTTCAGGAATCAAGCTCTAATTCTGCCTGTACTGTAGACATAACTTTCCAAATGTGAGCCAAATTTAAATAGTGCTACAGTGTTGCCTGCTAAGGCATACTGATATATATAGAGACACATATATATCTCTATGTATCACTTTCTATATATATAAGACCCCATGAATTATATAGTAATAACTGGAATCTAAGAGCAAAGAAGAAACAGTAGCTAGTAACATGGTTCTGGGTTAGTTCTCTGCTTGTTTTCAGTTTTCTGAAAAGCTGCTGTGACTTCTGACCATATTATTGGTACCAGCTAACATAAGCAGTAAGCACCATTTTTTGAGACAGGCTCCAAAATGCTAAAAGCAACAGTTCTGCTAATGTAAGAAAAGTCAGCTAAGTGTATATGGAGATGTTGATGTTAATTCAAATATTGTACCTGTTTGTATGACTGAAAGAGCCATATCTAAAAGGTGTGCTTGAAACGTGAGATTTCCGAGGCCAACCATTATGACATCTTTACATACTGTCAGGTAGGCCTAGAAAAAAAGATGCAAAAGTATATGAGAAACAAAATTTATATAAAGTAACTGTTCAGTAAAACCTAAAAATAATAAAGCCACCAAATCTTATTCAAGTTGCCTTGAAAGCTGGTGCATCTACTTGGAGTTACTCAGTTCGCAACCTTTGAAAAGCAGGAGTTCTAAACAGTTCTCCAAATGCTTCCATTGCCCTTTCCACCAGTAAACGCAGTTTCTCAGAAGGCAGTAAATCCTCTATCTGTTTTACTCAGGCTCAGCTCAGAGGCATCGATACCGAACCCCTACAGAGGCAGAATAGGCCATCTCTACCTATCTTGAATAGCAAAATTAAAAACAGCATACAAAAAGAGCTTTTCCCTAGAGACACTCACGTTACATACTAAACAGATTATAATATTAATGTATAGACAGAGTATTTTTAACCAGTCTGTGTATACATGAGCTGGGTTGTTCAAGGACACTGACTGTGACTAAAGTTAGTCCAAATCTTTCCCTTGACCAAAATCTGAAAGGACCCATCGCTCAATGCTAAAATCCACTTTGGGTTAAGTGATATGTCAGGGGAATGTAACAGAATACAATTCAAAACTAGCTAACCACCACCCCACCCCCCTCATTATACAATGAAATGCTTTGTGTGAAGGGCAAATGAAGATAAGGGGTAAGGGACACTGCCAGCGCTGGCACTGGGGTTTGTATCAGAGGGCCTACCAGCCCCACTCATCAAATCAGTGGCCTAAAGAGAATGGACCCCAGTGAATCTTTGCCCATAACAGCAAGTGCAAAATTGAGTAGCAGACCAAGCAGAGAAGGAAGGGTGAAATGGGAAAGAATGGGATATGTCACAGGGAAAGTGATAGAGATATGTAAGTGGAAAAAGAAGAGACACCCCATTCCCCTCTCATATACAACAGTATTAAAGAAGCAACTGTAATTATTGTATGTTATATGGATATTTTGAGACAAACTAGGTCTGCTTTTAATGCCAGCTTTGTTACCAAATACACACTCCAAACTACAAATTAAAATGCACAATCAATACCTCATTCCAATAAAAAACAGTATGCAAGGTGAGAGGCAAATAGGAGCTACTTAACAAGCATGCAGCTTATTACAGGAGATGCAAGAGGCCTGGATTCTCTTCTTGACTTCCAGAGAAATCACATCAGTCTTTACACCTCAGTTTCTTCTCTGGAAATAATGATGCAAATGGACTTTAAGATCTACTACTAAAGATCATTGTGTTGCATTATTGGCTAGTCAAGTAATAAGTCAGATGGGTTTACAGGTGACAACTGCCTGTCTTATTGCTTATCAATAAACTTTCATTTTAATTTTATATTCAAACCAAGGAAACTGATCATAAACATTCTAGTAATGCTGGTAAAGATTTTGTGTCTTGTCTTTCTATAAGCTTGAGTTCTGTGCCTCCAAACTTTTGAAAAATGGCCACAAAAGAGTTATGACATGCATACCAAATTTTTCATTCAGAGACAAGACAATAGCATATAAAACACACAAGGAACCTGTACCATGAACAACTACAACACTTGTTTGAGTTTCCTATCTCTCTATACCTTCCAAAAAGCCATTTGGCTGCAGTAGCGCAATTTAGTGCAAGACTGACCTCCTCATTATTAAATTCCTAGGTAACTCACACCCTACCTCTCTGCTGACTTCCTGTCCTGGTTTCGGCTGGGATAGAGTTAATTTTCTTCCTAGCAGCAGGCATAGTGCTGTGTTTTGGATTTAGTAGGAGAAGAATGTTGATAACACACTGATGTCTCAGTTGTTGCTAAGTACTGCTTATGCTAGTCAAGGACTTTTCAGCTTCCCATGCTCTGCCAGGGGAACAAGAAACTGGGAGGGGACACAGCCAGAATAGTTGATCCAAACTGGCCAAAGGGCTATTCCATACCATATGACGTCATGCTCAGTATAGAAACTGGGGGGGGTTGGCTGGGGAGCAGCGATCGCTGCTCGGGAACTGTCTGGGTATTGGTTGAGCAATTGCATTGCGCATCACTTGCTTTGTATATTATTATTACTATTATTATTATATTGTTATTATTATTTTACTTTATTTTATTTCAATTATTAAACTGTTCTTATCTCAACCCAGGAGTGTTTCTCCCTCTTACTCCTCCGATTCTCTCCCCCATCCCATCGGGGTAGGGGGAGTGAGCGAGCGGCTGCATGGTGCTTAGTTGCTGGCTGGGGCTAAACCACGACACTTCCAAAGATATGTTCTATGGGACTCAGCACTAGAATGAAGCATACTGAATTCCTCAGGGTATAATTTTACCTATTTCTTTTGGTAAAGCAGGAAGGAAGGAAAGAAAGGAAGGAAGAAAGTAAGCAAGCAAACATGATTAGATCTAAATCCTCTCTCATAATTACACCATCTTCCTGGTCTTCTAAGTCATCCCCTATTGTGCTATTCAACACAATGTATGCAGCTGCAGTGATTCTATGTCATTTCCAGGACCTTCTACGCTACAGAAGAACAGGCTATTAAGTGCTAGCATACCACATAACTATACCCTTGTTTTCAGGAACTAATTTTCTTCTCCTTTTCAGAACTGAGATTCAGTGACAATCTTAACTTTATGTTGATGCACTTTTCATCAAACAGCATAAATATTACCTTTATTTAATATGGGGGATGAGAGACTGAGGACAAGAATTACTTGTTAGAAACCTAAAAATGGGGAGACCCAGCTTGCTGTGCTAGAAATTTCTTGAGTGGGCATTTTCACAAGGGTGAAACATAAAACATGTTCCATCTTCACTCCAACAGATATGTTGAGAATATATATTATGCACTGGTAGGTGAAAAAAGTCTAGATAAGAACAAGGTATTGTTGACTCCAACTACTTGATTTAATTGCTAGGGTATGCACAATTATATTTATACATTTTTATATGTATAAAATATAAAGGTTATAACTAAACTCAAAGCAATTTTTTTAAAAAGTGTGTGATTTTAAGCAATCAAAGGAACAGCAAAAGCACAAAACTGTAACCTCAGAATAATCAGGACTGTATTTCATTAGCTCATTCAGTTGCTGGGCTCCAAAAACTCCAGTGCACTATGTTTGTTAGTATACAATTGCTACATATATGGCTTTTCAGATTGGTAGCAGTACGATTTATATTATAAAAGACCTCTAACCTGGATAATTAATTCAGAAACATTACTGTATTTTGAATTGCCATCCTCTTGATCACTTGCTAGTATAAAAGGTACAACTTGACTTTCTATCCAAGCACCTGTCTCCTTCAGAAGTGAGAGGTAATCTTTTCCTTCTTCAGAAAACTGGAAAAAAATTAGAAGTTGTTTACCAATTGTCTTTCCAATTCTTTTGGAATTTCCTTATACTGTCAGCTGTGACACCAGCTTATACTTGAAAAGGTATAACCATACCTTGCTCTGAAGATGAATACTCAACCTGCAAAAGAGGCTGAAGGCTCTTAGGCCAGTTGTTTGATTGCAGCTACCAGAACCTCCATCATTTGCTTTCAGAATTGAGCCAAGAACCTCCTGAAATATTAAAGTTTACATTTATATTTTCCAGAAAATCCTTTCAAATGTTTCTTTTCTCAACAGCTTTGAACAAGTTTTTAAAAAAAAACCCACACCAACACCTTCCCCAACCCCCAAAAAACAATAGACATACTTTCAATTACTTCTATTTTGCAATGCCGTATCTAATTTTCAGACTATTCCTTACATGTAAATTCCAAAAGTCAGTGCCTTAAAAATGCTCAACACTAGACCACAAAAATTTTGAGACACTTAAAAATGACAAGCTGGTTAAAATCTGCCATTCATAAGCAATTCTGAACTAATATACTTCTAGTTTAGAATATTTGAAGTACAAATCAAAAGGAAAACCTTTTTAGAGAGGGGAGGAAGGGATCATGAATCTTATTTATTTGTTCTTGCAGGCCTTTAATTTGATTCAGGCAATATTTGATGTTAAGCTCTCTTTTATGAGCACTGTTTATGGTAAGGAGAATACTACCTTTGCAGCACTGAGCGTTTTCAAAAGGTTCTTCAGTTTCTTTTTAGGAACGGAGAGTAGGCAACTGCGATTGACAGGATGAGTCAATAAATACTCAATGTAATCAATTGCTAATTCTGGCTTTGATTCCTTTGTCACATGGATACGTACTCGTCGTTCAGATGGTTTAATACTCTAAAGGAGAAGAAACCACAAAACCAGTACAATACTGTTAGTATCTTACTTCACAACTAATTCCAGATCAGAATAATATGACATTAAAGAGGCTTTTGCTGTTAAAAAATAAAAAAAAGCACAATGACTTTATGGAATCTAGAAATTCCTTAATTCTTTGATGTATGCATATGCACACCTCTCTTGGGGTTAGCGTGTCAGACAACCAATCACAGGCTAATTCCATAATATGTCCCACTTGACCCCAGCGACACATGCAGTCTATCAGGATAGAATATTTGCTTTGGTCAGCTCCATTGTCAATATTTCTGAGTCTGGAGATCACACCACAGCTAAAAAGAAAACAAACAAAAAATAAGACATGCATTAGCTTTGCATCCAGTGTAGAAATAATTCAAAGAAAATACTGGTATAATACCAAAAAAGATTCAGCAATGGCTCAAAGGCATATTTGCACCTCACAGATTTTACTAACTTATCAAATTTATTTAGTAGATTAGTTTATCTAAATGGGCATTTAATATGTCAAGTTGTGAAAAATTAACAAATACAGTCAACAAGAGATTTCTTGTAATTCATATTTTGGATTTTAAAATAGTACCTGAATGTAGGAATAGCAGCAGGGGGCATAAAGGATGCCAGAATAACCAAAGGAGTCATGCAACGCTCATCCTAGGATAAAAAAAGTACACTATATGATGTACATGTACAGATGCACACAAAACTAAAGAGAATACTGAAAAAGTATGACTGAATTATCTCAAATTAAGGATTTCCCTTTTTTCACTAGAAATGGAACTGAAAGAAGCTCATAACAACACGTGGCTTGCAATCTGAAACTTCTGATTCCTATTCTCAGAGGTCAATTATCAATTATCATTCAGCTTTCTGACAAACTGTCAGAACTACCATGAATAATTACGGCTCTATTAGATTAACAACCGTTGCAAAAGAAATAACAGCTCTAGCTTACTTTTTTTCTAGTAGAGGCTAATATTTAATTGCACAATCATGACACCATCTAAGTCCTCCCAAGTAACTAGTGCCTTAAATGAATGTTCATTCACATCAGAAATTTATAAAAAAGACTCTAAAGGAGAGGGTGCCTACATAGCAATGGTAATGTAAAATGCAGTACAAGTTCTTACAGCACATCATAATACAAGGTCTAGACCATGACACAGTCTCACTCGGATTATATAGAAACCAATCTATGTGAAAGACTCTTCAAAAATAGTATATATGTATGTCCAAGATTCACAAATACAATCAAATGAAACTATTATCTACTTAGACATTTGAAGAGCTAAAACCTTTTAAAGATCATTTTTAAAAGAACATTTAAAAATATATTTGTAGCTTTTCAGGAAAGAGACATGCTGCTTCAATCTGTAGGCTTTTAGAAATCAAGCCTCTGATGACAGGTCTTTTTAGATCCAAGCTGCTTACTCACTGTAAGAATATCAAAGTCAAAGAGGTTGCTTGCTAAAGCTGGATATCGTGTCTGCTCACCAGAACCTTTCAGGAGGGATGGTACATCCTCTACCACAAAAGATTTGGAATGTCTTTGACAACTTCCAGATGCTTTCAGGGTAGAGAGAGCATTTGGTATATCTGTGCTGCAGAATATTACGTAGCATTGAATTGCTTTCTGCTCCCTGGTTATCTAAAACAAACTTGAACGTTGTAAATATAACAGCCAGCATAACTCAGTATAGTTCAGCATAAAAGTCATAAGCAAAAAAAAAGATGTCCAGTAGACAATCCTTCCAAATGCACTGCAGGGTGCAGTTAGCCACTATCAAAAGACAGCATCTTGAAGACTAATATTAGAACAATTAAACAGATCAAGGAGACTGAAAATATGAAAATGACTGATTTTAATTAATTGCTTATATCAAACCCAAACAACAAATAAGTGCATCAAAAGATCATTAGAGAGTAGAATCAAATTAGCAGAAATCAATCACAAGACAGTGAAAAAGGAGCCTCAGCTGCTTCAGCGTTCTGTTCCAGCAGCTGGACCATACTAAGAAGTGGTGGTGGTGGAAGGGTTTGGGTGGTAGTGGGTAAAAAAACCTGTGGACTCTCATCTACACTGCGTATTTATACTGCAATGGCATATGTTCAGTTACTGATTTCCAAAAGTTCCAAAAACATTCAAAAGAATGGAATCCTATAAAAACATTACAAGGAGAGCTATTTATTGCATAAGTATTTCTGTGTTGACTATTTAGCTAATGGTTCATCAGTCAGATATTGCAACTGGAGAATAGCTTCTATTTGTGGAATTCCAAGAAACTGGCTATTGTTTATGGTTTATAGCAACAATGAAAAAGAATACTTAATGCCATGAAAATAGATAAAAGACATAACACATGAAGGCATCTGAAGAAAATACTAAGCACTTACAGGAAAATCTAGGCTTTCTTTACCTTAAATACTTTAAAATATTCAGGAAGTACAGAAGCAAATTTTCTGATAGCATAATCTTTGGCATCTTCATTGTGATCTAGTGCTTTGTGAATACTTCTCCAGAGAATTACAGTAATCTCCAATAAACTTGCCATGCTGGCCACATCATTTATTGACAACACATTATTCAACACCTGAAATACAAACACCTATTATATTCTCAAATACAAATTTAGGCTAAAATAAGGTTTACAAAAAACTGAAAATCCTTCTATTAATTTCACAAAGGCATTGTGTTTGTTGTAGAACATGAACTCCACAATTCATTCTTTCTCTATATAACTTGAGTCATCTTGCAACATTAATTTTTTGAATAATTTAAATGCAGAATCAAACCAATTTATAATTTGTATTGGAATTAGGGAATTCATTTAAAATATGCTTCATATTTCTTCTATTTTATTCTAGCTACTTCACTGAATTTCTGCTACTGCAGGACATGAAAACACCATAATGACAGTTCTCCCCTTTTAATTCCACAGATGCCCAAGTGCTTTCCTTCAGACTTCTGTCATATCATTAAGTGCCTTTGTCTCAAATTAAGCACCACAGAAAAAAAGTTACCAGAACTTATCATAAAGTGGACTCTCTTACACTTGTATTCTCCTTTTCACTTCCATCATCATCATCATCACTATCATGAAGACTCTCTTTCATTGCTTTCTGGATGCAGGCATTCAAGCAGCGCCGAATAGTAAGCATCAATTTAGCTAGATTTAAATATAATAAAATTAATTTAAACATTTACTATTTGTTAAGAATGTTGCTAGTCAATGCTTCTAAGTGTAATGCTGGAAAGCCAATCTGAAAAGCAGGCAACAGAACCAGATAAAATTTCCTGGTAAAAGGAAGTGGAAAAGATGTGAAAATGTTTTATATCCTCAAGTATAAAGAAGAAAAGGCAACATTATCACCAGGTTCTATAATTTTATTGTTAAAAAAAGGCTACTCAAATAAAAAACCACAACCACCACCTTAACAAATCAGGATCAGAGGAAGCTCCCACAACTCCTACATTCATCTGGCATAGCTATTAACTTAATGACCTATGTTCAATAATACATCCCTTCCAGTGTCAATTCCAATTATTTATAAAAGATGTAGTAGCCTAACCATTGCACTCCTTAATGAGAAGCTCATCTCTAGACAGTGAAAGGGTTATGCCCACTCTGGTGAAAGTATGACTAGCTGAAATACCCTAGCATGTGTTATTTCAAAGCTACCTTACCGAGGTAATCAGTCACGGGGCAATGGCTTGGGCCTTTTACCCAAGTCCCTCCATGCTGACTACTGTGTTTTTACCGTACCAGAACTCCTCTGAAACCAACTTTTCCCAATTTCACTTAGTTCAATAGCACTTTTATAAAAAGCAGCTATACTCTCTGCAGTACATACCCTTTTCACTGAAAGTTTCTGGAGCTTTTAATGGGAAGGAGGGCTTTTTAGATTTTCTCCGAGCAACTTGAAAATACTACTGATCCACAAATCCCAGATAAACAGATTATCAAGACATAAGTATTTTTCACCTTCTATAGAATCTTACACATAAAGATCTCAAATCACTTGAGACACCAGGATATTTTATTTCACTATTTCTGCATGATAAATAAATATTAACTTAGATAGTTTTAAGGTACATGTGAGGAGAAAGGGGAAAAGACAGACCAGATAACAACCACGGCTAGAGAGTATAGTACAGCACCTAAGAGCAGAAACAAAAAGCTTTGGTCTCATTCTTCATCGTTGAAAAAGCTTATGACTGTTGTCAACAGAGTTCATAGCTGATGCCAAGAATTTCAAAAACCACAAACTAGTATTATACTAAAAACAAAAGATCTAGCAACAATGTACCACTTTTAGAGAAAAAATTTAAAAAGCAATTACATGCTGTGATACTAGTATTTCCAAAGACTTACAAGGTTTTGTACTTTACCTATATTGGTGGGGGCAGTATATTCATAAGCATATTGGTAGAACTTTCTAGCTGCTGCTGAATTCATCTGGATTAGAGTAACACAGCGCTCACACCACACATCCTCAGGTTGGTTAATGGGAAAGAAAGAGTTGAATAAGAGATTCACTATGCGTCGTGACACAGGCCGTGAATCAACTTCCAGACGAGTCAGAAGATGCTCCATGGGACAGATTTTCCAGAACTTTTTAAAGCGAGAAAAATATAAAGGAGTTCAAAAAATAAAGAGGAAAACCCAATCACCTTTATTAAGTGTTGTCCACATCAAAAGTCGCAACAAATATAAATAGCATTTACCAGAAAAACGTGAGCATTTTTAATTTTTACCAAAATACCAGCATTTACTTGACGTCACATACTGCTGCAACAATGCTACTTTACTGTTCTGACACACCTCTAAATCTCCCAGTACTTCTGACAGACTGGTAAAATTCTGGTTCAAGCAATTCCAGCTCAATATACCTGCAATGCTAATGCAATTCCATAAGTTTAAAAAGACTTGGTTGCATTTTACTATACAGATAACTGATATTAATGGATCAAATCATGACTGTCGGTGCCAGTCCTTTAAATTATACTTGTATATCAAAACTTATGAAGAGTTAAAACTCAGCACAAGAAGTGCTGAGTGCCTGTGATGTTAGAGCGATGTAGAAACTAATATTGAAAAATACATAAGAAGATTATAAAAATGACACGTTAACAGATTATCAGGGGAATATGCTTGTTGAGTATTTTTAGAATAATAAATAATAACACAAGAATACTATAGAAACAACGATTAAGATTTCAGAGCCCAACACTTTCAGAACAGCACTTCCGTGATCTGGTTTCTGCTGTTTCTGTGAACCAAGTGATACATATCCTAACACACAGGCATCATCAGTGTGAGGTCCAGTGTCACAGTGATACGTCTGCCATTCTACCTCAGTTTCACCTGGTAAAGCCTGGCTTTAGAACCTGCTGAAGCAGAAACTTCAGGAAAAAAAGCTATCTTTTAGAGTACTACCACTTATTTGTAACTCTGAATTGCCTCCTCCAGTTATCTCCAATAATCTTAACAACCAGAACCAATTGTCTAAGTAAAGGTATAGCTGCATGTTGTTCACCTCAGGAGATCTGCAAACATTACTAGGCTCCTACTGCAAACTATTCGTGCTGACAGTCTGAATGATAATACCTTGTACTTGCAGAGTTTGTCTCCATTTCACATTTTCTGTGGACTTGCCTAATTAATGCATTGAGGTACGTGTTACGGAAGTACCAAACTTGCTGTTGCATTATTGTAATCCTTATCCTGAACCTGTGTGCAAGAAGCTGAAAGCTCTGAATTCCAAAATCACCTCCCATTTATCTTGTCTTCTGAGCATAGTTTGGGGAATTTGGAAGGTACTGAGGTGGTCTCAATATATGTCTTTGAGGTCCTGTCATCAAAGCCGGAATGCACACATTTGGCAAGTAGCTAATTCTCGTGTTAGGGATAGATGTGTTCCTTGAGCACTGAAGCCTTAAAAATCTGACAAACCAAGTATTTATTTATCTCCTGAACAACAGAGATACACTACGTGAGGTATGTATGTGCCTAGCACAAGATAAGCATGTCCTAATAATTAGGCTTAGCAAGAGACAAAACCATGATTAGAATAAAATATAAAATTGAAATTAGGAAACCATTAACAGCAGAGAGTGGCGAAAGTACTCAAAGACGCTATAGTGCCTAAGGCTGGACAGTATCACCCTAAATAAGAGTCCACAGCAGAACACAAAGTTCATTCAAAATCACTATACAAAGATACCAAAATCCCAAAGGGCATGCCAACAAAATACAAATAGAAATTATAAAAGTAGGTAAATAAAAGTAAAAAAGCAATTCAGTAAAGGCGTTAAGGATTTAGAAGGTGAGAGAGTCCTGACTTGAGCTAGGCAGCTGGAAGTGTGGTGGTACCAACTGCTCTGCCCCGGCATGGCCACGAGAGGGCAGGGAAGACAGAAAGATGCTGAGGAAAAGGGTCTGCTGAGTGCTTGTCAGGCCAGCAGCCACTGAAAAAGAATGCAGGCAAGCACAGAGATGCCACTGGACCTACAAATCATCCCAAGCTACTCAAAAATGTGGGGCAGAGGAAGGACTTGGCTCAACTAAAAAGCAATCTTTCCAGCATGTCTATAAAATCTCTGCCATAGTAATACCCAGACACAGTACTATCTTGTGTAGTTAATTTTTCTGTGAAGAACAGCTATGGAAAGGCTGAAAGCTCACCAGCATTAGTTACAATTTCTTTATTTATTTTAAAATATTTTTCATGGACACCATCATTTCAGTAGAATTCACGAAATCACTGGAAAGAAATACTTCTACACTACTAAATACATCTGGATCAAAACCTTTAAAATGGACAGAAGGGACTAACAGCAACAGAATCCACAAGTCTTAGACTTAAACTCCACTTAAACTCAGTTACATGCTTAAATATATGAAATGGGGAAAAACTGAAATTAAGAGTATTACTACATGAAGCATGATTTTTTTTTCCTTTTAGGACTACTGCAGTAGTCTCAAAAGGTACTTTTTTAAAAAAAACTAATGCCTTGATTTTATCTTCTTGCTACTTACCAAGTGTCATTTA
This sequence comes from Pelecanus crispus, assembly GCF_030463565.1. Lineage (NCBI taxonomy): Eukaryota > Metazoa > Chordata > Aves > Pelecaniformes > Pelecanidae > Pelecanus > Pelecanus crispus. The sequence goes on from NC_134644.1 coordinate 11,532,116, forward strand.
TCCTACCTTAGCAGCCTTGGTAGCCTTAATTTTCAGCAACATATCAACAAAAGCCACTCGCACTTTCTCTGAATTGTCATGAAGACTGTGTTTGACTGCTGGCAGGAGCTGTTCCAGTAATGGATGACTTAGTTTGTTGTCCAAAATTATCGGTAGGCACTGCAAGAAGAAAAGATTATGCTAAAAGAAGGAAAGAGTAGATTTGCAAAAAGATGTAGCTAAAAATTGTTGAACTGGACCATGACACTTCTAAGGTTAAATTAAGTAGGGACAGACACTGTGCATGCATATCTTCCCTGTAATATTCTTTAGTAAAAATTGCTATGGTTATTTCAAATTTCCAGTGGACAGTGAACTCATTTCAGATGTAGCAGCTTCAGATCTACACTGAGGCCATGGTCTTGCCTTCTACCTGAGGGCACAGCATCAAGTACTTTTTGTGGTAGAAATACAAGCTCCCTAAACTCTGCTGATTTCAGATTAAAAATACGTCTTATTTTGCCGAGTTATTTTTAAATCAGCACTTTCTGCTTATCCAGTATAAGACCCCCATGCAGCTGTAGTGGAGCAATTGAGGATTAACATGAAGATAGCTCCAAACTAAGGCTGAATTGACACATACACTGATTTTTTTAAGTGACAATACTGCTTAGGAAGTTCATTTTTCTGTCCAAGCTATTATAGTTATCTACCAGATGCGAGAAAGATGTACATAAACTAATCCTAATATACTGAACAATGCACAGGAGGCCAGCATTCCCAGAGAAACAGTATGTAATTATATTCATCCAAACCTCAGAAACACAAAGTGGAGTACAAAATCATAAAATAATTGTGCATGTCTAGGGATGAGTTAAAACCAGTGACATAGAAACATACTGGAACCTGCCTGCATACATTTTCAAGTCTAAGCATAACTTCTAATAGCTAAAATAACTAAATTATCAGGTCCAAACAATGTTAGAAGACTAGAAATGCAAATTTGTTGAGTCACAAAGCCAGTCAGCCACTATTTTAAAAGGCATTTGTTCATTCCATTCCGTTTATAAAATGTGTGCAAATCTTGCATGTATTAGGAACTTTATTGTATAAGTCATTTTGCAAAATAAATAATTTCCTTAACTTAAAAGTGGCCTATACCAGAAGCCCATGCTTCAAGTAAAATATAAAAATTACAATCATGATTTTAAATTTAGAAAAAAATATTTACTTTAAAAACAGAGCATCGAACATCAGCAGATGTTATATCACATGCCAGCTCTCCAGTTAGTTTTTTTAAAAGATCAGCAAGAATTGTTGGAGGAATCATCTCCCAGTATTTGGATGTTATCTGAGTAACTCCAAGTATCCCTGTAGAGCGGACGACTGGATGAGGATCTTCCAAGAGACTCTAAACCAAACAGAAGAATAATAATGTGACTATATGCATTATTGTGACTCTACTGTTGTTTGACATTAACCTATCATAAACAAATAGCATTCTATTACCTTTTAATCATTATGCAAATTGTCATACTATGAAAGAAATGTAATATTAATATTCTCTCAAGGCATTTTATTATGAAGCAAACTAGGAAGTTTAAATCAGAAGCAAAATTAAGACAAACTTCAAAATTAATTCAATTATCTGATGTTTACATTTTTAAAGACCATACTCAGGATTTTCCAAACATTTTCTTAATGGAAATACTATGCCCATTCTCACCCATCTAGACTGGTGAAGAGTTTTTTAGGTTCTTATATCCATTACACTTCATTTCAGAAGTATTTAGTAATACAGTACTAAACTTCCATTGAATGCTTACATATTAAATGTAAAGCTCTCCTCACAAGTACTAGGCTACGTAAGTATCAAGATCCATTACTCATGTATCTAGTCTTTCAAAAGCATCTTTCATTCACAGATTAATGAAAAACAATCCCAAATATTCCCTTTTCAGAGTTGAAAATGGTGCATGTCATCTGTTGTCAACATACTACAGAAAATTAAAATATTATTTTTGTATTTTCTGCATCACATGCCTGTATTCCCCTATGAACACTATGCTGAAATTTCATAAATTTTAATTGCATCAACACCTTATTTTTGAGTTAGTTGTGATGAAAGTTGTATTTTTAACATTCTGATTTCCGTAAAACTTACAAAAAGTTCTTCAAACTGTTTCTGAATTTCGTTGTCCATCTCTTCAGTGTTAAAACTGGGATCACGAACAGGAAAAGCATCAACAAACAAAAATGCTGCATTTGATCGAACTTCAGAGTTTCTGGCCTGTTACAATGCAGGAAAACAATATTTTTTCAGTAAAAGTACAGACTTTTAATATCAAAAGGCATGTCCTGTCAAACACTGCCCTCCAAACACTTCCAGAAGTTAGTATTTTTAATTAAGTAGATGGAAGAGATGAATTTTTAAATGCACGGAATTACTTATAGTAGCATAAGATTTTTATTTTTTTAACTTTACATTTCTACCCATTCAGTAAAACCTCAGTTATTAGTACAATCAGCTTTCAAGGCATATCAACTTCAATGACCCTGAAGAGTCACAGTTAGAGCCCTTCTGCTCTCTGTAATGCTGAATAAATTAAAAGCAATTGGGATTTCTCTTGGTCACCTTAAAGCTCCTCTTCAGTATACAAGAATCTTGAATTCAAGCAGATTTAATTAACTAAACTGCCTGTCAAGAGAGGTGATTTAATTGAAAAGCTCAAACCAATTTCTTCGAGAAAACAGTATTTAGAAACTAAGTACCAGCAAGCCTGGAGAGTAACTTATCCAACATAAACATATTCAGTTCTGCATCTATGCACATAAGTAATAGGACCGTGTTGTGAGCTCCAGGCAGCTCATCAAAAATCTAAGGCAAGCCTCATAACCCTCAGACATTTTACCATTTGTATTAGTTTTCACTGTATTACACTATACTTTTGCTGGTTGTAGAACCCCAAATGTAAAGAAAAAATTTAAAAGTGCATATTTAGACACTTGGTGAAAAATAATTGGCCCTGTGGACTCGTAAAGGATAGAAAAAGAGAGAAGGCAATGAAATGAAGAAAAGATGAAATTCAAGGTATCTCAGGGAGAAACCTGAAATCTAACCATCAGACTACATTTTATTTATCAAATACAGCAGTGCAATGATAAAAGCCTGTGCTCACTTCTCTTGGAAGGAAGAGGGAAGGAAGAATTTTGTTCCCATTTTGGGTCCAAGTTAAAAAACCCAAATGTGTGTGTATATATATATATGAATGAGACTATATATAGTCTAATAAAACAAGCAAAGTATGCTTAATTTTAACAGCAAGGTAAGAGACAGTTCAGGGAACCTCCTGACTACTCTAATCATCCAATTTTCTTCTTCCCTTGTCATAAGAGGCATTCAGATCGAAGACAGGAAAAAGAAAAACAAGGATAACCATGTAATACTTAGAACTAAATAAACTAATGGCAAATAACACCAGAAAAACACAAAACAAATGAGCAACAATTACTTAATTTACAATTTATTCTGTATTTCCATTCTGGACCAATCCTCATATGGTGGGTTACATGTCTGGGTAGAACCAAAGAATTCCAAATTCTTCGAGCCAAAAAAAATAAAAGTAATTCTATATTTAATACTATGAAGGCAAATAAAGCCCGTATATACACTCTTTAGTTAGGGACTTGTGTTTTACTTTATTTATCATGGATAATAAACAGTCTAAAAGTGAAAAGATTGTAATTCTTAATTCAATCCTACAAAGCTGTAGAAAATCCTTTAACTTTGAGCTTCTCTATATTGAAGAATTAATGCATAACAAGCTAATATGTGAATTCAGGGTGAAATAGCTCTTCTGCACTAATATTTCATGTGAAAATTAATTCAAGTCTGGTTTTGTGCAATAACCTAGACCTTGTCTACCATGGCCATTCCAGAAAGTTAATTTTCATAAACTTTCTAAGTGCATTACACTGAATTCCATTAAGCTCACTCTAATTCTGAACTGAGTACCCACAGTTTAAATTCCTGCCCTTAATTAATTGGAATTTATCCCAAATGTATTTGCATATTCAAGAGTAAATGTCTTCACAGAGGTAGAACCCAGGACTTTAAATTCATATCCGATTTTATTCCACACTGACTTTTGCATGCAAGAGGAGCCTGCACTTATTTAATGACTAACGTTTCTTTACCTTTATGCTTGTACTATTCTGAGGAACTTTCAGAACCTTTTTAAACAATATGTTAATTTTTTTGTTTGGTTAATTTTCAGAGTTTTCTTTTAAGCTTCATCTGGTCTTACAGGTCCTGAAATTCACTTCCAACTATTTAAAACAGTGTTTTTCCTCAGTAAAAGTTAGTTTAAAAGAGTGGGATGATAAAAAAAAAAAAAAACCAAGCAAACACACTACTTTAAAGGAATCACTTCCTTCAACAGCTTGAATTCCTGCAGGAGTGGTTCTTGACTTTTTGAGCTTGATAAGAAATAGCTCAATCACTACTTATCTCACAATAAATATCCATATTTTTATATTTATAAAGCTGCTTAAACTAAAAACCAATTACCGTACAACTCTGCTATGTTTGCACGAGACTTACTTTTCATAATAAAGACATGAAAAAAGATGAAGTTACATAAGGGGTTATAGAAACTTAAAGCTGCATAAAGGCTTATAAAATATGTGTAGGCAAAAGCCACAAAGGAGGCTTATGCAATCTAAGTATTTGCAAAACAAGCAATTTAAGAAGAAACAGAGAAATATGCATTACAAATATGCATTCTCAGTTTAAAGATTTCAGAGATGAAATCAAGTAGTTTCAACATGAACTGTTCTGGAATCCTTTGTATTCTTACTACTGAAGTATTTTCCCTTTCTGCAAGAAGGAGGGGTAAAGAGGTCCTCCTGTGAGTACCCTTTCTGCTTTGTAACCAGGGTTCTAGAACAAGATCTGTTCTTCACTATATTAAATTAGGGATTTGTACACTGGCTAAAATAGGAGCATCAAACTGCTTATCTAAAATTAAACTGACATTTCAAGCTCTGGAGCAGAATCCATACCAGTAAGGACAATTATAAACTTCCCTTCTTAGTTCTGTATCTTAAACTACTGGTGATTCTGAGTCACAGCAACAGCTATCGTAAAAATGCCAAATACTTCAGCAGTACTATATGAAAAAGAAAAATTAACTATACAAAATTCACAGAACAAGACAGCAGTCTATCCAAAAATAAATTGCCAGATTTTGACGTTCAGTCACATACTTCCTTTCACCAATCACAAATATGGTACTGAATCATTTGGAATACAGAATTTTTCCTTGCATTGAATCATTACATGATTCATATAATTGCTGCATTCAATTTTTTACAGTCTTCCTTTTACCATTCTGAAACCTGTCTTCACAACAGTTGGATTCTTTTGCTGTATTAAAACAAATTCACCATGACCTATTTGATGTGCCTGTTAATGGCTAAGCTTAAAGTGCTTAACTGCATATGTTGTAGAAGCTGTCAAAATAAAACCATATACAACCAAACTAGAATAAAAGGTTTTCTAAAATAGTACTCTAATAAATTAATTGAGCCTTATTCTAAGGCTGGTAATTAATCAGAAGGTGAGACTAAATCATCCTCTGAACATTTCTGGCTTTGATCAATAAAGCACTGATCATTCAGTAAAGAACTTTGAAAAGAGAATACAAGACTACACAAAATTCCCAAACTGAGAAGATGAGAAGACCAAACTCAGTCCCACTGTCTACTGCAATCCTGGAAAGCACTCTGTGTACCTGTAAACAAAACTGAATTATAGAAGTAAATTAACAAATTAGAATATTGTTGTGCAAACTATGTTTAATTACAACTTGCAAAGTTACTCTGCTACAGCTGAGATGCTAAACACACTGATTTTTTTTCCCCATAGCCGTTTTATTTTAAAAGCAATTATTAAAAACGGAACATGTGGGAGGGATCCAAAATTTTGTAGTTGGAGAAAGATAGTCCTATATTCTGAAAAGGATAATTACCTTCAGTGCTCTCCAAAGGATAGGTTGATACAATCTATAGAGCATTTCTTCAATTCCTTGACGAACTTTACTTTGTTTATGAAAATAGCTCAGCATCTGAGAAAAACAAAGAAACCAATCCCAAACCCCATTTTTAACAGTGCTTCTTACATGCAGGAAGTATGCAGGAGTTGCCTCATTTCATCATTTACACAAGACCAAAAAGTCTTCCATACTATGGAAAATGATAAAACTAAATGTATTAACTGACCATATGTTTCATTTAAAAAATCTCAAAATTAAAAAAAAAAAAAGAAATAGATCTAATAAAAATCACATTTTAAAATTTTATAGATTCAATAAATCTATATAAAGATCTACAACTGAGAAATCAAATCATGGCTAGAGTCAGTTTCACAGCAACCACTCATTTTTTGTTATAGTCAAAAACTCTATTTTTAAAGTAACTAGCAGAAATACTTTGAAACCATGTAATTATAAACTACAGATAAATAACCCATTTCTCTGTTAAGAACAAAGGAACATTATTTGGTAACTCGAGTTATCCAAATAGAAATCTACATACATAATATATTTTGTATGCATTGATGAAAAGCTAGTATCAGCACTCCTTTTGACTTAGAACTGTGCTTTCTTAGGTAAAGCCCCTGTCATTTTTGTATATGAATTATGCAGGCAAAAAAGGAAAGTAGAAGACCAGAGCAGAATATGAGAAAGGACATCATGTAACTTGATAGGAAGTAATTCCTCCACCCAAAACACTGGACAGTTTGAAAAGAAGTTGACCCTCTAGTGGCAGCTTTGAATTCTTCAGGTATTCATAGCTACAACTAGACAGGGAAGCCTGTAAATAGCATCCACAGAAACAGAGCTATAGTAGAAGAATCCCTTTTCTCTGTTTTTGAAATATACTGAAGTAAAGATATATTTAGAAGAGACTATGTAGCTCTTATTTCTCCATGAGAACAACAGATCTAATCCAGGATTAATGGCAAATCAGTACTGTTTTGTAATAGATTTCATTAGAACAGTATCAGATATTTGCATAATGGACATAGGTTTTATAATCTTATAAACTTTGAATTCAGAAGGGGGAGTTGTACATTTTGCTTTCCCCTCCCCTCTCTTTCAATAAAACAGCCCAAACTTCACTCAAGTGAATGACTGTGGTTGATTAGTCTCCTAATTGCTACAGGAACTTCTGGATTCTAAAGGGCCATTTTAAATCAAATTCTTGCATACTGAAAAAGAACGCAGCATTCAAATTTATTCTGAGACCCACTCCCCTGGCAACTCAAAGACAGATTTGTTTACATCACTGTCCTCTTTCAAGATCAGAAGCTTCTGAGTCTGAAAAACATGAAAAGCCCTGTCAAAAGCCTACATCAGTCAGGAATCAGAGGACAAGGGAATCCACTATAGATATGAGAATCTATTTACATTTGATTAAAAACAAAACAAAACCCAAACACCCAAACCAAAACAAATAAAAAAAACCAACATAGGATTGTATACTGGTATATCAAGCTATATATTGCACATACTATACACTCCAGCATCTATATATTTGGGGGAAAGCATGGGAGGTGGAGGGGCATAGATCAAATACAAATGCCTTGTCTTAAAAAGCTTTGTGCATTTCTCATTCTGCTTCAAATGTTTTGCTCATGAAAGCCACAGATAGACAACCAGAATCTCTAACTGAATCAAGCCTTGTCCTTATAAACATATACACAAAACCCTCATATATAACCAAAAAAACCCCCCCAAGTTTAGTTCCAGACCCATCTGCTAAGTTTGCCTCAAGGAGCTTATGACTTTTCGTCCCTGTGATTGGCTATGGAAAGGTCAACTCTCTAGGTAAAGAAAAAGTTAGACAACATATGGCAAAAGCTATTTCTGGCACTCTGGAAAATCCCCTTATATTTCTACTTTTGAGCACCAAAGACAAATCTGGTGTAAAACTATAAGCAGGTTCCTCCTAAAATTTGTTCTAATGTTGTTTCTCAGAATATGCTACTTTTTAAGTAAGTGTGGTGGATTGGCCCCAGTCATAAGCTAAGCACCACACAGCCACTCACTCACTCCCCTGCCAGTGGGGTAGGGGAGAGATTTGGAAGAGAAAAGCAAGAAAACTCATGGGTCAAGCTAAAGACAGTTTAATAAGTGAAGGAAAGAAGACAGAAAAAAACAAACCAAGTGATGCAGATGCTATGACTCACCACCTCCCACAAGTAGATCAATGCCCAGCCAGTCTCCAAGCAATGGCTATCTACCCCAAATCCACTTCCCTCAATTTTTGTTGCTGAGCATGATGTTATATGGCATATAATATCCCTTTGGTTTGGGTCAGCTGCCTCGGCTGTACCCCCTTCTGACTTCTTGCTCATCCCCAGCCTACTCGCTAGGGAAACAGAGTGGGGAAGACAATGCCTTGACACCATGCAAGTACTGCTCAGCAACAGCCAAAACATTGGTGTTATCAACACTGTTTTAGTCAAAATCCAAAACACAGCACCATACGGGCCACTATGAAGAAAAGTAATTCCATTCCAGCCAGATCTAGTATAGTATTTTAGCGGAAATTTTCCATTTATGGCAACTGATCTGATTTTGATGCTGTTAGTTCATGTCATGTTTCACAGGAACTTACCTCTCTAACTTTAGAATGAACAGGAGAACTTCTGGGAAGATGAATTCCATGATGCATGAAATCCTGAATGCAGCTATGTTCAAGTATCTACAGTAAAAACACATGCATGCTACTGTTAACACACAATAAAACAATAATAAGTACTGTAGGCTGTGCAGCAACTTTTATTTTTCTCTAAAAAAAACAACTGAAAATAGTCTTTGATATTATTTCTTACTGGGCTTCTGCTAGGCCCATTTTTTCCCATGCTAGGGGCCTCTGCTTAAACTGATTTTCAAAATTTCAGAGTATACAATTAATCTGATCCTCAGAACTAAGTTTGGAATTCAAAAGCACCTCCACATGGTAAATAAGAACTATTTAGTATGTGAAATTTGGCTGTAGCATTGTTGTGATGATGTAATTATACTTTTGATCACCTCCATAGAAATCCACAAAACCTAGGTAAATATTTTAGCTATCAAATGTATAGACTTCCACATACTGAATAAAAGCTTCAATAACTCAGATAACTCGTGTGTTTACAAAAAACATTCTGTATATGCATAGTTGCAAGAACCAATATTTCAGCAGTAGATTTAAAGGTGTTTAAATGCAACCAAACTGATCACAGGAGGCAAACTTTCAAAGCATCACACGCTCTTATTCCTTGACAACGCTGAAGAGGCCCTTTCCTTAGGGAAATAAGGCTTAAGGCTTGCTTAGGAACCTTTCTGAGGCTGCAAAGTCATGTACCTTCTCCATTTTGAAATTCAAAACTACCTAAATGAAACTTCAAGCATAGTATTACCTCTAAGAATTCTCCTGACACCTTCTTCCAGGCCCTGAAGTAAACTTCTGAAATGTATTCCATCAAGGATCTGTATTAACATATGGGAAACACTTTCAAGCAAGCATCCTAACCATATCTATGTACAATTCATAAAGGTAAGGTTCCTTGGTTTTTCATAAGTACCAATTTTATTCCTAATTCTGTGCATCAACATTATTCTTAGAAGAAGCAAATATCTTGAAAGTCTACATTGATAATTACAGAAAAACAAAGTTAATTGTTAATTAATGAACCCAAGCACTATTAAAAAACACAGGAAATATCTCTTATGGTGGGAAAGTCAAAACATTAGCACAGTTATTTTATCATTTGTCTCACAATGAATGCCCTAAATTCTTCATAAAGATGTACAGGTATACATTATTCTAACTGAAAGTATAAGAAAGCCTCGGATTTTAATATGAAGAATTACTTCTGTAATATTTTACTAAATAATCAAAGGAAAAAAAAATCCATGTTTTTCATCCATCTGTCAAGTTCTCAGGCTATGATCCAGCAGGTGACTTCTTATTAGAATGTCTCTATATAAAATCTTACCAAATTAAATTAGAGGTTGCTCACAGAAAAAAATAACAACTTACAGAGGCAGAAATGGACCTACAATTCTCACATAAACACTGCAAGCAATGCAGCACAGTTGATATGAAAGTCATTTGCTTTAGCTAATGCTAAATAAGCATTTTACTACACCTGTAAGTTGTATATATAAGCATGTGCAGAGCAACTATTAAATGAAGTTACTGAAACAATGCGGTAGTTATATTTAGCAAATTTTGAAGATGTCTGAATTCTGATGTATTTTATCAATATAGTAGGTATTTTAGAGTGTGAGACAAACAAGATTTTAGCCCAGCTCTTAACAATCATTAAGAACTCTAACTGTGATGCATACCTCGGAAAAAACTGTAATTGGTTTTTAACAGTTCCATGTATCATTTTTATGAAGTTTACATTCCAGCTGAACAAAAAGCTCAAGAATCTTCTTCCCTATTGGGAGAGGAAAAGAGGGGGAAAAAAAAAAAAAAAAGGAAGTCAAACCCCAGAGGAATACCCAACTTAAGAGCCACCTCAAAAATCAGTAAATACAGAGCTTAAATATCAAAAGAAATGACGCCTTTAATTTTAAAAAGCATAGATGAGATTGTTGCAGGGGAAAAAAAGTAAGATTCTTAATTTTTAAACAGAATTCAAGCATTACTGTTATTTATACTGAAGAGAAAATGCAAAACAAATGAACATGTGGATTACATTTCTGCCTGCATTTTTTTCAATGTCCATTCTGTTTAGGTGTGCCTTCAAGCCGTAAACCATGATGATAAGGGATTGTGCAACTCAGGACCCTCATCAAGGGCATATCATCAGAGCTCTGTCAAGTGCAAGGTCATTCCAGGATGACGCTGTAATGACGGTGAAGGTACAAACAAAATAGCACAACAACTCTGTCAGCATTGGATGTGGAAACATTTTTGAACAAAGCCACAGAGAACAGCTGGGCCACGGGGGAAAATACATGTTCTGATTAGCAAGGCCAATTCCTTTTCTATTGCCTCATGAAAGGTGATATTGCAAACCTCCTGGAGCTGCTTTAATACACAAAGACAGGCAAAAAAAACATTCTGGTTTTTTTCCTGAGTTATTTTTCCTCCATTTTAGCAAGTAAGAAATGGTGATGACAAATCTGATAAGCAACAGAATTTTTGCAAGAAAAGGCAGTGGAAGGCTGTGGATGGAGGAAATAAGCCCTTGTTCTTCCAGAATCAGCAACATCTGCCCATGGAATTAGAGCCTTCCACAGTATCTGTACAGCCAGCCTCACTCTGGCTCACCCTACAGATGAAGTGAAGGCATCCAGCTTCTAAGACTTTGAAAAGTTTGATCATACATAAAAGTGAGTCAGCCAGTTGTAGGGATCCTTTATACCTGTCAGCTTTCTAGCCAAAAATAACTCAGGAAAATTAATAAGGAGGTATAATAGTAAAAAGCACATTAGCAAAAGTTCAAAAGGTGCACTGAACAATTAGCAGAGGTTCAAAGGCACTTCCATTGAGAGTTGGACCAACAGTTATGCTCAGACCTATGACAAAATAGAGAAAATAAGGCTGATAATGCCTGACACACTTTGAGCTGGAATATCATAAAGTAGGGGCAGAGGGAAGGAAGCATATAGGCAGAAACTGCCCTTTAGTGGAACTGATAGCTTAATTGCCCTCAGGTCAAGAAGTAATTCAGAAGATCATAAAAATCAAGACCTAAAGGCTAAATGCAATGTCAATATCCTTGTCTACAGGTCCAATGGAATCCTTCCTGTTGACAATGAGAGCGTCTTCTACCCAGAAAAAAAAAAAAAAAATTAATAAAAAAAAATGTCACTTATGTCCAATTTCGGTGGTGTAATACATATATTGGAGTCCCAGTGGTGCACTCTTCCATCAACATCCCTGACAAACCAAAAGGTCAAGGGAGTCCTGCCTCAACAAGGCAAAGATGAGGCAAAACTCATCTCACCTTCCACAATCCCAGCAGCAAGACAGATGAAAAAAAGTCACAAAGGAGCTTTCAGCAGTTCAACCAATTCTTTTTTGCCTCAGATTTCAACAGATTGACCCTGATCCTGAAAATGATAGCAAGTGCCTCTAATTTAATCTGCTGCTTGTGATCAATGGATCTGAAATGGTTACTGTTATCAACATTCTTGGTATGAGAGGTTAACTGGTGATAGGTGAGTAAGATTGCAAACTTGTCATCTTCAGGGTTAACAGAATGTTGAGCATCTTGTACTGCTGTGCTTGTGGACATAGTACAAGTGACTGTCAGTTGTATACACACACAGAAGGTTAGCAAGGAAGAAGAGAGTAGGACAGGCCTACCTCTAAAACACAATACCTATATGCTCTGCAGGGCTCTCCAGCTGTTTGATTGGAAACCCCACCTGAACAAGAATGTTTCCATAAATCACAGAGAGAGATAAATTCAGAGCATCACTCCACTAATGCAGCCCGAAAATAAGCCTCTGAGAAATATTACTCTCTGTTGAATAGCACAATCTGGGAAGGCAGAAAAAATGAACACCCTGATCTTGCAGTGAGGCATAAATGTGCAATTCTGTATCAGTTTGATCTCATCTAGAACCAGAATACCGCATTCCTGACCCTCCCCTTCCCTTCATCCTTGCATATGATCAATCCAGGCAGTTAATCTGGCTGAAAAGTAATCTTACTAGGAAAAAACCTGATCTGATACCTCCTTGAATCAACCTATGACACAGCTGCTTGAGCATTCATACTGCAGAGAGGAAAAGAGGAATGCTAGCCCAAGGCAACACAGGATCATTGCAACCTGGAGTTACATCAGCTTAAACGGCTATGGAGCTACACTCTGGGATGTACTCTAAAAAGTATCAGGTATACTTTTCTTAAGAACTATAGAACAAGCCTGCAGGCAATAAAAGGAATATTAGCCCTGATACATAGGAGTTCTGTTTCATTTCAAGGCAATTCATACATCACATTGATATTTGGTATGACTATTAGCATTTTAGAAATAGACACAGAATGTAAGAAAAAGGTCCAGCAGAGATACTGGGGGCATATTGGACATGTTGCTACAAGAAACCTACCGTCAGCAAAATGAGCCAGGCAGGGAAACTAGAGAACACACATGAGGCGGGTTGCCACTAAAACTAAACTCCATCAGGATGCAAAATCCCAAAACAGAAGGACTTGCACCAGAAGTACAGTAGTTTCACAGCAACAGGAAAATGGTTTGAATACTGTGAACGCTTAAATCTCCTGCCTGCAGAGCTAGAAAAATCCCAGACAGTTATCATTCTGCATCTGTAATGGCAGTTCACACACTGAAGTTATGTTTCAGCTCACAAACTGAGACGTCTAAATTTGGATGTTTAAGTCCCTAGAATGTTAATTGCCTGGAGAGTGATTCAGGTGATCAGCTGTTTAGTAACTGCTTTATGAAGCTGAATTCTTCTGTTAACTCCACTGACTAGGGGCAGTATGCCACTGAACACACATAGAGCAATTTTAAACACTCAGGTGGTTTTCTAGAAGGCAGAGATCTATGACAGATCCTGTGTTTTATGTGCCAGCCTCATGTGGATGTCTGAAGCAACTTAGGCCATTTAACAGCACGGGTCTTTCACTTACACTTAAGCAATTAAAACCTTCCCAGGACCTGTACATATTAGGCTCCTGTGTAGATGTCTAAATTGGTTTCAGACACCTTATTAACTGAACCCTATCTTGGGGTCTTTCCAGAATGTGTTGTGGTTCCCCTCTTATTTTTAACTAGTTTCCTCAAGGATGTAGAGTGACTTCTGTATTGAGTTTACATGGCAAGGTTTAGGTAGCCAGTGGGGCTGCAGGGAGGGGCTTCTGTGAGAAGATCCTAGAAGCTTCTCCCCTGTCAGAAGGAGCCAGAGCCAGCCGGCTCCAAAATGGACCTGTTGCTGGCCAAGGCCAAGCCAATCAGCACCTCTGTGATAACATGTTTAAGAAGGGGTAAAAACTGCTGTGCAACAACAGTAGGAAGAAAGTGAGGGAAACAGCCCTGCAGACACCAAGGTCAGTGAAGAAGCAGGGGGAGGAGCAGACTCCTCTGCAGCCCATGATGAAGACCATGGTGACACAGGTTGCCCCCCTGCAGCCCACAAAAGTCCACGGTGGAGCAGATATCCACCCTGCAGCCCGGGGAGGACCCCACACCAGAGGAGGTAGATGTGCCCTGAAGGAAGCTTGTGAGCCCCTGGAGAGCACATGCTGGGGCAGGTCTTCTGGCAGGACAGGTGGCCTCACAGGGGATCCACGCTGGAGCAGTCTGTTCCTGAAGGACTGCACCGCAGGGAAAGGATCCATGCTGGCGCAGTTCATAAAGAACTGCAGCCTGTGGGAAGGATCCATGCTGGAGAAGTTAGTGAAGGACTGTCTCACATGGGTGGGACCCCACACTGGAGCAAGGGAAGAGCGTGAGGAGGAAGGAGTGGCAGAGACAGCGTGTGATGAACTGACCTCAACCCCTGCTCCCCATCCTCCTGGGCCGCTCAGGGGGAGGAGTTAGAGAAGTCCAGAGTGAAGTTGAGCCTGCAAAGACTGGAGGGGTGAAGGGAAGGTGCATTAAGATTGTTCTTATTTCTCATTATCCTAGTCCATTATTAACTGGCAATAAATTAATTTCCCCAAGTCAAGTCTGTTTTGCCCATGACAGTAATTGCTGAATGATCTTGGTTTGTACAGCTTAGAGAAGAGAAGGCTGAGGGATGACCTCACTGCAATCCACAACTGCCTCAAGGGGGAGCGGTGGAGGGAGAGGTGCTGATGATACCTGTGGGTTTCCAGTGACACGACAAAAGGCAATGGGCACAAATTGAAATACAAGAAAAGCCTCTTAAATATAAGGAATATTTTTCAGTTTTATTTTATTTTTTTTATTTTCACTGTAAGGGTGATTGAACACTTGAGCAGGTTGCCCAGAGAGGTTGTGAAGTCTCCATCTTTGGAGATATTCAAAACCCAATTGGACACAGCCCTGAGCAACCTGCTTGAGCTGACTTTGCTTTGCACAAGGGTGTTGGACTAGATGATCTCCAGAGGTCCCTTCCAACATCAAACTCCTTAATTCTAACATTAATGCTCAGCAACTTTACTTAGGAATAATCAGAAAAAGAAGGAGGAGCAGCAACTATTATTTCCTCTCCCTCCCATGTTAAACTTTTTTGGGGGGAGAAAAAAAAAAAACAACCAAAAACCAAACCCAGAGCATTCCTAAACAGGTACAGATTAAAATTAACAAAAAGTCTGAGAATGGCCAAATTACCCTTGATTACATGTGAGAGCTTATCAGGCTTGAAGATGAAGAGCCTGAAGCTCTTTCAGGTCCTGGAAGCCCTGAAAAGGGAGATACCCTATCAAGTTCTACCCACTATCATAATCTAATAAGCAGACCAGGTCCACAGCTGAATCTGGCAACAGTGAATATGGATGTCAGCTGCACCAATAGCCTTTGTATCTTTTTGTAAAGAGGTTTAGGCTAATAAACAAACCTCAGTAATATTAAAAAGATATTCTCTGAAATTAAGAAAGCTCCCCAAGCCCACTCAAAGTTTTCAGCACTCAGAACTGATTCTTGGCAGGCAATACTAATAATTCAATGGAAAGAACTGGTGAGAAGATTGGACGTAATCAATAAGAGTCTATATTTGTGAACAGTGCTTTAGATCTTTCACCTTTATCATAAAAGAATGGATGGACTAACAGAATGCAAATTCAACTCCCAGCTGGGAGCTGCTACTTTCAGCCAATCCTTCTAGCCATAAAGCTAAGGATTCAGGATTAAGGATTTAAACCACTAATGATCACGGGCCAGAGCAAAGAGTGCACTAAGACGCTCTCTATATCTACCTAGAAAGACATAGACATATGAAAAAGAAAACATGACAAAATGTGAAGAGACTAGAAATCACAAGAAGGAAGGAAGAGCAAAAGCTTGGGCTGAAAAGTAAATGTGCAAAGTGTGACCAAACTTGTGTATTTGTGTGGAACAAAGGGGATGTGTTTTGATATGCCAGGAGAAAGATCGAGTACAAAGTCTGATTCTTACCGGTTTTCTCCCAAAATTTAAAAAAAGTTTCATACTGAAGGCTGTGTTTCACCTAAAGATTCAATGTACAACCTTTCTTTAGAAAAACTGGTGTGTAGTAATTAACACGTGTTTTATTAAAAATTTCACAAGATGTGGAAGAAAAAAGATAACAACAAGAAGTTGCTTCTGAAGCCTAGATAGCAGTTTCATTTTATATACATAATCTCCAATTATTTACTGTGCCTATATGAATATGAAATATTAAAGTGATGCAGTGGATTCAAATAAAATAGAAGAAAATTATTAATACAGAATCAAATATAGCTAAGGCATTTTAAGTACTGTGACAAAGAAAGCATACAGCTACACACTTTTTCAAGAGGACAAAAAATGACCTAAAATGAAATATACCAAGGACATAAAACCAAATACCAAATCAGTTAAAGTCTTACTTGTCTTCCCTCTTTCTATCTATGTTTTCTCTCCTTCCTTTCCCACCTGACACATTGTATTTTCATATGTTTTGACTACCTGACACATTGTATTTTCATATGTTTTGACTAAAACTGGGATGTACTAAGGCAATGTGTATGTAACAAAAAATCCCCAAACAAACAAAAAAAACCCTTAGTGTCAGGTATCCAAAACCTGGTCTATCAAACATTTCACCCAATTCACTCCCTACCACCATTTTAAAACCCCATATGCCCATAGTGCCACAATCATGCAGCAACCTCAGAGCTCATTTTCTGACAAAAGTTCACATATTCCATGAAAGGGAATATATGCATTTTAAACAGGCAAGGAGGAGTTAAAACTTAGGAGACAGGTTGTCTTGTCACCTAACCAGAAAAAGAAGTTTGGATACTACTATCTTGGTACACACTAAAAACTATAATACAGCAGTTCTTCACCGAGAGAAATATAGGTAGTCAAATAAAATAATTCTCATTTTGCTGTAAAGTTGAGTTCTTCTTATGCTACTTTTAAAACAGACTATGGCAATGCAATCTTCTAAATGGAATCATTTAGAAGGGAAATTACTTTGCTACAGTTATCTATCTCCAATAAAAGAAAAACTGCTATAAAAGAAGAGAATTATACTAGGGAATGGTTTTAAGTATTGAGGAACATGCACTGGAAGCAAAGCACTTGGTTCTTATTACCTCAGGATACAAGAACCTGAGTGATGATTTAAACATGTACTTTTATATTTAAGTTGGAAATAGGAATAAAGGGTTTTCCAGATGAAACAGAAATATCAACCGTTTATACCTTGGAGTCAGGGCTGATTTGTCTTGTATTGCTACTACTGTACTGTAAAAAAAGGTTTAATGTAAAACTATTAAAAGTAACCAAAGCCCACTCACATAAAATCACAGTAAGATAAAAGTTTGCTTACCTCTTCTTTTTTAATGTGTTTTACACTCATAAAACAACGAAGCAACAAGTCCTTGACTTCATTACTCTCCTCAGAATCATAATCAAAACAAAGTAACGTCTGATGCAGATTCCATAGACGAACTACATCTGCACCCTGGCAGGAAAAAAAAAGGCCACATTATAGTGAAGCAGGTATAGCTTTAATGTGAAGAAGCATTTAAAGGATTTTAAATAATGAATTTGAAATGCATTGTTACAGATAGAAGATTTTCAGATTGTAAAATGGTGAACATTAATTGACTTTCACCACATCATTGGGAAAAATTACTAAAATATGTTTAACTGCAGAAATACTGACTTGCAACAACTGAAGACACGCTCAGTACAGAAAGAAAGATGGTATTTCATGCAAAATAGATAAAAACTGTATTATTCCACTTTTTAAACTTTATACAATGAGTGCCATTAACAGGAAAAAATAAAAGAAAGAAATAAGTAAAGGAGATATTTATTGGGTTAGTGCAAAAGATGTATGCTACAATACTCTAACTCACACAGTAAAAAAAAAGATTGTAGAAATACAGAGTGACAGAAAAAGAAGCTTCCCACATAAGAAACCTCTATGAGTAGCTGAACTTAGTACTTAAGATCTGGATTAACTAAAAGAGTTAAATGCTATTTAAACCTTAGCCACTGGGCTTTACAAATGAGTGAAGAAATAAAAAAAAAAAAGACAATGTAAAAAAAAAAAAAAAAAAGGAGAATGTAAAAAAAAACCCAGTTCACTTGTTGTGGTTTAACCCCAGCCTGTAACCAAGCACCACAAAGCCACTCACTCGCCCCCTCCCCGCAGTGGGATGGGGGAGAGAATCCAGAGGGCAAAAGTAAGAAAACTCGTGGGCTGAGATAAGAACAGTTTAGTAATTAAAATCAAGGAATAATAATTATGATAATAACGATAAAAAGGAAAACAACAAAAAGAGGAACAAAATCCAGGAAAAAAGACAGGTGATGCAATTGCTCGCCACCCGCCGACCGACACCCAGCCAGTCCCCGAGCCAGTCCCCCGGCCAACTCCCCCCCATTTCTATACTGAGCATGACGCCATATGGTATGGAATAGCCCTTTGGCCAGTTTGGATCAACTGTCCTGGCTGTGCCCCCTCCCAGTTTCTTGTGCACCTGGCAAAGCATGGGAAGCTGAAAAGTCCTTGAGTAGTGTAAGCACTGCTCAGCAACAACTAAACCATCAGTGTGTTATCAGCATTATTCTCATGCTAAATCCAAACCACAGCACTATGCCTGCTACTAGGAAGAAAATTAACTCTATCCCAGCCAAAACCAGGACAGTTGCGAAAATGACACGAAAAATCTTTAGTTTGTTCTGGAGAAGGCAACATTTTAATATGTTGCTTATGCAAACAACACCCAGAAGACACTTTGTAACCAACATGTAACCATGTATTAATTATTTCATTAATTGAGAGGCACTAGGACATGGAAAACAAGTTAATTTGAACTAAAAGGTATTTTGGAGGGATAATCTTTCTTGGAATATTCGGTAGTAATCTAAAAGGCAATATAGCTTCAGCATACCGTAGCAGCTTTATTCAGGCTTTTTCTTAGCAGAATGATAAATAGAGTCTTCCCTAGCTGCTCTTTCCCTTCCAGTCCTTTCTCCCACCACATTTCACATACACGTTGGATAGCATCCTGTAGGATTTTTTCAGATTCAGGTAATGCAGGAAGAATACCTACAACAGTAATAAAGTAATCATTTATTGCAATGAGCCAAATTATTCCTGTAAAACATTAGTCTGTTAGTACACCAGCTATACCTCACAATGTCAACCAGCTCTTGCCACATTTACACATCTTAATGGCTTATTCTAACTGTGGCAGCTTTGTTAACTCTTAAAGTTTTGGCCAAGTTTTTGGATTGGTAACAATGATCCAAAGTTAACAGTGATCTTAAGTTTTGCCTTAAAAGTACTATAAGCCACAGAATAAGGAAAGTTATCTATCATTGGGTGAACAGTTGGGAGAAAGAAAACTATTTAGGTTCCAACTTTTAGACTGTGTAACTGATTTTTAAGTAAATGCTCCCTTAATTTTGTCTCACACATAAGAACCCACATCAGTACCAACTTTTCTCCTGTAAATTCTGTTCCACAGGCCAGTCAGGTCAAACAAAAAGCCTAGCACACTCATCTGCTAAAAAAACAGTATAATGCTGTATTCTATAACAGATAAGTACATACCATTTACTATAAAAACACATTCTAGAAGAGCTTTGTAGTTTACAGTTTCATCCACTGCAGGTATGGAAGCAGTAACCACGGCTGTCACTCCCTGGATCACAGCTACAGTTTGTTTCTGAAAGAAAGCAATGTCAAGGAAACAATTCTGTAGTTTATTTTATACTCAGAAGATAATTATGACAAGAAATAAACCTTAGCAACAGAGAGCAAAGCTGAATTGTTATTTAGCTTCCATTTTGAACAAAGAGTATACTGGCACCCAAAACCTATTAAATAAGAAGAGGCAACGGCATAGATTTGAAAGCACTTCCATTTCAAAAAGTTTGAAAATGCCTTTCAGCTCCAGCTAGTAGGTAATTCAGTGACTGTACCTGTGTATCCATTCTGCCATTAAAAACTTCATCCACAACAAAATCTCTCAAATACACATCCGTTTCAGAACTAAAAAGCCCCTACCTAACAGGGCCCTGTGCAACTCAAAAACGTGTAGATCTGGTGACTGTAGATACAGGTACATCATTCTCTAGGCCTCTGTATGTATGACAGATTTTCTAGGTCTCCCTAATGATCTCCTCACTGCACTTCTTTTTTTCTTCCAAAATTAAATGACCTTCTTCCCCGATATTCTCAAGACTGCATGGACTACAGTGCAGAAGGCAGCATATGAGGGTCTGAGTCAGAGAAATTCTGTATAAGCTAAATTTGGGGGAGGGGCATTCAAATTTGGATTTCATGATCTTCATTCAGTAAAATGACATAATAAAACAGGTAGTGAATTTCTTATAGTATATGCAGATACTTAAGGAACATCTGAGATCAACATTTGTTTATTGAAATAAGACATAAAAAAAGCCCACTCAACTAGTGAAAAAACTAAGTCCCATCTTTTATAATTAAAATAATTCAGCAGATCTAATCTTTTATAATATAGACCAATCATAAGTTCAGCTTAACCCAGTAATGATAGTTAAGAAGTCAGTAAAGAATGGGAAAGGGAGATGATGTTTGGAACCAACCTTGTTTGATAACCCTTGCATGTTTTCAGATACTATGAAAATATTTCATTTTATTTCTCAGAAAATAAGAAACATGCATGATATTTTTATTTTACAAGATTTTTACCGTTTCTGGAACTATCTCAACTTCCATGTCATTATTACTTTCATTATCTTCAATCCTCTGCCATGTTTCCACAGGGTTCTCCATCAACATCTCTGTCAATAGCTGCGTCAGTCTCTCCCATAGCACTTCTTTTTGCTTTCTTGGCAATTCTTGAAGTAGCTCATTCAAGTCAAAAGGATCAAATGTATTTTTCTGTGAATAGTCAGAAGATATCACACAATTCCACATCAGTGTAGTGGCTTACATTTCATCATCGTATTTCCTCAAATTAACACTTTTTTATAATAAGGATTAATTTCCATTCCTTTAGAGTTATAGAACCTTCTAGAAGTTGTATTTCTTTAAAAAATAGCACAAGAAATTCCTGCTGCTTAACTCCTTACCTTGAAACAAGAGTGCTTCTTTTAAGACTAAAGTCTTTAGCCCTTGACAGCAACACTACTGAACATAAATCACGTCCCTGTAACATCAACTTCTGTCTCTCATGTGTTCTAAATACTTTGTTCCCAATGGAGACAATTCCATACCTTTAGCTAAGAAGCTCACAACTGCACAGAATTGAAGTCCTTAATCATATCTTTGCTATCTTAAATATAGCTCGCTGATAGCTGTTGAAAGAAAACCCTTACACAAGGACTAGAAGTGTAACAGTCAGTACAGCCATAGGGACAGCACTACAGGTTTTGGAGTACAATCTGCACAGAACAGTGCCCTGTGTATGGCACTATTTTAAAGCCCCCCATGAAACCTAACTCATGAGCACATTACCCCTATACTTCCCTCTTAAGCTCTGCTGAATGGGAAGCCACTGTTAGTCTCTATAAAAGACTTCACTAAGAGACTGATCAGAACTATTTCCTCAGAAGAACCTTGCTAGAAGAATTTACCTCAGAGACACAAAGAGCCCGTTAGCACCAAAGAAGGGTAGGCAACCTGCTACAAAAGGCAATATGCAGACAAAATATGAGAAGCAAAACCAGACACAGCCAAGAGGAAGTACAGACAATTTTTGAGATGTAACTTGTAATACTGAAGTAAACGTCTACCAGATTAAAAACACTTTGGCGGAAAGAGGGAGAATGCCCATGATCTTGAAATAAAACTATTTTCAGTTTGCAGATACACTAAAAGAAAAGGAATTAAAAAAAAAAAAAAAAGTTGAAGACAAAAAGAAAAATGGAAAACAATGAAAGAGGCAGCAGTAAGTATTAGAAGGCTCCCAGAAGGGTATGAGAAGAAAGATCCTGTTACATATTTATAGCAGAACTTCTATTCTATTCTGGAAACGGCTGGGAAAAAATACAATAAACCAAAGGCCACACAGGGAGTTCTGCAGCCCTCTACTTCAAACAAGCACAAAAGACAGGATATTAAGATTGTGCTGTTTTGAACAAAAAGAATGAATTCATAATAAGACCAGAGCTTTCTGATCTTTCTTTGGGATGATATGAGATGGAATTATTCCAAAACCTATGAGGGAAAGGGATGTCATTGAATGATAGTCATATCTGTGATTCCTGTTTTCCTGTCCAAGAAATAATCTATTTTCTTGAATTGGAACAGGATTTAGTGGAAAAATTTAACAGCACCTGATAAAGACTTCACTGAACAGCACCACAATACAGTAATATTTTAAAAAGATTACAAAAAAAGAAAAGTGAAAAGCCCAAGGCAAACCTTGAAGGAAAATCAGCAAACTCCTGGAATTTTAGAAGGTGTGAATGAAACAAAACATTGAGAGGAGGGAAAAGGAAAATTAAAGGGGGATGGAGAGGTATAGAAATGAGACACACTGAAAGTAGTAGCGATGCTAAGAACAGAACTTTAACTTTTTTTTAAAAAGGCAAATTCTGAGGCTAGAGCACAAAATATGCAGAAAAAGCAGGACATAAATGTAACATGAAAACTAAGGAAAGCAGTGAGGCTTTAACCATGCTTTCCTCTTCTTTCTGCATTTATACATCCAATTCTAATGGACAGAATACACTACCACAGCCTCCTCCAGAAAAGCAGGCAAGAATTATTCAAGGGAGATCCTAAAATGAGAATCCTCATCCTAAGATAAGACACGGTCAAACACTCTTCATCACTGAAGGTTTCAAAAGGAAATGAATAAAATAACTCAGGTCTCTTAGACAAGCAAAAAGTAATCTGGATATTCATGTTCCCTTATGCTATGAAGGCACGAAGACAGTTTTAATCAATATACTCATTATAGCCGGTGATATGCAGTTTCCAGAGATATTGGCAACAGCTGAAAACTGCTTCAAGACAGCTCTTCTGAATTGGTGATGAGAAATAAAAGGATGAAAAAACAATTTTTAATCCAAACAGACCAAGATATGTTAAGACAGATTACCGGATGAAGATGGCAGAAACAACACGACCAAATTAATTGAAAAGAAACACTTCAAGTACTGTACGTTATCCTAGACAGAATAGTTTCTTGTTAAAGTGTTTAGATTTGGGGGAAAATGGGAAGGAGACTTCAAGAAAGGCAATCTGTTAACAGAGTTGTCATCTATAATTATATACAGGAGTGCAAATGAAAAAACTAGCAAATTTCTTGGAAAAAGAGATTCAGTGATGTTTGGGAGACAAACATTCCTAAGCTTATTACACAGAACATGATCCCTAATACAGAAATCATAGGTTTAATACAGCTGCTGCATTAGTAAATTAGTTCATGCCTCTGTGGACATAGAGGTCAAATGATGCACTTACTTTAACCTGATACAGGTAATATTAGGAAAATACTGATTCGAAAGATTACGAAACTAACCTGACAACACCATTTCTTAAGGCTAGCAGAAGATGTTTAGGAGAAATAGTGTATATCTTAATACCAGACAGATTGAAGCTTAGTGGCAAATACCACAATTCAAATTATTATTTCTGATTACTATGCAATATCATGTACACAATGTGAGAATGAACTTTTAATTAGTAGATTTCAGTGGATTTGTTTTGTTGTTCCTCCCGCTTCTCTCCACACTGCATTTAGAGACAGCAATCTATCACATCTCTAAAACATTCAGTGATAAAAAGAACTATCAAGTATGATTACACACAGACGACAGAATGTGGACAGCCTAAACCATCAAATGAATGAACACATACTAGTGAAACATGCCTCTGCTATGTTTGCATATTAGCTTACATTCATTACAATTAACTGGTTTAGAAATAGCAAAATTTCAGTTTCTACAACTTTTTCAACTATGTTCCATTAAGTGCCATTTGAGCTTATTTTCTACAGCAATTTTTCTAGCACACTGCAGGTACCAGCGAAGCAGTTTCTGTCCCTATGTCACAAAATTTCTGCACTAATAACAGATAAGATTTTATTAGTCATGCACATGTATCATGGCTTACTTACAGGACTCTGAGTATAACGCAAGAAGTCTTCAATTGACTCTTTAGACACAACTTGTAAAAATGCTTCGCGTTTCATTGTGGCCTTGTTTTTCCTTGGTTTATACACAAAACAAAAAAATGTTAGAGAAAGTACTGTATCTCATTATAAGACCATTTTTGGTCTCAGTGAAGAATGTATGAACTTACATTCTTCATCTATGTAGTTATAAATAAAAGATGTTTCCCCCTCCAAAATACCTTACAGTTATCTGAATCAGCATTTATATTTGTAACAGCACCAGGCTGCAGTATTTGCACGCATTCTTTTTAGTCCTTTTTTTACTAAACAAGTGTTAAAACAGAAAAACATCTTAATGGATACTTTTATTTTTAAAAAGAATAGTGTATCCAGCACATAACGCCTATTTGTCATAGAATCATAGAACACTTTGGGTTGGAAGGGACCTTTAGAGGTCATCTAGCCCAACCCCCCTGCAGTGAGCAGGGACAGCTTTAACCAGATCAGGGTGCTCAGAGCCCCGTCCAACCTGACCTGGAATGTTGCCAGGGATGGGGCATCTACCACCTCTCTGGGCAACCTGGTCCAGTGCTTCACCACCCTCATTGTAAAAAATTCCTTCCTTATATCCAGTCTAAATCTATCCTCCTTTAATTTAAAACCATTAGTCCTTGTCCTGTCACAACAGGCCTTGCTAAAAAGATTGCCCCCATCCTTCCTATAGGCCCCCTTTAAGTACTGAAAGGCCACAGTAAGGTCTCCCCACAGCCTTCTCTTCTCCAGGCTGAACAACCCCAACTCTCTCAGCCTGTCCTCGTAGGAGAGGTGCTCCAGCCCTTGGATCATTTTGGTGGCCCTCCTCTGGACCCACTCCAACAGGTCCATGTCCTCCTTGTGCTGAGGGCCCCAGAGCTGGACGCAGTGCTGCAGGTGAGGTCTCACCAGAGCAGAGCAGAGGGGCAGAATCCCCTCCCTCGACCTGCTGGCCACGCTGCTTTTGATGCAGCCCAGGATACGGTTGGCTTTCTGGGCTGCAAGCGCACACTGTTGGCTCACATTTAGCTAGCCACTGCTCCCGACAACAGCGTTTACTTGTATGAAAAGTACTGATAGGCAGCAAAATATTCTCTCCTTTTCTCTCTTGTCAAGTGAGAACTATGGGAAACGGGCAAGGCCACTTTTTGACACCAAGAGCTTAATTTACGCACCTAAGCATTTCTTCCATCCTTGGTGATTCCTGATGTGCCTTTCTCATCCCTACCAGCGGGGAGACTGCCTCACAGAGCCCTTACAGGGCGTGAAGCCACACCACACAATGGGGGGGCGACCCAGGGCACTGTCCCGGATCGGCCAGGGGCTGCCCGCTTGCGGGGCTACCGCCAGGCCCGGGCAGGGCCCCGCAGGCCGCCGGACGCCCCGACAGAGGGAGGGGGAAGGCAGGCGGGCCGCTTACCTAGCGCTCCCTCAGAAAGAAATCCTCACGGATCTACGGGTTACGTTTGCAGTAACGCGGAGCTGCCTGCAGAGGAGGGAAGCAAACGCGGCGGTGGCCCGGCCTGACAGGCGGAAGCAGAGCCTGCGCCGCTCAGGAGCGCTGCCCAGGGAAGGACCCGTCCCTACGGACGCCCCGCTGCCGGAAGAGGCGCCGAGCGCGGGTGCCGCTCGGAGGCGGCAGAGCTCAGAGCTCAGCGCACAGCGCTCAGCCCCGGCGGCCCCGCTCCCCGCCCTCCCGCCGCGCCGGGGCGAGGCCGAGGCCTGGCTCTGCCGCCGCGCGCGCGCTGCCGCCCCTTTCGAATTCTCCCGCGGCGGCCGTTGAGCGCGCGCGGGCGGGCGGGCGGCGCGGAGCTCACATCTCGCGAGAGCCTGCGCGCGCGGGGGGGGCCGGGATGCCGGGGCTCAGCGCTCCGCCCCCGCCGCGGGACTGCGTTCAAAATGCACCTGTTCGCCTTTTTTTGTTTGGTTTTTTTTGCGCTTGGCTGTGTGGGGCGTTCGCGGCCCCTCGAGGGGGACAGCCGCCTGCAGCCAGGTGCCGCCCGGGTGAGTTTCGGGCCCTGAGTGCCGGCTCCCGCCGGCGCCCGCCCTCGCCCAGGCCGCCCCTCATGGGGGCGGGGCGGGGGCGCGGGCTGCTGCTGCCGCCCGCGTCTGCAGGGAGGCGCCGGCGGAGCTGGGGTGGAGGGGACGCGCTCGGGAGTAAATCCCTCTGGAGAAAATCCCTCTGGAGAGGCCGGGCCCGATGACGGGCAGGCCCGGACAGCTGCAGCGCAGGCTGTGCTGCTCGGTTTTAAATTTGGCCCCACTTCACTGCATAGTAAAGGCTCCTCTTTCCCTGGGGGAGCACCCAGTCAATTACTCAGAGCTGGCTGACGGAGTAAATCTACGTACCGGCCTACTGTAACCTTCCTGTAGCGCTCTCTGCAGTCTCAGTGCCTTGAAACGGGGATAAGACACGTTTAGTTAAATTCATGTATAGGCTTAAGAACCACTATGCCTTCTTCCGTGGATCTCGGGTAATGCAGACGTCAGTCTTACAAAAACACTTCTGCTAGCTCGCAAAGCCTGCATCATCCATCTGATTACACTGGTGACTTTTTTTTTTCTCCAAGAATGTTTCTGTCGCTAGTGTTGACAGCTAGACATTTAATCTTAGTCGTGGTGAACAGCACATGCATTACGCACTCTTCATCCAAAGCGATGAAGAGCTAAGCAGGCTACTCACCAGAATTTATAGGAGACCATGTAGGCCAGATGATACTTGCAGTTTGATAACTAAGGATTTTTTAATGTATCAGGAAATAGCTGCTTTCTGTTTTTTCTCAAACTGATTTTGCAGTGTTTGGAAATAGTTGGACTCAGTTATTTGAATTAAGAATAATCAGCTTCCAGATTCTGTAATATTCCTTGTTCCGTTTGTTTGAGCTCTTCTGCAAACCAAACACAGTCAGTATGTCTTGTTAAGGGCTTAATCTGTATATTTCCATTTTGCATTTGCAGTAGCATACTATTTCTCAGTATTCTCAGTGTTGTTAGCTGTTCAGGAGAGGTAGGTGCTTGACTGAAATAGTTGTGACAGCAGTACAGCATATGCTGCTTTACTATGCAAACAAACAGGAAACCAACAATCATTTCCACAGAAGTTCTCACATCTGATTGGACTTTTCTGGATTGTAATTTTTAAAACATGATGTAATGAAGATTTTATTTAATATTATGTGTAAATACCACTTCTTAAAGTAGTATTTATGTCTTCTGCTAACATTTTCATTTTTAACATAAAATCCTCTTTAATCATCCTACGTCTCACAGTACTGGTGTATATTCAAAATTAAGACTTGTCACATTTTCTGCCATATGTATTTGACTAACAGACTTTTCCTGATTTATTTTTTAAAGTTTTTCAGTAAACTATTTACCTGCTTTTTATACAGTTTGAAGACTATAGGATGAAAAATAGTTTATTATACGCTTATCCCATATAAATAATGCTATTCTGTATTGCTTAAAAATGTATGTAACAGATGGCTAATGTTACTGAAAACAAAGATAAAAACTCTTTCAATTCCTGAATCATCAGCAGAGTGCATGTGAAACTTCTGAAATAACTGGATTTTAAAACAAATGCGTGCCAGATAGGAAGTGCTGTAGGCAGCGTAGGGGAATGGGTTACATTACTTACAAGTTGTAATTGAGGTGGTCGCATACCCAAGGCAGGGACAATATGGCAGAAGCCAAAACTCATCCTCTTGAGCAACATAACTGCACACTGGCAGTTCAGTGCCACTCCTTGTCTCCACCTGAAGCCAAACACACACCTCCTCACATCCCATTTCCATCGAGACAAAGGCCTGTCTCCTTTGAAGTGTGAACAAGGCAATCCAGCAAATCGCCAACATCCACCTACCAGCAGCCACAGAGAAAGGTCCCAGGGGAGGCAGGTCCCTGGACAGTCACTTGAAACGGCATCTGTCCTGCAACCCTAATCCCCACGCTGGGACAGCTGGGAGGCATTGACTTCCAGAAGCAACTACCAGAAGAAGGGAGCGTTTTGCTGCTCTACAGTAAAGAAGGATCAAGAATTAGGGTTGCTTCAGATCCTATGGACCTGACTTTATTTCTTAAGTTAGGTATTCAGCTAAGTGCAAGAAGCCTGTGAAACAGCTTGCTTGAAATAAGTTGCATGAGCAGTCATCATGTTTGTAGAATAGTAAAAGCAAATAAAGTATGAAAACTGACATTTATACATTGTACTAATGTCTACCCTTTCTGCATATATTTAAAAATCTTTGCCATTTTATATCCAAACTGATGGATTTATTTATTGTGTCTCGTGTGGACTGAATATTTCATTAATACCTTGATTAGTCTTTTAATGGGATGCTATGTTAGTCACCTGGTTACTGTTTATTTAGTCAGGCACGTATCCATTTAGCAAACGAACTAAAACATATTTTAGCTTATAATTTGTGTTGCATAGCAACCACAGAATGATTTTTTTCATAGTATTGAAACTAAAAGTTGACACAGATAACAACAGACTGAGTAATACCAAAATGATTCATTTTAAAGGACCACATAGAGAAAACAGAGAAGCAGAATAGCATTTGGTAGGTTTTTTTTCAAGAATTGCGCATGAACCGCAAGCTAGTAATGAAGCTACAACTCTATTTTCAGTTTCTCTAATGTTCTCCCTTTCAAGAGTACCAAATTACATGCCTCTTTTTGACATATCTGTTCATCTGTTCAAAATAATCTATACCCTGTGATAATAATCTCATATTTATTATCATTTTCCTGTCAAGTCAAGTTAAGGCAAAAATGAAAAATGGGCCTTCCACACATGGTTGCTGAGCAACAGCAAATAAAGATTTGCTTTTGTGCTACCGCTTCATAAACTAGTCTTTATTCTTGTTGGTGGCCTGCATAAGAGATCTCAATTACAAATGTCTCTCACAAGAATATCGTGGTTTGGACTATAGCAAGTATTCTATTTCAACGTATATGATTCAACTTTATAAACAATTGTAAAAAATAAGTAATGCCCTGAGTGTCGGATGCTTTCTTGACTTCTTTTTCTCATATTTACAATGTTATTTTCTAGAGAATAGTTTCTGATGAGATTATTGTACACATTATCTCCTAACATGTTAGGATTATTACTCCTTTTTTTTTTTTCATTTGAATATATAATAAAATTTGTTATAGTTAATACAGTATCCACGAAATCGGCTCATCCTCTGAGGCAGGCTGTTAATAATTTACATGCATTCATTTCCCTTGATTTTTTTTTTTTTTTGATCTTCACATACTTTGATAAATAATCTGAACAGCATGGGAGAGCAGATGAAGTTTCACACTATTCCACTTCTCCAGATCTCCCCTTGCCTGAAGGTAATACTGCCAATCATGCCATCCTTTATTCAGAGGCAACTGTCAGTTTTCAGTGCTGGTGTGATTAGACCGTGAAATGCTTATTTCCCTTAAATTATTAATATTAACACAAAACAATTTTCGAGTTTAAGAGATTAAGTAGAAAAAAAACCCATTCAGTACAGAAGAAAAAAATGATCCTTGTTAACTCGAACAAAAATAAGGAAATAAAATGCGCAGAGGGAATGTAAAAGCTTTTCTGAAGAGCCACTCCCTTGAGTGGCTGTGGATGCTATTAAAGTACTGAACTGCCGCCCCGTGGGAGTTAGCTGGTACTGCTGAGTGTCTTGCAGGTTATTCACCCCAAGCTGAATTTAAGGCGTGAAAACAGTGCAACTTCATTTATTTTGCTTTACTATTATGCCTTATTATATTTATTAATATTTGCTTTATTATTATGCTCTTACGGTTATCCCTCTTTCCTTATGGGCAGTGTTACAAATCACAGTAATTTTACTCTGCTAACTACTAGGACCATGAAAATTGAAAGATTTCTGAAATGCTACAAAATGCTCACAAAAAGAAATGACAATATTTGCATAGCTAAATCCATCCCACTGTAAATATAAGGAGTATCACTTTTTGTGGTAACTACAGCAAACATTTTCTAGTATAAAGTCATTAACATCTTTCAGAATATTACATATCAAGGAGTAAATTTATACTACTAGTTTGTCAGTTAATTTGTTTCAGATGTAAAACACTCCATGTAATCTACCATCTCTAGATTACTTTAACCCTATTAAATTTAACATTCTGAATTATTAGAGATGTACAGGTCTTGTAAGCATTCTGTCTCCTTTCAGCTCTCGTTATTTTAGGCTTTGTGGATAAACAGAATTGTTTTTAAAGTACAAAAATACTGTTGTTAATAATTTTACAAGTGCTCTTAGACATTTCATTGTGATAGACATGCATCATCTAGATATACACCATCTCTCTTCCATCTGTCTAGTACGAAATATGAAAATAATATATAAATATCAGAATGGACATGATTTGCTCATCCATATTAGTTTTTATAGATATAAATACGTGTATGTACATGCATGCATACACACACAAGGCAAACTACTTTACATTGGCTGGAGAATATACCAGCATTTACTTGTCTCTCACATCGGTGTTGTCTTTGTCAGGGCTGAGACATGGGTGTTCCCCGTGTTCCTGATCCGGACCAGGAACGTAACCACAGCCCATCGTGCTTTTCCTACAGGCTGCATGTCCGGCTTCCTTCATGCAAAACCAACAAACAGGGAACCAAGTGAGTGTAGTACTTGCTCCGTGCAATATCAGACTGGGGGATACGTTTGGAGTCGGGCACTTGAAAGTGCTCACAATTCACTAGTTCAGACACACCTCTCACTCCTGTTCTGTGCATCAAACAGTTTTAGTATCACAAGACCTTGTGACAATGTGATTTGGCAAATGTTTTCTGGTCGTATCTTTAAACAAATTAAAACTGTTTTGTAAGGTTTTTTTTTCTAGTAGAATTTGGTCTTTACCCCTCTCCCCCTCCCCCCGCCATATTTATTGTACTGCTTCATGATGGATTTCATTGTTGTTAGATATCCTAAGTTTCTAGCTTCATGCTTGAACCAACGGTAGAAATAAATACTTAAAGCATGATGATGTTTCACGTGTGCTGGTCAAGGCCCTTGTCCGTGTCTTAAACTGTAATTTCACTTCTGCCTGCCTCTGATTAATTTCAAGTTTTTGCACTTAATCTTATTAAAGTCATGTCAGCTGCTTGAGGGAGTTCTATAATCAAATCTAGTTGTCTAGGCCAGGTATCTAAGGCACAAAACACCTATGGCAAATTGCTGACCGAGGCATGCTAAATTTATGGTGAACTTAGAGCCTTAATCTTCCAGGAGAGGTTTCTTGTTTCCTCAGATCATGTTTTATTTCCCAGTGCCTCATGGCTAAATGCTTTTACGAAAATATTTTGGCAAATCCAGGTATTATTAACCCCCATTATGAAACTCAGTTCTTTTAATATCGCCTGTGTCTCCGAGCAAAGGGGGAGAGCAAAGTGTGGTCGGGACCGTGCCTGTTTTTCACTGCTTTTAAGCTAGGACGACTTCAGGCTCCACTCCCAAAGATGCCTAGAATCCAGACCACTTCATTATCGTACAAGAAACAAGTGCACGGGCAGCAAAAAAGGCTTTTCAGAATAGGGACTACACTACCATCTAGTGGAATATGATGGTGTCTTCAGAAAACAAAATTTGTGCAGTAATGAGCATAAATCCAAAAACTTTAAACTCTCATCGTGGAAGACAAGATAAGCCATACTAAAATGCTTTATAAAAAATGTTAAAAATGGAGCATTTTTTACATTTCCAATAATTGAACTTGAAAAAGCATATTAAACAACAAAATGACCTAGAGCAAAGTTGCCTAAAGCTCTAAGATCTACAACTCTTTTCAGAAAGCTTGTCTTAGTATTTTAAACCTTCATTTCCAATTTATTTTACATGCACATGAATTAATGATTTACCTAATCAAACACAAAGAACCAGCATTGCTGCAAATACCAATCTATGGGTCATGACCAGCCATTTCCATTAACTCATTTTCATTACCTTTCATTTCATTTTCATCGCCTGTATGAAGGACAGGTCTAGAGACAATCCCAGTTCTTTGTTTGGATGCTGTTGTCACAGTTCATCAAATTTATCCAGCCGGGCTCTGAGCTGAAAGTCACAACAGAGCACCCATTCCGTGGTTATCACATTTACTTTAGCTCAGGGAACATTTCATGATTCATGCAAAAACAGGTAAAGGGTCTTATCGATTCTAGGTTGACAACATCACAACATAACTTCAACTAAACTTCCAGATAGCAATGAAAAACCATGCAAAATATGTCAGGGATTTCAGCCTATCAGTTGAAATATTTCTCCCATGTTGAAGTCTGCATGGAACTGTCTTGCAGAATATTCTTTATTAAATCATTAATCTTTGTGAAATGCTTGGTAAGCTCCAGTTGTCAGTCTCTGAGAGTTTATAGAATAACACATTAGCTTGCAAATCCAACTGAAGAATAAAAAACCTTATTTGAAATTCCATGCTGGAAACAACCACCGTTAAAGGTGTGCACCGTTTTTGTTTTAGAGATCTCATCCCA
Organism: Pelecanus crispus; assembly: GCF_030463565.1. Taxonomy (NCBI): domain Eukaryota; kingdom Metazoa; phylum Chordata; class Aves; order Pelecaniformes; family Pelecanidae; genus Pelecanus; species Pelecanus crispus. The sequence continues at coordinate 11,564,901 of NC_134644.1, forward strand.
GTTATCCAGTAAAATTAATGACCTTCATTCAGTACCTACAGACAATTATCACTTTGCTAGCATTATCTATGTTACAACTCAAGTTCTATGCATAGATTAATGTGTTTTTAATTACTACACAATTTTTGCATCCTGGCTTAACAAAGAATCATAGAATCGTTTAGGTTGGAGAAGACCTTTAAGATCATCCAGTCCAACCATTAACCTACACTACCAAGTCCACACTAAACCAATCAAGGGTAGACTAGACTAAACCATGTCCCGAAGTGCCACATCTACCCATTTTTTGAACACTTCCAGGGATGGGGACTCCACCACCTCTCTGGGCAGCCTGTTCCAATTCTTGACCACCCTTTCCGTAAAGAAATTTTTCCTAATTTCCAACCTAAACCTCCCCTGGCGCAGCTTGAGCCCATTTCCTCTCGTCCTATCGCTAACTACCTGGGAGAAGAGACCAACACCCACCTCACTACAACCTCCTTTCAGGCAGTTGTAGAGAGCGTTCCTGCTACGTGCCTCCTTCCTTTGCCCAGCCAGAGTTGCTACACACCCGTCTCTGAGAGCTTGGGGTCAGGCAGCAGAATGCCCAGGCAGAGCTACTGCACAGGCCCAAGAGCGCACGAGAGCTCCAGTATGTTTACTGACCTTACTTCAACATTTAGAAAAGTATACTTGTGAGTCACAGAATAATTCAGGTTGGAAGGGACCCCAACAGGTCATCTTCAACCTCCTGCTGAAAGGAACTCCTTTGCTTAGATAATAAATAAATAAAATTAATCATCAGTTACACAACAGGTTCTTACCACGCACCCAGTGAATGAAATCACAGGACAGCCGGGGTGCTAGGACGTCACAACTTTCTTCTGTATGTCATTTCTTGCTCTGAGGCTGAGGTGCCACACGCCCAGCTCTGAGGGCAGTTGAATCATCAAGTCCCGGCAGGAACGGACCCTGCTGTCCCCAAGCCAAGAACCACCCCTACCACAGCCTGGGTGTGGAAGGTTGGAATCTTGCCTAGCTTTGTCTGTCCTTGAACCTGTTTCTATATCGATCTTAAAAGGAAGAATGATCACTATTAGCCCTTAATTCCTTTGCAGTAAAGTTTATGGCTACTGAGGACTCAAAGAAACAACAGGGGAAGACAGGTTGGCTTCACTTTGGTAGCACCCAAGGAAACAGAAACGCAGCAGTCTGCTCCAATTGGATTCCACTGCAGGTGACTAGCAAGCAATATGCCCTGCAGACAGTGAGAACAGAGAGCATCACCTCTATCACAGGAATACAGATTAGAGAACGTTCCTCCCAGAGCTGCCATCTAATCTGGCAGCTAAATTCACTGCGTAACACTGAAAGAAATACACATAGACTTTTTACTTTAGCTGCTTTGCATTTTTCAAGTAACATATTTCAGAAGGTGGCTGAGAATAATGTTGAGAGCCTGACAGCCTTAGAAATCAGGAGAGCATACAGTGATAACGTTAGATGCTTTGTTAAGATGTATAAAAACACCATTTGTGATTAAAATAGCCTGACTCCTTCAACAACCAGCTACAGCCACAAATAGGTCTGCGACCATCTGAAGTTTTGGTTCTTTCTACCAAATATCAAAGGTACCATCCAACATTCAGAGTTTGTTTGGGGGAGCATATAAATAATAAAACTGATTAAAACAGAAACCTCATCGGAAACCAATTTTGTCTTCAGCTCTTAGCTGAGAAAATACCTAAAATAACCATATTGGTAACTGTATTGGCAAACACTGCTCTTAGATGGAGACTGGATGAACTAAATGATGGCCCAAACCAGTTTAAACAGTACAGCAAATATTAAGAAAAAGTCTAGGCTTGGCTGAGCCCATCAAATTAATACCAAATCCATCTGGAGTGTCTTGCACAATTATTCCTGTTCTCTAACGAGCTCATCTGAATACATAGGCAGCATCCTTTTGCAGGTGCTGATCCAGTTACCACCTGTCTTCCGGGACTGAATGGAAGATTTGATTTTGATCCAAGTCTGGAAAGTGCAGACACCTGATCAGTACTGGCACTGCCAGGAAGCGTGCCATCCAGAAACACCTTGCCACGAGGGACTTATGAAGATGGGCATGCTTTCACTTGGCTTTAGCTGCTTTCCCAATGATTGGCAGAAGCCTTTTATTCTGAAAAAAAAGGAATGTATCTCACCTGGGAAAAAAAAAAAAACCCAAAACTGAACATAATGTTGTAGTGAGTATCAATAAAGATTATCCAGTGGGGTCCCTTCTAAATGCAACAGTGATTGGGTGATGAACTTCTGCAGCCTTTATTTATGGCTGATGAAAACTGATTGACTATTAGGAATTCAGACAAGTTGTAGCTGTTTAAGGGAAGAGGTATCATAATTAATTATGGTAATATAATGAATTAAAAATTAATGTTTAATGCAAACAGCATTAATTCCTGTGGTTGTTTTTCTGTAATAGATAGAGGATCCAATACCCCTTTTCTTATTTATGCAGTACGTAGTTCTATTTTCTATCAATATCTGCTTTAACAAGCAGGTGGAAGGGCAGGAAAGATTGCCACACACAGAAATCTGCGGTTCTAAATCTAAGGCAATTATATGCAGTTCTAGCTCCTTTTGAAAACATAATTAATGACAACTGATAAGTGGTCGAATCATGACAGTTTGTTCAATTGATCATTTTAAGAGAAAAAAAATTAGATGCCTAAGTTGAACAAAAGACCTTCTAATTCTTACATGTGATTCTGTTTCAGACCAACAAGCAAGGAATTCCCCACTGAGGTATCCTGTACTTCTCACTCCACTTTCTCTCATGTAAAACCCAAAAATCTGCCTACACACCTTACAGCAAGGCTACCTAGGTTAAAGTAGTCAGCATACATGACTATTTTAAAAATCCACCTCATCGTATTACTGATTAGGACAGGGATATGCAAAAGAGGGGAAAAGGGAGTGTGTGTGTAGAGGGAAGCAACACACTGACTTCCATATGAACCATTTATTGAATAAATACATGCATCATAATGTAGAATTACATGAGCAAAAAAGGCAATCTGTACAAAATTGATTACCCTTTGTTCTCATTTCAACTCTCACCATTTGCTGCAGCTCTGATAAAGGATTCAAGGCAGAAAATGAAAATTCTTTCAATCCACATCCAAGTGATATGCATGCTGATTTGAGTTCGGGTTATACCACTGCTATAATTAAGAAAGCTGGTTTTCTTGTCAGTGAAGCAGAGTAATTCTAAAAACAGTTTCAATAGTAGAGAACATGTGTTGGTACATACAGGTAACAAAGCTTATTTTTAGCCATTTCTTAAACATCTTCATATGTTCATATTTTAAGGCACAGGGTAAGCAAGAACTACATGAAAAGCTATCAGTTGATATTGAATACATTGATTTGATAATGAGGTGCAGTTTTTGCCCAGAGAAAAAATTATGTTCGTCCTTCCTACTTCCATATAAACAGACCAATCAGAATTTGGTAACTATGATACAGAGGTCTGTTTCCACTATCAAAAGAATCAGTCTCATCTAGGCAGTCATATTCTGATCCAAATTCACTCAGGAGAACACTTCTAAGGAGTTTGGCATCCAGGACTGCTTACAGTCAATGGGAATTACTGTTACTGAATTACAATGACAACTCAATCTCTTAATTTTAGATACCTAAATGGGAACTGGGCTCTCTTAAGAGCCTATCCCTAATTTTAGGTTGTGAGCTATTTTGGAAACCTGTCCTATATACTTTATTCAGTTACTCACTTTGTGCTATCATCTCACATTTACCCAAACACAACATTTTTTCCCCCCTCGAGACTTTAGAAGACAAAATGTGCACTTTTTTTGTTTAAGTGCAGCATCTTCTATCATCTGTCCCCAGACTTCACTTAAGACTTGAAACACAGAATCAGTCTAATAGCCCATTTGTTGGCTGTGGATCAAACTCTGGAGAGTCACTGGCCAAGATGTACAGTAAAAGTCCTTTTGCCTTGGTTCAGCCCAAGGTAGAAGACAATTATGCTCAACTGCTGCACTTAGACCTCCTTTATTTAGATCAGGTTTTGCTTTCTGCATTTTCATTGCATTAACAATAATTCTGTATTTCCATTCTTAACATTTTAATGGAGTACTAGCAAAGAAAATATGTCTTTCATAATATATTACATTTTATATGAACAGATGAGTGTGTATATATATATATTAGATACTCATACATTCCAATATAGTGAAGCCTTCAAATGGAAATGTTTTCTTACAATGAACCTCTCTCTATTGCCCAGTCCATCAGAAAGTAACAGCAGCAAAATTTACAATGTAAGTTTGTTTGCTGAAATTGTCTTGTCTAAAATGTGGCAATAAGGAGGCCATCACTGTATAGAGGTGCATGTGTGCGTCTCACACACATCCGTGACAAATGTTCGTGTTAAACTGAATTGAGACAAACTGAAATGAGTTAATTCTTAAACTTGAAAAAGACAAAAAGCTACATCTATGGTAGGCACTTTGGTACATCTAGTAATGTAGGCATATTCTATATCTAGAATTAAGGTTCTGTCAGTAATCTTACAATAAAGCTAATTTCAGGAGTTTATTGGTTTTTAAATATTCTTTAAAATTCTTTCTTGGCTGAGAGATCATTCTAGAATCCTAGCTAAATAATATACTTTGTCTGTCTAATTGCATACGTATCCAAGAATGAGGGCGTTGGCTCCGAGAGAGCTGAACTGTTCTCTTGGATTCTTAATGCACATTTTTATAACAGTCTGAGAACACTTGCCAGAAAAAGAAAAATCAGTTCTGAATAAAAAAAAAATTCCCTATAATTCATAAAATTAGAGTTATGAGCTCAGCTGTTTAGGCTGATACTCTCCCTTCAACTCTCAACTGTCGACTTTTATCAGTTTGTGCTAATTGTATCACTGCTGTAGTCTTGCAGCAGACTACGGCAAAGCTTCAGCAGAATGCAATGATTTCTCAAGAAACCTCTGTGGACCACTGGAGTGCATTTTTTTCATGCACCAAACACACTATGTAGCAATGAAGCAACTGTAAAGACAGCCAGTTTCAACTCAGTTTCACACTTTCTTACCTATTGGGTTTCCATTTTAGTATTACAGAAAGTATAGCATAATATACTATTTAGCATAGTATTGTATAATAAAAATAACATGTGTCTTGTACATATGCCTACTATATGAACTTATATTGCAAGCTGATTTGTATACCTTTTAGATCAGTGAAACAAGGCAGTAAGGACAGTTCTAAGTGGTCAGGTATTTTTTGTTTATAATACAGAAAAATCCATGTCCTCATACCTTCAAAAGGTCACATGTCTGGTACAGGAATAAATAACAAAATCCAAGTGAACCTGTATAATAAAACCGTACTGTTTGTCATGTTTACTCCATTAAATGAAAACTCAGATTTAGAAACTGTGATTCATGGACCTCATCCTCTATTTATACAATATTTATAGAATTTTCATTTTTGTTTATAATATTCTATAGCATGATTTCCCAATAATACATTTATATATAAATATTAAAGTGTTAATGTTTTGTACATTTTAAGCTAGCCCCACTGGGCCAGAAACACAATAAAGTAAAAATGTTTTTCTGCAGTTTGTTTTTGAAGAATATCACAAAATGATTAAGACCATTGTGCTGCAAAGACAGAAGAGATTCATCTGAAGAAATTAACATGCATTTAGAAGAAAATATCTATATCCTTTATCTAATTTTCTTGTGAATTCAAACCAGCATGGAAGAATTATAAAAAAATAGTATATATTTACATGGTACAGTATACCTTGGTGAAATATAAAACAAGGCAGGAAACCAGCAGAACATAATCTTTTCACTTTCTAATAGGTACAACCATCATAAAGATCAATTTAAACACAAAAGGTTACTTTACTGTACTATTGCACATTACAGTAACACATAAAATTGTTTAGCAAATTAAAATACAAAGTTTAATAATGAGAAAGGCTATGTCTACATAAAATGACCAAGTGTTATAAAATTATTGGGGATGTCTCTAAGAACTAAATCAGTAAAGCTATAAAAATAATATCGGTACATCTGTGAGAACAATGCTTTAAAAATATATAAAGGTTGGCAAAAGTATGTGTAGGGAATTCCCTTTATCCATGGGCTTAACTTGCACCCTGTGGCCTTGTACCATCTTCTGTTAAATCATACCTGAAAATGAAAAAAACAAAGGAATTTTTTTTTATATGTAGCATCTATCATTAAAACTATTATTAACACACCAGTTATTGGTATGTAGTAGTATTAATAAAGGAAATCTTATACTTACCACTGGGTCCAGCCTTTAGCAAGTTCTTCAGATGCCAGAGGTATTAATAACTGTGGAAAGTTAAATTAGCAATCTCATTTTAGGTCTTTTAAAGATCAAATCTGACAATCCTGTAAACTACAGTATAAGTAATGCTATTATTAAACAATATCTTTTACATCCTTGTCATCATAGCTATCTGCTATCTGCCTGACTTGTAGTAAAGTTTCAAGTTGCTGTTTTTGACCTAAAAAATCTATACACTTTAGTGATACGGTCCCAGAGCACCTCACAGGCTTAAATTCTGAACATGGCATATCTTGGCAATGGCAATCAGCAGATGTGTTTATGCTAACAGCCTTCCTGGTAAACAGGAAAATTAAGAGCACCGTTCACCATGAACTGACCACAATTCTGGTATCTCTCATCCTCTTTACAGAGCTTGAACATGGCAATTTGCAAGGCTGTAGGAATTTACTGTTCCTTTTTGCATGCTCCAAATCACATGTGTAGGAAATAGAGTGATTTAATGAGTGCCTATAGAACAGTGAAGCTGTAAACACAATAGCTGGTTTTGGCATTGGGAACATCTCCAGTAGCAGTTCTTTCTCATGGATTTTACAATCTGGAATTTTAATTACTAGCCATACATTTGTTCTGTGTGCTTCTCTAAGTACTCTTGCTTGTCTTTCCAATTTTGTCTGAACATTTTCTGAGATATCACCTGTTTTCTACTGTTTATTTTCTTTCTCTGACTGTATGATTAATAAGGCTGACATGCAGGTTTCTTTTTTTACCATGAGCCTCAGAACTTACTGTTCTCTAGGAGAGATTACTGCCTCATCTTTTGATGTCTGTCTCTGCAGTTTGTTCCTTCCCTTGCTGAAGCTTGACATCTAAGCCATCTATGATTTTTAAAAGCTTGGTACCTGAATCAGGTGCTTCAGTCAACACTAACAAGCTCATATCACAAGAGGATTTTAGTCTTATACAATAACATGCTGTATTAACAGAATTTGCTCGTTGTCAACTTACTTTGCCAAGCAGCCCTTTATCTTTGGACAAGAAACCACCACTGTTCTTCACTGCTACATCTAGTGTTCTTCTCTGTACTTCAGGCAGGGAAACACTGAAATCAAATCTGACAGGCAAGGTGATACTTTAGAGAGAATTTTGTACCTGAAGGGCAAGTTCAGTTCCTACAGCTAAACAACAATTCAAAACATAACCAAACCATCCGCCTCCCCAAACAAAAAAATGAGGTCTGAGATAAATGAAGAAAAAATTCCCAATGTTTTGCCTAAAATACTGTGATCAATATCAACATCAAATGTTTGAGACTTCTGTTACCTTTGGTCTCTAGAAGCCGCTGATAAAACAAAACAAAGCAAACAAACAAAACCCAAACTAAACAAAACAAGGAAAGGTGAACCGCTGACTCGGCAGAGACAAGAACAAGGAATCCTACTATCTTGACAGCTCAGTATCACTATTCTCCAAAAGGGAAAGACTGGTCAGTCTTACTGATCCTCAGTCCTCTAGAACCAGAGCTCCTTTTCTTTCCTGGCACACCAAGGAAACCTCTAACTTTTAAGGAAGAACGCATTTTGTTTGCTAGATCTGAAGCTTACAGAAAGTGGGGGCAAGATTATACCACAATCTACACCTATTTGTCACTACAGTTCTTAAGCAGCTTTATTGCTTTGCAATACATTTTACTTGGAAAGGCACAGTAAAACAAATCTATTACCTGGAATAAACAGGAGAGAGCTGCAGTACCAGAAAAACCTACCAGAGCCTCTAACTAATGATTTACAGAGTCCCCTTGGACAGAATGGGCTGAAGTGTTGTTTTCCCCAAATTAAGTTTCTGTCTGTAGAGAAAGGTGGTCTTTATTGATAAGTGATGGGTGGGGGAGGAAGGGGTACACGTGTGAGGGAAACCACCAGCAAAAAGCTGAGTGCAAAGGTAATCTGCAAAGTGCAAAGGATTTTTATGCAATATAATGTTGCACAAGCTTGCACAACTTCCAACCTACAGGCCAGGATATAACCTATGAGGAAATTTCCTGACCCCCTGGATGCTGAGAAGTACCACCAAGCAGATTGACCGAGTAATTTGATCATGCATAGACACTGGCTGGCCAGTCCTACCGAGGAGGCAGCATCTATCAGCCAGGCCATCGGCCAGTCAGAATCAACATGCTTCCTGGCAGGAAGGGATACCAACAGCATTGCCCAGCTAAAAGGCACTCATGTTCTGACCACCTGCCAGAAGAGTGCACACTGCTTTTTAGCTGCCAGCACAAAAGGGATGTAACTGACATAGGATGAGGCAGAAAATAAGAGAGAAGTGGCTGGTAACAGAGTAAGAAGGGCTATAGTGGTAACAGGGAATAGAAGGATGGGAAGAGCTATTACAGCACAAGAGAGAGATGTGATCAAGTCTGGTGGTGACAACTAGGAGTTTCAGCAGATCATCCATTCAGGTAAGCTGAGAAACCTCGATTTGACAGCTTTGTAATTACATGATATAAAATTACTACACATAGTTTAGAACATACATTTGATCGAACACTGGGTTTAATGTCTTCTTTGATACATGTGTTTTTCTTCTTCCTGATCGTCTCTTATCGGGCAATAAATACATTCGCACATATGGATCAGATCCTTCTTCTGAAAATGCTATTAGATTTCTGTGGCGAGTAAAAAACAAGGAAAAACACTTAGAAAATAAATGAGACATTGCTGAATATAATCACTACTATCACTTAATTTAGTACATGAATCAATTGTGGGATGTCCTGCACAAAGTATGATGCGCAGGATATAGCGCATATATAACAGCAGTGGAAAAGAAAAACAAAAAAAAAAAAAAAAAGAAAAAAAAAAAGAAAAAAAAAAGAAAAAAAAAAAAGCCGAGCAGTGACTTGTACAAGATCAGATAAATGGTGACCGGACAGCACAGGTGGGAATACAATGTTTCTTAAATTCCAATTCAAAGTTTAGCTATGGCTTTCCAAAAATCATGTCGTTTTGTCATTCCATGAAAAATTCAGTCTCTTAGTTTTCAGACACTGCTGATAAAAATCTACATGCCGCTTTCATTTAAAATTTGACAGAGGCATACTAGACAGATACAACATCACAGCAAAATCTTCAAAAAAGTTTTTGCTGATTCTGAGTATAGCTCTGCATGTTTTTGTATTTACACATAATTACAATCAGTACGTTATTTTAAAGATAACAAAGATCATCCAGACAACCAACTCAAGAGCATAAGTCAAGACAGGACAAAGTTTACAAAGAAATAGGCACAGAAATGGAATTTGGTATTTTATGCTCACCTGCAGGCATGCACTACCACAATCAGTTTGTTTCTTTGTGAACTATGACGAATTGTTAGCTGAATCTGTCCTAACGGAGACTGCCCCAGAGTTGTTCCACTGTAGGAAAAAGTAGAACATCATGCTTAGTTTTTAAAACACGTGTTTAAAGTAAGACCTAACTGAAATACATACTGAGTAGTTCTCCCAGAAATCATGTATTGTCCATTTAACTTTTCACTAGACCAATGTGAAAGAAGAGAGCACACACAAGTTAGAACATGAGCATATCTTCATCAGTTTCTTGTACTTCAGTTCCTTGTCCAACAGCTCTACTCTCCAAAATAAGCTAGGTATTTTTGTCAGTTTAGATGTCAGCTGCTCTTCAGTACTTTGAAAACCATTATCAGTACAGAACTTGCTTACTCTAAAATAAACATTAAAGCAGTATCTAGGAAATTGGAAGAATAATGGTGCAAACTGCAATGAAAACTTCAGTGATGGGCAACTCTTACCTCCAGCCAGCAACCAATTAGAAGACCAGCTCATTCTTTTCTAAATTCTCTAACGTAAAAATATAGATATTCTTGGGATTAAAATAGTGCTACTTAAACCCTCTTACTGTCTGAAAAGCTCAAATCACAGTATAAACACAGCTATTTTACTTTTCTGTAGCTCATGCCACACTGAAAATAAGATTAGAATCAATTTACACTTACGAATACAGGTCATGCTTAAATAAAAAGCAAGCAATATGTTTAAGAATTTCTGTTTTAAAGAATGACCAGTATTTGAAGAGTTCCCTCATCTCTATAAAACACTTATTTTAGTTTGCGTAAACTGACGAGGAGTATTTTCCGTTTCACGCAGAACAGTATATGGCATGCTTGGCATTTCTCAGCCACCTGAAGGGTATCTTAACTTCAAGCGAGAGGCATGCCTCTTTTGTGAAGAGCTACTACAAAGGGATTGCTCTATTAAAATTCCCAAGTCATTAACCTTAAAAACTAGAATGAAGCATTTCTGTTCAGTATTTTCTTAGTTTAAAAAAAAAAAAAATAAAAAAAAATCAGAGCACCTAAAAACACGGGGCCTGCAATAAAGGACCTGCTTAGCTGTAGCTTTACCACTTTTATCAAATGAGAAAGTATGAACTTTGTGTATTAAATAAGGAGTAGTATTTCAACATTTATCATAATTAACAAAGTCTAACCCAGTTTGGGCCAGAAGAGAGGCTGACAAACTGAAGACAAAACAACAGAGGACCATAAAGATAAATGGGGGACTGGAACACATAAGCAGATGGTAAAGGAAATGGGTTTGTACCAATTGATGAGAAGGTCAACAGCAGATTCAATTGCAGTCTTTCACTACTTAAAACAGACATTATAAAGAAGACTAAGTCAGACTCCTCGTGGCTGTGCACAGTAAAAGAACAAGAGGCCACAGTCAATTTGCAGCAAGATAAATTCCAATTGGAAATAAGGAAAAAAACGTTTTCACAGTGGAGTGGCTAAGCACTGGAATTGCTGAGAAAGTTTGTAGAATCTCCATCCTTGGAGATATTCAAAACTTGTTTAGAGAAGGCCCAAGAAACCTGATCTGACTTTGAAGTGGGATTTGCTTTGAACAGAGGGCTGACTGACCTTCAGAGGTTCTTTCCAGCCTATATTACTCTATTGATTCTATGAACTCTGATAGAGAAAAAGAGGAATCAGTTCAATCTCTTACAAATAGAATCACAGAATCATAGAATCGTTTAGGTTGGAAAAGACCTTTCAGATCAAGTCCAACTGTTAACCTAGCACTGCCAAGTCCACCACTACTAAACCATGTCCCTAAGTGCCACATCTACACGGCTTTTAAATACCGCCAGGGCTGGGGACTCAACCACTTCCCTGGGCAGCCTGTTCCAATGCTTGAAAACCCTTTCGGTGAAGAAATAAAAAGTTAAAATCTTTCTACTTAGCTTCACAGAGGAGCTACATGAATAGGGAATTAATGGTTTCCATTCTCCTGTTCAGAGCAGAATGGCTGCTCAGCTATCTTTACTGGTAAGTATAGCTGCCCGTTGAGGCAAGTAAAAAAAAAAAAAACTAGAGAATTTAAGAAAGCATGGCTGCAGCGATCCTCATTAATTGAAGAGTAACTAACTATTCATTTAACATTCTTTATAGTCAACTATCCCTCCGAGTAATTTAAAGAGACCAGCTACATTCAGCTTAATTGGCTTAATATTAATGCCAGTAGGATTCAGTGGTGAAACAGGCAACTATTGCCATGGAAGTGATTAATGTTGTATCGAAAAATATCATTCCCTCTTGCCATCCCACTCTTTTTAGCACTACACAGTGTAGCTATGAGAACAAGGTGGCCTTTATCTTGCAGATCATCGCAATGGTAAGGTAACTTCTACTTGCAGCATCTGTCTAACCGACATACAGGGAGGAAGCAGAAAATCACAATGACTGATTTTTAAATGCCAGGCTCAAACTGCAACAGGAAAAAATACTACTGAAATGCAAACTAAGCACTCTTTGGCTGCACTGACATTTTTTATAAATCAACTTAGATGTATTGCAAAACCAAGTAATTAACAACATACTTTTCAAGCTGTCGTAGTCTTTGCCGTAGCTCCTGCGTGGCAATAGGCAGAGATATATCTGAGGCTATACTAGGAGTGGGTTCTTTGACTGAGAGGTGGCTGGGAGAATAAGAGAAGTTAGAGGCATGAAGACTGGAGGAACTTCGGCTGAGATCTGTTGGCCACTGAGGACTGGCATTGGGAGGCTGACTTTTTTCAGCTGTATCAGTCTTTTTATCACTATCAGTCACTGGGGAAGCTGGAACAGGTTTATTTGAATCAGGTGGTGGTGAGACAGGAACCTGAGGCTTAAAAGATGTTTTTCTTGCATCTTTGGAAACCGATGGCCTTTTTACTTGGGCTGAGTGTTGATGATCTGGAGACCTTGCTTGCTTTTCAAGAGAAAGGACCTAGAAACAGTAAAAATACATGTAATACCACTATTTTCCAGTATAAAAAACAGGAAGAAATTTGTTTCTACAAGCATACTGGTTGGTGACAAGTTGTTAAGTTCAGACACTAATGCAGGACCAAAAATATTCACACTTACACTCACTCACTCTACAATAGGAAACCTTTTGCACAGCAAAACACAGCTCCATCTTCTTTGTGCCAACTGCAGTAACTATAGAACAATGTGAACTTCTCCATTCATTTAGAATTTTTCTCCTCATTATCCCTGTCCCATAATCTACATACTTCTGGTGCAAGTGCTATTTACTTTGCAGCTCTAGCCACCTGGAAAGCTGTTCAAGAATTTTTTTCTTCTCATCTTTTGAAATTTAATCCTACATCACAAGTTCTTCTCACTCATTGTCCTTACTTTCTCTTTTATAGGTTTTTTCATTTCATTATTTTCATTTATTAATGACAAGTAAGCAAGAAAGTGCTTTAGAAAAGAACAAATAACAGAAGTTAACAAAAGTTTGACAGTGTTTGCAAAGAGATACATTACCTTATTAAACCAAATAATTTAGCTGAGGAAAAAAGCAAACCAACTTTCAGGTATGCAAGTTTCATCTTCAAAACTCCAATGTGCTTGAAAGTTGGTCTGAATTTTTCTAGTATTATGAAGGTACTTCCTTTCCCTATAAACTTTATTCTTTTTAAACCATCATGACCTCAGTTCCATTTCTATAAGATAAAGGTGATTTCACTGATCTGTAGCCTACTGAGTCATAACAGACTTGAAGGAATTCAGATTCCAAACATGATCTCCGAACCTAAAACCACAGGGAACCTCAGTCTTAATTAATGCAGCTGATTACTGTTTTGTTCAGAGAATTTTCTGATTTTGAAATAGAATGTATTTAAATTAGAGGTTATCTTTGTGTACTCGATAGTGCTGCCACAACTAAGGACACCTGGCATTGTGACACCCAAGGAAATGTACTATCTTCTTCATAAAGCTAGAAGACCAGAATTCACAATACTCTTAAATATGCTTTCAGATATTTACAATGGGAAAAGTTTTAGAGTACCCTGAGTGCAATCTTCATGTTTATAGTGCTGTTTGGACCAGAGTTGCTCAGGTGGAACCGCTGATGCATAGTTAAATCTTCACTCTCCAGCAATTGGCTTAGAGGCAGTTTGAAGTTCCCCAAAGAACACTGGTGCTGTTCATCCCTCACCTGAAGGAACACAGTGTTATTTTGTGTAAGTTATTTTGTATCACCTGCTTTGTTAGAATTCAGAGAAAGAAAATTAAATGACAGTTTTATTTAAAAACAAAAAATCCAAACAATATTGAATGTAGTTTGTTCTTAAACCAAATTTCCCTGATCATAAGAATACTTTACACTGAAGAAGGAAATAGCAAATACACTCAATGCCTAGTTTCTTTATCCCTATCTTCTACAGCAAAAGCAAGACTAACTAAGAAAACTAACCATCACGTCTACATCTACCTGACCCTTGATCAAAATAACTACATGGTTTCCAAATGGTCTGTGTGAAAATGAATTTCCACAACTGTTAGAGGAATAGTAACTAGGACAGTACTCATTTACACTTTAGTCTCTCTGAACTATGTAAATGATATGTCAACAGTGTAAGGGGATACCGTATTTAGATAAAGCAAAGACTTCCTTGGGATGAGAGAGGAAACAAATCAGCCATACAAAACAGCAATTTCTGCTAGGTTAAGACTGCTAAGGTTCAAAACAGGTATCAACATTTTTTTTTTTCTTTTCGTAAGTAAAACAACCACCAACTGTGTTCTTCTGGTGAGAGATTGGTTATAGTCTTTCTTCCTTTTAGTAGTAAATGCAGATAAACATTTCATAGCCTGGTCTTAAAAAACACTTTAAGTATAATTTTAATGGTGTTCACAATATATTCGGTCTCATTTCATAAGAGCCTGTAATCTCTGAATGTTACTACTGAAATGCCTTAGGAAAGAAAGTTATGTAAAGAGAGTGACACAACATACCTCAACTTCAAGATCTTGTCTTTTGGGATTGTGTACAAAGAAAGTGAAGTTTTCCTCCCATACTGGTTCATTGGTCTTGTATCGAATCTAAAGTTAGGTAACAGGAAGCATACAAGTTATAAAACATTTTTGTCTAACAAAGCCAGTGTCAGGAGTTGAGCACATTTTTCATTTTGGCTTTGCAAAATTAGTGCCTGAAACCTGACATATTTAAACAAAGGCCATATTTAAACAAGGCATATGTAATATCACATATAAAATTATACACAGGATATGTAATAGAATGTTTTGCATTAAAGTTGCTGCACATAAAGTAAAATTTCTGCTAAAGAACCTTTACTTCACACCAGTATATGAACAAAAGCAAGGTCTTCAGACCAGCACATTCTCTCTCCTCTCATACGTCTCTAGAAGGGCTGAGCTAACTCAATGAAATTCGTAGAAACTAATATTTTTCCTTCTAACCGCCAAGTAGCCCTGCAGAAGATTTCACTGCCAAATCTCACTACTTTCAGCATGCCATTAATGGGGGATGGGGAGAGAGAGAAAAAGTGCTTATAAAAAAAAGCTCTCTCCAGGAACAAAGGACTTGAATTTCTATCTCTGTTCTCTAATAGGTATCAAAATTAAGATTGTATATAAGAACTGGTTTAGGCTTTGTGACAATGTTTGACAGGATATGAAGAAGCCAAATTAGACGTCCTCTCCTTTTGGCTCACTGACACTTTTACTTGAAAACAAACAAACAAGCCAACCAACCAAAACACAACCATATTGCATATATCTACCTATCTAGGTATCACTTCACTGTTGCTATTTTATTTTAAAGAGCTGTTTGAATGCACAGAGGTTAGTTATGGACAAGACAACAGGTATGTTGAATGCCTTGGGTCAAAATCAGAGGGATCACCATCAAGATCGACCTCATGACAGGCATCTGTTACAGACCACCCAATTAAGAGAAAGAGATGGATGACACTTTCTTCAGATGACTCAAAGCTGTCTCAGGTCTGCAGAATCAGGTTCTCACCGAGAGCTTCAACTACTGTAATGTTTTCTAGGAAATCAGCACAGTGGTGCACAAGCAGCTTAAGAGTTTGCGCTAGGAAAACACACGCTGTTGTGTTACAGTTGTTCTCAATCATTGGATGTGTTGACTAGGAGTGGTATTCTTCTGAATCTACTACTTACAAACGAGGAATATTGGTTTGCAGATGTGACTATCAACAGCAGCCTTGGCTACAGTGACTGTAAGATCACAGAACTTAAGATCCTAAGAGGCACGAGGAACACAAATAGCAGAATAAAAGCCTTGGACTTCAGAAAAGCAGATTTCAACTTGCTCTAGGAACTGTTAGAGTGGATTCCATGAGTGGCTACCTTAGAGGGCAAAGGAACTCAGGAGTGCTAGAGGACAGCCTTCTCAAAGCACAGAAGTAGTCCATACCTCAAAGCAGAAAAAGCAGCAGACATAACAACAAAGTAGCCTGGCTAAACTATGAGCTCCTGAGAACTACACAGCACTTTGGCTAATCTAAGGCCCTACTTTAAACAGAAGGTTCAAGCAGATGATCTTCAGTAGTCCCTTTCGACCTGGGCATTTCTGTAACTCTGTGATTCTGTAAATTTTCAAATCTTGATCAGTATTCTGAAGCCTGCTGTTTGCCCACAGAGTTATTTATATAATCACTGCTGTAGGAATGCCAGTTGCAGAACAGAACCTACTGTGGAAGGACATCTACAAATAGTTAAAAATCCACTCTCTACTCACAGACAGTTTAAATTGAGTAAGCACCCATTCAAACCTTGGCTTCTTGTTGGCAATTTTAGTTCTGGTGGTAACTTTTAGTGCAGTGGATATGCTGAATGGCTTGATAGCCAATGCCAAGCACACAGAGCCACCAAATGTTTGTAGATAGAGCCAAGTATAAAGGGTAGGAACTTACCTTACTTTCCTGTGCCTTGTGTCCAACTGACAGCAAAACAAGTGGGTTGGGATTGCTGTTTATTTTCTTTCCTGACTGGTAAAGAAAAAGCAAAAACTTTGCCTTCAGAATAAAGCAACACCTCTCTCTTCTGAAACTTAAATGTTTGCATCATAAAAATACAAATCATATGCATTCTACTATATGCTTATCTATTATTTTCAGTATTTTATTCAACAGGCTTGAATGGCAGACTGGCTAGTAACTCATGAACACGTTAGCATGAAGGCATCCAACCACCCTAAATACACTGAAGCAAAATGCTACAAATAAGCAGGAGTTTTAGACTCCTTTCCGTTCTCTTTGAATGAAACTGGTAAGGTGCAAATTTTTATCCTTTAATGAGTATTATGACCCCCAAAGCTAATGAAGCATAGTTAAAACTGCAAAATGAATATTGCATGCAGATGGGAGATGTGGAGAAAGCACAAACTCAGGAAGCTTACTTTATTTACATTGCAGTAGTATTATTAAACTGAACATTTATATTCCTCTCTTTTCAGTTTGGGGAGAAAGAGGATGCACTATAATGTACCTGATGTGTATTTCTACAGTTTACCAAATACTTTTTATTAGAGAATCAACCATCTGCCATATCTGAGCCTTGCTTACCAGGTGTATAGCATTACATCAAACTGTGGAAATAAATACTGGTTTAGAAACAAATTATATACACAAAGGAACATTCCCAACTACATGTTTCTTTCACAGATTTTAAATTAACCTAACAAAGATTTAAGTCAGAAAGTTAGACATGAAAGTTAATCATCTCAAGCAGGTGTTAATGCAGTTTAAAATGCCTAGAAAATATAGTATATATGGTTAATAATATACTTTGAATTCGACCATGTAGGAGATTGCACAGATTGGGTATGTAAACAGAAAGTCAGTTAAAATCTACTTAATGCATGTAAGGTCACAACTGCAACCAACTGATTAAAATATTTTTTATTTTTAAATTAAGAATGTGCATATTTTAGGTATTTTGGGATCTGAACTTACATTTTGGACATCATACTTCCACAAATATCACTTGACTTTAATGTGACACACTGCTTATAACCATACTTTCCTTTAGAAAAAAAGCTGTTAAGAAAGCACTCCTTTCTTGGACGAATGCCGCATTTCTTTTTTTCATGATTTCTAATCGAAAATATTCAGCTCTCATCAAAGGCAACAGAATACAAAGGTTTAAGGAACAGAGAGAAAGTCAGGTTACACTCCAACTGATGGTGTTTAAAAATGGTAGGTGGAATTTGTTTCATTTTTTCTTTGTCCATTAAAAGGTGCCTGAAACTCCCTTTTCTTCATAAAATGATGAAACTACAGAAGCTGACAAAAAGACCCTGCTGCTTATGCTGATATGTAAACATGAATAATCTTAATTCATGCTAAATAGGCAGCAATATGTACACACACATATAACGCACCTCTAACACCTGCCACTGCCAGATTTGCTGTTGGCAGTCTATGAGAAACTGCCTCTTGTCCAAGTTCCTCCAGCTGAGAACTTGGGTTATGCCTTCTAAGTTTGCCTCTCAACTCCATGTCTTCCATATCAAAAAGCTGGGCTAAGTTTATATAGCATTTATATAAAAGATGTAAAGCCATCTAAAAATGGCTAGCAGAAACAAGATTATTTCAAAACATGTCAGAGGTTGATTTTGTTGGTTAGTCATTCAAGAGTTGACCAATAAAGTATCACTCAATGTAAAAGATGGTTTAGCTTTCATGTCAGCCTTGTTCTTTGGTTACTACTTCAAATTAGTTCTCAAGACTATTTTTTCCCCAGTCTTCTAAAGCAGTCTATACTCCACTCAACTAATCTAAAACTTAAATTACCACAGACCACAGTATTTTACCAATGTCTTGACCACTTCTTGAAACCACATTTCAGTAAAAAGGGATGGCACTAAACATATCTGGCAACAGAAATTCCATCCGCTGTTGGGAGAGAAGCGTTGCAGGCATTTGTGCATTTCCAATTACTTTTGTGACCTTAAATGGACAACTATATTAGTTTTACCTTTAGGGCTTTCTGAACAGCAGCCTTCTTCAAGCCATCAGGGTTAAATTCTAATGGATTATGCTTTTAAGTTAGGAGAGAATGAACATAGGAAGGGTTAATAAGTCATGCAATGAAGCAATTTCACTAGGTTAATTAATTATGGCATGACAACATAGGACAAAGGGGGGGGGGATCAATGTAAAAGAAACACCAAAAATTCTTCAAACAAAACAATGAAGGAACCACAACAACAACAAAAAGAGCCTGACAAAACTTTTTTTTTGTCTTGTCCTCTCTGAATGTTTATATTCTGCTTGAAAACTAATATACTCAGTTTCAGTCCACTTATATTTCCCTTACCATTTTTTTTTTTACCATAATAAAGAAAGTTCACAAAATAGGTTTTATTGAATGCCTGATGTCCTATGGACTTCCTTCTGAATTAACCTTTTTTAAATTTGGTTAAGTATATTTTCACAACATAGAAGCTTCTCTGATAAGTCAAGTAATTATGTGAAGTTCTTTTATGGGAGAAATTACTATGCTAAAAGTATTGATAGATTTTTATAATGACCTAAGTCCTAAGTCATCTGAGCTTCTTCAACAGATGAATGATACAAACACCGCATGCGAACTAGAATGAAGGTCTACTACTTTACTCAGTTGAATGAAGACATGCAAATACACTAACAATGGGAATTTGAACTGATTTAGCAGGACAAAACCTCTGACTACTTTCCATTAATTAAGCAAATTCTTAAATTTTATTTTAAGAACAATATGTTGTTCTTGAAGTGACACATGTAAAGTACAAAAATGTTACAGAAAATTTGCATTCTTCTCATAAGAAATTATTTCAGAAAATATAGTTTTGAAATAAACCAGACTTCAAGTTAGTATACTTATGGCTGGCTTTTTCTTTAAGCACAAATTTTTCTTTCAAGGGAGAATTCTGCTTTAAAAGCTGTAGTGTGTGACAACAAAAAAAATTGCATAATGGCCTTCTTAAACATGCTGGTTTATGAACAGGAACCAATATTTTTAATGCTCTGCCAGAAGAAATGCCTTCCTGAAATTAAAATCCAAAAGTGACTAAAATTTGAAGAGAGATTTAACCTTTGTGCAGAAATACTTTTTTACATTTTCTTTTGGAATGTCATATCCTGAAGTTGGCCAATATATATGACAAGATTCCTGGCATTCAGCTTTAAAATTTCTATTTCAGAATGAATATGCAGTATGATGAAACTGGAGAAAACCAGAAATAAGGCTGGCCTGCTTTTGTGGCATTTTTTTAATCACTGTTTTTCTTAAAATAAAATTCAGGAATCTTCCACAGCTATTTATCTGATATGTTAGGGACTTACTATTGTACTTAAAGACCTTCAGAGATGGAGACTACACGATATCCCTAGACATATCAATCCTAATGCTTACCTATCATTTTAATGAGAAAAATTTTTAATGCCCAACAGGTATGTTCCTTGCTGGAGTTTAAGCAGTGTTTCTTGCTTTCTGACAAAGATGAAAAAGTCACTTTGTTTGCAGCAGCCTTGTATAATTTCCAACCCCATCTTTAGTTCCTAAGGCTAAACTCATCCTAGTTACTCTTCCTCTGCTAGTCACGTTTACTAGATTTCTCACTGTCATCACTGGTGTCCTCCAGATCTTAAATTGCTACGGCCAAAATCAGGGCCTTAGTAATAGCTAAGTAGAACAGAAGGATTCGTCCATACATCTTACAGGCCACACTCCTCCTTCTATATAAAGTATGGCGTTTGTCTTTCATAACAGCATGATACAGCATGACTACAGATTTGTTGCTGTAGAGCTATCCATCAGACAACTATTTCCAACCCATATTTATATGGGTGCAGTGACCATCCTCTATGGAAAAGTACCTTATTTTATGCAGATCATACCTCCAATTCATCAAGATCATTTTGAATCCTAAACTGCCCCTCAACTTACTGGCCATCTTTCCTTCACATGTGCACCTGCATATCCAGTACACAACTTTTTTCCCCCTATGCTACTATTTCAAAGACTTTTAAAAGTCAAAACTAAACCTATGTGATCAATTATAAAGGCAGGAAACTAAAGATTCCTGGATATTGAACATGTCTCAATTCCTCTGGAATCATAGCAAGAACAGGCCAAGAGGGACATCAGCTGGGACAAATATGTTTAAGCCAGACTTCAGGTTTCAAGGCAAGGAGCTACAGGTCCACAAGGATGGTGGCTGAAAAGCTGGGCAGGAGGAGACTAGGAGAAGAAAAGGGAGTATTCAATATAAAAAATACAATAAAAGGTCTTGCCTTGGCTAACAAAATTGTCTTGCTATGCTTCTGGAGTTATAAGAAAAGAGGACAGGTATCCAAGAACTATATTGATAACAGACACAATGGAATAAATCAGATTTCAGGCTAGCATTCTGCAACAGTCAGTGACATTTGCAGCAAATCCTAATAACAAGCCCATAAATTACACCACAACTAACAACTGTTTTGTTTTTAAACCAGGTCCTAATTCAGTATGCTTTGGAGTACAACTCATTACTTCTGTTGACTCACTAAGTCTTGCTTGGGGTTAAAATGGGGCTTTAGAAGTGTCTAAAACTGTGAGTGTGTCCTCAACTGATAACCAGAAGACAGTCACTGATCTGTAAGAGCTGATTTAAAATATGGATCATTTATAAGTGATATAGACACCAAATTAAAAGAAAAATTGTTATGAACTAATGACAACGTATCATAAAACTAGTGTTACTCACTTTCAGAAATTATACTAAGAACACTATTCATACTCCTTAACTTCAGATAAATCAGATTTAGATAGGTATATGTCCAAATTAGGTGTCATGAATCTAGGTTCCCAGCAGTCAATAATTAACTGTCTAGAAAGGAACAGAGAGCACTCAAGGCATTGGATTTTCCTCTCCCTATACGAAGTGAGCCCCCTTTTTAACATTCCCTTCCCCTCAAGTAACTCCTGTTACATGTCAGTTAGATATCTGAACTTGCACATATGAACATTTGCATAATAGGCCATGATTACAGATGCCTTGAAAACAAGATGCAGTTTTATGACTGCTAAAGCTGTTACTATCTCTGGACTACTGCAGTCCTCTCCCCTCTCCTGGCCTCCAGCCATAAATCTTGTCCTCTTGCTTGCTGCAAGACTAGCACCCACGCAACTGCAGAACAAGGCAGTTAACGCTGCTGTTGAAGGAAATCCAGACCTGGCTATCTTAAAATGGTTGCTGTTCCACTCTGACTCACAAATCGCTTTGGGGATTTGGAAAGTTTTGTCCAATGTCTAAATAGATGCTGTTATATGTAGACAACCTGTCCTAAAGCAAAGACCTTAAGATCAACAAAAATATCAGGGCTACACTGTTTATCAAGCATTTTGATTTTTAAAAATTATTATTATTTTTAGGATGTATCTAGTATTTTTATAACTAAAAGAAACAGCAACTACTTAGCAGTTTTTAATACCAACATAACTGAACCATAGCTTATGAACTGCATTTCTTATTCACTAAATTTTAACAAGATTTGGTAATGGATGTAACTTTTTTTGATAATTTAAAATTAACTTCTACACAGAAACTAACTGAAAGGACCACAGAAAAGGGTTTTGTTGGGATTGGGGAGGGGGGTGGGGCAGCGGGAAGGGTGTTTTTAAATCAAGGTTTATAATATGAGCCACAAGTAGCCAGCCAGCAACAAATTTATCTCCACAGTCTACAATGGCATACCCACCTCTCTCTGGCAAACGAGTTCTTGTTCTGAACAGATTCGCATTCTATTTTAAGATACCAAGGTTGTGTTTACAGATTTAAGTGTAAGATATTCAGAGGTTCGTTCATTTGTAATAATCTTGTAACATTAAATTCAAGAAAAAAAAATATTAACTGGTGGTTCTTCCTAGCCTGGATTTTCCTGACTACAGACTAATTTGAAAAAAAGAAAAGGAGCTTGGAAATTTGCAAAACAAGGAGCATCATGGAGTGAAATAGAATTTACAAGGGAATTTATAGTTTGGGGAGCACAAAGAACCACACCCATTTTTAAAGCAATACTTGAACCAGTGTGGAGAGGTTGCAAGTTCTTACAAATATTCAGTGCATCACCTTTTAAAGAAACTACAGGGATGTTGGTTGTAATACTTATTAGTTTCTTTGCAATAAAAGCCAACAATTCACCAGCACACAGTGTGCTAGTATAGTATGCATTTTATTTCTCAATGAATCAGCAATTTAAGTTAAATGTAAGAGCTTTTACAACAAACTTATCTTGGGTTTTTATCATAAAAAGTTAATTACTTACCCAACGATATGCTGATCACTGAAATTTAAGTACCCTTTAAAATGCAATAAAAATAGCACAAAAACAATGCACACTTGTTGAAACCATGCAGCAAAACAAATTGCATGCTCTCATTCCACTAGAGTGAGTGGCTTTAGTAGCACTAATCCACACTCTGGCAGATAAAAGGTACAATACAAATAATACCAGAGAACTCACAAATAGTGCTCTATAGAGTGAGGTAGTGTTTTCACAAAAGACTAGTCCCGATGCTCTCCTCTCTTTTAAGTATCCACACCCAAAGTTTCCCTCGTAGATACTCTTAGGAAGATGGAAATGGAAGGAGAAAGCAGAGTGATGGGATTGTGGCAGAATGAATGCATAAGCAGCTTTACTACACAAAAAAGTTAAGGAAAACAGTCAAAGGATTCCAGAGAAAACAGCAGATAACAAGAAGTAAATATTTGTCATTACAAATAGTTTCGTCTGTTAAATTACTTTCTGTAGCGCAGCTAGGTGAAAAGTTTTTTGATTTTTTTTTAATTAATTCTTCAAATATATTAACCGACTTTCCAAGTTTACTTTTGGTAGTTCAGATTTATATGGCAGATCTGACTAAGTAAATTTAGAGACCAGCCTTCTACAGTTTCTATTTCACTTTAAACATATTTCAGATAAATCATCCCAGTGTCTCAGAAACCCGCAACTATGATGCATCTGTGCAAAAGAAATACCTGTGCTGGGAATTATCCACTCTAACTCAAAACAAGGCTGATGACTAGATCTAAAATGTACCAGTGATAAGCATTAACTTAAGAAATCCATTTGAACGTAATAAAAAGTACTTACTCATCTAGAAAATATTTCAGCTGTAACATTAAAGTTGTGGACTAAATTTTCAAAACTATTAATAAGGGCCAGTGTAATTTTAACACTTCATTCTCTTTGAACTTTCTGTTCCCCATAAATACAAGCAATCCAAAAGAGCGATTAATTTTGCTATTACACTACACAACCTCTATCAGTGAATATGAACACAACATGAGAAGCCAGCAGACTTTCATTTTTAGTCCTGGAAATGTTATTCCATATTAGAATCAAATGGACATAACACAGCTGTATTCGTTATAATTCACTGCAGTTTGTCTAGCATCTTCATGACATTATCTAAGCATTGTCTTTATAGAATCTATAGGAATCTTTCTCGTTCTCCTGCATGAAGAAGTCTTCCCATGATATTTTCCCCCCACATAACTGTGAAGCCTTTTTGTATCTGGTTTTGGACAACTTGAATTTAACAAAGTATTGTATTATTTTATTGTTGTAAACTTGTACATGGAATTTTCAAGTATTCAATATTACTTTCTATTATATTCTTTGTAACGCATTTCTGGAAAGAAAATGAGTTGAAGTTAACTGAGTCATTGGTATTAAGTGTTTTTCTGGGCTGGTAGAGCAAGGGGGGGGGGCGGGGGAAAAGAGGGTTAAACAGGTCCCACACTATGACCATCCTTATTCTCAACCCACCCAGGCAATCTTGTACTGTAGACAGAACATCAGACACAGCAATAAGAAATTTGGGATCCTGTTCCCAAATTTCCTAACTCATCAGCTTTGTGCAAGGAACTTCCCCTTTCTGTGCCCTACAGTTTAGAGATCTACTGATTGGAAGTACTGATTAAGATACTGAAATTAAAATACTGTCCCCAAAAGTAGGTAGAACTCAAGACTTGCATCCTAACCTTTCTGAAGGAGACAATGTTACAAAATGTTTGTTTAAAACAGGAAGGAAAAAAACTAAGCTTAGACAAAGCCCTTGAGTATCTGCTGGAGAAGCTAATCTAATATAGAGAAGCAGAGCTGTATAGGGAAAAAAAATGGAAATTGTAGATGAGAGAACTTTAAACTATGCATTTTAATTAAGAGGCTTTAGTGTATTTTAACAAATATTATTAACTTGTAACAGTTTGAGTAAAATCCAGTAGTCAAACAAGAAAATACAGAAATGGGTTCAATTTAATCTAGTGCACAAACCGTAAGGCAGATGGAATTTTTCTGTGTGTTGCAGTATTCTGAAATTGATGTTAAGCACACCATAATTCTACTCTGCTTCTGCTTACTCTGTACTAGAGTAATTATACTCTTTTTCTGCAGTAATTCCACTCTTTCTGCTAATTTACAGAGTTCCCCTGAATTCAATACAGTGAGGTTAAAAATATAATGCAGGGCTCTATTCCAAATGAGCTACATCTTTTTAGTTTTTAAAATAACCTATAAATACTACTTCCAAACACTGCTCTATACATCCTGGAACAGACATGAAATCACTAGTCAGTGATGTAAACTGTTTAGGCTACTAAGCTTTCATTTGTTACCACTCTGTTTGATGCAGCATTTTAACTTAAATTTAAGATGAGTGGACAAATTTGCATAATGCATGCAAAAAAAACCCTGAGGCTCGAAAACTTTATTCTCTGATTAGTATTTTAGCCATCACTTCCAGAATTCCTCATCTAATAGCAATCCTGAAAAACAGTAAAACTCAGTGTTATGCTTCACATACCTATTTATGGTAGGGTTTGCTTTATTACTGCTATCATTTACAACCAGAAACAGTACTTTATGAACCTGAAATAAACTACAAAACGGTCCATGCTTGTCATAAACAGGCTATTTCACAGTCCCATAGTATAATCCATATAATGGCAGAACTGTTAATTTTTTTGTTTTGCACAAGCAAATAAACAATACTGCAAATGACAACCTGACAGAAATCTCATACAAGTATTCTGCCACTGTAACATCAACTGCACGGTATTAATTTCATGATGAAGACTTCAGTACCTTGAAATCTACCACAGATACCCTAAACCAAAGCAAGCAAGTTTACCTGAACTCAAGGAGGTGGGTCTTTTCCCAGTTAGTTCCTTAAAATTCCTCATGCTAATCCCATACTATTTATGGATAATGTTGTGTAATAAAAACATGCAGCCTTTCAAGTCCAGGAAAGGAGCATTCTTTAAAGAAAAATCACACTGATTAGAGAGTAATGTTTTATTAAATATATATCTATAATACTATACTGCTAGAAACGTGGACCTTACATTACACGTTTTGAAACAAGAGAAAGTATAGAAAACATGGTATAATGTGTGTTAGTAAAGCAGTGTGCCATACTACCAAGCAAGCCATGCTGGAAGTACGCAAGAGATACCCATGACAAAAGGGTATCCATCAGAATGTAACTTACGGGCAGGTTTCTTGCTGAGTCCAGATAGAGAATAAGCAATGCAGAAGAAAGCCCATCATTGGCTTGGTCTTTATCAGCTCTAATGCTTGTGAGCACCTAAACCAAAAACATACTGTAAGCCTTTCTGAAAATCAAATATTATTATTATTTCTGTCCCATTCCTGAAAAATATTTTAAGAACATCTCCCAAAACACAAACATTCACAAATGCAAAGCATGAAGCATAAGAAGAAAGTTTTCAAGACTCACATAGATATTTCAAACCCATTTTTATGGAAATTTCCACCCCATTTCCTAATCATATTTTTTTTAGGACAGATTATAGTATCATAACCAGCTTTATCTCCCAGGCTAATGAAATATTAGCTGATATTCTCAAACCGTAACATTAAAAGAAAAGAAGAGGATGACAAAAGCATTTTAAAATCCCGTGCGACAAGAGTACATTGACAGTTATGACTGGTTTGAGATTTCTAAAGCCAGAGAGCTTGGAATAAAGTTACAGGTTTATCCAAATTCACAACAACTAGAGAATTAAATTACTTACATAATTAACAAAAAAAAAAAAACCTAACCCAAAACCCACAACAAAACACACCCCACAACAATTAAGATAAGGAAAAAAGTAATGTGTTCCTTTAATACCTTGTCTAGATTTTCAGCAGTTGGCATCAATGTGAGCCATTCCAGTTTTAAATGCAATTTTCCCTTGGACACTTCATCCAAAGTAAACCACTAAAAGTTAAGCAAAGTAATGTGAAATAATCTGACACCAAACAAATACATGATTGCAATTGGCTCTTCCGGACATTTAGGAAATTTCTGTACTAGAAATCTCACAGAGCTGAAGTCTGCATAACCTGAAAAGATCCGAGTCATTGTTTAAAGTGTCCTATTTCACACTAAACATTACAACACAGAATAACCGAAACAGCCACGCAAACCTCTATGTTATGTAGTAAAAGCATTTTTAAAATATTAAGAGAATTCTTTAAGTTCTGTAAATATGTTCTAGAAATACAAACCCTGCATAACATTACTATAAAATCTCTCTTACATATAGGACAAAAATTAGTCTGCTAAGTCTAATAATAGTTAAACCAGGCAATTAACTATTCTCCTGCAAGAAAAAGCTCTCACCAAATATATATTACTGTTTCTTCCATTTACATACTAGTAATTTTAAAACCCTCAGACAGAAGAATGGCATTATTCTTTGGATTTCACTGATTCAGATATCCCTTAAATCACTTTACTGATCACGAGGGAACCTGTTCCTACAGCATTAAGATTATTCATGCACATACAGGAACTACCCCCAGGAAAAAAAATAATAATACAAGAACAACTATATATACAACAGATGGGGTTTTTTTTAAACTAAAACTTACTGAACACTTACCTCATCTAGAAGACGCTCCTTTTCAACTTCAATTAAATCTATCATCAAACTAGAAAAAAAGAAAAGAAAAAAAACCAATCGCTATTTTGGCCAAGAAGCAAAAAAATCTAATACAGAACTCAAACCCCACCCTGTGCTTGCTGAGTATCCAGGCTTCCACTGAGATCAAAAGAGCAGAATACTATTCTTTTAGCCGCTAAGAGAGGAAGAAGTAGGGAATGAAATGGCTGAACAAAGATGAATGCAGGGTAATAGAAAATATGCCTATACTAGAGCCCATTTTGTAGCTACAAGGGCAAATGGCACAATATGGCTCACATACATATGACCAAACTCTCAAAACAATAACCACATCCAAACTACCCACTGGAAATAGCCCCTGGACATATGCTATAACCGAATTCATGCTTTGGCATCATCTGGGAGAGTGCTAGTTCACACAAGCTAAAAATGTACCAGGGAATCTGCTAAAAATTAAGCAGGGCACACAACTGCATGCCAGTGCATGAACATTTGCCCTGGCTTTATATTTTACTAGTACTAATGTACACATTATGCCACTTTCCCCCCCCACCACTTCAGTGTAAGATAAGGGAAGTGCAAAGAAAAGAAGCCTTTATACTACCTACTTCTTTATTTTAATGAGAAGAGAAGTAGGTACTGTTGCTCCTGTTAAGAGAGAAGGAGCTGGAAAGATAAGGGAGTTCTACTCTGTATGGAAAGCAACAATGGGAAGCTCCAAAACTCTGCAAGAAATAAAGGTGACAAATTACTGGAGAAAGAAGCTGACTGAAACCCTGAAATGTTTATGGGTAAACACTAAAGGTAGGCCTATGGAATCTAAGAGTGACTAATGTTTGCAAAAGCATTACAGCAAAATGTTTTCTTGAACCAAATAGTTAAGACCAGGTCTTAGAGAAAAATAAACTGAGCTAGCCATTTAGAAACTATGAAGATGAAGAAGATACACAGTTATAAAGCTATATTAACTTTGCCTGAAGAAATAATTAAGACTTAGCTTACGAACATTAAAGCAGGTAGGGTACAATTCCTAAAAAAACCAAACCCAACTCTTTTTTTTCTGGGTACCCACAATACTTACCTTATTTTTTTAAAAAATATACGAACATATCGATATCTATATACACACGCAAGCACATTTTTATATACATATATGAAGTAATTAGGGAACTACTTATTACCACCATTTTGAAAAGATAATGAATTTATAAATATAGTAATATAGCAGAACTACAACTGCAATAAAATGAAAGTAAAAAAAAAAAAAAAAAAAGATTGCATCAAAATATTTCATCTCTTTCCAATACCTACTAGCATATTCTCCATAACATTTACCTTCCCAGGAAGTCATCTTTATCTGGATCTTCATCAAAGAGCTCAATCTCTAATTCCTGTCCTGGATGTTCATATACTAAGGCCTGGAAGTACAGTAAGATGGCACTGTCAATGGTAAAACTAACTAGCTTTGTTGAATGGCATAGTAACAGCAAAACATTGAACTGCAGTGCTTCTGTGTATTAAAACATCAATAAACGAATGGTTTAAAAAAGATGCAATTTAAAGAGTAGAGCAAGTATAAGGGCTTTGCAGATGTGATTTGCTAATGTTGGCTTTAAGAGACTAGGCTGCTTTTCAGAATTACTGATGCTTAGTCTAGACAAAAGGAGTATATATATATCAATGGAGAATTTCTGTTCTGTTACAGAACTCTGGGCTTTTAGAGCATCAAGATGCTCCTCGAGGAAGTCCCCGGAGCATCTTCTTTAACAAAAGAAACTTTAGAAGACAACTTTACAGAACGCACGAGGTATTTTTGTTGATTATACCTCATAAACTTCATTCCATTTTGGATTGAGATTTTCTTTGATGACCTTGCTTTGGAAAATCTGGTTGCCCACACGGATGATTCCATAAGGGTCTGACTTTCCTTTGACAATCCCTTTTAGGTAAGTATCTTTCCCCTCCAGGTCTTGAGCTTCAATAAAGTGTATCCTCAGAACACCCTGAAAAAGGAAAAGATGAGTTTATGTAGTAATCTGAAAGCTTCCATGTCATCACAATTTATACAATATATGGTTTATAATTTTTATTGCGGTTTCCTTAACATGAAATTTAGTTTGGACGCACTGTAAATGGAGGGATATCAATGATGATCCACTTACACAGCAGACCTAGCACTCAAGAGATTCCTGAAAAGAAAAACTGTCATCAACAATCAGAAACATGCCAGTTATATCAAGTAATGCAATGCTACTAGAAGTGAGTCGCAATAAGTAGTCACAACTTTCAAGTGAAGAGCAGTAACAATAATTTGCAGTGATAATATAAAACATGTGCTACTTAATTTTTAGTCTATACAGTTGAACTATATTTGAACAAGTAATATGTTTAAGATTCTAGCAAAATGTAAAACTCCTTCTTGGTGTTATTATGAAACATTAACTCCACAGAAATTATTTAGCAATTAAATCAATTATTTTAAGTGACTGGACTCACTTGTACTACTGCAATAACTATATTTAGAAATTCACACAGATGTGCGTATCTAACAGTTACTACTACAGAAAAAAACTAAATGCCAGATCACTAGTATCAACAGAAACACGCTTACCTTTGGTATAGGAAACCGCAACTGAGCAATCTGCACTTCACTGACAAGGGGGACTGTAATTCTGTTTGGAAGGACCAGGTAGTTGGATATTATATCCAATATTATCGTATCTGATAAGCCACTGTTGGACAAAATAATCCTCAGTTACTTCATGAGAATTAAACACATGTTATGTCACACACTTCATGAGAATTAAACACATTATGTCACACTAATACTCCTTTTGCTGCTTAACAACTTAAATGGAGAAAACATTTGCCATTTTAGGGAGAAAACATTTGCCTTTTTGGGGGGGTAGAAGACACATCGGTCTTTTAAACGCTTTTTTTTAAAATAAAGGATTCTTGCCAAAATAGCCACCAGGTGGAAGCAGCTGACACTGAATAGCAGAAACCACAGAGATGATTATAAAGTTTTCATTTCCCTGCCACCACCAAGTTCCCTCCTCACCCCCGCCTTTTAAAGCCACCCAGGGTAAAAGGCTGTTGCCTAAGTTTTCTTGCCTGCATTGCATATAACCAAGCAGTTGTTAACTGTTAATCTACTTCTGTATTTCAGCGATGATTTAACTGTCCCTGAAAGTTTGGCTAACCATTCCTGTATTGTTATGAAACAAGTTGTCCTCTTGAGCTGGGAGGACTGTCATTTAAAACAGAAACACGAAGAAAATATGCTCATGGCTGAGTGAAATACAGCCTAGGGAAGCAAAACAGATTTAGTTCTGGCAAAAAGGGAGTAGCACTACAGTCACATTGGTAAAGAATCATTTGAAAAAACCCAACCCCATACCCCCCACAAACACAGAAAAGAAATAGATTTCCTAAGCTCTGAGTTGGCCCAGTTTGGGTCTGAACTGACAACAAACCAGTACGTTGTCAGACCAACACCACTGCTTACACACATTGCCTACACTGGCAAAAAGGCAGAACGGGAGTGGTACTGTTCCCCACGGAAGGCAAGTATCTAGGAAGATTTTAGGGGTATGTACAAAGGTTCAGAGATAAAATTTTCAAAAATACTTGAGATATTTTGAACGTGCACTCTCGCTAAAGCTGGGGGAGCTGCTTCAGGGATGAATGATTTCTCCTCCTAAACACACTTTATTATTCTCCTTTTACAGTCTTCATGAAATTAAGATGCAGATACTGTTTGATTACTTAGAACATTTTTCAGACGAAGCACCTGTGTGTAATCACCTTGTGAAGTTTCTCTAAGACTGAATCTGCAGTTGAGAGTAGCTCAGACTCAGCAGCTAGCATATTTCTAAAAATATAAAAGCTGCAGTGAAATGTAATATATATTACATCTTCATTTGGGAAGAAATTTCTTGGTGAGCAACATATTATGGTAGAGATGGGTAACAGAATTAACGTATTAGATACAATCTGGCCCATTTCAAATTCACATTGATATTTCATGCCGGAGATTTGCAACCAGTATGGTCTGCATCCCCTTGGCTGCCCAGTTCCACTGTAAATTCAAATGAACTATGATACATGATAGAACATGGCTGACTTTTTTAATGGCATCCAGTACAATAGGAACAGAAGAAACTCAGGGCTGCATCAAGATCAATGGACAGATCTGTGCAGACCTCTGTTTACTCTCTGAAAGAAGCAACAGTGGACAATGTTAAGAGGAAATCCTCAGAGGAAAGGTTTCCTCTCAACTTCTGTGAGTTAATTCACATCTGTCCTAAAGAGGACTCTTCATTCCCCTTCCTTTCTTGCAATCCAATCATATTTACAAAGATTTTCATTCTACATGAACACTGAATCCTACAAATTTATAGTTTGAGTAACTACTACAAGAAGATAATTATGTTATTGGAAAATAAGTAGCTTCCTTTAGTCATCATTGTAACACACGTTACTTTTCAAACTCTTCCTGTTCCATTTTGCTAAACATCAAGTTTTCAACTTACGTATGCTAAACTTTCTCTAAAATGAGCCAAGAAAACAGAACCCATTATTTTGTTAGTTGACTTTAAAATTTGAGATAAACATCACAGTCTTAACCCTAAAAGGAAAAAAAAAAAAAAAAAGCTGAAGTGATGGTAACTACACAAGCAATCTTCACACTTTTCAAAATACAAGTCTGATGACAAATCTCCAGTAGAGAGACCAGATAAGTTTGTTTTATTCATGCTTTTGTTAGTGTCCCTGTCTGGCAAGAAGACAAAGCTCTGCCTTTATGCTCAGTAAAGTGCATGCCTTAAGAACAGATGATTGATGCAGAAAACTGACTGACCTAGGTCAGAGAAAGCAAACGAGCAGCGCAAGAGAGGCAATGGTACCAGAGCTGCCTTGAAAGGAAAGGTTATCATGCTCTTCTCCAGTATTTAGTTAAGATCACATACATTATGAAATAAGCTATAGGTGTAAATAAACCTATCCTAGACTAGCAAAAGGTTCAGAGATTGATTAATATTCCAATGGAGCTACAGGAGATCTCCTTAAATAAGAGAAAGAAACAGCCTGAAGCAGAACAGAGCCCAGTCACTTGGAGGATTCGCAATCCTTTATGCTAGGACCAAACCCCCACTGCGATTCCAAAGGTCAGTCTCACAATTTTATCCCAACATAAATGCTTGAATTTCACTAAAACATCTGAGAAATTAATATTAAAAATGAACCAGAATTAATGGAATTTCACAGAATTTTACACAGAGAAGACTCAGAGGAGGTAGCAGATACTCCGTCTTTAAAAACAGGGAGCTGAAAAAGAACACTGAAGATCACAATACTTTCAAGCTGTTTAAAACTTATTTAACCAAATATTAGCCGATTGGGATGCTCCCAGCTGGAAAGTATTCTTCATGAGTACAAGGTAAAAATGACAACCTTCTTTATTATTTTATTACTTAACCTAAGAGGTCTGATCTACGGAAAACAGAGACAAATCGCTGATCAAGCAACAGAGAAAGATATATCAATTTAAACCCTTATGTTGATGCATCACCAATAACCAGCTTCTCAAGATCGTAAAACTCTTAAGTTATTGATTCTAAGTACAATTATTTTTTCAGTTCACAAAAATGAGAGAAGTGTGAAATTCTTCAGATAGTTTATTATAGTAAATGTCTTTAAAAGCTCAATTTCATTGCAGAAAAAATAACTGGCAGTTACCTACTCTGTTGTATTGCTCTCTATTTAGCTCTACTTAATTTTTAGTGACAGAATAAGCAGCTGTGTATTTTTCCTGCATCATCTTTATTCATACTGCAGAGACAGCACATCTCTGACTGCACAGAGTATTTTTACTGTACCTCAAGCAACCATAACAGAACTCATCTTCCCATCATCCATATCCCCTCCTGACAGCACTTGAGCATTTTCACAGCCTGGCTCCTCCTCACATAGAGATTTTAATTCCACTCCTCTGTAAGCTGTACTAATGATGGAATATGAATTACTTTTGTGTCCTCCTCCTTCTGGAGTCATATACGAAGAGCAATGGAAGTTTTTAACAGCTGACAGGGAAGCTTCCAGAAGGAAATGCAGAAATTCATTTAGCAGAAGACACTTGCAAACAGAGTACAAATTAGTAGTTTAGTGTGCAGCCAACAGTCGTAGGATTGAAAAGGTACCTGCAGCAGCAGCAATCTCTTGTTCATCATTGTTCATAACAACTACAATATGTCAAGCTGTCCTACCAAAATATACAATCTATCTACACAGATAAGAAAAGCAAATACAGCACTGAAGAAATCTCTTGGCAAGGCAGAGCATGAGTCACCTCAGTTACAGTTACTATAGAAACTATACCACATCTAGATGGCACCATTATACGGGTATGTGGCCAAGCTTGGTTGCTCTGGAAACCATAAACTTCAGATACTTAGTGAGACTTTGTTTACATTTGAGGTTTTATGTTTGCAGTCAGGCAAATATGTAGCATGATATGAATCTCAGGAGCCTAGTAAGCTTAAGTACTAAATGTAAATTTATTAGTGTTATATGATCAAAATAGCAAATTATTACTCAGGAGCTGTACTTCGGAAGCCATTTTCTCACTCATCAAGAAAACCTCTTTCCTCAGAGGCAGTCTTAAGCAGGCTTGAAACATAAGCGATTCTTGCAGCCATTAACCTACTTAATGCAAGTTCTAATTTCAAACTGTTCAGCTGGGATTCCACACAATGGCTTCACATGTCTAAGTAAAGAAAAAACCGTTTCAGTCACGCAATTGAGCACTAAAGGATTAATTTAATACCTAAATTCAACTCTTGTTTTTAAACAATAAAAAATAATTCTGGAGCCAGCCAGCTCTTGAGAATATGGCATCCAACAAAAGGACTAGTCACAAAATCCAAGTGTGTATCAGATCTACCATTATCCCCTTAGCCATTGTCTCAATATTAAAAAGCCCCTGGGTAACTATTACAACTTGATAATTATGAATATATTCATGGATTTAACCTTATCAGGATTGCAATGACTCAAAACAGCTTGTTTTTTACCTCTGCTTCCACTTTTTTCTTTGGGGTTTTATCATGTACTATTTTGAAAAGCTCTGAATAAGCCAAGCATTTTTTCGAGCAATATCTGGTCAATATTTTTGCTACTCCATTTGATCTTCACAGCATAAACTGAAAGCTTTAAAACTAAGTACTTGAAGAGATTCGAAAGTTTATTTAATTTGATTACTGTCTTAAGGTATTTCTAACTACCTTTACACAAGCAACTAGAGATGTATCAGCATACAAAAACGTAAGCCAAGATGTTGTGAACCCACTGGCATGAAAAATAAGGCTCTTTGTCTTTCTGCTGTCCTAGGAGATGGCAGATAGGAAATTCACAAGATTCTGGAAATCTGGAAAGGCTGAGACACTAAAAAAAGCAGGTAAAAATTATCTTTTCAAAGTGTTTTTAACAAGGCCTACTAGATATACTTTTGATGTACTTTTATTTGTAGTGAAGTCACTACCTTCTGCATATTGAGCAATTTCATATAATTCTAAATTAAGAGATAACTGCTCAGAGTCATTTAACCTAAAATTATTTAGCTGAATATCTTCAGATTTTTCTGGGGTTTACTGGGGTGGAGGAATATCAAACACTGCTTTACATATACTCACTTCAGTCCTGGAACATCCAGAAGATTGGTCAGTCCAGTCCAGTTAATTTCCAAAAGCTGTGAATTACAAAGAAAAGAGACAGAAAAAAAAAAAAAAGAAAAGCAACTTAGAATTCACAACACTGAATAAATAAACCTGATCACTATAGCTTCTGATCAGCGGAGGGTTAATAACCAGTTTCCAGGATTTTCTTAAACAGAAAACCAAAACTTCTTCCATGCTCTGTAATGTTCAGCCACAGATTTTAAAACAGAGTTATAAAAACAACTCACCATCCTCTTCCACACATACATATAAATACACACATGCACACCCCAATATACACATGTATATAATATCTACTACATACAACTAACATCAAATAATGAAATGTTGTCCTATTTTCTGGAGAAATATTTTAATATTCACCATAGAACTATTATAGATGAACAGTCACTGACATGAATTTGCAAAGTCTAGTAAGCTGATGAAGAATCCCATTTGAGACCAGGAAAATAAGAGATCTAGAAGACATGACCAATGGAAAGAATGAAGGATTTGGATTAAGAAGGTGGAAGGAGGACGTGACAACAGCTTGCAAACACAGAGCGGGCTGTTTTCAATAACAAAGAGACAAATTCATTCTACCGCTGATGCAGTAAAGAAGAAAAGTATCAACAGGATTAGGTATCGAAGTGAGAAAAATCCTCAGAAATAATTGATGGGGATAACTTATTGCTAGATCGTATATACTTCCTTCACTGAAAATCTTTACAGAGTATTAGACATACAAATGCTATAAAGGTGCATTATTCTGTTTCAGGGCTGCTGGCATTAACAACTAATTTCTAATGTCCTTTTCAATCCTATAATCTTCTCATTCTAGATAACAAAACTAATAGAATGGAGTTTCCTTATCCCCTCCCTTTTCAGTGAAAACTTTCTATTAACTGCATAGAGTTAACTGAATATAAGCAACAAACAAATCCAAACCCACCCAACTACCACCGTGCCTCCAAATCCAACTAACCCAATCTAAGGGTAGCTGCATGAGAAAAGTTAAAAGGATTTTGAGATTCCTCAGTTCAGAATCTAACTGTGGTGGTTCAGTTAAATGCTGAAACAAAACAACAAATCTCTACAAGAACCTACGTTGCATCTTTCCACAAACAGGCAAGAAGAATCTCCCTACATTAATTTTCTATTAAAAAAACCAGCACATAACTTTCTTTATAAAGGATCTATTAATGATTTAATTAGCGATTTCCTTTGTGAATACTTCAACTAAAGATAACTAATAACACATTTACTTATATAAGGAGCACTGTTACTTAATATACTTTTGCAATGGTGGCCAAACATTTCAACAACGTTATCTATGAAGGACCTAGCCTACCTGTAACAAACAATTAAGCAGGAAAAAAATCATTATCCTTTCTGCAATGGAAAAGGTAGTAAGATTTAATAACTGAATATTCCAAAGCAAAAGGCAAGACATATCAGGGGATGTTCTGCAAGAATCTACACAAGCCAGCAACATGCCCTTGCCACAAAGAAGGATAATGCTATCCTGGGCTGCATTAGGCAAAGCCTTGCCAGCAGGCTGAGGGAGGTGATCCTTCCCCTCTACTCAGCACTGGTGAGGCCACACCTGGAGTGCTGGGTCCAGCTCTGCGCTCCTCAGCACATGGACGTACTGGAGAGAGCCCAACAAAGGGCCATGAAAATGATTAAGGGACTGGAGCATCTCTCCTATGAGGAAAGGCTGAGAGAGCTGGGGTTGTTTAGCCTGGAGAAGAGAAGGCTCAGGGGGATCTTATTAATGTCTGTAAATACCTGCAGGGAGGGTGCAAAGAAGAGAGCGCCAGGCTCTTCTTAGTGGTGCCCAGTGACAGGACTAGAGGCAATGGGCACAAACTGAAACAAAGGAGGTTCTCTCTGAACATCAGGAAACACTTTTTTACTGTGAGAGTGACTGAGCACTGGAGCAGGTTGCAGAGTCTCCATCCTTGGAGATGCTCAAAAGCCATCTGGACACAGTCCTGGGCAACCAGCTCTAGGTGGCCCTGCTTGAGCAGGGGGCTTGGACCAGATGACTTCCAGAGTGAATTTTCTTACTTCACATAATTTTATGTTCTGTGAGTTAAAATGCAGTAAACAATACATTTCTGCCAGTTGTATGTATTTTATTAATTATGCCTTTGCATCGTCCCTTTTCCCCTTGACAATCACAGAGTATTCCCTTTATCCATCTATTTCATATACTGATTTTTGCCCAGGAATTACATTAAATGTAATTAAATTAAATGGGGGGGGGGGGGGGGCGGAATAATCAATATTTTTACTGTTCTACTGTTCTGCTCCGACCCTTAAAAAACACTTTCCCAAAGTAACCACAGTAAAGCACAGTAAAGCAGCTGTACAGTACAGACAACTGAAATGTAAAGCTTTAGACCCTTTGCTGAACTATGAGTAATGCGTTTCCTATAAGTTTAATTCTGTGGCTTTAGAAATAACAGGAGCTTTCTAATAAGATATTGAAGAACTGATGCTACTGTGAAAACTTAGGTTTATTTTTAAGAGATTTCTAAAACCGTATTTTGCAAGTTTCATCAAAGTTAATTTTTCCTTTTGATTTACTTTTCAGTACAATATCCCAAACAGACACTGAAAATAATGTGTCGGAGGAGGAAAAAAGTAACAGAATTTTTAACTTTTTACTAAATAGCAATAATTTCTTATTGCTGTTTAGGGCATAAAGAAACAAAGATAAAATACGTCTTGCATTAGTTGCTGGTACCACTTCTGTTTTAGCCTTTTCAGCACTGGTGAAATGCACCACTGGATAAATTGAAAATGAAAAATTTTATTTGTCTGCTGGTAATTATATGTCACAATTAAGATATTTTGTCTTCCTAACTAGTATGTTCCAAAGACATCCTCTCACTTAGTCATTTATTTACTTGATTCTGTGTATTAAAATTATCTTGCAGAACAAAGTGAAACAAATTGTCTTGCTGGGCAAAATGAAACACAGCATCAGATACTATTTAATATAAATCTTAATTTCCAAGTTCATGTTTCCAGTTGCACACAACATTGGACATAAATGAAATAACGTTATTAGAAAAGATATGCTCCAAATGTAATAGTAGCTCTAGTGACCAAATTGCATAAATGGGTGGAAATAGATAGCTTTCCAAAAATAAGTTCTGTGATAAAATAATTGATTTTGGGGCTCTAGAAATTTTAATGAAAAGTGTCCTTACCCAAAGGCTGGACTACCTTTAAAATCGTAACTTTTATAAACACAAGATAAACAGTTATGGTCTCTTTGCTCTTTTACATGATATAAACAATTGATGTTAGATGGCTGCTCTGCAATTGTTCATATCTGTGAAGCTGATATTTGCTCTCATTATAAAATAACTTCAAAACATAGAATGTGTCATCTCCTCAGAAAGGGACTTTTTTTTTCTGAAATGTACAAGAGCTTTTGCAGCACTCAAAAGCATTATGTGAACAACACGGTAGAAATTAATAATTAAAGCACATGTCGTAATAATGAAGGAGATCATATTCTTGCTACTCATAACAGTCATTCTAAAATATGCGATAAGTATTGACAGGCTTGGTTTTAGTTTTCCACTTATGAAGTGATACAAACCCTGGATGAATGTGCAATAAACTAACTGAATAATCTGTACACACCACCAACTAAATGATGAATGCAATGGTAAAATGTGAGACAATGCTATAGATATGAGCATCCTCAGAAAACTTTTCAAATCGAGTTTACTTTTCTCTTAACGTCACGTACAGCACACTTGATTTCTGCGTAAGTGGAGATTTCCCTCGACTGAGAAATTGAAGACTTTACAGCCAGGCTTTGGTTTCCATTGCACAAATTGCCCCAAAGCATGTTTATCCTCTGCCCAAGAAATACATGATTTTGGTTCCAAGATAGGAATATAGACCTTTCTGTCAGAAGACACACGCAAAGAACTGTCTTTGCCAGTCTGAAGGGAGGCTCTGTACTACTTCACTTAGTTTTCTTCTTCACCATCCATAAAATCTTTACAGGCTCCTATATCCTGAGCATGTGGTTACTTTCAGCAAACGGTTACACAATATCAATCCAAATTTTTTCTTCTAAAACTTAGTGGCATTTCAAGACTTTTTTTTTTTTTTTAATTTTTATTAAGTTTTAGTAAGTTTTGAAGTCAAAACAACTGGGATGAATGCCAGGAGTAAAAATTAAAACCTCAGAGTAAAACTAGTGGTTTAACTGACCATACACAGGCATGTAGTTCCATTTGAGATCCATTAGGATATAAAACCAGAATAGCTGGGGTTGGAAAACATCTCTGGAGATCATCCAGTCCAACACCCCTGCTCAAAGCAGAATCAGCTAAAGCAGATTGCTCAGGGCCGTGTCCAGTTGGATTTTGAGTATCTCCACGGATGCAGAATCCACCACCTCTCCGGGCAACCTGCTCCAGTGTTCAATCACCCTAACGGTTAAAAAATAAAACATAATAAAAATTCTTTATGTTTAAAGGGAACTTCTTGTATTTCAATTTGTGCCCATTGTCCTGTCACTGGAAACCACTGAGAAGAGTCTGTCTCCATGGGCTTTACCTCCCCCATCAGATATGTCTATACATTGATAAGATCCCCCCGAACCTTCTCTTCTCCAGGCTAAACAAGCCCAGCTCTTGCAGCCTCTCCTCATATGAAAGATGCTCCAGTACCTTAATCATCTTTGTGTCTCCTCCCTGGACTCCAGCATGTCCATTTCTCTTGTACTGGGGAGCCCGGCACTGGACTCGCCACTCCAGCTGTGCCTCACCAGTGCTGTGTAGAGAGGGAAGATGACCTCCCTCGACCAGCTGGCAATGCTCTTCCTAATGCAGCCCAGGGCACTGTTGGTTGCCTTTACCATAGGGGCACATTGCTGACTTCTGTTCACCTTTTTGTCCACCAGGACACCCCAGATCTTTTTCTGCAAAGCTGCTTTCCAGCCAGTCAACTCCCAGCCTGTCCTGGTACATGGAGTTATTCCTTCCCAGGCACAGAACTTTGCATTTCCCTTTGTTGAGCTCCATGAAATTCCTTTTGGCACATCTGTCCAGCTTGTCAAGGTCCCTCTGAACAGCAGCACAACTATCTGGTGCATCGACCACTCCTTCCAGTTTTAAGCAAACAAACTTGCTGAGGGTGCACTCTGTCCCACTATCCAGGATAGCCATGAAGATGTGTTGGCTCCCATATTTACCGCTGGGGTATACCACTACTGAGTGTCCTCTAGCTAGACTTCACGTCACTGACCACAACCGACCCACTGAGACCTAAGAGTTCAGCCACTTTTCAGTCAAGCTCATTGTCCACTTATCTAGTCTGTACTTCATCAATTTACTTATGAGGATGTTGCAGAAGACAGTGTCAAAAGGTTTACTGAAGTCAAGATAAGCAGCATCCATTGCTTTCTCCTCATCCACCAAGCCAGCCTTCTTACCAGAGGGCTATCAGCTTGGTTAACCATGATTTCCTGTTCATAAATCCATCCTGACTACCCCAAATCACTTTCTTGTCCTTATCGCTTACCAGCAAGATTGAGATCACCGCTTTGATCCCTGTGCCCTTGAATCGTCCCCAGAGCCATGCCGTCACACTTGATGTTTTCCAGATCTCCCCTGGAAGTGGTGTTGGCGCCCACATGAAAGAGCAGCAGTGGGTAATAGCCTGAGGCTAGACAAGCTTTAACAGTCGACAACACCCTGAATCTGAGACCCAGGCAAGCAGCAAACCTCCCGAGACAACAGGTCAGGATGGCAGATGGGGGCCTCCGTCCTCATGGAGTACTATCAGTACTATCACTTGCCACTTCCTCCTGGTGCTTCAGTGCAGCTCAGGCTCTGCTGGCTCAGATGCTCCCAGGCCCTCCTCTGCTATACTGGTCCATGCAATCTGTTCCATAGTTGCAAATCTGTAGGTGGGGTAGGAGTCATCTACCTTGTGCCAGAAAACTACCAGCTTTCCCCATCATGGGAGAATCCCATCCCGTAGTCTCTCCAGACGGTCAACCGGAGGTCCTTTTTCAGGTGTCCCTTCCTCTACAGAGAATCACGCTAGATGCATGTGTGAGGGTAACTAAATTCAGCCTAGGCCATCTACTTGTTCATATACATTTGTCATATCTGAAACCAGAGTGTCAGAATCTAAAGTGAAAAATACTATCATTAGTTGTTGTACAGAGATTGAACAGAGCCTGGTGACTTTCATCATTCTTCAGGTAAAAGCATGAAGGTATCACTGGCTCCAGTGATTTTGTATTCAATGTCTTTTAAAAACATCTCATTTAAAACTAGTTCTGTCGCTTTCCATTAGAGTACTAGCAGGATTATTTTAGTGAGAAAAGGCTAACCTACCTTACACCAGAAAAAGTTAGTACTTGAGCACATAATACAGAGGAACTGATGTGCTGTGGAATTTATATCATCACTTACCACACTGTTATTTGACTATGTATCCACATTCTAATAAACATACTTAAAGTTCAACTAGTACATGTGAAAGTTTCCTATACTTCTGAAAACACTGGTTTTTAGAAAATGCTTTTGAGAGATTTAGGTTATAAGGCTCATTTTCAAATAGACAAAAGGAAGGTTGAAACCACTCATCCAGTTTGCTCAACAGCCAGTGTTTACACAAAAACTCAGCCTTTCTTCCTCCAAATTTATCCTCCATTAACATACAATGCCTCTATCAATTATAGATCAGGTTGTCAGCCAAGCACTTATAAGAAGTTGTGCACAAGAGATGAACACAGACATCAGGAAAACAGTTTTGCAATTAACATTTTCAGCAAGGGAATACACCTTTAACAACTGGATTGGAAAAGTTCCTCTTCAAGGTGGGAGGCTGTTTGCTAAGGCACATCTATTTACGGAATGCTAGCAAGGCTTAGTGGCAGTAATACCTTCCAGAAGTGGATGAGATCTTACCTAAAACTCAGACAGTACACTGAACAGTCTTGTTGGTTTTTTGTTTGTTTTTTTAAGGTGTTATAATATTTTTTCTGCATAATATCAATTTAAAGCTATCAGGTTTTTAATTTCCAAATACAAAGAAAAACTGCTAGACATAATTTGTTGTAAAACAGGTTATTTTACATCGGTATGTAAGTTTTACTTGTACAGCTCTACAATAACACACTATGAGGTAGAACACACAGAACATTCATATTTAAGAAAACTGAAAGGTAATTTCAGTGTATTCTTTGAAAATTGATGGCGCAAACTATTAGTACGCATTCTTAAATCTCATGCTCATCTTAAGTCTGAAAAAAAGTTATGAAATAAAGAATTAAACCAGGATGAAAAGTCCAACTTAGCTGAATACCTGCAGTTTTGTACTACTTCCTCAATCCTACAAACCCACAAATGTTTAAGTCATACAACATATAAGTAGCTTGGTAGTAGCTGATAATACTAAGCACAACTTATGCTTTCAGACTGGTTCTCATGTTCTAATTGCAAATTTTGACATTACATTATGTCACACTTAAAATCTATGTAGGCTACCAAGGCTACCAAGGCTCTGATAGAAGTAATTTTATACTGTTTTAGGACAAAGAACCAGTTAGAAAGACAGTTTATTACATGATTTATTCCCTTTTTCATAGGCAAATTAGAAGGCAAATACACACCATAAATACCTCAAAAAAGTGGTCCTAAGGTGTTCATACCTGCATCCCATATTTAAGTTTTACAAACTGATGTTTTCAGAACAAACAGAAAAGGAGAAAATATTTGCATTTCCTTTTGGTTTTTTCATGCTTTGTTTAGTATACTGCATACAGCAGTTAACAAGGCAAAGTCCTGTGCATTCTGC
The DNA here is from genome assembly GCF_030463565.1 of Pelecanus crispus. Taxonomy (NCBI): domain Eukaryota; kingdom Metazoa; phylum Chordata; class Aves; order Pelecaniformes; family Pelecanidae; genus Pelecanus; species Pelecanus crispus. Next base: position 11,608,097 of record NC_134644.1, read on the forward strand.
TAAATAAGACTTAACCGAATTAAATTAATTGAGCAACATAATGCCTGTTGAAATTCAGCATTGAGAAACATCTCCTACACTAGACTGAAACATATATCATAGTGGTTTCTGCATTAACTGCCACAGCCCAAAAGAAAACAAATAACAATACCACTGAGAACTGAAAGATTTTCAATTTATGCAACCAAAAAGCATTTCAAAAGCTTGCAACATAGCATGTGAGACATGTACAGTGCCTATGGTACAACCTCACTATCAATACTTTGATCATTACGCACCTCTTCACAAAAACAACGCTACCAATTCATTCTGTCATGAGTCCTTAGACCATGAAGCATGTAAAAAATAATTACACAAAGAAACTGAAAAAAATAGTGCTACTTAAGTGGCCATTTAGACAAGAAATGCAATTAGTACCTATAATATCAGAAACTTCTATTCATCCACTTATTGTACAGGAATAATTGAAATGACAGAGGTCCATTTCAGAAATGTTAAAGACCAATCCTTTTCCATTCAAAGTTGGAGCTAAGAAATTAAAACACATTACTAAGACTAAGCACTTTACAGGATTATTAGAAGAGCTTTGCAAATAAATCTTAAGCCATGAAATGTTTTGGAAGGAATACGAGCCTTCAAACTCCTGGCATAAATCAAGCTTTAACTACTTGGACTTTGAAGGTAAAGTTCTCCTTGCAGACAAGATTTGTTGCGTTTGCCCACCACAATGCTTCCTTAACAGTTCTACCAGAAAAGCCCAGCAGTAATGAAACACACTGGTATCACTGCGGTAACACACACTCTCTAATCTTAGTCTACATATTAGCTACAGATGCTTTTTTCTTTTCATGTCTTTTTGGTTTTGGTGTTCGTCCCCCTCACCTCCCACATTCCTCTCAATAAGGTTGTTTCCAGTCTGCACTCCTGGCTTCCAAACTTAATCAGTCTTCAGGACAAGATACACCTTTTGTAATGTAAGAAAAGAAGAGTCTTCCAAAAAGCAACACCAAGTTCAGGCAAAAAAGCTTATACTTGCAGTAGTATGGAAATAGCACTGCCAGCAGACAGACTCACAGCAGAGAGAGAAGGAAGTAGTCAAATCACATTGCTGGATACACAAGAGGGAGCCCTCCCAGTCACAGTCCCGTCAAATAACAAGGATTTTCATTCTACATTTTGGGCATTACCATACCGTGACTTGCTACTAGAGAGGAAAAAGACCTCCTAACTTGTGGTTCTGACAGTAAGTTAAAGCAATGCCACCACCCTATCAAACTGAAGAGCCCTATGGAGAAAAAAGGAGCAAGCAAAAGACTGCCAGTTGATGAACCATTTTTTGAAGCACTGACTATAAAAAAATTCCATATTTAAAAAGTTTTGGCCTATAAATCTCCAAAATAGTTCAACAATATCATTTCCTTCTTTGTCATCACTTTCAGCAATGCATAATTCTCTTCCTTCAGCTAAATTCAGGGAATGCCAGCTGGTTCTCTGCGGCAGAACTAACAGGGCACTGGAAAGACTGCGTTCAGGATTTGTCACTGAGTGAAACTCTGCCAGGAGCCAGAAACGATGTGGTGTCTTCCCACAACACATTGCAACCAAGAGAGGTGCTATGCCTTGCAGAGACTGTTAACAGCCAGCTCACTGGCCTAGACAGAGATTTCAGACACCAGTTAGACTTTCCGATGAAGCAGTATGTGTGTCATGTTACTCAAAGCTCTTTCAGTTATTCCTCTGCTCAGAGCAGTGAAAACAAATGTTTCCTCCCTGAAAACCAAGAAATTTGTGTCTTATCAAGGCTCTGTAGTAAGAACTAATGCAACACATGTTAAAGTGTACTCATACCAAGACACAAATCCTTCTTACTCCTGTAAGCATTTTGTTATGCAAGTTAGAGGAAAGGGAAAGGAACATAAAATCTTTATGTGGGGCATCAGTGATTGCCCAACATTGTTAATAGCTAAAAATTTATTAGACATCTTTGTACTCATAGGATACAGTGACTCTGTTATTGCTATTCCACTAACAAAACACGTCTACATTTAAATACGGACTTGGTCCAAAGCTTGTGCTCATGGGCTGTCCTAGGCTTACTGGTTGAGGCCCTGAGCTAGTGGTAAAGGTAGCCAGAGAGCTGTGATCTGATGAAGCAGACACAGGAGTCTGGACACACAGTTAAATAAAGTTTGGAACTACTAACGCACACACGAGACTACTTATATGCTGAGCTCAAAGTTAAGCTGTCCACAGTAGGCAGGGGAGATGAAGATAAGAAAGGCTGCTAGTTGCTCCATACTGGGCTACTGAATGTCCAACTGGGGCACCACCTAGTTAAGAGCCAGAAATTACATCTCTCCCGAGAGCAGCTGAACCTACTGAGCAGAGAAGTGTTTAGAGCGAGGGGAAGACAGTGCGAGCAGCAACGCAGCAAGGGCACTGATGTAACACCTTCTCCTAGCCTTTGTGGCAAGGGAACAAGGACCCCCACATGGAAAAATATTCAAAACTAGTTTTCAAACTTTACTAGTTGACTTTGACTCAAATATTAGAGCTGAGATGTGTTTTAAAACCTAGCCCATCTATTTTGTTTTTTTAAGAAAACCCAGTGATTAAAAGTGTTTTGGGGTACCTCAAAACCCTGGATAACTTACAGTCTCATCACAGGGTAATGTAATTTTGGAATTTATCAAATATTCAACCAAGACCGGATATCGTGTAGAATCATATTGTATATCATGTTATATTGTGGCAATCCCAGCATCAGCTATGACTTCTAAATACTTACTGAGTTTTCCTGTGTTTGCCATTTCCTTCCTTAGTTACATCTTTTATTCACAGTATTTGAGACTGTCAAGTATGCTTTAAAAAAAGCCCTCAAACCCACGAACATCGGAATTCACCTACGTAACACAGTGGCAGAAGCATCATGAAAAGTGGAAAGTTTCCAAAGCTTTTTCTAGAGAGGGCTTGCAGAAAACAGAAATGGAAAGTTTCCATATATTCATCATATGTGAAAGATGGAGAGAGTTGGTTACATGTAATGCTTATTAATCATCTGGAAAAGTGATGGTAAAGAGAACTGGAAAACAAAACAAAAGAACTTGCTAATTACCATTCTGCTTTTTCTATTTCAAGAGACTATGAAAAAGGTCAAGAGCATCTAATATGCAAGGTGTGTATTTTAGTGTTGGTAAAGCAAAATAATGCAAATGAATAAACACACATTATTCAAATTCACTGTTGAGGAAATAGCCAGGCAGATGTCACAGTTAACACAAAGCTCTACTTCAATCTGTTACTACATTAATGACTGATAAATCCCTGAATAAGTTAGATGCAACACAGAACAAGTGTCAGGATGCATAAGTAGTAGAGACAAGAATAATTCTGATCTTCATATATGTTTAAACAAACAGTAATAGAACAATCTTCCTAAAACTCTGTGAAGATCAACAGCCTGTGAAGTTGGGATTTTAACTAAGAGGAAAATAGAGGAATACAAATTAGACAGAACTGACAGGACAGACTTACCTTTTGTTAGAATGCAAGAAACAGAATATTGTAAAGATGTGACTTACGCTTCCATTTATTATTATGTGCAATAGAAAAAAACAAGTCCAGCAAGCAGTGATCCTTTAAAACTTCCTGGTACAACACACCACTGAAGGTAATAGACAAATCAGAGACATTTTTAAAAGTTAATCATGTAACTGAGCTTTTACTCTTCTGAACAGAGACAGTAAGAGCTCAGTTCATTTTTCTATTCTGTTCAGTCATGGAATTATACTGACTGTATGGCCTGCAAGTGGGACTGACTAGTGCCTTCAGTTCTGCATCAAAATTAATTTTTTTATGATAGTCACAATTTATTCTTTTGTGATTTCTTCTGTGTTACATTGAAAGAGTTTAAGAAAACCATATATTTCCCTGCAGCCTAAGAAAAAGCAGGCTAAAAACTGATGAGCATTTTTACATATTTGCTGTTCTCAATATCCTAGATGCCTTTACAAAGGGAAAAAAATGCACTGGCATGCAGAATATACAGGGCCATTACTGAAGTTCATAGCAGCACAAAAGGCAGCCTCTAAGCACTGCCAACCTTGTGGTTTGATTTGGCTGCCATAAGCACTACTAATTCTCAGAAGAGAAGCCACAAAGTATTTTAAAATGCTGATGAACAGCTTCCTGCTAATCAAGTTATGGAAGTATAATATTTCTGCAGGACAAATTTAAGGTCTGTTACAGGGCACAATAACACAATTCCATGGGATAAGTTGTGTTTCTTCTCAGAAATTTATTATAAGAAGGAGACTAACATGCTCTCTTCTGTTGTCAATGGCCATGCAGAAATATAGTACAACTCATCTGCTAGTAGAGCGCAGCCCATTACCACTACAATGCTAAAGTGCTAACATTATTGTAATAATTTAATAAGTAACATTATCCAGTTTATTTCTCCAGTAAACATATAATAAACTCAGCCTCTCAAACAAGGCTTGACTATACAATACCACAGAAAGTAGAAATCACACCGGTTTTCATCACTGCTATAGGAAACACAGCATATCTCTGTACAGGAACTATGTTCAACAGCAGTAAGTTTTTCAGTGATAACTGTCTAAAGATTTACGTGAGACAATTGCTACAGAGATAAAAGTGTATTAGTTGTGAGGGTAAGAGCCAGAGCAGGCAAGTTTTTGAGTTAAGGTGACCAGAAGAAGGATCACAGTTGGTCTTACAAAAATCCACCACACCTTGCTATTCTCCATAGTGTCAACTACTCAAAGCTACAGTTCAAGCCAATTCCCTCTACTTTCTACCTTTCTGCTCACACCCTCACACTAATATCGACACACTCCTGACTGCTTAGTGAGCCAGCTCAAGATGTTAAAATACATCTGAAGGACAGGAAGCTAGTCACTTCTTGTTGTGTTTAATATCCTGGCCAGATTGCGTCCCTTTAACCAACTTCCTTCAGGAGCAGAAGTTTCAATGCCGGTATAAGAGAGACAATAACACTGAGTGGGAGGGCACAGGGAGAGAAGAATACAATATTGTGCAAGCACCAGATGTGATGGCCCTTAAAACATTCCATAAGCTGTCAAAATAAAAATTAACTAAATTTAAGTTATAGCAAATTATAAGTATACAACGTAACAGTGTAAATCACTTTGACTTTATAAGCAACAGACTCATTCTTAAGAAATATTATTATAGCAGTACCTGCGCTTCAGAATTTATCCAGGTGTTCCACAAACCCCCTTAAAAGAGGTTAAAAAGTTTTGAAGCAAAGATACTGACAGTCTCATATGGTATGAAGGCATTTTGTATCAACTAAAAGCAAACCAAAACAACATTCTTCTGTATTCTACATAACCACTTTATGGTTTTTTTCCAGCCATTTCACTAGGGCACATTCTTGGTGCAAGCACTCCTTTTCAGTCTAATTTTCATCAGTACTGATAATTTTGAAAATCACATCCAGCACTGAGTTTTCCAAAGGCAGACAATATTAAATGAACCAAACCAATATTAAATAAATCAAAACTACAGGACAGACCCAATCTGTAGAGTAGAGGGAGAGCAGTGCTCAAGTCAGCCAGTGGAGGGCTAAAGTGTGAACATAAAAATGAGAGCTTTGGAAGAGTTGCCCACTTTTCTCAGAAGGCATCCTGATTTTCAGCTGTTGTTTTTTTAGAACAATAATATTGGTATTTTCATGTGTCTGTTTTGTTGGGGTTTTTTTTGTTTGTTTGTTTATGGGTGGTTTTTTTCTTAAAGCGAAAAGCATTGGGTTAGGACACACCTTCAATATTAAGTATCCTGCTAAACAAGCTTTTGAAAATTAACAATTTACAGTACAGCTCTAAGCCATATACGCTTCTATAACTGAACCAAAAATCAAGATAATTAACTATGTGATATTTTCTTCTAAAAGTAAAAAATAACTACAGTTAGGGAAGCAGAATATATGGTAAACATAGATAATATTAACATAATGAGAAGTAATGTGAAAAACCTTACAAATCATGACTATTTACACAATGCTATCTTTCTAGCATTGAAGCTCAGAGATTTAAAAGACTCCTTCAAAACATTCGAATGCATATATATCCCTGTCTTGAAATCTTTTACATATTTGGACATATTTTAGAAGCTGATGAAACATTTAGTACCTTCTTCACAATAACAACAACAAAATACGGTATTTTAAAAGTTTCATACAAAGTAAGAACTCTTGCAGCATCAAAAACTTCATGCATTACTCACAGATACGAGACTGGTAAACTCATTAAACAAGTATGTTCAGAACTATTAATTTAGGCAGCGTTGCCTTATATAGTCATTACGGCCAGCAAATAGATGATACAGAGCAAGAGGAATTGTTGCCAGTTACTTTAGACTGGAAAATATGAGAACAAAATCTAATGCTAGCTGCCAACTAATTCCTTTTCTCTTCTAACAAAAATATTGAAGAAAAGCTTTACTTGGCTGCACCCACTTGCACTCTAGTAAGACGACAGAATTTGGTTATTGCTATAATAAGCATTATTTTACATTTTTCTACAGAAGTTAGAAAAATAAACACCAAGAAGACACACTGCAGTGGGGAGAGAAGTCTGCTTGGAAAAAACTAAACATCCACATATAACTGTCAAAATTATGAAATAACTTGATTCAAAGATACATTTTTTGAACAATCCACCCTTAAGTTCGCTCAGACCTTGACCACTAGTTTAGTTTTTAAATGAAAGGAGGCTGAAAACTACTTCCAGTATTTTTGTAACTGAATACTTTTGGGGAGGGGTTGACTTTTTAATTTTCATGCTCCAGTCTACTTCTCATCTTTTTTTGTCCCACTAAGTCAACCAGACCCCTAATAAAGTGGCATGGGGGTAGGAGTAAAGACAAAATTACTCTGGACAAAGTCTTTCCCAAAGTGATGTGTTCAGAAAGCTACTGACCACAAATGAAAGGTGTTTCATTTTATGTGTTTTCAGTTTACTATCTCAGGTCCAAGTTGTCTGACTTAAGCACTTAGCAAGTGCACGGCACTTAGCGTGGATCAGGGACAGAAAGGAGTGGGCACAGGTACTGGCACAGTATCTGGGAGTACCAGAAATGAAGGGTTCAGACAAATGCTGCCAGAGCACAATGCTGGGAGTAGGAAACAGAGGAAGTGTCAGGAACTGCTTACAAGCACGCCTGCTGCTGACCTCTCCTTTCCTATCCCCTGCCACCTTTCCTACCTCTCCCCTAGAGAGCAACAAAGAAGCAGTAGCTGCAGGAGGTACCCCAGGAAAGTAGTCCAGACATACTGCATCAGGTCACGGCTCCAGCACCAAATGTGTCAGAATGGCTTCTGCAGAAGGACTGTACACTGGTTTCTTTCTCAGTGAATACAAAACAGAACTGAGAGAGACAACACGAACCACATCTACAACACGAACCACATCTACAACACGAACCACATCTACAACATGAAGAAAGGTCATTCCTGTAGAAAAAAAAAAAAAAAAGTAAAGCCTGTGTCCACACAGCTAAACTCTTCTCCCTGTTCCTCTAAAACGGAGTGCTTGCATTTAACTTGTTTATTGGATGGTCCCTGTAATGAGCTGGGCACTGTACTGAGTCTGAAAATTGTTTGGGAGAGCACTAAATAGCAAAATAATATCAGAGAGTACACTAACAATTACACAGTGCAGACCACCATGAGGCAGTGTTCAATCCTTGTCATGGCCCTTAGTTTGTTAGTATAAACATGAACATTAACAGATGCCCTACACTCATACTGCTCAGACAGAGGGTAAAAATGAGACAAAACTTAAGCAGACATCTCCTAATGTTTAGACTCACTTCAAAGAAGTGTGTGGAAATCCAAATTTGGTTCATCCCAATGTATTTCCCCAACCCTTTCCAAATAAGAGCAATGATGTTTTCTCAGTTTTGCATGAACTATTTCACTTTTACCAAAAAACTCACTAAATTATCCACAAAATATTTCCAAGCTCTTGTTTTCCAATTTCTGTTTTACTAAGACTTAAGTCTACATTCCCTCTACCCAAACACACATGGTTTCTCTAGACATATGAAACAAGACACATAAATTGACGTGAAACCATGAGTTTTTCCTAGGCCATGCATAAACACCCATACAAACCTATATTTTCAACAAGTTAGCAAAATTTTATCATAGGATATTTGTTCAGAAGAATTGTGTTACAAGAATGTGATCTCATTGAAGAAAGTAACAACATACCTTCTAAAGCTATTGAAATAAAGAATTCACTCCCACCCCCAAACCTTGAAAACTAGATCAACTTTTCAGAGTTGCAGACTGCTGAGGAAACCAAGATGATCAATCTGAGACTGTTTCAAAGCGCCTAAACCCACATACTTGTAATTTATGACCTAGCATAGTCTGAAACTGTTAAATTTCGACAAGTTTTGTTTGTTTAATTAAAACATATCTAAGAAACAAAAGCTTCCAATGGAAAATATACTTCTAAGTAAGAGATGGAAACAATTTCTTTAAAGTCTGTGTAGCATAAGAATTTCCATGATGTTCACATTTTCTATTAAGCTCTCTTACTGATACTTATTAAAAGCAGTACCAAATTTCAAATCGCTGAAACTGCCTTACACACACATATATAACATCAAAGAATTTTGCCAGCAAGTGTGCAGTGTGTATTATGTTCTCCTATATATTTTTCTAAATAACATTGTTCTATGGACTTTGCAACATCTGTTAACATTTCTTGATACATCCATAGATTAAAAAAGAAATTTCCTGGAAGTAGTAAACCTAGACTAGAATTACTGTCTTATTTTATAAGATTTAATTCAAACTGTAGAGTATTTGTTACTCATTTTCAGACACTGAAAATTACATTTGCTATCTATACTCTGTTCTTCTATCAATGCTGCAGCAACTCACCAACAGCTTTACTGGTGCTTGTCAGCCAGTCTTACCTGCAAGATTCAGACTACAGCATCTGAAGTGAAAAAATCACTCCAAGGGGCAACAATCCACTATCTGTAGTGCCTTACCATAGCGCAAGCTTCAGTGATACACATCTATCATTTTAATGGAAAGCATTGAACTGAAAACGTATGACTACACCACCCAGCTTCCCAGCTTTTAAAAACTGTATGTTTCAAACTTCACACTTACTGTATTTTAAAAAGATCATATTTAAGTTCAGCAGGATAAGGCAAGACAGCCATATAAAACACAGCTTCTCATGAAAGTGGCTATTAGGTAATTTGTGACAGGCCAGAATTCAGAGAAGTTCATGGCCTCAGAAAACTTTATTTAACTCATTTTCTTCAAATTACTCAGATGCAGAAGTTTTCTTCCTCTTCAGTGAGCTAAGAATCATTCTCTTTAATTCTCTTAATTCAAGAGAATTTAAGTATGTCTGGAATGACTACAATGTTATTGAATCCTGCAAGAATGCACATCATTTTGGTGCCAGACTCCATGATACAAATTGATATTGGCTGAGCGAAAAAATCCCCAGCCACTTTCATTGTTGTTTGGGTAGGAAAGAACAGGGAACCCTAAGAAAGATTTCTAGAGTATATTATAGTTTCATTTAGATAAAGAAATCAGTTACTTCTGCAAAACAGGTGGGAAAACACCGTAGAATCCTATACAAATGTTGTAATACCTTGAAAGTAATTTCAGTTTGTACATAATTACATTAATTAAAATTAAAACCTTTTTTCATTACTAAGAAGTATTTTCACTCTTAATAAGTCATGGTCAACCCTTCTAGGTAATGCCAGTCAGAATGCCCAGGATCTCACCTTCAACAAGACTCACTAGGTTGGATACAACCTCAAGAGCCCGTTTGTGTGAATGGTTCTGGAAGAGCTATACTTATGTCAATATCCTAATGGATGCAGGTCTAATCAGTTCTTAAGAGACATCAGTGACAGAGATTCACAGAGTCTCCAGGCAGCCTATTGCAGTGCTTCACTACCACTACCATTCCAGCCCTTCCCTCATCCCCCTTGTCCGGCATGAATCTTCCTTGCTGAGATTATTTGTTATCCTATCTGCCATGGATATGCAGAATAGATTGCATGTTTCTTTTCTGTAAGAGCCTTTCACATTTTTGAAGAACATGTTCTCCTCGGTCTTCTCTAAACTAAACAATACCAATCTTTTTTGTCTGTCCTCAAGGATCAAATTTATTCTCATCTCGCTACTTTGGACGCTCTCCAACCGGTCAGTATCTTTGTTGAAGTGCTGTGCCTAAAACTGAAAGCATCTTGTGAGTTAACCTCTTGTTTACACATGCCAGTCTAGCTTTATCATTTTCATACCAGGAAGACCTTGTTGGCTTACCTTTGTTTCGCTATTTTTCCTGCCCAAACACGCACTTTGGCCTAGCACGTATTCCAACTGAATTACATGACACCCTCTCCCCCTCCAACTTCTGCTACCGTCATGATCACTTTGAGTTCCACTTCCAGCTCACTCTGTGCTTCATCCATTCTCATACTTGGGTCATTGGTAAATGTAATGGAAATTGCCCACCTGCTATCTAGAATAAAAACTTCGCTCATCGCAGTGGGTAATCTCAACACACCCATTCTGATTTCAATTTGTGGTAACACCAGCATGGTTTTCAAAATAACCTTGCACGGATCTTGTGGAATTTTAACTTAGAGCATGCTCACCTGCAGTCTGTCACGAGAAACAGCAACATAAGCTTTTTTACAAACAAGCTAGATGGTATCTATTGATCTTCCCTTATCCAGAAGACTTGTAAGAAAAATTTGACAGCTTTGACAAAACACACTTCATCATTTCAAGGTAATTATTATTAATCTTCTAGGTATCTCCTAGTGTTCATAGAATTTGTCCACTATTTTTCTGGGAAAGTTCAACCAAATGCTAGCAATTTCCCAAATTCTTTCCTTTTGCTGCTTATTTCTTGCTCCATCATTTTCTGACTACTGTTATGAGCACTTTAAAAACAGTAGAAACAGAGATAAAAGTACTTACAGGTTTCCTAAGGAAAAAAAGGGATAGTGCTCCAATTAGGGGCATGTCTCCAATTAGTGGTTCCAGGATAACCCTCATAGTGCCATGGATCTGTGGAAGGAGAGGAAAAAAAGGCAATGGAATTTATTTTAGTTTGAGTTTTAAGAAAAATTTATTCACTGGCAATGTTCACACTTCTAATTCATTAAATTCTTGATTATGAAGGAATGTTATATATATAGCTTTACATGTCATCCAAACCCAAAAAATTTAACACAGGCACTAAACAGTTGTGCTTACGAGTTCATTTCATTCATCTACATGATGCTGTATCATGTTAGTGGTAATTTTGCTAAAAATATGAAGTAGATTATTTATGTAAATAAATTTTATGTATGTATTTATTTATGTAAACAAATGTGGCACAAACCAATATAACGGCATCCACAGATACTAGAACAAAAGTAGGTAAATGCTTATGTCAGACACACACATACACACAAAAAAAAGCATACTATTTTTCCTTGTTAGAGAGAGAGATCCATTATCAGAAAGTTAAGGAAATTTGAGAAACAATATCAGAAGTCAGGCCAACATCGATAACTGCACCTAAACTAACAATTGCATCTAGCACTGAAATATTAAATAAAACAAAGTTTTAAGCTCCATGTTCCCTTTACGAACCTACACATCACATCAACATTGGCTTGATGTGAAATTACCTCCATCTCTGCCAGTAGAAAATGTTATATATTTAAAACGATTCTACATCTGAAAGGAATTTATCCTTTCAACTAAGTCATGTTACTGAAATTATTAGGCAATATCAATATTACGCAACTGAGAAAAAAATAGTAAGCAATGAAACTACACAATTACTGCTTCTTTCTTATAAACTATTTCATCAGAAAACAACAATTCAATGATGACTCGATATCAAAATCAAAAGAAAAAAAAGTTATTTTCACCTGTATACTTTTCACACCAGCTCTGCAGAAGTATCTCTTGATCTCCAAATCAACTTCACAGTTTCCAACAAAACTAAAACAAAAAGAAAGTATACATTTAATTTTTTTGGACTAAACTGCAATGCACTCTTAGTTCTGTTTTGCACTGTCATGACTATATTTTGTATCTCAGTCTATACACAAAAAATGCATGTTAAAACATTACAACATATAACAAAGTCAGGATTGTTAAAAAAATTACAGCCCTTCAAAACATCACCACTGTCATCAAAATCATTCAAAATAATACACAGGTATGTTATCATCTCCAGAAGCATACATAAGAGAAAACACGCAAGTAGCCTTACTTTTGGGAAATAACAGATACAGAATTCATACTCCAGTTCAGGAAAGCTCCACATAGGTCTCATTGATAGTACATGTACTCAAATCCACTCTCATCTAATACAATAATAAGAAGCACTAGACAGAGATGGTTATTTTGCTAAAAAAATTGAAGTTGTCTGAAATATTCAGAGATTTGCAGAAACAGTCATCTTTAGAAATTCAATATGCTTGGCATGCTGAGTTGGATGATCCACTAAGCAAGGTTTAAGCCAAAAACAGTTGAGCCCTTTCTGAAGGGATAAAGGAGACAGGAAGCAAAATAGAAAATAATATATTAAAAATGATGCAAGTTTTTCCCTGAACAGTTCCTGCATCCCATTTTTGGGGATGCAACGTCAAGGGCTTGAAATTTTGCAGATGCAGCCCTATATCTCAGAGATAGATTTGTAGTAGATGGTAAAGAAAAGCCCCATCTATTTTGCCCATGCTACAAGGCTAAAAGATTATTTGCACACAACTCAGGCTCAGATTTTAGCAGCTGCTTTTCCTGAAGCTCCATGCTGGTCAAGCATGTACCAGCAGAGTTGAGCAGATCTTTTCCAATAACTTCTGCTGCTGTGACCCACGTTGGGTCTGAAAAACAAACTAATTCTGAGACTCAACAAGGAATTTAGGAAGAAAGCTTGAGACTCTGATAGCAAAGGAATTGGTCAATGCTTCTACAGAATGAGAGCTAAAACCAAAAACCAACAGACTGAATACCAAGCTACAGCTAGGGAGAGACTGGCTGGACAAGGAGAGTGGCTAAGAAGATATGGGTTATAAGCTTTCTGAACAGACTGCCCAGTTAAAGAAAATGGAAGAAGGAACTAGAGTGGGGAGGAGATAAGGTAGCTTAAGCAAACCAGACACTGTTTGGAGGGGTGTGAAATTTGTCTCCCTCTACACGGCATTCTGTTCCAGATTCTGCAGTAGGGCCCAGGCTTCCTCACATTAGGTTCCTCAGATCTAGCCTGTACAGTCAGAAACTGTTCAGCTGTGTTTAGGAGTCTGATGGAACCTTATTACAGAAACATCTGGGAAATTATGAAGAAAATGGAGTTGCTCTCCTTATGGAGCCATTTTAGGATCAAGTCAAGATAAAATAAATTACTCTCACAGTAAGAACAGAACAGCAGGATGCCTGCCCCCTCCCCCTGACAACTGATGGCCACAAGGTACTATCAAAAGAAAACGAAGGTGAGAGTTGCTGCACTCAGGATATCCATTACGGAAATCACCTGTAGCCTTCTGTGCTGTGTGTGTGATGGTGCTATCTACGGGATTTCAAGCAAATGCAAATCTTATCAATCCCTTAAACAGAAATAAACAATAGTACTGAGACATTCTTGTAAACATGCAACACTGGAATTTATTTTGGACTGTTCAAAAGATAATACTATGCAGAACCATTTTGGTTCAATGACCAGTTTGGGGAACTGGAGGACAGCAACATGACAGGGGTCTATGTGGAAAGAAAGGTGACCATTGCTTTCCCTGGAAAGAATGTAGTGTGACTATACAGTTTAAAAATAGGTATATATTTTTCAACACACTATTTAAAACAATGTAATTTCTATTTTTACCTATCTAACTATATATAGAGATAGTAGATATATATACACATATATATAAATACACACACACATACATAATTGCATAACCACATGACACAGAGAAGCAAGGTCGATTAAAACGTGCAACTGAAACCTCATTTGTGGCACTTTGTAGCATCAGAACTATTTGTGTTATGAAGACTGGGAAGCAATATGCTCGTTTGAAAATCCATAACAACATGATGACATTGAAATAAAAATAGTAACAAACTGCATTTGAGGGTAATAAGTCAACAACTTTTAACCGTATAATAAGGTTAAACATGGTTTTATCCCTTAAGATATTTGGCTGGGTCCATTAACAGTCAATGCCTTACAGAATTCCACTGTAATGTAACATACAACTTGAAGGCTCATTTAGTAAGCAAATTCTATACATTCAGATCATAATACCCCAGAAATATTTATGACCCCTGTAACGTACAGGTCACTGAGATAGATTACAGTTTAATGAGGACAGTCTTGTAGGAATATAACGGCAGCTGTACTGTATCAGATGGGAAGCACAGTATACTGTATGTGGTCATTGTACCCATAGAAGATACCCAGAAGAAAAACAAACAAAGAATAGGACAAACATATTTCCCAGATTACAATGATCTGTGATTCTGCACTTTGGACTACCTTCATTAATTTGTAGTTCTTTAGACCCCATTTTTACTTCTGTTCTGCCAGTACAACGGTAGCCAGTTTCTCCATTCAAGTATGGAGAATGAAAAAAAAAACCCCATATTTCCATGTATTTAAAGCTGCAGCCTAAAGCTTTCTTCTAGTGCCTCTATTTTTTTGTCATGAGAAGGTGAACAAACTCAGTTGTACACTATTAACAAGCATTTCCTCAATCTCTCAATCTTTTTTGGCTTTCTTTACTACAGTTCACATTTAATTTGACAGAGTTTATCTTGTTTTCTGTTGAACCATAACCTTTAACTTTCCCCAAGTGTTTATTACATTCATGAACTTTAGCAAATGTAAGATTTCTATTTATTAACAATTTATTTAGACTTTATCTTAATTTGCTCAAGTAGTTACAATTTTTTCCCTTGCACATCTTCGTCACCAGAAACTACACTTTTAAATTGTAACGTGAGTTTTTACAGTTTTTTTAACATAAAGCTCAGAGTAAGAGAAAGGTAAAGTGCTCCCTTTGCAAATGTGGTCCTGAAATTGAATCTTTAAGTACATTTTCCAATGACTGCTTTGTGGATTAGCTAGTCAAGCTGCTTACAAGAGTAAAGTTCTTAATGGGATCCTGAGCCATCATAGGACCTGTTTCAAAAGGTTCTGAAAAACACTCTGAAGCAATGACCATAATGCACTCGATATCCTTGCAGAAACAATAAAAAGTAAACCAAAAAACCCCCTTTTGCAATTAAACTTAAAAGCAAAACCCAAAAGAACTCAAGGAAGATGCAAAAAATACTAAATAAGTGTTCTGGAGAGACACTGAAACTACTTAAATGTACTGTATGGAAGGTCCAAAGGAATGCATACACCCCGTCACAAACACCTGACAGTAGAAGGGGCAACAGGAAGCCACAATGGTGAAACAGCAGGATAAGAGATTATTATTAAAAGAATGGATGTACTTAAAAAAAAAATAAAAAGACAAATAAAATAAAATCTTTCCTTCCCTCCCTCTGCCACCATCCCCCCCCAAGGGCTTGGCTTCATACACCTGTTCTTACAAATGCTCAGAGAGATTGTTTTCCTTCTCAACTGTATTTAGGGAACGAAGGGTTTATAGGAAGCTCCTAACTTTAAACTTAAAAATAAATTAAAATTAGAACAAACTAATTTAACTAGAGATTAAAATCTACATGGATAAACACTCCAAAGGACAGACTTTTCTCCAGCAGTAAGACTGCTCTTTATAACCTTGCAAAACTGAACTAAAGTTGATTCCATAGGAAATAGTTTAGGGTTGGTATCTGTACATAACTCTGTATCTAAACACACCAAGAACGTTTATTACAGAGACTCTTATTCTTCCTTCCTGTAACTACTGAAACAATCCCAGTGAAGGAGGATGCTTAGAGAACATTAAAAAAAAAAAAAAAAAAAAAAATCAAACAGTAACAATTGATACTGGGGTGCCATCTGTCAAACTCGCGTAAGTAAAAGCCTTTGAAAAAGAGCCCTTTCCCAATGAGAAGGTGTCAAGGGCAAGTCTTAAATACGAAACAGGACTTCCTTTGATGGTGGTTCTGTCTAAGCCTTAATTGCTAGACTATGATAGTCACTCCATAGCTTTCCTGTTTCCATTTTCTTCCTGGAAGCCTATGCCAATGACACTAGGACAGGTTGTTGAGGTAAATGGGCACCTAGCTGACTCAGCACTATTACTGTTATTTAAGTCACTTCAAGGAATTTATTTCAGCCTTTTAGACTGGGTTCTGCTCCAGCTGTTATCACTTCTCTAAGTAGGTTGCAATGTAATGCAATGCTACATAGGGGTAAAGATTTCCTTCAGGTCTGGGTAATAAGACATTATTCCTGAAATTTTTGTACAAACCTATTGTCCTTTTTACGCTTATATGTCCCAACCTACTTCGTGAAGATGAGCAGGCGAAAAAAAAAAGAAAAAAGAAACACTAGATTTACCCTTTCCTCCTGTGAGAATAATTTTGCTTTAAAGGGAAGAAGCGGGTTTGGGAGACTTGGCCCCTCAAAAGTCTCAAAAATAGCTTCTCAAAAACAACTTCTTTGCACTGTGTCCATAGTGGTCAGACAAGTCTGTTTTCCTGAGGTCTTAAGTCTGAAGAGGTGAGGCTGTTCTCACAGCTGTAATCAAAAGTGGCAACAAAGAGAAAACTAAAGGAAATTTCTCCGTTAGAGCTAACAGCATCCATCCAATGAAACAAGCTTTTGAGACAATCCTGCTGTATTTTGTCCAGCGAGATAGCTGGATAGCTGTCTTTTTCCTACAGAAATAAAGTGATTCAATTCAATAAAGATTGGGTCCTGTTCACAGACGTAGCCCTCATGCCCCTCTGAAACCCAGGAAAGGATGCAGCAGCATCTTCTCTGATCACTCTGAGGCCCAGCTTTGACAAAGAAGCACAGTCTTCAACATAGCTGATATTTAGATAAATAATTCAAAATTAAGAACAACCAAGTTCAAACTTTGGAAGTGACTCTGAAAAACAAAAGCTGAGAGGCCTGATTACCCTTCTGGTTACTGCCAGCAAGAAGCCCAGAAAGCTGCTCTTTGCTGCATTGTCAGAGACTGACAAATCTGGCCTCTCTACAAGCTACAAACAGGCAAAAGTAGTCACTGTAACACATATCTATGATGGTGAAATATAAAAACATTGCTGGGTTCACTGACTGAACTTTCAAAAAACTCTGTAACTGCAGACTGTGTTGAGAAAGACTTTGGCAAATGTTGGGTAGATCTATTTATAAACCGACATAAAAGGGGTCATGACAAAAGGGCAAAGAAACCTGAAGCAGTGGAGCACAGTCACTCTTGCATTATATAATACATAGATTTACTTCACTTAGTGGTATGAGCACAAGCACTTTGGTAGCTATCATTCTCTTTTTCTAATACTGTGTTTGTAAAAAAATCTAAGTAACCGAGAAAAGTAAAAAAAACCTGAACATCTTATATCCTAAATTTTAGATGAGACTAAACTTCATGGCAAAGTTTTAATACATTATAAAAAAAATTTCAAAGATAGTACTTTAGCTTTGGAAAGTATTTTTTTATTAACCAACATTACTTTAATGATGCAGTCACACTGAGTTCATATACTATTCCCCTCAGATAAATGCTATTTACAGTATGCAGTTCCTTCCTCCATTCATACACAATTAGAACTAACTACATTTGTGTAATGAAGCAATTCTTCTCCTTTCAGGCCAACATAACTGCTGAATCAAACAAAGCCCATCTTATAAAGCGTGGGCACCATCATAATATGATAATAAAGTTTACCTGATTTGAAGATCCAAAATGATCTGCCTTTTGTCCACATTTTCAGTGTACACTTTTACACCATTTATCCGCAGAGGCTGAAACAATGAAGCAAGTAAAAGTTGGATCCTTCTACTGAACTATACCATTTTAAACTCCAAAAGGTAAATATATGCACATTCATGCCAGGTAAGAATTTACTATAAGCATTATTAAAAGATGTGAAGCAAAGCTATCAATTTAGCTCAAAATGTTATTTCAAGGGTAAAAATTACCTTGCTAGGATCCACTCAACCAGAACCCTTCTGGCAACTACCCTGGGTTTAGACCACTAGATTTCAAGATTTACCAAAGATGTAATATCAGGCTTTCCCTCTCCCCACAATAAACACCTCATTTCTCTGTACTAGTATATGTCTAACACTCCCAGACAAAGCATTCTTTTCCGTGCAACTAAAACAAGCTAAATTTAATTCACAAAAATGTAGTTGCCTTAAGTGGAATTTAGTTGGAATGATGGAAAGTAATCCATTATCCCCACAAAAAGTTGTGTCAACCACTCTGTGCTCTCTCCCTCTCATACAGAAACAACACATATCAATCAAACATTCCCAAGACTCAAACGTTCATCAAATACTAGGTAGGAGAGGATGACCAATGACCTTACTTAGCACCACCTCTTGTCACATTTTGAGTTTTTCCTTTCTGGAAAAATTGCTATATTAATACACCCTTTTAGTAATTTAAGTAAAATGGGAATCTCACTGCTGTCAGATTCCCACTGTGTTTGGGGCTGTGCAGCTCACAGGATGCAACTCAATCAAGGCTGCAATATAAAGTAAGAATAGCTGTTTCTCATGTCCAAGATAACTCAGTCCAGCTGCAGAAGCATACAGAGGTGTGGAAGCTAATTTAAACCCTACTTAAAATTAGTATGGCTTAAAAGGAATACTATTCTACAGTCTGTAATACAGGTGTATCTAGGGCAGGACAGAGCCCCTGTGTAAAAGGATTTACAACTTTAAAAAAAACCCCAAAACAAAACAAACAAACAAAAAAAAAAACCACCACACAAAAGGTTCAGTAAAGTATAAGGAACTGTAATATATGTGAAATGGAGCCAAAGAGACAAAAATAATTCCCCCTCCATCACACTTGAAACAACTTCAGTTTTCCTAACATTCAGAGAAGATTTTTAAATCCTTACTTAAAATCCCATTTATGACAAGCAAGAGGAACACAAAAGACAGCTTGACACAAAAGCTGTTAAGCTGCATCTCAACAGAAGTAAAGTTCTGGTTGATGTAGGTAAAAGTAGTGCCGAACTTACTGCAAGCAGAGGTAACATTCTTAGCTTGGACTAAGCAGGCTCTTCTGCAGGCATGTCAGAGCTATATATTATGACCCCTTCTTTCAGGGGACCAAACAGAAGGGAAACACCTATCTGCTCCTTGATATTATGTTATATGCAGTCCTTTGGAAAGCTGAGCCAGCAGCCTTGTCATTGGACTCCATACATAACATTTGTCTGTTACAAAAAAGGTAATTGCACTTGGATCATCCGGCAAGAAAAGGATGATGGTCCCTGCTCACTTAACATAAAGCATTACATGAACAGTATTAAAATCATGTTGCTGTAAGTTCTTCATATGAATAGGAGTTACTATACTTTGAGTCTTCTCCCAATTCTCAGGCAAATTTCTGAAGCAGAGACCCCAGGGGAAAAAAAGAAAAAAAAATGAAGCCTCTGCTAAAAAAAGCCACGTTTTTATTTTAATGTTACAACAGAAACCAAAATCAGGCTTACCACCAAGTGTCACCAAGAAATATTTTTGTTTACATTTAAACAAGCTACATGAAAATGGGATGTTAGACAGACCCTCTTAGAAAAACTTCACCAGACACCGACCTGATGACCAATATCAATCTTCGTAAAACTGAAGGTACTGAGGTGGTTGTTTGCTCCTCTTACTGCTGGTTCTATGGTCTCACGGAAGAGTTTCTCAATAAATTGGCAAATAAAAGGCCACATCTGTTTTACAGTCTAGGGGGGGGGGGGGGGGGAAAAGAAAAGAATAATCTACATGGAACACAACTTCACACATAACTAAAAAATATTCTTCAAGGCATACATAAGAAGTTTTGTACAAAGTTTTAAACATTCAAGTTTTCTATACAGTTCATTACAGATATAAAACCTAGTTCCTTTTTACATGCAGGAAAGCCTTCTGGAATTCTCAATTTGTGTGTTTTATACATTTGTACAAATCTGAAGCACTGAAGAAGAAAAACAATATTAAGAATTTCTTCTTTTATCCCACAAATGCATATGTATTCAGCACTGATGCTGAATGTTGGGGAGAAGGGTGAAGAGGGTTAAATTTATTTGTGTGTAAAGAGAGAAATAAGAAAAAATGGATCAAGTGCATCTCTTAAATACATGCATAAGGTTTATAAATGTAAAAAAAAAAAAAAAGTAGTCATATCTGAAAAATCCGTATTCTTTCTTTTTTCTCATTATTTTCCAATTAATTCATGTTCTTCTATGCTCTTTGAATGAAAGATATTTGTAAAAAAACCAAGCTACATAGATCTAGATCTTAGATTATCACACATATAAATCAAAACAGCAAAATTGATTTATTTTTAGATTGTAGGTCAGGAAACTACAGTAACTGGAAAGTATCCCAGACAAGTAGAACATAAAAGACTGTGTTTACAGCTGCTATGACTTCCACACAATTATAGCTGTCATTATTTTAATGCCACTTAAAGTCATTCTCCAAAACTCACAATTTCAAGACCATGAAAATAGATTGCATCTTTCTCGTGACTAACTGGATCAACGACCAGAAGCTTCAAGTGTATACAGAGCACAGAAAGTTAAAACTACTCTGTTCTCAGATTCTTGTCTCACCATTTCTTTTTTAATCTCAGATTTACCTCCCCCCCCTTCCCATTTGGAAGCGATGCTAATGATTACCCTTACCTTGTTGAGCCATTCTGCCCTCTCTGTGTCTGGAAAATGGACCTTAAAAAAAAAAAAAAAAAAAAAAAAATTAATCCAACTACAAAACACTTTTTAGTTAATCATGCCCAGTCACTTATAATACAGGAAAGCTTAGGGATCTCCCTTTGAGTAATGTATACAGTGATCAACATATTAAGCAGTTAACAATCTTGACAAGAATATTAGAATTCAAGCAGATAAAATATGAACTCATTTCTGAACTATATAGATTCAGGTCCAAGCATATATTTAATAGTGGCATCTGGAATAAAGTATTGCTTTAACACCATAAACAAACTAAAAAAAAAAAAAAAAAAAAAAAAAAAAAGCATAGCTAACACAGGTAGTGTCAACCAAATTTACCTTCTATGTTTCAGGGGTTTTTAGCATGATACACATGACTGCCAGAGTCCCGACTGCACTTCTACTTCCTTTCATTTATGCCAGATCTTTTGCAGTATCAATAAATCATGGCTAGAAATAGTTAATCATAAAAGCTGAAGCTTGGGAATATGGATTTAAGTTCTGCCAAAAGCCCTTCATAATACATTTTTAGTGATTTCTTTTCTTAAACAACTGCAGAAATCAGTTAGAGACAGAGGATGACGGTATATACATGTGATGGAAAGTACCCATCACAACAGGAAAACGCCAATTAAATGATGGAAAAACAGACGCAGTTTTCCAGACACAGAAGGAGAGCACAGTTAGTAGCTTTACATCTTACACACACACACACAAAAAAAAAAAAAAAAAAAAAAACCATAAAAACCTGAAGCAGTTCAGTAGAAGCAGAGTTAACACATTTCTTTAGAAACAAACAGTTTCTACAATGAGATGCAGATCACACTTCTGAAACACAAAGAGCCTTTGAACACACTAAAAAACTGTGACCTACATATACTGACTTTCGTGAAGCAATGTCTCTACTTAACTGAATTGTGAAGTCTTAATCTCTTCATAGTGTAACAGATTGTATCACTGGTTTTAACAGCAGTGCCTGCTGGTTATTTTTATTATGCATATATCCCAAATGCAAACAGTCAGTTAAATATGTACTTTTTTAACTGTATTTTCAACAATTTGTATTTGAAAGCAAGCCCCATTAATGATTTCTTTTTTCTAGTTTTTATTAAATTCTTGCATTAACAATCAGCACTATCATATTCTTGAATATACTCATTACCTTCTGAGCAGTCCTTACTTTCATCTAAGCATCTGTGTTTTAGCTATGTGGGAGGATTGGCCCCTACAGCAGAATCAATATTGTCAGTTATTTCTCCAGTCTGTTTCTCTCTCAGGTGTACAACTAAGGTAAGCTGCACACTTTTACAGATTCTTAAAGAATTACAAATACTGCTGCCTTCCACTGTCAAAAGAGAGGCTCTTGGCATCTTTTTCAAATGACTTTTTTCAAGTATATTATATACCTACCAAAACCATTACAAGTGGCACAAGAATGAACGGTGATCTGCTTGACTGTAACAAAAACATTCAACGGGATTTCTTTTACTTAGTGGGCTCACAGAATAGAATTATTAATAATGGATGGAGCAGTTTTGGAACAAAATTATTATATTTTATTTATTTAGAATTAATTTCCTAGAAAATTATGGTGGGTAGAATGTCAGAAGTCTGTATTTAGAGGGTTGGGTGGGGTTTTTTTGCTTTATTAAAAACAAAAAACACTCTTTTTTTTTTTTGCATTTGCATTTGCAACAGCACAAGCAGTTACTGTGTGTACATGAATTTATAGCTGAAGAGAGCTTACAATCAGTTTTTGTCTTGCAGGGTTCTCAAGCTGCTTCCAGTGGTCAAAAAGTTAAAGGAACAAAAAGAACGAACACTATGTTAACCCTAATGCTAATAAGTAACATTTTGATCTTTCTCCTAAAATATCTGTCTTCTGAATCTGCAGACAGAAAATGTGCTAATTCTTAATAATTACTTATCTCTTAAGCATGATGTTGGATCAACATGAATATTTCATTCTGATTTGCTTAGGAGAACGATCAGTGATGTTTACAGGGTGGGAACTCTAAAGGTGTTCCACACAGGGCAGAACATGAACAACAGCAGCTGGAATGAGCAGCAATAAAATAAATTAAAAAGAAACAACAAATTAAACACACAGATGAGGAAAAGAAAAGAAAATTCATGGAAATACCAAAAGCAAACTCGTCTGCTGCGAGTAATGCAAGACATAACAGTTACCATGTTCGCAATTCATTTTTAGTCTTTTGTACAAGTATCCAGTTAACAGGAGAGCCACGCTAGACTGTGAAAGACTGCCCATCCTAAATATCATTTCAGCCCAGATGAAATTCATCTTCCTCCACAGAGTGATACAACTTCCCAGATTTAGGGTATAAAGTCCCCAAGGCATAGGCCACATTCCCTGCGCTATGCGCACGGCTGATATTCAATACATCTGACTGGAATAAAGCAGGTAGCATCTCTCTCTTGCACCCATCAAGCACCCTTCGCATTCAGTCCCGAATTAAGCAGAATCACTTGAGGTAGGTTGGGAAACAAACAAGAGGCCACATACGCTAATATCTAGTCAAATACACTAATTTATTACTTTTGAATTTTATCTACTGTACAGTCTTTATTAAGACCTTACTTAATAAGACATGGTTCTTAATTTTTCCACAGATTTAATAATTACTTGTCCTTTAGTGTGCCACACCTATCATGCTCCTACCGTTATTTGGGGTAGTATTAGGTCAACTCCTTAATTATATAAGCCTAGTTTACTTCTACAGTTGCATGTGTTAATAGGCAACAAATAATACAATTACTTACATCTTCCATTCCTGTTTCTCATCCCTTTTCCACCCTTGCTTTTCTACTCACTCCACTTTTAACATAGTTCAGTTGTATTCAGCATCTATTCTGACATCAAAACCAGAGAGAATCCATCTTCAAGACTCTGAAATTTTTCATCCAGCCAACCTTGAATCAAAAGTTGAGCTTTATTTAATCTTTAGATGCTCCACAACCAGGTACGCTGAATACAAGACATAATCAGTCTACTAATTGCACTAAGAGTTTTTGATATCAAACACAATCTTATGCAGACAACTGGGGAAAGCCTGAGAGATGGAAGTTGGTACTCTGGATTCATCAGGACTAACAAGAGAGGACTGAGGCAACTGCACAAACATTTTATGGCCAGAAACAGAAGCAGGAATCAGACTAACTGATCTATGTGCAAAATCTAACTCTTGTATAAAATCTATTAGATAAGCATGAGAGGAGCCAGAAGTCAAGATTTCAGCAAAGACAGTCAAACACTAAAAACATTTTCCACTTGGTTTCTGTTACTAAATTGCTCATGCAGGTTTGGTAAGTACTGTCTCATTTCAACCACTTGGTGTAGTTCTTTATTTTTCAAAGGAAAGTATAACTAGAGAGAACTGTTGCAAGAAATACCCTAACGACCATGTTCAACACCAAAAACATTGCAATATTATATGTTCAAGGAATGTTCTAATATTCAAAGTTATATTGCAAAATACTTGGAAGTGCTCAAAAGATGTGTTTCTACACACTAAAAATATGTTTAGCTTTCTCACACAACTGCTTGTGCTCAGCTCTAAACAACTCTCATGTTTACTTCGTATTTCTGATGTGCTCATATCCTGCACTGTCAAAAACTCAATTCAGAACACATGATTTTTGTAATGATCAATAAAATACCAGAAAGAGCCCAACGAATGCAGTTCCTTGTTCTGTCCTGGAAGATAATAAAACAAAAAAGGGACAAAAGAAAACCACTAACAAGTTCCTATTTCCGTAATAAAAGCAGAAACATATCTTACCCACAATTATTTTATTATTCAAACTCTCTACAGACACTCTTCATATTGGCTAAATTAACCGAGTTTTCTGCCCAGATGATCATCTGCATCTTTCTAAGGAAACAAGGCTAGAGAAAGAACAATACTCATTAAACTCAAACCCCACAGTGGGCAATTTTGAAAAGTCAAACAGTAATCAGCAAATGCTATAAAATGACTTTCAAAGCACAAATAATAATATTGTTGCCTTAAATAGAATTGTTTGTTCACATAAGGGACATTTCACATATCAACATAAACATCACTAAAAGTAAGCATTGACAAGGAAAATAAAAAAGAATGAAGTTACAACACCCTTCTGGAAGTAATGGTGAATTGCTCTCAGCACAAGTTACAGGTATTAGTGACCTACTTTAAAATATAAATTGCAAAGTACTTATTACTATTCACTGATCCCCTCACTGTAAAACACTTTTCTTTTTAAAATTATTTTTGTAGCCTTCTCCATCCTTAAACCTATTTATCAGTCAACCCTTGTTATATTTAACTTTTATTTAATGATTATGATTAATACAGTACATAGGTTCTAAATATTATTTACATGAACTGAAACAACAAAAATGGCACCTACATTGAAAGTATGAAACTACTGCTATTGACCAGAGTATTCCATAAAGCAAAAACTTTTTTTGCTACAAACCAATCATTTTCTCATTAATTGTGTATTACAACAAAGTAAGAAAAGGAAGCAATAAAAGCAGTTTAGATTAAAAACAAACAAAAAAACCAAAAACCAAACCCAAAGAAACCAATCAAACAAAACCCCACCATCACTGTATATTGGCTTTTTTTCCATTCTATTCCCCCCCAAGGATTAAAGGGTAAGAATTCACTTTTAGACTACATTAGAAATAATGTGTTATAATAGCTATGTTTAACAGATACTTGTCTGAGTCAGCATTACTTAGCTGATGTCTAGTTCCTTCTATATGCACTGTTTAATTACTTGTTTAAGCTGAAAATCTTAAAGAAACTATACCAGTAGCTTTTCATTTAATTATAAGGTCACACAATATAAACAAGTTTCTTGATATAGTTACAACGTAACTAAGTATTCTTGAACAGCTTTCCAGTTATTTCACGAGTATCTCTTATATTAGATATTGGTCACTTCGGTTTACTTTGGAAAGCTAAAATTACATACAAAAATCCTCCTCTCTCTCAACAGCACATCTGTCTAGCTTAAATGTAAAAATATAAAGGAGTTTCATAATTAGTCTTCATAATCTCTTCATGCATCATCAGTGGAGAGGGAGAGCATCCCACAGAAGGAAATTCAGAACAGAAGCCCAACTTAGGTGCTCTAAATACCTTCTGAACGCACCGCGTAAGTAGTTATTTAACTACTAAGCCTAAAGCTATGTGGTGTGGCAAAAAAGAAACACACTAAAATTAATTATCCTTTGAATTATAACCTACAGATTAATTTGCCTAAACGCACTGCACTTGTAACTCAAAAAGGCCAGAGAAATTTAGCAAAAGAATTAAGAAGAATCCCAGCATGAAAAGAATAAAGAGTGTCAGACAGCAGTATTCAAGCCCAATTTAACAGCTATTCACTCCAGTGTTTTCCAGTCGCTAAAGCAGGCTGGCTAAGGACATTTTAGGTAAAACAGAGCTAAACCGGGCTGATGGCTTAATCCCATGTATTCCAGCCAGCAATCCCCTCCCTCTCTGGAGAAAACCAGGAGCAGCAGCAGGTGAAATACCTGTTCCTTTCCACAGAGGAATCGATGAGGAGTCTTCTGCTACTCAACACAGCCTGAAGAGGCTGATCCTCCCCCACGGGCTGGAGACAACCGCTCCCTTCTAACAGGAGGTAAAGTGGGGAGCTGGAAGGGAAAGCAGAGCAGCCAGGCTGTCTCCTGTTACTCCAAGAATCCACCTCCAGGGTTGTCCTAGTAATTTTCCTAACTTCTTCAATCCCAGAAACACTGTAGTTCCCTTATCTTCTGAATTACAAGGAAAATCACACTAAATATTTACTGTTGCAGAACTGCAGGATTCAGTATTCCTGAAAGAGAAGGGTAAATTGTTAATAATTAGGGTTCCTCAAAAATGCTGCAATTAACCAGAGGCACTTGCTACTGAATTAATAAACAACTGCTATTTCCATTATTTTTTGGTAATCTGATTCTGTTTCTGTTTAGCATGCTTTGGCATTGATCTTGTGTTTGCTGTCTTAAATATATTAAAATGATTAGCCTTTCACAGCAAAATTCATATTCAGTATTACAAATGGGGTATGTTTTCAGTATGGGGATTAAACAAGGACTCTTGAAACAGTTTTACTGAGAATCATTGCAGCAGAAACAGTACGGCCAGTAGGACTAGGGAACTGATTGTCCCCCTGTACTCGGCGCTGGGGAGGCCACCCCTTGAATACTGTGTCCAGTTTTGGGCCCCTCAATACAAGAAAGACATTGAGGTGCTGAAGCGTGTTCAGAGAAGGGCACCAAGGCTGGTGAAGGGTCTGGAGCACAGGCCTTATGAGGAGTGGCTGAGGGAACTGGGGTTGTTTAGCCTGGAGAAGAGGAGGCTGAGGGGAGACCTTATTGCTCTCTACAGCTACCTGAAAGGAGGTTGTAGTGAGGTGGGTGTTGGTCTCTTCTCCCAAGTAACAAGCAATAGGATGAGAGAACATGGCCTCAAGTTGTGCTGGGGGAGGTTTAGATTGGATATTAGGAAAAATTTCTTCACAGAAAGGATACTCAAGCATTGGAACAGGCTGCCCAGGGAAGTGGTTGAGTCACCATCTGTCCTGGTTTTGTCTGGGATAGAGTTAATTTTCTTCCTAGTAGCAGGCATAGTGCTGGTTTGAATTTAGTATGAGAATAATGTTGATAACACACTGATGGTTTAGTTGTTGCTGAGCAGTGCTTACACTACTCAAGGACTTTTCAGCTTCCCATGCTCTGCCAGGTGCACGAGAACCTGGGAGGGGGCACAGCCAGGACAGCTGACCCAAGCTGGCCAGAGGGCTATTCCATACCATATGGTGTCATGCTCAGTATAGAAGAAACCGGGGGGTGGGGGGGGGTGGGGGGGTGGGGGCTTGGCCAGGGGGCAGCGATTGCTGCTCGGGGACTGGCTGGGCACTGGTCAAGCAGGTGGTGAGCAATTGCATTGTGCATCACTTGTTTTGTATATTCTTTTATCATTATTATTATTATTATTACTTTCTCTTCCTCTGCTGTCCTATTAAACTGTCTCTATCTCAACCCACAGGTTTTACTTTTTTTTCTGATTCTCTCCCCCATCCCACCGTGGGCGGGGGGGGAGGGTGAGCAAGTGGCTGTGTGGTGCTTAGTTGCCAACTGAGGTTAAACCACAACACCGTCCCTGGAAGTATTTAAAAGATGTGTAGATGTGGTGCTTAGGGACATGGCTTAGTGGTGGACTTGGCAGTGCTAGGTTAATTGTTGGACTCGGTGATCTTAAACGTCTTTTCCAACCTAAACGATTCCATGATTCTATTATTAGGGGTGTGTTGCATATGTAATGTCTTTCAAGAGAAACATCTGGAAGATCCAAAAGCAGACTGAATATAGAAAATCAGTTTTGTTGAAGCCCACAGGGTGCTTCACAAAATGGTAGTTAGAATCAGTACGTAATCAGTACTCTAACCTAATCAGTACGACTAACCTAAAATTAAAAGCTAGATAAATAAGCAGTACAGGTTTTGATAGCAATTGTCCATTAACAAAACAAAACTAAACATCAGAAAATTAAGGGGAGGGAAAAAACAAAACCAAAAAACCACACACACACAGAGTACGTAAGATACAGAGATAAAGGAGGTGGGGAAGGGCTCTCGAGTCATTGCCATGGCTCTTGATCACTATAAAATCTGAAAGGGAAGTGGAAATACTGGAAGAAGTGGAAACATATCTAAATGGAAGAAACAGTTCTAATGCCAGGGAAGGTTAAGGATTGTATTTACTTATAAACTGGAACATCATCCATTGAAGTGCTTGGACAACACATCGGAAAACAAAATAAGCCTTTAAAAAAAAAAAAACAAACAAACAAACAGGGAATTACATGCCCTTTGAGTCAGATTTGCACCTATGAGATGAGAGTGGTATTAGAAACACATACTTGGTATCCCATCAAACGTTCCTAAAACATTCTACCAGCACAAACATTGCTGTCCCACATGAACTGCCACTATCAGTTCAGCAAGTCCTAAGAGCTGCCACAGCAAATTATAGACAGCTACTTAGCACAAGTTTTCCAGCGTGATCTCTACTGTATTCTCCACTGCCTCACAAACTGTCTGCTTCGGAGGTAGCGTGAGCACCAAGGTGAAAAATAATTCTTTCAACACCATGGCAATTAAACACAAAACAAGTTGACACTTGTAGAAAGTCTGAAACAAACGGCTTTTCAACACCTCCAGGTTTCAATACTAACACAGGAAAGCTACTGTAATGAAATGAATATACCTCAAGTAATAAAACTGAGATTCTTTATATGGTATAGAAAGCTTTATTTCATTGCAGCCTTCCGTTTCCTCTGTTCCTCTCCCCTTCTTAAAGGCTCAAGAAAGGCCTACTTTACTGACCAGTTCAAACCTGGAATAAACAGTAGCTCACACACACAGGATACTTCAGCATCCTGGTATGTCCTAAAGGACATTATTTCCTAACATACATTTGTAGATACCATATCTGGGAGACAAAGAAAATGACTAGCAGCACATCGGCAGTTTTTTGTAAAGTCAGGCTACACTAGCGTAAAACAGGTCTTCACAAAGTGCTGCAAACGGCAGCAGCACTGTAGGAAGAGCCACCACTACCCATACACACACTGTTAAATTTAACTAAAGCCCAAACTACACGAGGGATCTCACATCCACCCGTTCTGCTGTGCTAGATTTAAAACATAAAATTAAATTCAAAATACTGAATGCTTTTTAAAATTTTACCAATGACCATAAATGTACCTATGTTTCTCATTTAAAAAATGCAAAGATGCTATTTTGCTTAAATTTTTAAAAAATAGATATATTACATATATAAGACTGTAATTGAGAAGGTTGTTCCTCTGTTTTCCTTCTCATTACAGAATTCACTGGAACAGCACTTAGAAAAATAGCAATACTCTAATTTTTGCTAGCAGCCTAGCAAAAATCTGATCACTTTAAAATTGTGGCAGCTGTGGATTCAGAATCCAATCCCTCTGTAGCCCTGCAATACCACCAGAATATTCTCACCTCGACATTCCCCCTAACTTCTATGGCAAACAATGTCTTTGGCAACACAAAATAATGCTGTATATGCAAAAGAAAAGCCCTGACTAAAAGAGGCTCCAGATACGACTGTCGTGCAATTCAGAACTGAAGGATGCTAAGACTTTACAAAGCACAACAGTTTAATTTTCTCCATGTGTATCTTTCACTGCAACATCTATTAAATATGCTTCACTCATACTGACAGTGAGGCTTGTCAAGAATTGCATTACTTTTCAGCAATTTGACTTACCAGTACAAAAACTAGATAAACTTTGCCTAAGTGCTGCTATTTTTGCAGAGATGGAGCAAGCATGCTGCAATACAAAGTTACCCAGAAACCTCCTACTTAGCAGCAGCTTGCCATAACAAAATCCTCTGGGACAGGCATTACAAACAGCTGCTCTGGAAGAACAACAGAACAGTAGTTTGCCTGTAAGTAAGGGAACTGGGAAACCTTACTTCTAGCCTGACACTCAGCCTTTGCAACCCCAACTCAAGAAAAGTTGTTCAGCCTGGAAATTAAAAACTGAGCATCATTAACTTCCAGAAGCATCCTGGCTTAATCACCTGAAGAACAACACATAAACCAAAAATCTCTTGCTTTACCACTAGTGGTTACACAATTTCCTTCCAAACATCTGGAAATACGTTGGCATGAGTTTCTGTCATATCTGGATGCAGAATCTATGCTAAACACAGCAAACTATGCCTGATAGAGGGAAGCACATAGCTTTCCTTTGCTTGTCCGCTACCTCTATCTAAATGGAAACCTTTAAGCCTTCAGTCTCCTACTGCAGATTCATCTTCTAGTGCAGCCTAAGTTCAGAATTACCTTCAAGTACTGCTATCCTAATACTATATATCATAACTCAGGCTTCAATACAGAGATGAAGTCAACTCTAACTAAACTGCTTTATTCTCACTGCAGTTGAAGAAGATCTTGTAATTTTTCTTGAATCATTGCGTTCAGGCTTCTACTTTCCAGCTGGAAAAGGACTTTAAGTTTTCAGTGATCAGTTTGGACTGGGACAGGACATTAAAAAAAAAAAAAAAAAAAAAAGGTATATGGGGGCATTAAGTTGCAGGAACCTTAATGGTTTCCAGTTTCTGAAGGATCCACATGCAGAAGCTCTGACATAAGACTGATATCCTGACACAGAAAGAGACATATTTTTCACACCTAGCTAGTATTTTTTCTCTAGAATTTAATGAAGGTTGCTGGACCATGTCTAAAACAAGATCTTTGCTTCCCAGGGTGGGAGATTTCCAGCAAGTAACATCAGCAATGTGTGACAATGTGTCAACTTTGGCAAGAAGTGTTCCTAAGACTCAAAGCAGGTTATTGCGAACAAGAAATTGAGCCTTTAGAACTAAATTTCGCTAAATAAAGATATTAATCTTGCCCTAATCTTTCTCTACAAGAAAAAAATTCATCATGATAAATACATAAACAGAGGAAATGAAATTATGCTTCTCACAGTTTGATGGCTAGGCTTTTTATTTTAATTTCAAAAATCTCTTCAATATAATAATAAAAAAATCTTTCATCTTTCATATAAAGGGATTTAAATTTAAAAGCACTCATGAAATCACTGGATATACTAGCAATGCAAGGACTAAAATCATCATTATGTTCAGGATGCAGGTCCACTGAGACCTAACAAGTCACCTGTACATACATTTTCCTGACACCTGCCTGGTATCTGCTGCCTGACAGACCTGCCAAAAGCCAACCCTTCAATTACACCACTGAAGTTAATATCCATCATTCAGAACACATCAAGAATAAAGACTCACTGAAAGATAGCAATCTTCAAGTTTACAGGGAGTAGAAGACTCCTAACAAAAATATTTCAAGGCATTCTTCATCTAACCATTTACCATTCTTCTAAATTGTCAGCTGGAACAGAAGTGACATTGAGCACTTCTTAAAGCGAGGCAACATAAGAACTTAGGTTTAACATTTTGATCGCTTACTACCCACAGTTACAATAGTGCTGTTATCTACACTACTTCCTTATTCAGAAGGCCACAATTCATTATCAACTGTTATGACAGCAGGATGCCCTTTTCCAATCTCACCTTCAGTGGGCAGTCACAGCAGTAACAATTACATTTTAAACGCTGATGTCCAATGAAAGGCCAGGGCAAGCAGAGTTAAAAAAAACCAAAAACTGAATAGCATAACACTCTACACAAGGAAAATATCAAGAACTGGATTTATACTGATTAAAGTCTTGCTGTCACACCAGGTTACAGGCACCTAGTGCAACCAATGTTTACAAAATAAAACATTTCATGACAGCCCACATTAGCACATCTCCAAATTCCCACAAGCACTGAAATCATTACTGAAAGCTGAGACACAGATTTTAAGTGTTTAAACTGCTGAAAGGCATAGCATGAACCGTAGCTGTAAGGACTCACTGTAATTTTACCATTTGAAAAATCTTGCACAGTACTACTTTTTGGCACGTTATCAACTTTACCCTTTTATTCTCAAAAGTAATTTCATTCCTTCTCCTCCTTTCCCAAATAAAGTGTTAATACCTTGAAATTCAAGCTTTCAGGTTTCAAAAAATGTATAAAGGCATTACCACCCTTATTTTCAATTTGACACATTTCAAAAATATGACATCTTTTGTATTTTTAAGCCTGTATAACAAATTCCTTTTCAGTTCCCTTGAGAATCCAGACATGTTCCCACTCCACTGCATGCCAGAGTGTCTTGCTCTCTTGATGGTCAACAGAAGAAAAAAACCTTTCCTCTCTGCATTGCTAAATATTAGCTTTCAAAATAGCTTATACAACCAGTGTCGCAGCACAACTTACTACCCTTTGAATTGTCTACAACTATGAAAAGAAGTGCTGGGCTCTGCACCAAATTGTCAGCCATCCCTGTCGTTGCTGTCTAGACTAAAACATTGAAGGACTCTTCTCCTTTCACTCCACTGACCCACTACCCGCTTTACTAGCCCCTGGAGTCAGGAGCTCTGATTCACTAAGACTAAGGTTCCTTCATCAGGGAGATCTTATTCCTGTTAACACTTGCCAGATTACATGGTTAACCTCTCTAAGGGAACGATGCAGGCATTTTGTGTAGACTAAAATGGACGTAAATTTTCAAGAAAGATATGCATTCAAGAAGTACTGACCACCTTCTGCAGGACTGCCTGTCCTCTTTCTCAGGCAGATTAAATATCCTTTCCTGTCTTTAACTAGCTTACCAACAGCTAATTACTGAAGAGTAAAATGATCTCCTATGACTCAATGTGCACATTTTAGCATGAAACATCTCCATCTACTGAACCCCAAATTTTATAGGTTAACCTAGAAAAGAAAAATTTCTTTTTTTTTTTTTAATTTAACCTATAACTCACAATACATTTGAAACAAATCTATGTGAACTTGTGAACTCCAACAAGACAAATATTCACTTACTTTTTATTGGTTTGGGGGTGAGCAAACTGCAAATCTGCATTTGAAATAGGAAAGAGCAAAAGGGAGAACTTGGGTTTTTTTGGTATTCAAGCTAAGATACAGTATCAGAGCATGCAAATTCAGGCCGCGTTAGCCTGCAACCTAAGAAGTCAAACAAGTCTGTAAAATATGCTTATTATTTAGCTCTTATGTGCTTAGTATTTAGTTCTTATACTAAAAGAAAATACATGCACACTCATGTTTTGACTGAATCTGACTCCTAACACCAGCAAAAGTCTGTAACTTCTACCTACTGCATTGCATCCAGTACTATCCAGCCAGAGTTTATTCTTAGTATTAGAACATATTTTAAACACAACTGGACATCATTCAAGGTATAACAGGCATTTTAAAATCCCCCCGTATCATTTCTAGCTGAAACACTAGAAACTTATTAAATAAAATCCAGAAAGTATAAAGTGTATAGACTGTCTGGCAGTTTTGTTGAACCTGTAAATATTCAGTCATAAACTCTCTCTGAAACTATAAAAGCCTGCTGAGAAAGTAACAGAAAGCAGAACATTCTAATGATGTGAAATCAAAAAGAGTGGCAATGTTTAATTTGGGTCTCAGTTAACACAGTGATAACAAATGGTGGGGAGGAAAGTCCCAGTTAATCTGATAACATCAGGTATCAGATGACAAACAACTTAAATGTGTAATTCTTTCTGGTTCTTCCATTCAAGCATTTAACCAGACTCTTATACCAGGTGCTTATACAAAGCTCAATATTCCTAATAAGCAGGTGCACACTAAAATTTCTAAGATTCATGACATTTGTTCTCTATCCTCTTTAAAACAATTTTGTACCCCCAATGGTCTGTATTTCAGCACAGAATACAGTATGGTGTTATTTGTTAGAAAAAGATACTCAAAATATATCACACGTTTCATTGGCAACACATAACATAGGAGCTTCTCAACCAGAGATCAAAGGTCCAGCTAACACAGCAACCAGAAGTGATGTCTAAGGAAAAGAAAAAACAAAGTAGTACTATGGAGTTATCATTTTCTGGATATCCTCTCAGCTTCTGCAAAGGCTGGCTGTAACCCTTAGCAGCTGTTGTCACTCTCCTTCACCTCTTCTACCCCCAAAATGCTCAGCCCCTTGCAAAAAAAAAAAAAGAGAGAGGAGGGAAAAAAATAAAATAAAATGTTAATTCCATTTTACAAATTCTCTTGTATCAGGTAAGTTTACTTAAGGCAAAACCGATGCTCTAGATTTTTACGGCAGCCCTTATCCTCACACAGGATCATGCTGAAAATATGAGACCAATGGTAACTAGAAAACACTCTGACCACTGAATTCCAGTCCCCTGCAATTGCAGGCATCATTATCCTATTTCTGTTTATAAACTCCACCTTAAAAGCATGGAGTTTGGTTTACCATTCCTCAGTACAGACCAGGAAGGGCAGCTCTAGTGTGTTTTTGGTAGGCTGGGTTGCTAAGGAAGGACACTGAAGCACTCCCTGCTAAACCAAGTTTCTAAACTTAGGTATGCTACATCATATGTTTGAGTTACAAGGTAGAACCAAAACCCCAGACTGCCTCCCAACTAAATTAACCATTATCCTCATCCTTAAATATTAGTCTTACTATTTTAACTCTATGTGTTAGCAACAAAAGATACTTTAAAGGAAAAAATCATCATCAAATGACAGGAGATAATGTTCAACACAAATAAAAATCCCCATCAAATCCCCACCCAGTAGTATCACTTGGTTTTGAAGTAGAAAAGGTATTTTCATTATATATTGAAAAAGTTTTACAAGCATGTTTTCGATCTGCGCCCACAGCTTGTCATTCCTGTATACATCCAAATTACGGATCTGTTTTGATAGCCTATCTTTCAGCTGGAATATCTGTCCCGTGACTGAGCTTAGCACCTCTCATCCAAGAAGCTATTGTAGAAAAAGCAGAGTAAGCATACTTAAATCAAACCTGCAGAAGGAAAAGATACTACTGAAACCGCATCCTCTGAGGAAAACATGCATGCTTATGCTACTGGATTGACACATATGGCAACTGTATGCTGTAACATCCAGCAACTTGCGTATCTCCCACTTCTGTCAGCCAGTCACCAACAGAAAAATATTGTGGGAAGGTCTGAAGCAGTAGGTTTTCACATATAAATGCAAAGGTGTTTTTTTTTCATTCTGGAATTAGAAAAGTGGGTAAAATCCTGGTCCAAGTAGAGTCAGCTGCCAAATCCCTATGAATTCAGTAGGCTCAGAGGAAGAATCCTTCAGCAGGTGGATACAACATACACAATTTTGCCCTGGAATGTGGATACAGTGCCTAAGACAAATACAACATTAAGAAAAGATTGTCAGCCCAGCACTGAGACTTAGAACTGACACTGATGAACTCAATTTCCATTAAAAATAATAAAAAATTGATATAAACAGAATTTCACACTTCCAGAAGCTACTGTTCTAGACTACATGCAGAACAAGTAGGAGGACAAAGTGTGCTTGCAGTGTCTCTAGAACTGCACAATAATTCATCAGAAATAGAATTCAATACCAAAATACACCATCCACAGCACTATGAGATTTATGATCAGGCACAGATGAACACTGCCTGGCAGGCACCTCTGAGTTTGCAACATTATTAGCAAAGTCCACGCTTAGCAAAAAGGAAAGTGAAGCCCCTCAAGTAGAATTGAAGCAAATAAGTAAACAAGTACCAAAGGGCATGCAGTACCTTTTCTCCAACACACTACGTGCTGCAATATTTTAGTTAAAACACACCTTGATATCTGACAGTTCTGCTGATCTTTTGACTTGTGTACACAGCAACATTTGTTCAGTCACTTGTCCATCCATGCAACTCTTTACAAATCAACAAAGCCAAGGGAAGAAAAATGCTGCTCTAAGGACGAAATCTGGAGTTTAAAACCAACATCTGACCTTTTTTTTTTTTTTTAAATTAGTGACCAGGTTTCAAGAAGATGACATCTTTTAAGAGATCAGTAGTAAATACAAAAATACAAATGACTAAACAGAAATAAAAAGCCCATTTGTCAGCTTGCAGTGCTGCCCTTCACCCTACCAAAATTCCTGCAGGCCCTGGTTCCACGAAACATCCCCTGAGATACCAGCTTCCTGCAGACACAGACACTTTCTCTCATGTTATGACTGCAAACCATCACTGATACCGTCTTTCAAAATAGTCATCTTACAATGCTTTGCATCAAAACATTCTCCAGCCTCTGTTAAAGAGTTTTTCCATCTTAAAAAAACAGGGAAAGAAAGTGATCATAAACTCTAAAAACCAGAAATCCTCCTTCTAAGCTAAGCTATTTTTTAAAACAATACTGGAAACTAAAGAATCTGCCTTCCCCAGTTGTTTGGGAATTTTAACATTTGGCCATATATGCCTTAAATGATACTCCATTTTAATTTCTCTGCTTTTAATGTAAATTCACTTATTTTATTTGCGTATGTTTAGAGAGGAGTTCCTATATTTTTTGAAAGTATATATTGTAGTTTTTACATAAGCAGTTACAAAACCAGCCTTTAAGTGGAAAGTAAACTGTGGAAAACTACCTTCTTGAGTATATGCCAAAGATTTTCAATAATACTATCAACGTACTTCCAGGTACCGTGCCCACTCAAGTGTGCATAGTTGCTGACCTGAACCACAAAAACTTGTTTCTGTACACACAGCCATTGCTTATGCTCAGCAAGTGCTTGCATGAAGATGTTTACCCACAACTGAAACTAGCCCTTGTATAAAGGCATTACTGCCCTTCAAACAAATGATGGGTAGCAAGCAGCTGAGTGATTAAGATTCAATATTTTCCTGGATGCAGAGGAGGAACATGCCAGCGTTAAACTGCTGGAATTGTTGGGTGTTTGACAGACAAGATGGAGAGGTAGCAAGAGTGAAGAAAGAAGAGCTGGATACATTTTTCCTTTTATAAATGCAGCACAGAGCTGTCACCTCTTGTCTCATATTACTGCTTATCACCAATGTTGAAGATAACCCAAGCATTGAATATTCTTTACCCCAAAGTCATCCATTACAAACAGCCTATCTTCTACTTCCAAATTTAGCAGTAAAAATAGCCATCCTAATTCAATACTACTTTAATTAATGACAGCAGTAGTAAGTCACTTTATAAACATACTGCCCACAATTGAATCATAACACTAAGCACACAATAGAGTCTTTAAAGACTGAGTTGCTTGTAACTGATACTTAAGCTCACCATTTCTGCATTTTAATCCACACCTACTGTCCCACTTTGGATATCTGCACAGATTATAGCTGGAACAGAGATAATCAGATCATACCCACTAGATCCTGGTTGCAGTTTACAACAGAAGAGTTTTTACATCTCAGCAACCCTTTTTACCTATATATGGCTTCACAGCAATTTCAAAGGTTTCCATTTTAAAGATTCAAATATTGGTGATGAGTAGGCAAGTGCAATTACTGAACTATTCTCTGATTTTCAAAATTCTATCTTTTACATGTCCAAGAATAATCTAGTCACTCTACACCTGCTTCATCATTAATAGAGAGAAATAAAGGCCTCTGGAAAGATACGTGACATCTTCAAACATTTAGCCTATGGTCAGAGACCTCTGGAGATGCCTGTATTGATCATAAATGAATTCAGACTTACATGTCTAAATTTATGTTCAGCAAATTCTAGCTCTAAGTGGAAACCAAACACCTTGTGCCTAGAACTAAACTGAGTATTAATTCTACAAGTGGAAAGAAATCTCTGTCAATTAAAGACAACTGCCTGAACTGTGAATTATCAACCACCCAGTCGATCATTTCCCTAAAATGTAGCTTCAAGAAGTCTTGCCCATGGCAGTGCCAGAATAAGTATCCCACTTTATTTGATTGCTCCTAAGCAGAACCTTCCTTAGCCTGCACTTCTCTTGAAGCAGAGGTTAATGTTTGTGCACATGCAGGGAATAACATATGCAGCCAAGTCACTGTTAGTTCCTAAACTCTCAGCAGATTTTACAACAGATGATGCTGCACAGTGCTAATAATTTTTTAGACATTCTACAACAGAATATTTACTACACGTATTAATTAAAGTCTAACAGCTGTGGCCCACATTACTGCTTGCTAAATTTAGGCATGTAAAAAGTAGCAGTGAAGTTATGACCTTATTACTCTAGGTTCTTATTATACAGAGAAAAGGGACCTCCTGCAAAAAAGTTCAGCTCATCCCTTCCCACTGACTAAAGACAGATGGCAGAAGGAGACTTACATCTCCGAAATGAGGTGCCCAAGTCCAGTAGGATGAATCTACATTTCAGTTTGCTACAGCAAACTTAATTGTGTGCGCTAACTAGCAATAGCTTCTTTTTTTATGGCTGTTACGGCTTTTTTTTTTTTTTTTTTACTGTTGATTGTGTTGGTTTAGACCTGAATCCCAGCCCAATACAACTAACAGGTATTTTCAGCAGTCTAAGATCTGCACATAGCTCTTAATCACATGTAATAGCTTTCTTGCAGAAGACATCACTTGAGTTTAGAAGAATGTAGTGATGACAGTTAAAATGAAATCAACCTCCCTGAGTAAAATGCCACAGTTATTTTCAGAGATCTGCACAAATAGCAGTTAATTTGCAACAATATCATTCCAGCTGAAAAAAGTATTTTCAAGAATTTGATAAAGGCTTTTCCATGTACAGCTAGCCTCTGAAGAAAAAAACAAGGATTTTATTTCTTTTCAGTATCAAACGGATGTTGAAACTAAATCCACCATTCTTGCTGCCATATATGATTTGCTGCATTTGATACAGTCCCGACTCTGCTCAATGTATTTGAAAAATTGTTAGGACATCAAACAGTCAGCAAGCTTAACATTCATCTACAACACATGGGGGGTTTTAAACTAAATAAATTGAAGACTTTTGTTTTAACTAAACAGTTGAAAATCTATTTGCCTATGGAAATGACTGCAATCAAAAGTAACTTGTAAACTATGTTGGAAAAAATTAAAACTGTCTTTGAGATATGTGTTTCAATGTCTCCTCAATGTTCTCTTTTATCCTCGGGAGCTCATATAGTTACTTTCTGTTAAAACAGTGATATCTCAAATCCCACATCACTGCCTAATCTGAGCTGCTCTAAATCAGAGGTTTTTTTCCATTTCACTTAGTAGGAGATCACAATGTAACAGCTTCACTTATACACTGAGTTTGCTAGAGCATGACAGACAGGAACGTTATTTCTGTGTGCCTGGCAATGCACAAAATCACAGCAGCAGAAAGCAGAGCTGGAGTTCATCACTTTGTTGGAAGAAGAAACTGGAACAAACGAAAACCCAGAAGATAACTGGGGTCGACAAAAAGAAAAAGCATTTCCCCAAGCACTCCAAGTCTCAAGCAAGAAAGCAGATGACCTTCTAAGTTCTTACAGGTTACGTCTAAACTAGACGCTTATGTGTTACATGGGAATCAAGAATCAGATTTTTACAGTAGAGCAAATTTCAAAGTGATTTGTCAGAGCTTAAAACTCATTAATTTTAGGAACAGTGACAAACTAATCTCCTCTCTCTGGCAAGTGTGTACATTTCCACTGCTTTTCAATTGAAGCTTAAATGATATTCTATAGTTCTTCAGCTTGCACCCTAAGGACGCAGATGTGAATCAATGTTATTAAGTCAAGGAGAAATGCTTTAAAGGGACTGTAAGTAAAAGCTACAATCACTTCCATCCCTTTAACAGAGTTTCACTTCAAGAACAAATGCCTCGACTTCTTACTCTAAAACAAGTTTTAGAAAATATCTGCCAAATATTCTACATCCCAAATACCAAACTCATTTTAAGTGAAGATGAAAGTTTGGATGTCTTCAGCCAGAACCAACACAGACTGTCCCCAGGTATTCCATAGAGTTTTCCTATTACCCATTTTCCATGTAAATATTTGAACGTCTTCAAAAATTGTCCATTAGGCCTTAATGGTCTTATCTTCACTTATTCCCAAACAGGAATTGCCCACTACAATTCCCTCCCACTCCTATGTAATATCCAGAACAACACTATGCAGACCCTCTCCCCAAACCCAACAGGGGTTTAAGCACTAGCAAAAATTTAAACAAACAAACAAACAAAAACCCCAAAAAACCCTATTTTCAGGTATAGACATTTGTACTTCCATTGGCAGCTTTGTCAGAAGTATTGTTATAGTGTTACTAGTAAAACAGACTTCCTTCCTAGCTGGGCCAGAAAACTGAAAAATATAAAGGAAGCAGGTACACCAATAACAACATGTATGTGCTGGAACAGATCACTTAACCCTGAATTACTGTTTTAAAAGAACACATTTGTAGTTCCTCATCTCTCATACAGTAAAATTAAAGTTTGTATTCCTGTATGAGAAATCAATTTGTAAAACAAGTGATTTTTTTTTTTTTTTTTTAAGTCAAATCTATCTTCAGGCTCTGTGTGTAATGGATTACTCTAATGAACTAAAAAGGGAAAAAAAAGCCCAAAATTTCATTGGTTTTTTTTTTGGTAAATCAAAGTAACAAAATGAACAGATTGGTAGCATTTTTGTTATTCACTGTAGAGAACTCATGAAAGGTAAGACACATACAGGAAAGAAACTTCAGACTATAATTGCAACATTTTCAAAACACAAAGGAATGGAAAAAAAAAAACATTGCTGGCAAATGTTTTCTGTTATCATACATCTACATTAAGACCTGAAAACAACACAAGCACATATTATATGCAACTGTTTAAAAAGCTTTAAACATAGCCAAATTTATTAGAAAATTAATTCTCATGATAAAGACTTACTTGAACAAGACAGAACTAAGAAAACTGATCTTATCGAAGGAACATGGACAGTTTAGGCACATTCACATCAACATAGTACTCATACCTAACACGCCCTAAAAAGAAACAAAAAACCCAAACACTTTCAAAAGCCCAAACATTTTCCCCAATATAAACCAAAATAAAGACTATCATGAACAAATAGAGAACAAGAAATTATTACAATTTAAACTAATTTATCGGTCACTATTGAATATTCTTAGAACACACAGAAGTCAAATGACTGAACGCTGGGTTTTTTTGTTCCCCCCATGAAACACTCTCTTATCGTTTTCTGGCTGCTATTTGACATTTAACTGGCAGAGGGTGGGTGGGTGGAATAGCATTCTTTTTCTAGTTCAAGTATTTTAGCAGAAAGCCATTGTGTGAGGAACACAGCATTTTAAAATATAAATTCAGTCTGCAACATAAAATTAATTACTAGACTAAGACAACTTCCTAGCCACACATACAAGGGAATTTAGCATTCTAGTTCAACAATTAACACGATGAATCAGCAGACTGAGGGAGGAGGGAAGAGACTTGCCACAACACAAATAACAATTTTTCAAAGTTCTGGACCAGCAAGCTTACGTGGTACGAGGAAACATTAACAAGTTAAGAAAAGACACTTCCTCATTTGAAGCATCATCCATTCACTACATTAAAAGCCTGCTTGAAACATGCAGACAGATCAAACTTGCTAACTACCAACAAGTCCTGAGAGTTTGCTCTATAAGGCTGCACAAAAACTAACAGCTCAGAGCATGTCTTGTAATACTCTTCCCCGCAGAAGAACGCCACAAGAGTTCTTGTTGAGTTTGTGGATATAAAGTTGTAAATTTATTCACTATTGTTTTTCAAAGCTGATCAATTTAACAGCCTACAGAATATGCCATCTGAAGAAGGGCATCTGAGAAAGCGCAAATACATTTTTTATATGAAGCTATGCAGATCTGAAATAAGGCATGAAGAACCATGTATTACAATGAAGCAGTAAGAATGCTTAAATATAAAGCAAACTATGAGCTTCCTGAGCTGATAAGTTCCATCTGACTTCCCTCCAACAACGTTTTCCTCCCCACAATCCATTTTTTTTTAGTAAGCTATTTTAAAAATGAACACTCACAAACTTTAAGAGAAGAAGTATGGAACATAATACTGCACAATTAATTCAAATCCAAACAATTAAGGTTTTATAGCTACCTTCATGCTTCAACTTATCTTGCAGTTACTTT
The DNA here is from genome assembly GCF_030463565.1 of Pelecanus crispus. Classification (NCBI taxonomy): domain Eukaryota; kingdom Metazoa; phylum Chordata; class Aves; order Pelecaniformes; family Pelecanidae; genus Pelecanus; species Pelecanus crispus. Next base: position 11,650,607 of record NC_134644.1, read on the forward strand.
TAAAAATGAAACAGGAAGACATTGCATTTTTAGAGATGCACCCGCGTTATTCCCACCTTCCTTTTAAGGTAGACAGTGATGGAACACAAGACAATGGATTGTCAATACATTTAATTTTGCATTTGGTGTTACATCTTTCAAAATCTTCCCAAAGGAAACTATTTCAGTTGGTTTGCATAATTCATGTGAGCCAGTATCTAAACGAAGGAATGCAAAGGTTATGAAAAAAACGGTGCTAGAGTCTGTACTAGACTCTCTCAATTAAAGTCTTCTTTAAAACAGACGCAAAAAGGTATGCAATTTACATCACAAATACAAATCTCTTAGGTGAAAGTGCTTGCAACTGAACTAATGTAAACTTGACCCATGCTGCTATATGATAAGGACAGCCAAATGACAATGTAATGCTTGTCTGTCATATGACTGTTATTTTCAGCCAAGTAAAACTAGTTTCGTATTTCTAGTTACAACTTCATGGTACATAATTCTAGACTGCTTCAGCTGAAAACCATTAGCCCTGTTTCAAATTTCCAACTCCTAAGGAGAATTTTGTAGTCACATCAGGGTGTAGCAGACAAAACTTTATGCCATGACTCATTATACAGGAACGCTCCTCTTCCAAAGGTTATTTATATAACAGGAGTTCCATTTGAAAAAAAATTGTATGTTTTAGCAATTTGCTGCACAGAATTTTGATACTAGCTATTTAGCTGACAGGCATCTGAACGACTTAAAAAGTCTCACTACCTCCCACAAAACACCTCTCCAAAGATAGCCATCTTTTTTTTTTTTTTGCTAGTACACTTAATAGTTAAGCAAATACTGGTATTTTATGCAGAAAAGGTTTCTTACTGTTTGTAAGCCACAACTGGAGATTGAAAGCTAATTTAAATGACAGCTTAAGACAAAAACAAAAATCACAGAATAATTCAGGTTGGAAGGGACCTCTGGAGCTCATCTGATCCAACCACACACTAAAAACAGGGCCAACTTTTAAGTTGGATCAAAGTACTGAGAGTTTCTATGTTTGATGATTAAGTATGTTAACAGGTCTGTTGAAATGGTTTTGGATATAAAGTTGTAAACTTATTCACTATTGTGTAACTTGACATTACAAACTGTTCACGTTCAAACTTCACTTCCCCACAAAGACACCTCAGCAGTGGTATTTGCCACTTCTTCCGAAGAAGGTCCTCTTCATGCAGGCTATTGCTCCATTTCACTTCAAACCTGACGACAGGTTTCCCTAACCTCCTTTCTGTAGGCCCCAGCACTTGTGTGGCTGCACAGTAAACTAACTCAAGGAACTATTCCAGCTGAACACTAAACCTGGCAAAAAGCTTACAATTAGGTGGCCAAGTAAATTCTAACGCTGGCACACGAAAGCAGTGGGAAAATGCAACTGGATGCAGAACATCCTTTTTGTCGGGAGTGCACATTTACTTTGTTTTGTAACTACAGATTTATTCTCTTTAACTACCAACCCCCCTGATTCTCTCTGCAATAAGCACATTCGAATGCAGAGAAAAGCCTACAAAGCCTACAGATAAAATTTAGGGATGCTATTTATACATACTCTCATGAATAAGGAACCATTAGTAGGAACAAGCTTTAAAATTCTCACTTCTCCTCTAACTTTTAACAATATCACAGGAAGCACATAGAGAGAACAAACCAAAGCAAAACAAAAAAGGCTGCACCATTTAAACTGCAAAGAAAACAATTCCATCAGTCTAACAAAGACTGGTACATGAAGCTTGGTAGAAGCTATCAGGAATAAGAAACTAGAAGTAGTTGGGGATGGGGATCAAATGACTGCAAGAAGGCTGAGGAGCACCTCTCCTCCTCCTTCTCCCAGGCACCGTACGAATGGGATTCAAGAGCAGATGGGGGACAGCTCCTCACCTGAACCCTGACATAAAGACGGACACTACACAGGACTATGTTAAGGAACAAGGGATCAAAACGAGGTATCTTGAGAAGCTGAGGTAAATGGAATGGACTTCGCAAGGCCTTGTTGAACTTAGTGTACTTGCTGAACACATGCCCCCAAAGTCAGGAAAGGATTCAGGATTCTCAAACCTCACTTTTGTAATGAAATCTCCTCATAAAGCAAGTTTAATCTGGGCTAATTCTGGTCAATGGAGAAGAAACCTACTACTGCTATCAGTTAGTCCATTAGCTGATGTGTCAAGTTTGTATAACCTCACTTTGCAGGACTGACAACAATCCATTTTGTGACTTACTCATTGATTGCCAGCTAAGAAAAGTCACGAAACTTACATTAAAAACATAATAAAAGAAGCAACATCTGTGAAATCAAAACACAGAGATGGTGGCAAGTGCCAGAAAGAAAATAAATTTAAGTTGGTTCTTTATTTTCAGAAAATACACCCACATCTTTAATTACACTATCATCTTTTCCTACTTGCCCCAACAGAACGCCAGCCTCGTCCAGTGAAAAGTCAAGGCTTCCTCAAAAAAGGTATTAAGACTGTCTAAGAAATGCAAGTGCTGTCCAGATCCTCTTTTTCTTTTGCTGCAAAATGAGAAAAGCATTTAGTGCATGGCAGATGGGACTGAAGAACGGTCCTGGGTTAGTTCATGCTATCTTGGACAACTACAAACACTGTCAAACACACATCAAGCTGGCAACTGGCTTCTACCACTTCACACATGGTCACTTTTAGCAAATTCTTTATTTGATTCTTCCCTCTTATTCCTCATCCAACATTTTCTTTATGAACTTTACAGAACTCTCTCCTCATTCAACTGAAACAAATCTTACTCAGAAATATCAAAGTGTCATATTAGCCAAAAGTCATACAAATGATAAAAAGCCAGATGTCCCTCAATAGCTCAGTTTCATGATTTACTTAATTCAAACAGTTGTTTAAAGTAAAACCACTCTCCCCTCTTCTTATCAAAATACTGTTTCCCCACTCTTCTTATTCACATTCAATTCCATGTTGAATGCTCCATCTTTGTGTATCCTTTATTTTCATTAAGTGTTCACAAACACCAGCCAAAGATAAGGATTTAATTTTTTTCTTTGAAGTGGTGCCGTATTTCCCCTGAATATGCAAAAGCAGCTCTACATATACTACATTTGAAATTCTGCTGGCCTGTCAAGCTTAGCTGTGTACATAAAACTTAGAAGCTGGTCCCTGCTAGGCCACAGAAAAGCTCCAAAGCTGCTGGTGGGGTGGTCCACTCTAGGAAACTTCCTTAGGAAAGGGTAGTATCAGATTTAATTTATATTGTCCAACAATAAGGAAAAACAAAGAGAAAGATGAGACTTCACAGGTCAGAAAACTCTGTATCTAAACCACCTGTGTCTCACACAAAATCTCTTATTTCTGTAACCCTTTCAGAAGCATCATACTCTTTTATTGATTCCCTTGTATCTACATGTTGAAACATACCAAATCAATGGCATAAGTTAATTCATAATCATTAACTGCTGCTTTCAGAATCTGATATACTACTGTAAGGCTCGACAAACTGGTTTCAAACACTATAGAGGATATTTAAAAATTAGCATTCTTTTAAAACTTCGTATTTTAAAACAAGTTTTGAAAACAGCTTCCACAAACCCACACCTCAGATTCAGTACAGGCATACGGTCAGCACAAAATTGTTGCAAAGCTCAGAAGAAGTTATGCTAAAGGCAATTTCAGCAATTAGAGAACCTTTTTAGTGCTATAATTAGTGATGATTTGATAAATGGGAGATAAACTGCAATATAAATCAAATTATTTAAGTCAAAGATTTTTATCTTACCAGAAACAAAATGTTGCCTCTTCTTTCATTTTAAAAAACAAGAACAGGACACCAAAAAATGGTTTTGAATACTTAAAATTTCTAGAACAGGCTTTCATTACTACAAACTACAATGAAAATGTTTTGACAATAACCCTGATTCATATTCCTATTTCCCATCAGGCTCTCATGTGCAAAAAAACCCACAAAAATCTTAGAATGCATATCCAACCACATTCTGTGATGTGCCAACAATCCCAAAAAGTAGTAGTAATTTACAGCCAGAAGAATCTTGTAGAAGAGGCATAAAAGGTTGGCTGATGCTCTAGAGTTTTTTTTCTTCCATAAAACCTCAGTCTTTACTGACAAGATCTTTATGTTTTCAAATATGGCTAAAGCCAGGCCAGCCCCATATGCAAAACTATTTAGGCACAGAAACAACACTAGCAGACTAATGAAAATAAAAAAAACCAAAGCCCTAAAAAGACTTGTACACATCTTCCTTAGTTATTCAGACAAACAGCACATTTAAAGAATGTGTACTACACACTTGCAGTAGTCCCAGAAGTCAGTAGTAACTGTTATGTAATATCAATTTGTTATATGAAAAAAGAATGTATGATCCACATTTATTCAGATGGCCTGTGGCACCTAAAAACAGTTCAAGAAGCATACTAACACTTTCAGGTTAATATTTTCCTTTAGTATTTTAATATCATGTTCATAAACATCAGCTCATCATATGGCCTTCTACCATAAATACTCTGGAAAAGGATCTTTATATATGAATCACATAGTGACGCTTACCACTTTACTAGGTGAGAGAATGTGTTATGTGACAGACATCTTCTCAGCATAGTTTTAACACACTAAGTTTTAAAACCTTATTTGAGAAACAGGAAGATACGATCAATTGTCCAACATAAATTCCCTTTTTTCTCTGGTTCTCCATTCCTAAAACCATCATTCACATGCCTCTTAACTATGAAGTACTCTTAAAGTCACCCAGGTTATCTTCTTAACTACAAGAAGTAATACTGAACCAAATTAAACTTCTTCCTTAAAAAAAACCCAAAACAAACAAAACCCAAAAAAATAACCACCAAAAAATCACGCAACCCACAATACACATACGTATTTATACATACACTGTGAGGCACCTAGAACAGAAGGCAGTTTTGAAAAAAAAATAATCAGGCAGAAGAAGGACATGGATTTCAGTTGTTAAGTACTCACAAGTTGTTTTTCTATTTTTACTCATACCTGTTCATACCTTCCAGATGCACACTGGCAGCCTAGAGTATATGGCCATCTGCAATACTAACCATATAAACTAATTAGATCCAGCTTAGCATTAAGTAGCCATACATGGAAGTAATTTTTCTTATAAATCACTCTCAGTAAATTCAATCTAACATGCTCAACTAACATTTGGAGAAAGGATCAGAAGAATGTGTCACAATGCCTCACAGCCTTCTTTTTCATATTTTAGTATTCTGTATAAAAACCCACCTACAATTCCTACAGCTGCAGTAATAACAGCATTAACCGAAGGCATAATTAGAAATTAAGAGGAAGATCTTTTTGTTCTACAGCAATCAAAAACAACCATTGCATTGCAGAAGTCCACTTGTTTATCAGGTTTACTGAGTACATACTTAACACCCATCGGCAGGGATTCTTTGGAGGCTCCTGTCCTGAACTATCAATCTAAGATTCAGTTGGCAAGTTTAATTCTACATCATTACGAAATCTTCATATCAAATACACGTAGGAGCGTAACCACCTCAACCTTCTCTGCAAACGTCACTCAGTACAGGATAAGAGCTACCTAACCATTTTTCTTCCACAAACATACTGGGATTGCCTTCCTAATATCAGTAAATACCGAAGTCTTTGTTGGTCTAACCACATAATTGGCATATTTGACAAGAAGCTCATGGAAGGTCTTGGAGGAAAACAAAGTATGTATGCATATTGTATTCTAACACATGAGACTAAATACAAATAATTTCATAGTTATAATCACAATTTCCTTTTTCAGACATGTGTTCTGAAGTCTGCTTTTACTCAGAATCATTCCTCATCCCTTCAGCTCTAGCAGCTTGTTCAACATTCAATACAACATTCAACTAAGAAATATGCAACTTTTTGAACTGAATTTGAATTGAAGTCATGCTTCACTGAACATCACCATTGCAAAAACACTCAACTAAACACAGGTCAATAACTATTTTGTTGATTATTGTAGCTATACATCAGCATCTCGTAAAAAGGGTACATGCTGACTTTATCCCTCCGCTATAGGTGTAGCAGTAGTACAGCAGTTCAACGGCAATTCACAACACTCACAGTCTGCAAGAATTTCATACAGCTTCCCAATAGAAAGAAGATCTACCAGATTTCTTTACAACAGGACTGTAAATCAGTTTAGTTAAAAAGGTGACTAGACACCTAGTTAAGTTTAGGCAGATTTTTCCTTTTACCTTAAGTAGACAAGAAAACAAAACAAAAACCCTAAAAATCACTCCAAACTAGTGCAGAAACTCAAGTAAGTTTGTAGGACCCAAAATGCTACAGCAGACTTGTAATTCGTGTTTTAATATGGCATTATTTTTACTATAATGTTGTACAGTATTTCAGTTGCTGTATAATACATGGTTAGGGATACAAAGAAAATTGTCTAAATCTGTTTTCAGAATCAATTATTTAAAAACGCTAATATTTATTCCGATTTTGGTCACCTGCTGATTGCTGACAGACTGCACACATATACAGCTCCTGGTACCAGGCCAAATTTACAATTAACCTGGGGAAAAAAATTCAGCATGGCTTTTTATCTGTATGTTGAAGAAAACAGGAGCCAAAGTTTCACTTATCCAAAAAGATGTCGAACATGATATGTTGGCATGTTATAAAAGTCACGTTAAGCAACCAAAAACCCCCACAACGGCAAAATTAGATTAACTTTTTTGGTTGTTCAGAGAAAGAACAAAGTAAATTTGTTATACCACTCAGATTATGAAATTCCATTCCTGTTTTAAAAATAAAAGGCAACATGATACCTGGCCTTTAAAAATCTAGAGTCCTGGTTTCCTACCTTCTATCCCCTAAGTAGTGATACTTAAATTGCCACTTTCCTTATATATGTTTGCAACTAAAAGACATTCATTCCAGTATAAAATACATCTAGTGTATAAAAATGTTGCTAAGAAAGGGGAAATGTCAACTTTAAAGACCATTTTGATCTCCTATTCTTTCTCATTGTAAATTCTGCTGCCTAGTTTTAAATGACTTGGAAAAGCACCCACCTCTGCTCCCTCCCACCCCATATAACCAGGGACATCTTCCAAACACGCAGCAGAGCTGTAACTACATGTTAGCAAGTCTATGAGTACAGATCTTATTCTTTGAAGACAGTAAACGAAATATTTTTTAGCACATACATACTTCTTTTAAATAATTCAGTGTTGACATTTTAAATAACATAACTTGTATTCATGTTGAATTAATTCATTTTACATGCACAGTACAGAATATTCCTATTGTATAACCACCTGCTTATGGAACAAGTAAATCTAATTTAGGAAACTAATAATTAACATTACGAACTCTAGCGTGATAGCACAACAGTATCACTTTCAAATCATAACTGAGCATATTGCCAGCAGAAAATTCTTAATTCATTACTCCTGCAATAACCACTTTCTTAAAAATAGATAACTCAATGCAGTATTACTGAATAATTAACATGAATCACTAAAGCAACAATCAATCCCAAGGTATGCAGGGGGTAGAAGGAAATCACACCTTACATACGCTGCTGCTCAGCTAAAGTTCTTTTCCAATCAAGAGCCCAGAAAGATACGACACGTCAAATAAATGTTTGGGACGTTACACAATTTTCGTTGAAAAATGGTTTATCACATCTCAGTTTCAATCCCAGAAGAGTAAAAAATTTCCTGTATTTAAAACACAGCACTGTCCTACTCAAATAATTTAAAGTTTATTTCCCTGACCAGAAACCAAGGGAACACACTCCAGTTTGGAGTTCACTTTGAGATGGGTAAACTCAATACCTATTAAAGAGATGTCAGGCTCCATGTACCATCCAGTAGCTCTTATTTGAAATATGACTTAAAGGCATAAATCTCCAAGACAACACACATAAAGCAGAAGTAAGGAGAATAGCAGTTTTCCAAGACACATTACGGAGGCAGCAAAAGGACTCATATAAAGCTTAATGACTATGACAGCAAGACATTGAAGACCACTTTTGATTTAAGCGGGCCTTCGGTTCTCAGAAGACCTCTGTTTTCCAGATTGCGTTTCATCTGTCAGCCACATTTATTTGGAAGCGTGATACTTCCAGAACATAGCATATATGTCAGCAGAAAGAAAAGAACCAAGACCTTTAAAATTTAAGAACATGATTGAAGAGAGGGGTGGGGGGACAACACAAAAAACCCAACGGTGATTCACAATACATCTGCCAACTAATGTATCAGAAGGTCCCCCTTTTGGGAAAACCCTGCATATTGATCAGTTGCTTTCTCATAATACCATAGGATATGCAGGTGTTTGCAGCCAGCACTCATTCCTCTCTGTGATTTTTTGCCTCTGACTTCAGTCAAGAAGCCCCTTTCTAAATCTTTAGTTATTTGGACAACCCCATACAGGAATTAATTGCCATTTTACCAAAGGTAACAAACTGTAACTTAAAATAAATTTACACACAGCACGAAGCTTGAGTATCTACTACTTAGTTACGGGCAGATAGTTACTACATACAACCCTCCACAACAAATCTAGCTTCAATTAATTCATTTTAACTGCATCTAATCAGAACACTTCCATTATATGGCTGCGTGATTACAGGGGAAAAAAAACCCAACACAGAGCTAACATAAGAGCTAGTAACCACATTATTTAAGACTCACATCTCAGCTTCAAGCAGTGAAACCACCTCATCTCTTTTAAAGACGGTCCCCATTTTTACCATGATCTTCCACTAGAATTGGGTAAAAGATAGGAAGAAACAGGAGTAAAAAAACCTGCCATCTCACACCTACACACTATATTCTCTCCAGATGTCTGGAACTCCTGTAACTAGCTAGGACAGGTCGCATCAGGTACAGCAATTTGATCGCATGGAAACAGCTACTCGGATACTTATCAGGGCAACACCGCTTGACGCAGTCACTGCACAGAGTACCTAGCAGAGATGTGGATGGCTCTTACTGAGGAGCGGAGAGCAGTCAACAAAGAAATCCCACGGAAAGATTTAGCAGAAACCTTCAAGACTTCAGGCGTGGGGACTAAGAGAGCAGCAAGCTTTGCAGAGCAGATCACGGGGGCAGCCCAGGATGTGCGGAGGCCTGGATGAGCACCGACGCCGTCAAGACGGCTGGCTGTCAGCCTTATGTAAAAACCTGTTAATCCTCTAAAATAAAAATTACCAAGAAAAAGTATTCAACTTTGAAGCTGAGCTTCAGCTAAAAAATAATGGTAGTTCTAAAGACTTATTAGAAAGCTTCAAACTTTCAAAGGAAGACCGACTTGCGAAGAAAGCCTTTTAAAACCAGCCACAGCAACGCACAAGTGAGGCCACCGAAGCCCCTTTCCCTCAGTCCTCACCGCACAACCCCAAGACCAGCCAGAAACACCACCTCCTTTTTCTGTCGCTCCCCGTTAAACAACACTTTACGGAAAACCGTAAAAGCATTCGGATACGGATTTCGTCTGCCTCTAACCTCAACTTTTTAAGGAAAGGTTCCTGCCCAAGCCGCGGGATCTGCGCGCCGCAGAGCCCCGCTCCGCGCCTCACGGCCATCCGAGGGCCGCACTTCGCCTCATGACGGGACCGGGCGGCGGGGCAGCGCCGCGGGGCTGCCGCCACAGGGCAGGCGCGGCCGCCGCAGCTGCCGCGGGCGCTAACGGGCCAGGTGGCCGCGCCGGGGCGGGCGGGGAGCGGCCACCCCGGCGGAGGGAGGGTCCGTCCGCCTGCCCACGGCCGGCCACGCCGCGCCCGCCGAGCGCCCGAAGAGGCTGGCAAACCGGGAGGAGTAGCCTCGGGGCGCCGGAGATGCCATGTCCTCCCGCCCTGCCGCCCGCCAGGCCGGCTCCGGCCTCGGGCCTGCAGCGAGCCGCTTCCCCCGCAGCCCGGGGAGGAGGCGGCCGCCCCGCGGGTGGGCGTCACGCAGCGCCCGGGGAGGTGACAGGCCCCGGCCCGCCCGGCGGCTGCCGCTGCCCGCCGGGCGCGGGGGCTCCCTCGGAAGCGCCGAAGGGTGTTGGCCACTCACCCAGGCAGGCAGATCGGCGGAGGAGACGCTGAGCCGCACCGCCTCCTCCTCGTCCTCCAGGAAGGCGAGCGCCCGGCCCAGGCGGGAGGTCTTGCCGCCGCGGTGCCTGCGGATCCAGAAGAGCCCGCACAGGGCGATGAGGACCCAGCTGAAGCTCAGCCCCAGGTAGCCCAGCACGTACACGGGGAAGATCAGCACGAAGCTCCTGGCGAACTGCGACACCAAACCCGTCACGTCCACGCTCAGCAGCGGCGGCGGCGGCGGCTCCGGCACCGAGTCCCCAGCCGCCGCCTTCTCCGCGGCGGGGGGATCCGTGGCGGGCCCCGCGCCGGGGGTCTGCTTAGCCGCGGCCCCACTCATGCTATCGCAGCGGCGGCTCCTGCTGCTGCTGCCGCTCCTCCCGCTGCCGCTGCTCCTGCTCCTGCTCCTCCTCCTCGGGCGCTGGCTGCGAGCGGGCAGGGGGGCAGGGCGGCGGCGGCGCCTCGCATCCTGCGCCCGGCCCCGCTCGCCGCGCACCGACACCAACCGCCGCCCGCTTCCGGGTTCGGGGCGGCCCGGCCCAAGCCGCCGCCGCCGCCGCCGCGGGGAGGCTGCTGCGGCGGGGCCGGGCTCTGCCCCCGCCAGGGGGCGCCTCCGCCCCGGCCGCCGCTGCCGGCGCCCGCCCGCCCCGCCCGGCCGCCGCCCCCCGCCCCGGGCACCCGGCGCCCCGCGGCCCCCTCCCCTCCGCCGGCCTCACTCTCCCTCGCCCTTCCCCTCCCTTCCAGGCCTGCCCCGGGAAGCGCGGGCTCGCCCCGCACCACGGCATCCGGGCCGGCAGGAGGTGGTCGCCGCCCCTCGCCGAGCTCCCCTCGCTGCCGCCCGGACCCCGCCGCCTCGGAGCCCCCGCCCGCCGTGGCTTGCGGGCAGCCGGCCCCGCCGCCCGCCCGTCCCGGCCCCCGGCCGTCGCTGCGTGGCCTGGCGGGAGCGAGGGGCCGTAGCGAGGAAAGGGGCTCTCGCTGGGCGGCACGAAGCTCGCCCGAGGCGTGGGGACCGCGGAGGTGCCCCTGGGTGCTGCCTCACGGGCAAACCACGCCGCCTCCCCGCTCTCTTCGGTCACGCGTGCGGTTGAACGCTTTCTACCTGTGGCACCCTTCAGTAACGAGCTTCGTCTGTTCTTTGCTCGCTGTTGAGGGACATTGTTAAGGGACCAGCGGCTCCGAGGAGCCGGGGCCGCTCGCTCCGCTCCTCAGCGGCTTTGCTCCCGCGTGCACCGGCGAAGCCGGCCCCCCCGTCACCCCGTCACCCCGTCACCACGGGGAGCGCCTCGGGCGGCACCCGCGACCTGCTCTTGCGATTGCACGAGCCCTCATCTGTGCAACTAAACTGGTTTTCTACGGGCTTGTGTCCCGTACCCCTTCCTCACGCTTAACACCTGGTTCCCACATCATTCCTCCTACCATTCCTTTTTCTTTTCAGTAATTTTGATGCAACCACCAGTTTTGGAAGAGGCAGCTGTTGCTTGTCCTTAGCTGTGTGCTAATCAGTTTGCTGGTACACACTTGCTGATTAAACTCGGCATTTACCAGGAGTCTTTTTTTTTTTTTTCTTTTGGCTTTAAATAGCCAACCTTTCACTTAGTGGGAATGAGGGTCCTTCCTCCTGTCTTCGGCTGCCAATTTTCACAAAATTTGTAGGACTTTATGAGGCTAGTGTTCGCAGGCAGGGAAAGAGGGCAGAACAAATGTAGCTAATAGGCTGAAAAGTTATGAAAACACATACAAATGGACAAATAGGAAAGTTGCACAAGCTTCATTTCCTTAAGAAGTGAAAGCAACCTCATCTTAATTATCCAGAGAAATGGAAAGTCAGAAAGGCAACGGCACAAAAGGAAAAGCTGCTTGCTCGGTGCTGCACAGCAGAATTTAAAAAAGAATCCGTATCTCGACAACTGAATGTGCTGTTCTGTTGCATCATCTTTCCAAATTCCCTCCATGTCTGCAATCAGACACAATGGACCACTCTAAGAAAAAAAAAAAAAATTCTGGCCATAAACTTGTGCTGTTCTTTTTTACTCCCTCTTTACCATTGACGGTGTGTGTTCTCCACCTGTATAATTAGGTTACTCAGGATGAAAATGCGGAACGACCAAATGATACAAAACGGAGTAACAAAATCAACAATTTACAACTATATGGTAATCCAAGCTTTGAAATGGCAATTTCCTTACCTTGGGTCTTTACTTCTACAGAACTCAAAACACCTACAGGCTGTAACAGTGACAGGACTGAAGGACAGCATAAGACCCTACAAGAGCTTGTTACCTGAAACTGGGGCTATCAAGTATGACTCTGTGACCCCTTTGGATACCAATAGTATCAAACTACAGGAAATGTGCGTGATTTTTTGCATTTATTGTATTCCTCTTCTAATTACTTAGCTTGCTTAGGTAGACTTTCTTGGGAACTCTCTCCCGAGTTTCAGTAACACCTAGTACAAATGGCCATACTATATGTTGGCTCCCTCCATTACAACCAATACTATTAATATTTTCTCATTTTTTCAAGCCCTTTGTTCTCAGTCTTGGACTCCATTGCTCCATTTTACTTCCCCATCTGGCTTCACAGTATCTGAAGCAGAATACAACTGTACCACAAACCAAAATGAGAATTCAAAATGAGAAAAGAAAAAGTGATTGAATTAACACAACGTTTGCCAACTAACATTTTACCACATGCTGCATCTTATTCTGCTCTCCTTTATGTCTCAGCGTGTGTTCTGCAAATCAGCTGGATATAGAATTTGTAGAGGAGTACCCTCTACAGGGTCACTATACACTGCAGAAGCACATCAGAAAAAAAAATAAACTTGCAGTAGCATTTAAGATGACAAACACATAATTGTAGGCCTGACAACCTAGCATTGATCCTGGGCAGAGTAATTCATTACTTGATACGGAAGTTTGATTAATCAGAATTAAAGGTGGCCGATACTGTGCCAATCAAATAGGAGAACAGAAGCAAGATCTTGTAGCATTAATTTGATAGCATTTATCTGTAACATCAATAGAAAGTTCTGATAAAAAGGTTACCACTGACTTAGAACTTCTGTAGATAACTGACTTGGCCCCACACAGTATTTTGATGAAGAAACTGGGTGGTATGAAATTAGCATGCCACTATTATAATAGGAACAAGAGAGTCTTTTTAAAATCAAAATATAAACTCTGCTGCTAGGGGATAAACTAGGGTCCGTTACTCTATTATAAAGTTTTTCATAAAATGTTCTGGATAAGCACAAGTCATTTGCTTATTCTAATGTTTTTGGTGCTGATAAATTGTTTAATAATTTGCTTGAGAATCTTGGAATTGTTAATTCACATATTTCCTGATCCTATTTTTTAACACTTACAATAGCAGCCCTCAATGCGTCAGGAACTCTTGAAGATGCTGATGGCACAGAGATTACTCTGGCTTTTCCTTAAGTGAATCTATAGTGAATTGTATCAGCTACAGACCTGATTATATTTATCTCATTTAGATAGTATTTATTCTTTTCATATCCTGCTTTGTAGGTCTGTTGTCTTCTTAGAATTTTAATTAATACTTTTTGCTGGCAGTTTTCATTTATACCCATTCTTAGCCATATGTGTTTGTTCCTCTTTTTACTGGAATCTTTTTTTGCTTTTTCAAACTGGAAAAAGCTTCCATGGCACTCAAAGTAGTGTTGTCCTATGTTTATCTTTACCTTGCATCACATCAGTTTGCCATGATGCTTTTTTTCCAGTAAGTACTGGCACCATTCTTCAGAATAACTTCCCAAAAGAGCTTATTTATACATCTGGGGTTTTGACAATGAGAAAAAATGGCAAAATTCTTTTATTTATATGGTGAAAAAGAAAATCTAAGTTTCCCCAACTTCTTTGGTTTTCACACAAGAAAACATGTTTTGGAAGCAATTTTAGTTGTTGCTTCTTGACCATTTTCAGTAAGTTAATCTTCCCAAAGAACAATATTTGATATAATACCTTATTTTACCCAACAGCATTATTTCAGTCTGATGCTTCTAGCTACAGGTTTTTAACTATTGAATAGAAATCTCTATTGAACAGAAATCTGAGAATGTTTACTCAGGAATTTTTTCCTAAAAATTTTGGAATTATTAATGGGAACATAGTTACATGAAATTTCATCCCAGTAAATTCTCACTATGGAATACTCACTGCTTCTGTGTCTGATTTTATCCAGCTGTCTCAACTTGCTTCACCTTATCTAGTATATAGCACAAACATTTTCTGCCTGCTTCAAATTATCTAATGTATAGCACAAAGAAGAGTCAGAGGACTCTGCCATACCTGTTCAGTATACAGAGCTTCTGTTGTCTGGAACAAAAGCATACGTGTCTGATCCCTGGTATCACCCAGTCTAGCTTCAGTTTCACTGAACGCATAAATTGTACTCTCATTATAAGATCCTCAAATATTTATTGTTCCTGAAGACAGAAATACTTTCCACTAAAATGTATTTCTTAGTACATTTTCACAATAATCATAATTTCCTTTTTTTTTCTCCAGTGGGATTATTACAAGTTATAGTTCAAACCTGAAGGCACAAAGTGTACTTCAAGAGATCCACATTTTTGCTGTTTCTATTTATGAACCTGGAGGACTGACTAACATAAGCGTTTTGAACACTTTGCAAGAGGTCACTTATGCACCTCTATTGATAGTAATATTTGAGTTTTCTTCTCGTCTTCATAAGGCCTCAGCAGAAATTGCTTAACAAAAGGGAAAAAATGTAGCTACAAAGCCTAGATCCTAACAAGGCTCTTCCTCCATACAAAAAAAAAAAATAAAAATACTTTTTTTTTAATAATAAGTAATAAAAGTATCATCATTTTGAAGCATGGTGGAGGGTTGCCTATGAGGGTTGATATTTCCAGTAATCTTTTGGTGTAATGCTGTGGTGTGTCATTCCATACAGAGGTGAAGAAAAATGCAATATTGCCTCACAGGATTAGAGGAAGATCCAAGACAAAAACCAGCTTATTACTACAGAATGTAAAAAGCTGAGTTATTTTATATTCCTGTTTTTCAGATTAACAGTGCAGGTGAAGAAGCAGAATTGTGTAACCAAGCCAGACAAGAGAAAAGCATGTAGAAGCTAAAATTGTATTAAAATTCCCAGGGCTACCAAAAGCCTTGTTTACTACACTTTTCTTTCCAAGAAAAGCTAGGGCATTCTTTTATGCTCTCTAGTAATGTAACAGATACATGCCATTTTATTGCCTGTATTCACACGATTCTACCACCCATTTTTATAAAAAACATTAAAACTACTGTACTATTCATTTTTTCCACTACATTGGTGAGAAACCATAGTTTATTTTAATACATGGTGGAAACACCTAAACATGCACACATTTTAGTTGTGTTATTCCAGCTCATGTTCTCATGCAGCAGTTAAACTTCAGTTTGATCCCTGGCTTCAAGGTTTGAAAAGATCTTTTTGAACCCTCTCATGGAGCCTTCCCTCACCTGTAATTTTTCTCTTGCCATAAAGCCACCTGACTAGTATACTCTGATAGGGGTAAGTAAAAGCTATTGGTAGCCAAAACGGATCTTTTTTTTTTTTTTTTTTTTTTTTTTTTTGGTATCAAATACATATGCATATTCTAAAGAGTAGGTGGTAGGACCAGAACATGAAAAAAAAAAAAAAAAGCTTTTTCTTCTGTCCAGTCTTTGGTATCACTGTCACATTTGCTAGCTTTAGTTATAGGTATTTGCTATATTGTTATTAAAACCAAAATTCAATTAGGGTATTTGAAGGTAGTTTTTGTCCTTCAGGCTCTATATGTAGGACAGCATTTCTGTAGAGTATTCTGTAGATGCCTAGTTCCACGTGTTTGTAACACTGCCACCACTTTGGCTAAAGAGCTCTTTGAGTTAATCCAAGATGGCTTGTAAGTACATTTTTATTTGTTCAGGGAAAAAGATATAAAATACTTATAAATTATTATTGCTCTGCCAAAGACAGCTAAGTAATTCATAAGAATGTTTATAAATACCTTAGTATCCATAGATGCTTATATTTAGTGGATGTAATGTGGCCCTTAAAGGTCATACTTAAAGTTAAGGTTTGTTGGTTTGCTTATTTTTAATAAAATATTGGGGGGGGGGGGGCACCTAATTGCTTGCTTAATTTGCCTTTGCTTTTCTGCTACATGATAAAGGAAAATATTTCATAGTTTGGACAGTGAGGCAACTTCTACAGTATTTCTAATTTACTCTGGAAACATGAATAAGAGGCAACTGTATCAAGGCTTTGTATGTATTTGTCAACTATTTAAGGCCAAATATAAGGGGTTAAATTTTATCTCTTTGAAGTCCATGTGATAAACTCCAGCAAGAATGTAGTTCCGGCAAGAACTACAGCAAGAATGTTTCTCAAATGCAAAAATGCCTCTCCCTTTGCTTCTGCCCCCCCCCCAGTAGTCAGTTTTCTACAAACATTAATAATTAATGTTAGCAGTAACAGTTACATAGTAACTTTTTTTTTTTTTAAAAACTCTTAAAAAGAAAAAATAGGCAACAAAGTTAAAAGTGCCTAGAGGAATTTTCACCCAATCTTTTAAATCGCACAGGTTAATAGGTTGTAAATATTTGCTGTGAAAATAGCACACACCTTTCCTGCAGGCAATCATCGTTTACATCAGGTTCGTTTCACATGTGTTTGGCAAGCTGCCACTTGCTCTTTGCTGCAGAAACCAGCTCTGGTATTTGTTACTGTGGGAATACTAGTAACATTTTTATTTCTACAGCTACTCTTCATACCTGCCTCTACCTAAAGGAGGAGGGAAGCGATCATCCCCCTGTACTCGGAGCTGGTGAGACCACACCTGGAATACTGTGTCCAGTTTTGGGCCCCTCAATACAAGAAGGACATTGAGGTGCTGAAGTGTGTTCAGAGAAGGGCAACGAAGCTGGTGAAGGGTCTGGAGCACAGGTCTT
Organism: Pelecanus crispus; assembly: GCF_030463565.1. NCBI lineage: Eukaryota > Metazoa > Chordata > Aves > Pelecaniformes > Pelecanidae > Pelecanus > Pelecanus crispus. Next base: position 11,667,656 of record NC_134644.1, read on the forward strand.
GTGAGGAGCGGCTGAGGGAACTGGGGTTGTTTAGCCTGGAGAAGAGGAGGCTGAGGGGAGACCTTATCGCTCTCTACAACTGCCTGAAAGGAGGTTGTAGTGAGGTGGGGGTTGGTCTCTTCTCCCAAGTAGTTAGCGATAGGATGAGAGGAAATGGCCTCAAGCTGCATCAGGGGAGGCTTAGATTGGATATTAGGAGAAATTTCTTCACAGAAAGGGTAGTCAAGCATTGGAACAGGCTGCCCAGAGAGGTGGTGGAGTCACCATACCTGGAAGCGTTCAAAAAACGGGTAGACGTGGCACTTGGGGACATGGCTTAGTGGGCATGGTGGTGTTGGGTTGATGGTTGGACTGCTGATCTTAGAGATCCTTTCCAATCTTAATGACTCCTAGTTTTACTTTCATTAAAAAATAATCCAGCCACCAAGCCAGGAAACATGTAATTAATTACTACTCTACCCTTAATTGGTTTAGTGGTGGACTTGGTAATGTTAGGATAATGGCTGGACTTGATCTTAAAGGTCTTTTCCAACCTAAACGATTCTATGATTCTGACATCTGGGTAAACGGCAGGTTTAGGTGAGCATATCACCCTTATCCTTAACAGTTTTTTTTCCACAGTAATCGCGCACGACTTTACTGGAAGTGTATCAGCTGCCATGAGGAGCGGTTTCAGGGCACACCAAGCCGGCAGGGTCAGCGGTGCGGGGAGCAGCGGCGGCCTGGCCGAGAGCCCCAGCCCCGCCGGGGGCCGCTGGGCGGCTCCGAGCCCGCCCCGGGGCCCCTCCGCCCGAGGGTGCCCAGCTGGACACCGGCCCGAAGAGGCGAGCCCTCCTGCCGGCACCCCAGACTGCCGCTCTGGCTACCAAAGGGCTGCCGGCGGCCGGACGCCATCCCGCCGCGGGCCGAGCTCCGCCATGAGCGCCGGCGCCGGGCTCCCGCTCCCTTTCCCACAACCCCGTGCGGCGGCGGCGGGCGGGCCCCGGCGCTCATCCATCGCTCGGCCGAGCGGCTGCTTCCCCCTCGCCGCCTGTTGCTAGGCAGGCCCGGCCGCCTGTTGCTAGGCAGGCCCAGCCGCCGCTGCCGCCGTTCCCTGCCCGCTCGGAGGCGGCCGGTGGCGGCGGGACGCGGCGCCCCGCCCGCTCCCGGCATGGAGGGTGACAAGGTGAGGGGCCGCCGGGAAGCGCTCGGGGCTCCGGGGAACCGGCGAGCCTGCCGCCGCCGCCCAGCCCGCCTCCTGCGGACACCGCGCGGGGGGCCGGCCCGCCTCGCCCCTCTCCCGGAGGGCCCTGAGGAGGCGCCGGGGGTGGTGGGGCACGGCCGCCGCCCGGCCCGACTCGTTCTTCTGCTCGGCCTCCCCCTGCTCCCGGCCCTTTGTGCCTCAGGTGCCTTGGTCCCTGCCAAAGGCATCGCCTCGCCCGGCCGCGTCTCGCTGCCGCCACTCGTGTCCCCTGGCGCCGACGGAGCCAGGGCGTCTGTGGGGGCAAAGGCGGGAAACAGCCCTGGCGTTTCTTCTGCTGGCCCTGAGGACCCCCGTGGCACTCCCTGGTCGGCTCAAGTTCTCCTTGTTCTGTCAGCACGCTGATGAAACTCTCACCCAAGCAGCGGTAGTAAGGAAGCCCTTATTCCTCTAGCAGAAGGATGAGACCGTGTCAGCTGCAGATGTTTTTTGCAGAAGAAGAGAGGTGGTTTACGAAAATACCCAAAGCTGTTAATGTTTCAGATTGTAGATAAAAGTATATTTAATAATTTATACTCCTGTAACCACTAATTGTTGGGTTTTAGTTCTTCAGGAACCCGCATAACTTTTGCGTGATGGCATTAAATTGCAAAAAGTTTGGAGAGCTCCAAAATAAAGGAAACAAACCCACGTGGGCATGCAAACATCAGTTATTGTGTTACATATTCACTTGAAAAAGCAGAAGTATCAAATCACTTTTATTTCTGTTGTGTGAATCTGGATTTTTACAGCTAATTAATTTGTGGTGAGGCTGAATAGGAAGGGGAGTAGGAAATGGAGTGGCTGGGCAGGGTACGTGAAGGAATACCTTCATTCAGATATCATTTCAGTAACTGTGGTACATCAATAACCTCTTTGCTGAAAAGAGGCGAGTTAGTGAATTGTGATGGAAAGTACAACCCAGAGGCAGTCGAACTAACAGCCACACTGTATGACAAACAAATCAAGTCTATCACTCGTGCTGTTTACCTGTTTGAGGTCTGTCAAATAGGCAACTCATCTTGGAAATAAGAAAGATAAATTTTTATATGTCAGAAATGCTTTTCTCTGGCTTAAAAACTACAGACATTTTACTGTTTTTCTGTTTCTTTTTTGTTAGAATCATAGTTAACCGAGTTCTTAACTTAGTTAAAAACTTAATACTAAGTTCTGAAAACCTCCAGTCTTTCTAGGTTGTGAGTGAAGAAACCCCTCTTGATCTCTCTTGAAGAGTTTATCTAAAGTAGCAAGGTCTCTTATTCAGCTAACTTCGTAAGGCAACATACTTATTGTTTAGTTTAAAGGACAGATTCTTAAATGTTAAAAATAGCACTTTTCGAGTTCAGTAAATCTGTGGCATTTTATGTCAGCTGATGAACTCAGCCTGCTCTCAGGTGGATGAATTGTTAAACCCCAGTGTGGTTTAAATAACTAATCTTAATCTGGATTTCAGTGAGTATATAAGGACTTCTAAATTAGCAGACAGGTAAGAAACTTCAATAAATCCTTTTAAAGTTTGTTTTAAACATTTCTTTTTGTGTGTACAATGATTCTTCTACTTACAGAGGAACAGTGGTCTCAAAGGTATTAAGTTTCTTTAAGCTTTATAAAAGATCTCTCTTCTTCTATTTGTTTGTTTGTTAGTCTCCTGCAAAAGCAGAGAATTAAGTGGAGAGTCATACACAAAAGCAACAGATTCTAGCAATGGTGGGGAGATGAAAACTGCAGGCCCCAGGAAAGTGGCAGATGCACCTTTTGGGGCACTAGAGAATCATCTGTGAATGTTTGCTGCATGTGTCTTGCCTCAGCTTTGAAATAAATCTAAACTACCTTATCTGATACTGTCTATTGGTTATACTGGCTTTAGGCTATTAACATAATTAGCATTCTTTCTTTCTTTGCTGATATGTACCTAAATGTTGTCTAAAACCAAAACATAATCATATATATTAGGGATTTTAAATAGGTTACTATTTGAGACTATAATACAGCATTTTGTTCTCTTCCCATCCATAGCCTTCCTTCCAGCTTACCCTCACACAAGTTCTGTTGAGTTTCTTAGGCTTTGTTAAAACTCCACTCAAGAAAATGATCACCTCCGGTTTTACTTTCTCATCTGACTTTCTGCAGTAGTAAATATTTGTACTTTTTTGGCTTTTTTTGGGGATCAGCAGAAAATAAAACTTAAAGGGCACTTCCTTTTTGTTACAAAGGCTGCCTTCGTGGTACTTCTGATCGACTTTAGGTGAAGTTTCCCAGTCCACTACAATCTTCTATAAAATCCAACTTTGAAAAGACTGGATTTTTTTCATGTAGAATGCTTGAAACATTAAAATATACTGCTAAAATGTTGCTTCCATATAATCAATTAGCAAAAAATGGGCACCATATGTTTATTTTCTTCCATCAGTGCAGCTCATCATTCAAATATTTATCAGCAATTATTTTCTTAATCTTTAGTAACTTTTACCAAGTGTAAATTTGAGAATAAGTGTAGCTTTGTCATGTCACTTTGATATAGTCATCATCCTTCAATGAACTAGTTAAAAATATTCAATAGATTGAAATTCCTCCTTTGCTTTAGTGATCTCAAGTATTATGAATTTTTTAGTTTAGTCTATTTAGCAGCAGCCAAGCAGTTAAGGGCAGTAACTCTGCAAATGAGAATAGAAGAAATGTAACCTATTTAACTAGGGAGAAGTCTAGTGAAACAATCTCCATGTATACTCTGATTATTTTCATTATCTTTTTACTTTTTTCTTCAGCACTACATACAAATATTTCATATGGCAGTCAACTTACACATGTAGTCTGAACCATTTTGAAACATTAAGTGACAGTTGATTGAAAAATAGCACCAGCATTTTTTGAGATGCATGCAGTTACTAAACCAGAAGCTTCCTTGGTTCACTTGAAATGTACAGTAATCTATTTTTAACTTCTAGTGTTTAGAAATCTAACAAAAATGTGTTGTGGCTGTGTCAGATCCATGCTGATGGGCAGAAAAAAAACCAGACAACTACATTTGTCATGGTATTTTTAGATTCACTGCTTGCCCATGTTAGTTATCCCCTGAAATGTTCTTACAGCCGTGTTTGCAGCAGCTCAAATAGTATGTCTAAGGGTAAAATACTGTGTTTACTGTTTGCCATGTGAATGGGTTCTGTGAGTGGTTCTGCAGAAAAAGGATCTCGGGGTCCTGATGGGCAGAAACTTGAACATAAGTCATCAGGGTGCTCTTCAGGTGGTTATAGTTAACCGCATACTGGTTATGTGTATCACAAAGACCATAGCTAGCAGGTGTAGGAAGGCTATTCTCCTCAGCACTTGTGAGGCCCTGTCTGCAGTGCTATGTCTGGTTTTAAGGCCCCCAGTGCTAGACTCTAGAGTGAGGCACTGAGATGGCTACGGGGCTGGAGCCCTGATATATGTGGGAAAGAGGCCAAGGAGCTGTTCAGGCGAGAGAGAAGAAAACTGAGAGGGGATCCGATTGCTGTCTTCAAGTATCTAAGGAGGATCTGTGGAAAAGGTGGAGCAAAATTCTTCTATGAGGTGTACAGTGAGAGGACAGAAGGTGGTGGCCCTAACTATCAGCAAGGGAAATCCTGACTCTGTATAAGGAAAACATTTTTAATTGACAGTGGCCAAGAGCCAGGTTGCCCAGAAAAACTCCAACCTCAGACATATTAAAACCTCACCTAAACAAGTCCCTGACCAGGATTTTGAAGTTAGAGCTAATAGAACAGAAGGTTGAATATAATGACATTGATACATTGATTACTTTCCAAAAGTGGCCTGACTGTGTGTACCCATTTGGTCTGTCATTGGAAGACCAATTTTAAGTCTCCTTTGAAGGACTGCACTGTTATCCACCATAGGCACTGACCTCAAAATTGTGTGTGCAGAGCTGGAAAACCCAGCAGAAGTCTGAGCTTCAGGCCTCTTCCAGGTCCAGTCGGATCAGGTAAGCTGTAAGTATACACATTAGGACTAAATCAATGTTTACATTACAAAATTCAGTGGTACTTGCCATATATACCTTGATCCTTTCCTTTGAAAAACTGTTCATTGTTAAATGATTTACTTCTCTCTGCAAATTGATTACTCAGTCTTTTGCTGTCTTTTCTGTTCTAGAAAAGAACCAAGGAAGATACTTGGAAATCAGAAGAACTTAGGAAACATCTTAGGGTGATTTTATTTTATTTATACTAGTTTTGATGTTAAGTGACCTTACAGCAGTGGAATTTATTGACAGCCTATATGTAGAGGGTTGACCGCTTGTTCTACTAGCCACTCTGCCTTGTGAGATCTATAATAGGTCTTGTAATGTTTTTTGGTACACCAGACACTTTAAATCTGCATCATTGAATACCAACAGTATAGTTCTTTAATGTGTAGCTGCTAACTTCCTTGCTACAGCTGACTGTTCTGGAATCTGTCTAGTCCAAGCGTGTCCAGAGGCTGGCCCACTCAACTGTTTCTAGCTACACAAGTCATGTAAGATTACTCTACAGATTTCTTAATTAGGTAAATGGAAAAAATACCGTTGTTATGGTAAGCACACAGCACATGATGGGGTCTGATTTGCTGGACATCCAAATCCAAGTTACAGCTCTGCTTTATATATACTTACTAACTTTCCTATATTTGTATTATGTATTGTATTTGTTATCATCATCTATCATGTTTGTCATGCACTTTTAAACTGGTTAATTACTTGATCCGCTGATCAAATAGGCATTCAGGTTCCAGTCAGTTACACCATTGATATTCATACTAGTTTGTGCCATATTTTTTTTAAAGCTGTTTTCCAATATGTATCTTCTTTTCTATGTCTTGTGCAGATCTTCATTAGCTCTTTGATAAACTAAAGCATCCTACTTGTTAATCTATTACCTAACTTTCTATCAATTATATTTAAAAGCTCCCCGTTATTTCAGTGCCAGTACTACAGTATAAGTACTCTGTATTTTTTAGACATTCAGTAACATTTCCAGTACTGCCACGTAGGCTAAAGCAAACAAATTTGAGCTGAAATGCTTTAGTTCCCACAGAAGTGGTGTGGTTGGACTTTCATTTCTGTGAAACAGATGGATAAAGTTTAATTCGCTTATTGACTATAATCAAAGCAAGTTCTATTTGTTCTACATTGAGTAAATTGCTGAAATCGTGGATGTAGTGAAACCAGTGGGAGTTGTGCTACTTGCTTCAGGAGTATATAATCTCTTATGACTTTAGAAAAATACAAGAATAGTTGCATCCTCAAGGGATCTAGGCCAAAAACTTTCTTTCACAGTTTTTATATGCTGCTTTCTGTTCAAGTAAAAGCTAATCTTCTATTCTAAAGGCAGCTGCAGGATGCCCAGTTATCTGTCATTATTCTTTATATGTTAACATATTTTACAAGATGGCACAGTTTCTGTCTACATGAGCTAACAGCTTTAAGATGCTTAGTTAATTTTTCAACCTGGCTCTAAACAGAATGAACAGTTCCACAGTAAATTTTCTTTTTTTACCAAATTCTTTTCAAATACCTTGAAAATGCAGCATATTATTTACTTCATTTATTAGTTCTTTTTACAATAAGTACAGACATAATGTTAGTAATTTTATAAAGTAAGCCTAGAAATAGGTCAGCATTTTAATACAGTTTAGGAAATTAAATTCATAGTTAGAAATCCACTATTTTTTTTTCACTTCAATATACTATATCAAAATAGATTGTTGAATTATAATAATATATTTTTTTTATTGTTATTATTTCAGGCATCACAACCAGATAGTCAAAATGAAGACCAAAAGCACAGAGAAAAGAAACTGCAGAAAGAGAAGTCTGTTCATGACACAGACACTCATAAACATGAACGCAAAGACAGAGGGAAGAGCAGGGAAAGAACAAGAGAGAGAGAGAGATTTAAATCTGGTGAAAGAGACAGGGATAAAATGAGAGAGAGAGAAAGGGGAAAAGAGCAGCAGAGAGAAGGAGACAGAGAGAGATACAAAGATAAGCTTCAAGAGTCAAGTTTGGAGAAGGAAAGATACAGTGTACCAAAAGACAAAGACAGGGAGAGCAATAGAGAACGAGACAAAAAGCATAGAAGACATGAGATAAAGCAAATAGATACACAAAATAATCTGAAATCATTTGAAGGAAGAGATAAAGAACATCACAGAAGAAGAGAAAGCAGGCATCATTTGGGTAAGTTCCTTTGAGTTGCTCTTGTACTTTGAAATATTTGATATTTAGATGGAAATACTCTGAAACCATACCCCATCTGTACAGAGAAGATAAAGATGGGCAGGTGTGAGTACCTACTGAAATGTACATATTTACAGAATCTTGTGGTAACCTAGTTTTATTTTGGTGGTTTTAAAAATTTTGATGCTCGTTTCCCTTCCTTTGAAGAGAGGGTGTATGTCACTGTTTTTGTTGGTCAGTTGACTTTAAGAGAATAAGTACCTTCCTGCCTAGATATTCTCTACTGAGTGCTCCATTTGAATCCCCAAGTTGCAGGGTGATTGCTGAAGTTAGTAGCATGTGTAGTAGCAGACCCTTACCATTACACAAGACAATTGAGAACAGAGGGATTCGTTAGGAAAGGAAAAGGAGTAACCAGTTTTGCAGAGAGAATTTCAACAGAATATTAGGTTATTTTTAGAAAGCTCTTAAGTTTTAGAAAACCCATGTCACTGAAATACTATTTTTGTACTTGCTAGAGTTAATTAGGTACAGAGTTTGAGTATAATAAAATTTGTTCATTAATTTATACTTATGTTTTCTAGGGGAGGAGAAAACAAGAAGTGAAGAGCGAGAAAGAAGACATACAGAAAAGAAGGTAAAGGAAGGGAAAGGAGTGAAATGTTTCATAGTGGAATAAGATAAAATTGTAGAATAATGAAGAAACTGGATCAGACTCCAGTTGCCAAGATATCCAAGAGATGCATAGATAGTAAGGTCCTCACAAGTGTACAAAACACACAGCAACAAAATACATCTGAGCCATTCTATTTTAAGGACCTACTTAATTCTTTTTTTTAAAGTAAAAGTATAATAAAATTTGCTTAGCAAACTGCTTTATTTTTGTACAGCTACATCAAGATTTTCCATCTGCTATTTATGCCTTTATGACAAGGATGTTGGTAACTATACATCCTATTTTACGTTAGACCACCTAGTAAAAACAGAATTAAATTTTTGTGTGAAGAATGCATAATCCAAAGAATTTTCTGTAGTAAAGTATACGATGTCCCAGAATAAATACCAGAATCTCAAGGGATACAATAATTTGAAACTTGCCATTGTAGGAGATTAACAAAAAAATGGCTGGAAGATCTATGTGGCAGGGAGAGATTACATACTTACAAATCCATCATTCTAATGGTCAAAAATTGATAAATTTGTGAAGATAAAACAGTCTTGAAGAACTTTTTAACTCTTTATTTTTCTCTTTCCAGGATAGTGAAACCAAACAAAGTATTGACAAATTTTTAGCCTACAAAGTTGAAGAAGGTGAATGTGTACACAAGTTGCAGAAAGATAAAGAGCTGGAAAAAGAGGGAGAAAGAAGACACAAAGAAAAAAAAGAATATTCTGTTAGGCCAGGAAAAGAGACGCTTTCAAAAGAGAGAAGTCATAAACGTTATGAAAAGGAAGAGGAAGAAAAACATAAATCAAAGAGATCTAAAGAGGGATCTTCCCATCGAGACAGAGAAGGGCAACCAGCAGAAGCTAATGAGAGAGTAAAAAGTAGAGAAAATGAAAGAAAGAAGCATGATCTAAGGGTTAGTTTTGTTAAGACTTTAAAACATTACCTTATACTGTAATTGCTGATATTTCATCATGGATAAGGTGAATAATAAAAATACTAGTTAACATTTTCTGAAATTTGAGGCTGAAGTGGTAGATTAAAATACTACACCTGCATTTAAGTATCCTAAGCCAGAGCTGATTCCTTCCATGAAATTTAAACTAGAAACTTGTCTATATGTTAGAAATGTCTTTTATTCATAAAATTCTTTATTGCTATGACTTTTGAAATTTTTACTAACTCTTTGAAGCGGAGATGAGATTAAGCTAGAGGTCCATTAAAATGTATCAGCTGCCTTTGTAGAAAAATAATATGATTTTGATAGAAGGTATTTTCGATGTTGCCTATAATGGGAGCATGGATATGTAACTCACAAGTGAGCACGTGATTATAGATCCCTTATATTTCTGGTTTTTGCCTCTTTCTTCTGAAGCCATAGAATATTTTTTATGTTTCTAATACAGAGCATGATGTTATGTCCTAGAGACTTAATCAAAACTTTGACTTTTTTTACTGGTTTTTATAATACAAGTACTCATTCTACAAGACAGAGGGAAGAAATATGTAGTAATTTGTAACTCTTAAAATCAATTAAGTTTTATGGAACATAGAACCATTGAGCTGGTCTAGGGTAGTTTCTTCTGCTGTCTAAAGAATGAAGATGTACAAGCTTTTCAAATAAAAGTTCAGAAATATCTTTTCTAGTGAAAACACTAGGCATCTTCAGTGTAGGAGCCCACCACAAGTGATTCCTGTAACTGACTTTCTGCAGCAGAATTCAAAAGTCTTATCAGGAGCTTGCCCAAGGTTTGACTTCCTTGGAAATTTACTCAAGTAACTGTTACAGAATATACGCACTGATGCTTCTGTCTCAGAGTTACGTTTCTTTTTCTGATGTTAATGGATAGAGAAAAGCATCTTTATCTTAACCTATTGAATACCTTTCCAAACTTAGGCAAACCTTCATAATACAGAATTTAAGAGTCAAGTCCCTATAATGGGGATTAAAAGTGCCTGAGACTGTTCTCTGTCCCTGGGTCCATCTGGTGTGAATTGTTGCAGTCCATACTGTTAAAATCTCATTCTTTGAAACAGGCTGGCCACAGCCTACTGAGGTCAGCCCTTACTCCCTATCACTTTCCCAGCCCTGCCTAAGGGTTATTTAGGAAAGTGCTCTGGGCTCACAATTTAAGCAGTATACGCTGGGCCCAGAGCATTTTTTACCTGTTGTTACTAATATACTGATGTGAAGGTAGCCTCTGGTAAAACATTGTAAGGTTTTGTTAAGCAAAGGGGAAGACTCAAGATCCCTTGTTTCCTTACTGAAATGCATTGCAGAAGGAGATGTAGCCAAACTTCACTGCCAAGTGTTTAATATTTTCAGGAGAAGCTCATATTATGTGTATAGCATATCTTTTATGGGTGTTTATTTTCTTTGCTTACCATATCTGTGAGGAGGAGATTATTCTGACGTTAGTTCATACATAGAACTTCTTACAAGCAATGACTGTTAAAAAAGTAGTATGTGTCATTGAAGTAATTCATTAGAAACCTTTCTTACTGTTTAATATCACTACTACTAATACAGGTTTATATACATATTTCCTCCCAGCATTTCTGACACATGAATATTGTGACTTCTTTTACAGAAGAGCGAACACAAAAAAGAGGAGAGGATTCAAGAAGAAATGAGCCATCAGCGTGTAAGGTAAATTCAGAGATTTGAAATAAGTATATACTGTATGGTATCTACTAAGATACAGTCACCACCAAAGAAATAAGCATTAATTCTTGATCTCAAATATCTAGGGTGAATATAATCTTTTTCATAGGCCCTTTGTACAATACTATAGCAATTAAAAGAAAAAAAAAAACCCTGTGTTTTCCCTCTAACAGGATTCATATAAAAATTTATGTATTTGTATTCCTTTCTCCCCCACACCCTCCCACCCCAGGATAGCAAGAGATATTTTGCAGTCCTTGCAAACTACGTATATATTAATCTGGGCACTTAGGCTGGAAGACAGAAATGCTGTATTGTACCACCTGGAAATTCAATATGCAGTCGTGTGGACACGTGAGGTTCATGATGAACTACATAGGACTCCCTTATATTGTTTATTTTAATTTGAATATCTCTACTTAGTTCCTACTCTGCATGGTATCTAAACCATTAGATATGTATAGCAAGTTTACTGTTGTATGAGAAAGGAAAAGGTCCAGGTCATCCTCAGTAGGATCAGTAAAATTTCAGGATGATATTTCTAAGTTTTATTACTAGCAAATATAAAATCTTACAGAAGATCTCTATACATTCTAGTTCTCTTTGCATTCTTTTATGCTGCAGCCATGTGAAATTCTTATACAACTTTCTGAAGTATAACTCTCTGGGCATGTTGTCCGTCACAATTCTCATTCTTAAACCCTAGTTTAGCTTCCTAGCTAAATAAAACACTGGCATGCTGGCTTCTGGGGACACTGACAGAGATAGTGAAGTCACTACCACTACTGGCTAAGTATTACTACTCTTTCTTAAGCATGGGACAGATCACTTTAGTCATAGTGAATTTGTCATTGGGGAAGTGTATTCCTGTACAAAAGAAAAAAACGAAAATATTTCAGAATACCTATGTTGGGATGCTTCCTAGCAGCAGCACTCAACTGTGTCAAGCAGTGCTGAATATACAGGTTATATTTTGAAGCTGTTGCTGATGGGGTGTTGTCAGGGGGGAGTCATAGCTAGTGCGTAGCTGGGAAAAAGAAGTTAGCCATTTCTGAATGGCAAAGAAGTCAATATGGTTTGTTGGGATGTCCCAAAACCGTGGTTCAGCCTCAAACACTGTCAACATTGAATCATTCTGATTTGTTATGAGAGGATCCAGCCAAATTTTTATTTTTATTGTTCCCTTTTCTTACATTTGTCAGTCCCAATAGCAGTATATATGAACACCCTCTTACTTAAGAAGTCAGAACATTCTCTTCATGAAGTCCAATACTCTACTTATAAAAAAATTGTTAAGATTGTTAAGGAACAGAGCTGGTTGTTGATTTTCTCCTGCTCCCTGACCCTGATTGTATTTTCCTCATAAATAAAACCCCTGAATGAAAGACCAGGTTTAAATGTCAGTCAACGATTTATAGCTTTAGAGCACATTACACCAACTTGATTTTGATCTCTAGTTTGCTGCAGATGTTAATACAACAACTAATATATGTGTGAGTTTAATAAGTTTTTTCCTCCTTACTTTTTCTTCTGTTTTGATGCAATTATAGGCATTAAATTTGCACAAGGTTTTTGGAGTTCTTAGCTGATTAGTCACTTGGCTGTTTCATTATCAGTTCATACCATAAATAGTGATCTATAAACATATTTGTAGAAATATTTCAGTTTATTGGAAATTTTAAACTATTTTTTCCTTTTTAGGAAAAAAGACCTATTTTTTCTAAAACAAATACACCCCCACCCCCCCGAAAACAAAACCAAAACAAAATTAGTGCTTTCTTCTGAGTTACCCAATAAAATTGATGTTCTCTTTTTCCATAGGACTGTAAAAGATAAAGGAAAACTCATTGAAAAAGAGGAGAGGGATACAAGACAAGAGGTAAAAATATTTGGTGCTGGAACTTAGAATGTTGCATTTTTCTTGGGATTAGTAACAATTACAATATGTATTTCAATGTAATGTCATTCTAAGATAAGATAAGGTAAGATTTATGTATGTTGGTCTTCAGGTATTGCCTAACCTCTCTTTCTGGATACAGCATTAGAAAATTGATTTATTCTGTATAAATTTGCAAAGCATTGAAGGTAGCCATCTATTCAACTGTATTTTAGTATCTTCTATGCTTGAAAAAATAATTCTCAATAAGTGGGAAGAGTTTAGATGTGTAATACAAGTCATCTACACATACCTGAGGTATATTCTTTCTTTCTATAAACAGCTGACATAGGCAAATAATATGTAGTGTAAGCCAAGTAAAATGCAGCTAGCAATGTAATTCATATATGTCTCTTAAAGCAGTTTCCATAAGAAAGAGGAAAGTATTTTTATATATTTAAATGGGCAGGTGCAGACAGAACCAAGTTTTCAGCAAGTCTGAAGTGCATGCTGTATAGACTGGGGTTTATTTGGACCAATCTGTGCAGATACAGCCTAACTTTACCATAAAAAGTTTTAAAATATTTTGTCATATTTTCAACCATTCATAACCATCCCCTAAAATCAACATCTAGTTTGGAATGTTGTAGGATTATGGTCCTGATCTAGGAAAAAGTAGTAGTACCTAATGAAGACATCCTTTCCCATATTCTCATGTTATGGGCATCCATCTCTCTTTCAAAACCATACTAACTTCTGTTAAAACTTGGCTGTTTTCATACCAGAAATACTTCTCTTTCAAGGGTGTTCTAAGACCTCTGTTATTCTTTTCTTCTGATTTCCAATACGTTTCCATTGTTCTTGCTTTAGTGCTAGCATTTAGCTCAAATGCTTTTTTAGGGTTTCTTCCCCTAATGAGCTTCTAGAAAGCATGTTTCTTCTCTGACTTAATTTTGCTGATTTATACAAGCCAAATTCTTCATTCCTCTCATCATTCTAGCAGCTCTCTGTCTGTTTCAATTTGCATTAATTTTCCTTGAATATGGGTGACCAGAGTTGAACACAGTACTGAATGTGAATTTTCATCACTGCCTTGTGTAATACTGTACATGACATAAATACTTACCTGTTCCTGAAAGAAGTAGCTTTCTGACATATTCTTAGGTTTAGTCTGCACAGCTCTTACCACTGTGGCCAACAGTCATCCTGCATCAACTAATACGTTCAAACTTTTCTCTTCCTCTATTGTGTCCAACAGCTGAGGTTCCAGGTAGCAGCTGGCATTGATGTTAATCTTTAAGGCCCAGGTTCAGCTCCCCTTTAGGTGTGAACTGTCTGTGGTGAGGACCTAAATTTCCCTATTGTAGTTTGTGGAGGAAATAGGTAATTCAGTCCTTTATATTTGGTCTCCTTTTCCATTATCTTCTCTGTCTTCATTGGCAATAGCAGGCAACCTAGGAGGGTGAGATCCCTAATTAAGACCTGACTCAAGAGGGATAATTCATAGAATCACAGAATCGTTTAGGTTGGAAAAGACCTTTTAAGATCATCCAGTCCAACCATTAACCTACACTACCAAGTCCACCACTAAACCAATTAAGGGTAGAGTAATAATTAATTTCATGTTTCCTGGCTTGGTGGCTGGATTATTTTTTAATGAAAGTAAAACTAGGAATCATTAAGGTTGGAAAGGATCTCTAAGATCAGCAGTCCAACCATCAACCCAACACCACCATGCCCACTAAACCATGTCCCAAAGTGCCATGTCTACCCATTTTTTGAACACTTCCAGAGGTGGTGACTCCACCACCTCTCTGGGCAGCCTGTTCCAATGCTTGACCACTCTTTCAGTAAAGAAATTTTTCCTAATATCCAATCTAAACCTCCCCTGACACAACTTGAGGCCATTTCCTCTCATCCTAATTAAATCAAATTCCATGAGTTTGCACTTTATGCTGTTGAATTTCTTCATGTATTTGTTACTCCAGATGCCACAGTCATCCAGGTATCCAGCATGACTTCCTGATCCTGCTTTGTATTGACAATATATTCTCTATATATTCTTCAAAGTAGGAACCTAGCTGTGATAGGATGATTCTGATTTCTATGAGAATGTAGGAGGTTCTTATGGGGACAGTAAGGTTTCGACAACTACCAATGGGTAGAGGTTTTTAGTGTGTAAAAACTACATGTGTAACAGATAGAATGTTATAAACATCTATGTGTTATTAATAAAAATGACAGCTCTATAGGCCTATTCAGAGATTATTATAGAAAGGTAATGAAGACAATAACCATCTTTATGGGTGTATTACTACGTGTGTCTTTGACTAAATGGAATAAGGATTTTTAAAAAATTCTGTATGAATTTAGTTACTACTGGGTACCTCCAACCTTGCAGGCAGAACAAATTAGGGAAATTTTGCCCAGTTTTGGCCAGTTTTGCCTGGATGGACAACCTGACTAATATAATTTATTCTTGATCCAAAGAATGACAAAAGAAATGACAAAAAGCAGCAACCAGAGAGACTGAGTACTGTAGTCCTAGTTCTAGGAGTCTGATGACTCTGAAAAGTAAGGTATCCATAGATGCTGTTTACTGCTATACAATGACCTTAATAGTTTTGAAAATACTACATTCTGTGAAACTAGGTGGCTGTAGCTCTTGAAGAGTTGTGAAAGGATCAAAAGTATGCCTAACTTGGCATTTGACAACCCGCTGCTATCCTTTGGTTGTAAATGTAGAAGCAGGTAATAAGTGTTCTGTTATGCTGGATAATTTTCATAAAACCTCACACTGATTTCCATTTTGAAATCTGTTGAAATCCCTTACACATGGATAATTTAGTGTATGAGTTTGAATAGGCTATTGAAGGAAAAGGCTGACTAAGATCAGATAGATCTATGTGTGCCATTTTAAGCTTTATGTTTGTTTGGGGTACATGTTGGGGTAATTAAATGGCATTATTTTAATCAAGTTCAGTAAGCTAGAGAAAGGCGATTTCTTTGAAATTATTTCAGGGATGCCATAAATCTTATTCCATGTAAATAAGTAAATACAGTAGAGGATTCAATGTTAACAGAATTATTTATGCATAAAAACGTCTTATTTTCCTGTTTTATCCATGTCTCTTTTCCTGATTCCAACATCTGCACTATTTTATTAACAGATTGAGTCCCCCAGTATAACTTAGGTATATGGATAATTTTGTCTAATCCTTGGAAAAGTAGAACAGTCTTATTTTGTTGTTACACCATCATAAGAGCTACTGTATTGAAATTATAGGCAACACAGCACTTTTTGTCTTTCCCAGCAAAAATACGGATGGGAAAACAGTTGGTCTTCCCAAGAAAGAATCATAGAATGCTTTGAGTTGGAAGGAACCTTTAGAGGTCATCTAGCCCAACCCCCCTGCAGTGAGCAGGGACAGCTTTAACCAGATCAGGTTGCTCAGAGTCCCCTCCAACCTGACCTTGAATGTTGCCAGGGATGGGGCCTCCACTATCTCTCTGGGCAACCTGTTCCAGTGCTTCACCACCCTCATCGTAAAAAATTCCTTCTTTATATCCAGTCTAAATCTATCCTCCTTTAGTTTAAATCCATTATTCCTTGTCCTGTCACAACAGGCCTTGCTAAAAAGATTCTCCCCATCTTTCCTATAGGCCCCCTTTAAGTACCGAAAGGCCACAAGAAGGTCTCCCCACAGCCTGCTCTTCTCCAGGCTGAAAAACCCCAACTCTCTCAGCCTGTCCTCATAGGAGAGGTGCTCCAGCCCTTGGATCATTTTGGTGGCCCTCCTCTGGACCCACTCCAACAGGTCCATGTCCTTCTTGTGCTGAGGGCCCCAGAGCTGGACGCAGTGCTGCAGGTGAGGTCTCACCAGAGCAGAGTAGAGGGGCAGAATCCCCTCCCTCGACCTGCTGGCCACGCTGCTTTTGATGCAGCCCAGGATAGGGTTGGCCTTCTGGGCTGCAGGTGCACATTGTTGGTTCATGCCCAGCTTTTCGTCTACCAGTACCCCCAAGTCCTTCTCCGCAGAGCTGCTCTCAATCCCTTCATCCCCCAGCCTGTATTGATATTGGGGGTTGCCCCGACCCAGGTGCAGGACCTTGCACTTGGCCTTGTTGAACCTCATGAGGTTCACACAGGGCCACCTCCCCAGCTTGTCCAGGTCCCTCTGGATGACATCTCGTCCTTCTGGCGTGTCAGCTGCACCACTTAGCTTGGTGTTGTCTGCAAACTCGCTGAGGGTGCACTTGATCCCACTGTCTGTGCCATTGATGAAGATATTAAACAGCACTGGTCCCAGTATGGACCCCTGGGGGACTCCACTTGTCACCGGTCTCCATGTGGACATCGAGCCATTGACCACTACCCTCTGGATGTGACCGTCCAACCAATTCCAATTGGATTGAGTTCTGTTTTGTCTTCCTGTATGTTACTGTTTTAAGTCAGTAATGAGCACTTGTTAATACACTTCCATTTACATTTCTAAACTGAATTTGTTGTATGTTTGCTTGAAAATGTAGAAATATCTGAGAAGAACATCTATTCATCTATCTTTACACTAAGATTTGGCAGATAAAAATTTAACTTTTTTGTAAGATTGTTTAACAGTTTCATTAATTTTTCTCATTTAGGAAATGAAAGATACACACATCTATCATTCGGACACAGGATTTGATAACTTTTCAGCAAATTATGAAGATGATTTTGAAGTAAGTAAAAGCATACAATTGTCCTTTTGAAGTTATTCTCAAGTATCAAAATAGTGATTAACTTTATTCACAGACATAAAAATTACAGGATGTTGCATGGTTTTTACTTATTCCTTTTTGGTGACAGTAACCTTAACTTGGCTAACAGTAGATAAGAAGTAGCTAGAATGTTATGTAGAAACTCTCTGCTATGTATGTACTTAGTTTTCATCAGGGGTTGGGAACCAACTTTTGCTTTTGAGTTGAAGTCTTCACAAGATGCTCTTTCTGTCTTCCTGGATTTCAATTATTTAAATGATTTTCTGTGAAAAATACTGAATTTTTTAAATAATGGGAGCAAATAATCAATTTCAGCAGGAAAAAAGCCTCAGAAATGAGCACGTTTAAGACTTGTTCATATCATTTGTGTCAGGTGATTATTTTAGCATGAGATGAATTATCTTAGTTAAGAGAATTATTAAAGTATGAGCCTTATGCTCGTACTTAAGGCTGAGGTACTTCATGCCTTCTTTGCCTCAGTCTTTAATAGCCAGACCAGTTATCCCCAGGGCATTCAGCCTCCTGAGCTGGAAGACAGGGATGGGGAGCAGAATGGAGCCCCCATAGAATCATAGAATGCTTTGGGTTGGAAGGGACCTTTAAAGATCATGTAGCCCAACCCCCCTGCAGTGAGCAGGGACAGCTTTAACTAGATCAGGTTGCTCAGAGCCCCGTCCAACCTGACCTTGAATGTTGCCAGGGATGGGGCCTCCACTATCTCTCTGGGCAACCTGTTCCAGTGCTTCACCACCCTCATTGTAAAAAATTTCTTTCTTATGTCTAGTCTAAATCTATTCTTCTTTAGTTTAAATCCATTATTCCTTGTCCTGTCAGAACAGGCCTTGCTAAAAAGATTCTCCCCATCTTTCCTATAGGCCCCCTTTAAGTACTGGAAGGTCGCAATAAGGTCTCCTCGCAGCCTGCTCTTCTCCAGGCTCAACAATCCCAACTCTCTCAGCCTGTCCTCATAGGAGAGGTGCTCCAGCCCTTGGATCATTTTGGTGGCCCTCTTCTGGACCCGCTCCAGCATAATCCAGGAGGAAGCAGTTAGCAACCTGCTATACCACCTGGACACTCACAAGTCTATGGGGCCAGATGGGATCCACCTGAGAGTATTGAGGGAGGTGGCGGAGGAGCTTTCCAAGCCACTCTCCGTCATCTATCAGTAGTCCTGGTTAACAGGGGAGGTCCCTGATGACTGGAGGCTTGCCAATGTGACGCCCATCTACAAGAAGGGCCGGAAAGAGTATCCGGGGAACTACAGGCCTGTCAGCCTGACCTTGGTGCTGGGGAAGATTATGGAGTAGTTCATCTTGAGTGCGCTCAACAGGCATGTGCAGGTCATCCAGGGGATAAGGCCCAGACAGCATGGGTTCATGAAAGGCAGGTCCTGCTTGACCCACCTGATCTCCTTTTATGACCTGGTGACCCGCCTGGTGGATGAGGGAAAGGCTGTGGATGTCATCTACCTGGACTTCAGTAAAGCCTTTGACACAGTCTCCCACAGCATTCTCCTAAGGAAGTTGGTGGCTCATGGCCTAATCACGTGTATTCTTCACTGGGTAAAAAACTGGCTGGGTGGCCGAGCCCAGAGAGTAGTGGTGAATGGAGTTAAGTCCAGTTGGCGATGGTCATAAGCGGTGTTCCCCAGGGCTCAGTTTTGGGGCCAGTCTTGTTTAATATCTTTATCAACGATCTGGGTGAAGGGATTGAGTGTACCGTCAGTAAGTTTGCAGATGACACCAAGTTGGGTGGGAGTGTCAATCTGCTGGAGGGTAGGATGGCCCTGCAGAGGGATCTGGACAGGCTGGACTGATGGGCCAAGGCCAACTGTATGAGGTTTAACAAGGCCAAGTGCCGGGTCCTGCACTTGTGTCACAACAACCCCCTGCAACACCACAGGCTTGGGGAAGAGTGGCTGGAAAGCGGCCTGGCCGAAAAGGACCTGGGGGTGTTGGTAGACAGCCGGCTGAACATGAGCCAGCAGTGTGCCCAGGTGGCCAAGAAGGCCAACAGCATCCTGGCTTGTATCAGGAATAGTGTGGCCAGCAGGAGCAGGGAGGTGATTGTTCCCCTGTACTCGGTGCTGGTGAGGCCACCCCTGGAATACTGTGTCCAGTTTTCGGCCCCTCACTACAAGAAAGACATTGAGGTGCTGGAGCGTGTCCAGAGAAGGGCAAGGAAGCTGGAGAAGGGTCTGGAGCACAGGTCTTGTGAGCAGCGGCTGAGGGAACTGGGGTTGTTTAGCCTGGAGAAGAGGAGGCTGAGGGGAGACCTTATCGCTCTCTACAACTGCCTGACAGGAGGTTGTAGTGAGGTGGGTGTTGGTCTCTTCTCCCAGGTAGTTAGCGACAGGACGAGAGGAAATGGGCTCAGACTGTGCCAGGGGAGGTTTAGATTGGATATTAGGAGAAATTTCTTCACAGAAAGGGTAGTCAAGCATTGGAACAGGCTGCCCAGAGAGGTGGTGGAGTCACCACCCCTGGAAGTGTTCAAAAAACGGGCAGATGTGGCACTTTGGGACATGGTTTAGAGGGTGTCCTGGTTTCGGCTGGGATAGAGTTAATTTTCTTCCTCTGGCTGGGGCTAAACCACGACAAGGGCATGGTGGTGTTGGGTTGATGGTTGGACTGCTGATCTTAGAGATCCTTTCCAACCTTAATGATTCCTAGTTTTTACTTTCATTAAGAAACAATCCAGCCACCAAGCCAGGAAACATGAAATTGCTAGTCTACCCTTAATTGGTTTAGTGGTGGACTTGGTAGTGTAGGTTAATGGTTGGACTGGATGGTCTTAAAGGTCTTTTCCAAGCTAAACGATTCTACGATTCTATGACTTGCAAACAGTGTGGTATATTAGTAAGTTTGAGCCTGCCATTGAAGGGGAGCTTGAATTAAAACTGTCAAATAAACAATTTTATACATCTATGTATACATCTATGAAGCATTTATGCCACTGAACACTGTAATTTTATTTCTTTGAAGAACACATAATTCACCTAAACATATAATTCCTACTTTAGGATTTTTTTTTTAAAAAAAAAAGAGTCTATATTGGGCATTGAAGAACAACACTGTGGAATTGTCTTCTCTTGATTAAAATTACCACACAATCAAGACATGCCATTTTCTTTCTATCAAACAGTTATTTTAAAATGCCTTTCAGTCAGAGGACTTCTAGTCATCTATGAGGGAATTTTATTTTTATTTTTTCATTTTACAATTTCTTAAAAGAAATCTTGAAAAAAATATCTGTAATCTGTTTATTAATTATTGAAAGTCCTGTTACTTTTAAAGGATTATGAAGATGATTTTGATGATGATGAAGACAAAAGTGGTGAAGAAAGAGATGCAGAAGAAAGCCTAAGAGAGATTCCATTTTCCAGAACATCAGAAATTGAAGAAATTCAAAGAGCAATTAGTGCAGAAAATGACAGAATTTGTACTTCACTGCCAAAGAAAACTGAAAATGAAAAAAAGGAACCAACTATGGGTATGTGACTAGATACTGGTCTTTTTTTATTAAATGTATGAGTAACACATACAACTTACGAGTAA
This sequence comes from Pelecanus crispus, assembly GCF_030463565.1. Lineage (NCBI taxonomy): Eukaryota > Metazoa > Chordata > Aves > Pelecaniformes > Pelecanidae > Pelecanus > Pelecanus crispus. The sequence continues at coordinate 11,688,597 of NC_134644.1, forward strand.
ACAGGCCACTTTTTCTAGAAGTCTGCCTAAAGGCAGAAATCTGGTCCTCTGGATGAGTCACTTAGGTTTGTGGGCAAGTACTGTAACTTTCAGATTGCTAAAGAATGATTCAGAGGCATTACTAATCACTTAAAATGTGATGTATAAAAATTTACAGACTAACATTTAAGATGTCTTATTTTGGGTAAGAGGAGGATATGAGAGTCTGGATTTCGAAAACTGGAGGAGTGCTAGAACAGTTTGGGGCTTCCGGTGACATTAATTCGCCTTTTTTCTTTTAAGCAAAGTTGAAGCCACTGCTCTGGGTGGGAAGGCGAGAGAAATACAGATATTACTTAAATATATAGTTCTATATCACTTTTCAGAAAAACAAAAATATATAGTTCTATATCACTTTTCAGAAAAACAAAAAGGCATTTAAAATGTGACTATGGAATTGTTGTCTTATATTCAGTTGATCTGATACCTGTGAGTGTCAGATCTACTTATTTAACTAGCTACAGCTGTGGTTCCCCTTTGCACTCTTCACTCACATGAACAGCAGTATAGAATCATTGTGCAAAAGAATCTTAAACAGCTTTTTACTCTAGTTGATACAAAGTCAGTGCAGTCATGGAAGAATAGCATGGAGTTTCTGTAAGTCTTTAGAGTATCTAATAGATTTTCAGTTAAGTGGTCATTGCAAGGCAGAATCGGTATGCTGTAATATGAATTTCTTCCTGCAGAAGATTTATGCATTTATTATTAATTTTGTAATAAACAATGTGGAATCAATAAAAGAATTCTGTTAATGCTATAGATCTAAAGAACAGGATGGAATTCTAACATAGAATCAGATTTTTAAATTCTGAATTGTAGCACTTAGTGCTTTATTGAAAATTATACCATACTCTTGTGATGAAGTTTTGATCTCATTTGGTTAAAATGGTTGTTGGTCATGTTGGTAGTGATTTTCAGAAGTTTAAAAGCGTTTTACAAGTATTATCTAAAAAGGCAGTCTTCCTCTGAGGAAGTGAAACACCGTTGGTCCTGACTGGAAGTTGTATATTAAGGTCAATTAGCTACCACCTAGCCAGGCAAGGGAGTAAAATTGACATGACATCAGATATTGTAGTTGTTCCACTAACTGTGGCTTTTAAAGCAACAGTTTTCAATGTTTTGCTTATTCATCGGAGGGCATCAGCTAACCTTGCCTTGATGAGGTTCTCCACTAGCTGTAGTGATGAATTCTTATTTAGAGCTGTAGCATGCACACGGTGTAGCCTGTGTGAATTTGATATGATTTTTAGAATTGGTCATAGAGTGTTTTACTGCACACAGGGGAGCAAGGGACCTGCTAATGGCAGGAGAAAGAAAAAGGCACTTTGTGCATCATAGTCTTCTAAAGTAAAAATTACAGTGGTCAGTCATTTTAAATTGATTCGTAAAGGACCATAATAAGGGAAAATGCTGGCCTATTACTGAAGTTAAGAAGCTTATTGTGCTGATTAACTGTTCTAGAGCCGGGTTAGCTCAGTTGGTTAGAACATGGTGCTAATAACGCCAAGTTCACAGGTTCAATCCCTGCTTACTGCAGGGGGGGGTTGGGCTCGATGATCTCTCAAGGTCCCTTCCAACCCAAAGCATTCTATGATTCTATGATTCTATGTTGTGTAATGTGCAGACAGGTAACTTTTAGTAGCTGTGTCGTAATAAATCTGTTGTTTTTTAGAATTACTGCTTTACATTTTAATGCACTGTAAAGTGTGAATTATAACACTAACAATGTTTTATAATATCACAGAAAGGCAATACCCTTCTGTCAGAAACTCTTTTTGTGGAATATTCATGGATTTTCAAACAGCAAGCCAACGACAAAGTAGCCGAAGTATGGCTAGTAAGCAGAAGTAAGTGTATTTTAAACAGTCCACACAAAATGGCAACTCACTGTGTGAGATGTAATTTTTTTCATTTTATTTGAAATATGTGAAGTTTATAAACTTGAGGCTTTTAGCATCAAATATTACTTTGTAAGCTAACAGTAATTAGTTCTTAAGTAAATATAATTTACAGGCTTTGCTATATGTCATTTTATAACAGAAAATTATCTATATATCCATTTGTGTGTATCATTTTATTACAGAATGAGTTGCCAGGATTGTAATTTCTTTGTATGATTCTTCAGTCAATTACATATTAGCTTATAGTACTAAAGAGCAAGCCTTTTAGCTGCTCTCAGGGCTCTGCAGAACTGTAATTTCTAGAAATAATCAAGACTCTGTATGGTACATACTGTTGCCAAAATAGCATGTTCCCTTTCAGGGATAACACCAGTTGGTGTAAAAACATGTTATTACTGATCTAAAATTGATCTAGATTTGAAACATCTAAGACAGCTCTGTATTAAAGAAACAAATTGGTGCCTGTTTCTTGTGGAGCTTGCCAGGAGCTCCAGATTTATCTGAAACACTGTATATATCTCCAATTTTTTGTAATGTCAATTGGACGCATAAAGCAAGAATATTAAATTTTATTGATAATGCTAGATTCCATTGCTTTGTGGCTGCATATCGGTGGCTGATCTTCACATAAGGGAGATTTTATTGTCTAGGCTGTCTAATTCACTTTGCCTAAATTTATATGCCCAAATTTTATGCGAGTTCATTGTCTAGGCTTCCTCTCTAGACAGTGGAGACAGATTAGGAAATTCAGGAAGGCATCTCTCTGAAGAATTGCCTTCTGAAATGTTCGTTAGTCTCTACTGATGATAATCTATGACTGGTTATGACTGTGTATCTAACTTTGTGTACATCCTAACAACATACATAGCCTGTGAAAATAACTAGCATTTTCATGGGAAGAGAAAGGGTTTGTGGAATTTAATGCTGTGATGATACATTGCTACCAGTAAATAGACTGAAAGCATCCCATAAATGAGCTGTGGCACTTTGGAGTTGTAAATATTAATATGAGGCTTATTAGTTTATTTTAAGGATTTGTCTGCATGTATCATTAAGATTTGTAACTAGGAAGCAACTTTCATGCATTTGAATTAGATCCCAGCAATCTGTGCCACAATGTTTGTGAAAAGGTGGTATATTAGGAAGTAGAAGTAAAAATAAAAATGTGGATAAGAAAATGCAACAGATGTCATTAAGTAGCAAAAAGGAGATGTGAAAATTGTCCTTATGCATAAAGAAAAATACAGCCTAAAATATTTGAGGAGCAATTCCAGCTCATGTTGCTTTAGTCTATTCCCCTTTCAAAGACTATCTTACTGAGAAGAAATTGCAACTACAATACACACCTAGAAGACTGTTTAGATATGGAATTGCTACAGACCCATAATTGTATCTGGTTTGTATTTGTATTTATATTTTATATTATATTAAGCATATTAAAAAAATCTGAAAAAGCAAGAGAGAGAAGAGGAAAGATGACAAAAATTTTCTTGTTGCCAAGAAATCTGTATGCAAGAGCATGTATTAACTTGTAAACTGACATCTGTATGTAATTCAAGCAGTTAACTCTTAAAATAAAATAATACCTTAACAATTTTATGACATTAAAGTAGATAGATAGTTGTGTAAATTGTGACAAAGGTTAACTGTGTTTTCATTCTCCATACAAGTGGAGCGGTAGGAATCTCTTTGTAGTTGATAATAAGTAATGTCACATAAATGTTTTTAGCATCTTGTCAGAGTAAGATACAGTATGTGAAGATAGACCTGTTTTCCAATTAAGAATGGAAATACAGTTTTATTTGGGACAAAGATGAAAAAAGTAAGAATTGAAGTAGGCAGAAAGTAAAAGGATTGAGGGAAGCTGGATAAGGCAGTTGAGCTTTTTTTTTATGTCATTCCAGAAAGGGAATTTAGGAAGATGTAAAGATTTGGCATTTTGTAGGACAAAAAGATTCAGGTATCTCAAATACTGTACAATGTGCTGATCTTACTCTAAACAAAAAATACAAGTGGAAAAATACATAGTCTACCTCAGTCCTGAGTATTCGTACAATTTAGATCAAGTACAATAGTCCAGTAACTGATGTTTTTTGGAGGCCTACTTTTTGGGGAAGAGGTCAGTATTCATGTCCACAGGTTAGGAATCAGCAATAAATTCATTTCATATTTATACATTTATATTTTAGGATTTCCGCTATTTTTATTTATTTCCCTGGTGATATGAAGAGGTACAAATTCAGGCAGTCTATTACCAATGGAGGTTGTTCAAAATACGTTTGAATAAGTCTAGCCAAACCAGGGTATTATAGATGATCGTTATAAAGCATGTACACATATGGGTGATGTAAGTTAATAAAATGAGTTTAGGAGAATTAGTCACCAGCCTAACTATAGGAAGAAAGTGACATTCATCTGTTACCTCACAGAACAGCTTTTGAATACTTAGGCAAGATGGTGGTACTAGGCTTTGAAAGTTTGGATTGCTTTTATAATAAACCACTTAAGTTTGCCACTTGCAACCAGAATTGCATTTTCAAATCTGGTAATTATCTCAGTGTAACATTAAATGAGGATTCATAACAGTATTATATGTACTTCTGTTGACATATTTTTATCTATCAATTAATTTTGGTACAGCTTCAAATCGCATAGATCAATAGATTGTTAGATCTCTGATACTGTTACCAAATCACGCTGGTTTTCTTTTGGAATATCAAACGCTTGGTCTTAACATTTTTTGTTTCTCTCTTGTAATTCATTTGAAAGAAAACGGACTTCAGAACTTCTGCCACTAATTGATCTGGACTTCTCAGTTAGTTTTTCTTTACTGGATTTGCCTCCTGTAAATGAGTACGACATGTATATCAGGAATTTTGGTAAAATGAACACTAAGCAGGTGGGTAACAAATGTGTAGTAATATTTAAATCTTGAAAGTGCTGATTCTTGTTGTGGAAAATAATTTTCCTTACAAAAGAAAGTTACTAAAGCTAATAGGACAGTAAAGTAATAAATTAATATTTTTCATCTATAAGCCTTAATTACCATAAAGCAACGATATCAAGACTTTTTGGCTAGACAGGCCATTTCCTTTCTGTGTTAGAAGAGGACTCTCTCATTGTCGTGATTTAGCCCCAGCCAGCAACTAAGCACCACGCAGCCGCTCGCTCACTCCCCCTGCCCCGATGGGATGGGGGAGAGAATCGGAGGAGTAAGAGTGAGAAAAACTCCTGGGTTAAGATAAGAACAGTTTAATAATTGAAATAAAATAAAGTAAAATAATAATAATAACAATATAATAATAATAGTAATAATAATATGCAAAGCAAGTGATGCACAATGCAATTGCTCACCACCCGCTGACCGATACCCAGACAGTTCCCGAGCAGCAATCGCTGCTCCCCGGCCAACCCCCCCCAGTTTCTATACTGAGCATGACGTCATATGGTATGGAATAGCCCTTGGGCCAGTTTGGATCAACTATTCTGGCTGTGCCCCCTCCCAGTTTCTTGTTCCCCTGGCAGAGCATGGGAAGCTGAAAAGTCCTTGACTAGCATAAGCAGTACTTAGCAACAACTAAAAACATCAGTGTGTTATCAACATTCTTCTCCTACTAAATCCAAAACACAGCACTGTGCCTGCTACTAGGAAGAAAATTAACTCTATCCCAGCCGAAACCAGGACACTCATGTTCCTTCCCCATATTCTAAAGGACTTTCTGTATGTTTGTGGCTCACTGTCCCAGGTGTGCTGGGTTTAGTGTTTATGCCTAATGTAAGACATTCAATATTTTTGCAGTAGGTCTAGCACTCTTGTGCAAAATGTGGTGAAATGTGCATGCACAAAATAGTGACACTGTCTGTGTCAGAATACTTAGGTCTAAATTTACGAACAGAAGAGATTGAGCACATCAGTTTTAAAATAACTGTTTAACTTCTATTCAGTTACATGCTGTCATTCTTAGCTGTGTCACCCGTATACTGATCTCTTTAGGCATATGTTCAGTGTAACGAGGACAATCTTGAGAGAGACATTCAGACTGAGAAAGTTGAGACACTGGAGAAATGGACACAGCATCCAGGAGAAAGTGCCCTTGTATCTGGAGGTGAAGAACATTTTAGTCTTACTCATTTATGGATGTATGCATGTAAACTTTCTTTTGAACCCATTAATTGTCAGAATTTGTAATGTGACAGGCTGAATCGATACCAAACTGCTATAGGCACTCTGAATCCCCCTGTGGAGGGGGTGGAGAATAAATGGCAGAAATAGTTTCTTCTTTCTGGATTGCCGTTTATGTTGGCAGGAGATATGATTCCCCAACAGATCTTGTTCGTCAGTACTGTTATTTCTGCTGAAGAGAAGTTGATTCCTGCCATTTTCCTTTTGCTTAAAAATTACATTGTTCTTACAGTTTTCTTAATTCCCTTTTGAAGCTTCAAGTTTGGTTTTGGGTTTTGTTTTTTCTTAGGTCCCATAAACAGCCAGGATATGTCAGTGAATGGAACTCTAACACCTAAAATTAATTCACAAAGATTAGCAAATTTCCTTCGGTCTGCTTGCCAGGTACACTTACGTACTTAATATCCCTTATGAGTTGCGTGCATCAGTATACAGTGTGATAGATCACTTACAGTACTTGTTCTGACTAATTTAAATGAATTACTTAAATAATACTCATTATCAGTGAGATTCATCTCTCTGCAAAGGAATGGAACCAGAGCTGTGCAACTTCTAAGTCTGTAAAATCGTATTTGCTAAGAGATAAAATTAATAAGAGAGTGGATAAAGGTTTATTAAATTAATCCACATACTTTAGAAATAGCAAAGCTGAAAGATAAGATGACCCTTTTATTTCTATAAATGTAATTATGTTTGAAAGGTGATTGCTGTTTTGCTAGAGGAAGATCAAGTTGCAACACAACCCAGGTGGAAACTAAGATCTCGACAAACCAGTCTGTCTATTAGTGATAGCTGTTTCCAGTTAAATACTAACCAGCCATTCCTCCATGGTAAGGGAACTTTATTCTACACCTTTTAGTATACAGTGTGAACTCTTCTTCCTTATGCAAAATACCATGGTCTTTTTTATGACTGAATTGCAAACAGCACATATCAGGATATATAGATGATGTAAAGCCCACTTTTCTTTTAATTGTGCTAGTCTTGCTCTAACTCTGTGCAGATTGGTTTCACATAGGGAACGTAGAGCATCCTACCTGCTGTGAAACCAGAAATATAGGCAGTGATTAGCATGATATAGGGGTGCCCTGGATGTAATTTCTTGCCCCTGTTGTTGAAAGGCTATCCCAAGAGGTGTCATTTCATTTAGGGTCTTTATGCTGGCAGTAGAGCCAAAGTTGCAAATGAAGCAAGGTTATTGAACGGGGAGAATATTGCCTGATATATTTGAACTGCAGTTATATCTTCCCCATATAAACGGTAGATGTTCAGATGAAAAGAAAAATGAAAAATAAAACATCTATAGTTATGTTAGGAAGACCTATTATAACACAAAACCATACATACTCTAACATGAACACATGAGATGAAGTAGAAGCCTGGCCTGTGCTGTTTCATGTTTGAGACTTTGATTAATTCTCAGTGTATATATACTGACGTCAGATCAGATTAGCTTGCTTATGCCCAGAATAATTATTCTATTAACTTCCTGGCTCCCTTCCTTTTTGCTTTCTACTTGCTTCTAATTTTTTTGATTCCTTCCCTAGTCCCTCCTTTTTTCTTCTATAGCATCGAAAGCCACCCACTGTTAATAGACATATTCTTCATAATTATGTCTTACCTTCTTTGGTTGTTGCTATAGCAGCTAAATACGCTTTTTCATCTGCAGTGAGTTTACTTTTTTATTTATTTCCTTTCTTTCTTGATTTTTTTTTTTTTAATGGTTTAGACCGAAAAATATCCTGCCTGTATGTCTCTCAAGTTCAGAGGCAGTCACTACTTTCTGTTCATGGATTACCTGAAAAGGCAGGTGTTGTTTTACTGAACAGAAAAAGCATCATATGCGTTTGGAACATCTGGCAGCCCTCCAGTCCTCAGAAAGTTTTAACATGTGACTCAGAGGTATGTTTCAATAACATTGTATAGTTGCACTTTGAATAAATAGCTTTATTATATGTATTTTGTTTTCTTGTCTTGCTGCAAGATGTGTTATCCTTTGAGATACACTTTTGAGCCTACTGAGCAAGACACTGCTCTCATTCCATTATGTGCACCGGTACTAGAATGTAGAGATGGTCATAGTGGTTTGGTTTTTCTTTTTTTTTAACTTTTGACTCCATTTTGTGGTTGAAGAGTGAATGGAAGTAAAACAACTTGTTCAGATGTTGTCAGGACTTCTCTCCACTCATCACTATCATACAGTTGAATCACCCCCTTCAGCTTTGTGGTAGTAGATATGGATTACACAACAACTGTCCTGAAAATGGAAGGCCTACTGAAAGTCTTGTATCCTACTTCCATTTTAAATAAGTTGTCCTTCTGCCGCAAACACCTGTAATCTGTTTTTTCTGGATCTGCATGCCTTAGGAAGAACAAAAATATTTCAGGCTTATCAAATCATTGGCCTTTATCATAATATCAACCATGCATATTTTTACTGCTTAACAGGTGGTATGTTGCTGCTTCAGTCCCAATAAAACAACGTTAGTTTTTGCTGGAACAATAGATGGTTCATTGTTGGTGTGGGATCTTCGAGAAGACTCGAGAATGCACCCTCGTATGACGATCAGTGAAATTGAGTGGACGTTTAGAGTTCCAACATTTTCCACTGGTTAGTATCTGTGCATTCTGATTAGTCATTTTGTGCACAGTGAAACAATTCCACTACTAATTCTGCTAAGAACACTATTTCTGAGTAGCCTAGTTTAGCCAGTTCAGAGAGGATATTTAGTCTAGTAAAAATTTCCAGTCAGTAATAGCTGTAAAGAAATGTAAGCCAGCTCAATATGTATCAAGCAGTGAGAATAGAGATGTGGACCAGATATAGAACCTGAGGAGCACTGTAATATTAAAATGGAGTACTCAACTACTACCTCATCTGAAATCACTAGCTTAGTCAATTTTCATCATCTTATCTCCCTTAATGTAAGCCACATTAAACACACATATTAAGATGTATTTTTAAAAAAATCAAAGTAATTTAAGACTGTAAAACACAGTTTTTCAAACATCATTTAAAGGTCGCAATCTGTACAAATTGTCCCCTAAGTCTTGATGTTTCTGTAAGGTTGCATGCAAGATACGTATCCAAGTGTATACATGCATAACCTCTGTTAGAATCAGTGCAGTGCTACTCTGTGGGATCTAGAGAGCTATTCATCTTACCCTAATGTAGATATCTGTATATGGTTAACTGGATTGATTGTTTTGATTAGATTTAGTTCACTTACAGATACTATACAGCTGTCTTACATGTAGATACCATTTTAAGTGTCTTAATCTTTGTTCTGAATCTCACCCTTATGCATTTCTAAAATTCCACTTATGTAAATTTATCAATTCTGGATTCTATCTAGATGCACTAAAAGTTGAGTCAGGATTGTGGGGGCTTTATTGCCAATTTATCAATTATTGTAGCAATGTAAGATCAAGGAATTTCTCATATTTTCATTACATATACAACTGTCATTTTGTGATACTGTTGGTTCAGCATATACGAATAATTTTGGGGATCACATCATTGGAAACAAGTAGTATATGAAGGTTAAATATCAGAGGTGATCTATATAATGGAGTAAGTTGAATTCTAACTTCTACAGTCAGCATTCAGTTACTTTTAGTCTTTTGTTGAAGGGATTCTGGAGCTGTGACTAAACTTTGGGGCCCAAAAGCTCTCTGGTTCGATATCTCTAGAAATGTGTCAACTACGTGTTGGAGCAAAACCTGGACATAGATTTTTCTGTCATCCAGCTTGTCACATGAGCAAAATCTCTAGCACTGGGGCCAGTTGGGAGCCGTAGCATGCTCTTTCCAGGTTCTTAATGGCAGAGAAGCACAGCCACAACAAGTAACATGGAATTAATTTGTTGCACTGTTTGGATATGGCCTAAATTAGTGTTGTGTATGTATGGGGAAGCCAGAAGAAAGTTTACTTTTCAAAAGTGCTTCTGGGTGACCTCCTTTCATCCTTTCACATTTTCTTGTCATTACAGTTCCCAGTTTTCCTACTTTTCTGATCCCTTAGTGTATGCTCAAAGTAACATAGGCTTTTGTAAATTTTCTTATAATCCATGGATGACAAATTCGAAAGTTACAGAAGTTTATTTAGGGCATATAACTGACATACTAGAAGATACAATCCAAAATACTTCACTCTGCATTTGAATTGGTGTTTGAGATCCTTACGGTTTTATGAATCTGATGGAAATGAATGGATCTTTATGCCTATTACCAATGTTTTGTCATTTCAAATTTAAATAGAGGAGGAAGTCATTAATCTTATTGAAGTTTTCAATGTATGTAGTTTTATGTTGAGAGATTGGGAATGAGGTGTACATACCAACAGTTTGACCCTTGATTCGTCTCAATCTTAATTATAAATTGGTGCCATTTTTCTTGGCACTGTGTTGTACCCTAGAGTTAAAAATAAGGAATAGCAGTATTTTAAAAATAATTTTATTATTGCCAAACAAGCCCTTCTTTGTGTATTTTTCCTTTTTTTTGTGTGCAGTCGCTACCATTTAACTTACACTGAGGTGTTATTATTTTTGTAAAAAAACACCACACACATGCACAAAATCCTGTTTTGTTCACAAGTGTATCTAATTGCAGTAGGCGTGTTAAAAGTAAACATGAGTTGGTTGTTGATAGACTTTTAATTTTTTTTTAGTAGATCAAAGATGCTTGGTCTTATGTTGCACAATGGGCTAGTAGTCAAATGTATGTATACAGTTTCATGCAGTTGCTTATATAAGCAAGCATTTTTTAATGCTGTATACTTACGAAGCTTTATGCCTTTAGTCTTAAATGAGATTAAGTTCAGTGCACAGAGCAAGTCCAGAAATAAAGAGTATCTGACAAAAAATGCATATTGAAATTGCTCTAAATACACATTTATTTTTAAATGTTATTAAAGGGTAAATACGTATTTTCTTGTGGTGAATTGTTTGTTTCAGCATAGTTATTTTCTGTTAAATAATACTCTGTAAGAGTAATTTTTCTTCAGTTTTGTCTTTTCTATAGTAAGCAGTGATTTATTTCTACTGCTGTTGTTTATGGAGCTTGAAATTAACGTAATTCTTTTCATGGTAACCCTCAAACGGCAGATTTTAATGAAATGTCTGGTACAGTGGCATAAATGGTGCAGTAGTCATTTGGAAAATGAGAAGTAAATACAAATGGTGAAACATTGATTTATCTAGTAGTATCTTGTTAATTTAGGAAATAGTTTGCAGCATGGTATTTGAGACTTTTACAAAGTATTTCTTTATGAAGTTATTATTTGCCATTCTTTCTTTGTAATCATCATTCTCACATGTGCTGAAAAGTGATTAGGGTTTTGTTGTTGTTTGTGTTGAAAATAATATAGTGTTTACCTTTTATTATCCTTAATTACAGATGGCATTCTAAACTCAGTAAACCACACCTCCCCTATACTAGCAGTGGAACCTGTCTCAACCTCTCTCTACACTGATCAGAATTATGGGCTCTCAAGCCTCTCTTATCAGGAGGGTATGTAGGCTGCTCTTCAAAGCATCAATATGTTTGAGTCTTTCTTTAGGTATCTAGTGAAACAAATATATATATCATAGCCAAAATCCAGTTTGTAATTCTATTCTGCCTCTTAAGTTGTCTGTAGTATCAATTGCATACAACATTCATGTTTATTTTCTGCTCTCATTTTTACGTAATGTTAATTCAGTGCAGTGTCACATCAGATGTGGGTGCATGCTTGTTATAACGTCTGTTTGTAAGACAATATTTTGTTCTTCCATGATAAAACAAGTTATCACTCAAAAACTGCTTTTAGAGAGTAGTCTTTGTGCTTCTGTAATGTCTTTAAAGAAATCAGAATGCCTTTAGAGACGTCTCAGTGCTCCTATGATGTCCAAAAAACCCCGTATCTAAAAAAGTGGAACAACTTGCTTATTATCTGAATACACTTACAATATGTGACTGCACTTGGTGGTTCTTCCTGTGCCTTTTGCCTAATTTTTTATGAGCAACCTTTGCAAAGTAGCTTTAATCCTCATGCCCCCAAATTCTCAAGCAGAGTGCTAGAGGAGACATCATTACTTCCATTGCAGATTTTCACTTTGAAATCCATAGTTGTCCAAAGAAATGTGCTGCATATTGCAGATCTTACAAGATTTCATCTATTGTACTTTACGTTCTGTTCCACAGTCCGTGCAGAATCCAGACATTTTAAAAGATGCAGGCAGAGAACATCTGCCTATCTAGTAGGATAAACTGAACATAACTAGTTTCATGCCTTTTTTCTTTGGTAGAATTAGGGCATTTTCCCATTTTATGCAGCTGAGAGGATCATAAAAGTTTCAGAGAATGTATTAACCTAGGAAATGTTTTAAATCCTTCGATATTGTTCAGGATGAAGGTCAGTGTATGAATATAAATTGTTACTATTCCTTCTATAGAAATGTCAGGCCCTCCATTTCAGATAGCTTCAATGGATGAAAATGGAATCCTCAATATGTGGGTGAGTAGTATAGGTATGAAAAGAGAGAGTATCACGTGTTGGAATAATAAAATACTTCTTCAATTATAGCAGCCCAAATCCAGGATTTCTGATGAGAATTTCCTCCCTGAAAAGTACAGCAACACTAGCCATTCCGTTGGAATTCTCCTCAAAATTTTTGCCCTGACTCCCTAATGCCATGATGTTATTCTTAGGCAAAACTATTAACAGGTACATGGATTCATGAAAACAGGCAATCAGTAGTTCTGCTTCTTAGGAATATGTTCACATATTTCTATTAATTGAACAATTGACCTTGGTCCGTTTTCACCCACCTACTTTGTTTTATTTGAATCACAGTGGTGTCAGAGACTGTACTGAATGTATGTGAGAAATTACATTCATAATTTATATAAAATAGGTGTTCAAGAGGCAAAATGCAAAAATCTGTGGATAAGATTACCCTGCCTAAAATATGACAGGCAGGTAAGCACCGGGTCTATTGCTTTTAGTTAGTGTTCTGACAACTCTTCTTTCTATCGGATGTTTTCAGTCTTTTTCTGATGCAGCTTTGGCCCGGCTGCTGAACCTGGGTTTGCATTTGAATTGATCTTGCTTGAGGAACCGAATGGCTCAGTGAATGATAAGGGGATAAAAGTATTTCCTTTCTGTATCACTAGTTAAGTCCCTTAAAGCTCTAAGTAACTTTAGTAGCAACAGATTCAGGCCAAATGATCTACCCGTTCTATTTCACGAATAGTGAAAAGCACAGGAGATGTGTTACAATTCCTTATTTGGGGGGTTAAGGTGGGTTTTTTGTGACTGACCAAACCAACAAGGTACCAAGTAGCGATGAAGTGTAGAATGTAACTTCCCATATTCTGCTTTCCGGCAGGGAACATCCAACAGGCGTGCAAAGCTATTTTTAGCAATGCAGACATTGACAGGGGATAGAGAATCTACCTGTAATCATTGTTAGACCTACCTATCTAAACGTTCCTTTAGAGTTAGGTCATACATTACTGCAACTAGTTAAAAACCTTTAAAGTCTGGTAAATATTTATGGCTTATTAATGTTAAATATTGACTTTTCAGGTAGTTGTTGAATTACAAAAAGTGGATTTAGCTGGTTCACAAACTGATTTAGGTGAGTACTGTACATTGGAGTTAGAATAAAGTGCTTGAGTTTTGAGATTATGAAGTTAGAGAGGAAGAATCAGTGATGACAAAATAGTTTAGAAGAAGGCAAAGTTACTGAGGAAAAGATTCATTCTGAATGGGACGTATATCTGATATTGGGGGCTATTGGTTAGGTATCATGAGAGTTATTTTCATTGCTATCTGAATCTCACCTGCTAATTCTGTATTGGTAATTGCCACCACAGACAACCACATTTCTTATAATGTCAAAGCAGATTTCTGTATCCTCAGGAGCTTTCTTTCAAAGAATATGAGATTTTATGTCCTTCTCGGTCCTCCTGTTCTTTCTTTAGTTTTAACGAAATCTGTTACAATGTTTTTGTTGTTGCCTACATCTCCATTTTGGTAATTGTCCTGAAAGTTCTCTTTTGGGTGAGGTACTTAATTTAGTGTGAGAAAAAAGTTTCCATGAAAAAAGTAAAGGACAAAGTCCATTCAGGCCTTTTTGAGTTATGTGAATGAAGAAAATTACATTTTTTTTGTTCTTTGAACAAATTTAGACTTACACATACTTTCCTAACTGGAAAAAGCTGCAATTAAAATCCTGATAGGTTTTAAAATACTTGTATAAAAAAAATGAAGTAATGCTAACAAACTAGAATTTTTTATCAGTTTTCTAATTTATAAGCTTGTGTGCAATGCCTGGCTGCATTAAGCTGCTAAAGCTGGGTATTATGTCTGTGGAGATGTACATTTTAAAGCTATAGATGTGTGCTGACACAGTTTTACTGCCACCTACATTAATTTCTTTCCTTTTCAAAAAAATTCTTGTGTTTGAATGATTTGAATTATTCTTGTATTCTCTACTGACAAATAACATAGACCAACTTTATGGAAGCATTATTACAGTCTCTCATTACTATAATTCATTGTCAGAGATCCAAGTAACAGAAATGCACATTTTCACCATTGATAGAATTGGGTTTTATAGAGCGATATTACAGGATGTTATATGCATACTGTAAAACTAAAACAAACATACAATCATGTTTCCCTTTCTCTGTCCTCTTTCTTTGATTTCTGTCAAAGATTACAACTCCTCAGATTTGAATTCTGAAGTAAATAGTTCTAAACAATGTAAGATTCTTACATATCAAAAGCTATATCTACAATAAACAATTTAATTATGAAGTATCCTTTTACTTATTAGGTTAGGTTTTAATTTGAGGATAGCACTTCCTTAATGGAAAGTGCTTAAATCAGTTTAAATAATTCTTTCATATAATTTTAGGTTTAATTCCTGGAGGGAAAGTGAAGTTAGTACATAGCTCTACTATGGAATTGAATAACAGGTAAGAAAACAGAGGCACTTAGATTTTACATGTGTATCTCACAAAGCTAATTTTTCCTATACTTCATTAATTTGCTGTTATGTAAGATATATTTAACAATATTTTCATTAGTTGTATATTGTGTTAATATATACTTTTTCCTAGAGCTAGTCATACACATTTTAGATTAAGAGTTTCTGTATGTACTTGCATAGCTTTAGGAGACAACTTCCTGTATTTGTTATCTTTTACCTTTATGTTTTTCATAGCCTTTTCCCAAAGGATGTGCGCCAGAGAATGCCCCAGACACTGACTATTAAATTTCTGCCTTCTAATCCTAATAATTTCATTGTTGGAACAAACATTGTGAGTAATGTGCTGAAATTAATCTCATTGTTAATTTTTGTTTTGGAAGCTGTCCCATTTACTTGGAATTTTACTAGTAGACTGTGTATAAAATTTATAATTCGAGACTATTTTAATAGCTAACAGATTTTAATAATTTGTTAGCTGTTAAGGATCTTTTAAGGTAGCAGCTCTGTGAATTATTTAAGTTTTTCTTGTAATACTGATAATGCAAATTTTGTTTCGTTTTGTTTAATTCATTTTCTTTATATTGTTCATAGGGGCTGGTAGGCCATGGTACAAGACATGATTTAAAAGTTTTTCCAAAGTTATTCAGACCCCAGGAGAGCAGACTGAGATCGATAAGCATCAACGCAATTGATTTCTTCCCTTTTGGAAAGCCACTATTTTTGGTATGAAAACATTTTAGTATAATACAAGTTTCATTTTTTAATACTTGCTGAGGGAGGATTTCTAATTAGACATATTTAACTAGATCTGATAGTTGATTTACCTCACTAATTCCAATCTGCCATGAAGGGTGACAACAAATCTTGTGTCCTGGTGATAGAACTTTGCTTATGTAAAAGGTGGACCATCTGGCTCACTGAAACAAATGGCAATCTCACTTCAGCCTTATAACTTACTCTTTGTTTTTACTGAAATTCAGCACTGCAAGCAGGTCTCCTGCTATTAATGAAGCCTCAGCTGTTTCTCACTCTTATCATACATCTCTTAGTGACATAACATTTTGGAGACAAGATACCTGTATTGCTATGAAACAAAGGTCTGTGGGCAGCTCTGGGCATTCCCTGCTTTCTTCCCCACATGCCTGGCAGTGTCCCATGTGGTCAGGTATGTTCAAATCTGCCCTCAGCAGTTCATATTGACACACGCACTGTTTTTGTCTCTTCACTTGTGAAAGTTTATTCAATGCAAGTTGAATCTAACTTTGGTAGGATTTTCCATCTGCTTATCCTTGCATATATCTGTACTTGATCCTCTTTTAAAAATGCTTTCTTTCTAAATTTGCCATGATTTACATGACTTCATTGGGATTGCCTAAGATATAAAATTAATGTGTTTGGCTATGGTGTACATATTTTGTGTCACCACTGCGCAATCAGAACTTTCTTTTACCAGTGTGGATGTTCTTACCTTTTTTCCAAATGCATTTATTTCAAGTGATACCACCTTGTATCTGCAGAGTTGTTTTAAATGTGAGCACAATTTGCAGAGTCACATCATAACTTGAAAATTCTAGGAAGTCTTCCTCATGTAGAGGTGGCCCAGGGTAGTAAGAATAAGTTATTTTCTGTTTTCATAGAATAGTTTCCTTTGTAGCTGGCTTAAAGCAAACTTGTAAATGTTATTATACTAGGCAAGACAAAGGTTATAAGAAAATATCTGGAAGCAGTGATATCTGCCTGTCTTTGGATTTAGTTGTGCATTATGAATCAGTTTAATATCGTTATACTGTTAAGCACAGCCTGTCCTGCTGAAAACTATTCTTGGTTTTACAGATTACATGTGTCATTAAGTAGCTGTCTGAATTGGTCTCTGGGCTCTGACCTTGCCACCATTCAGACTGCTGTTGAGTTGTGCTGGATCATAGTATTAGTGAAGCTGATAGTTTGAGAACTTTTTTTTAAATAGGAAATTAGGACTTCATCCTAGGATTAGTGGATTAGATTACTCTAGTATGCTCAGTACAGAGTTACTACTTTTGAACTCAAAATTACATTAAAATCTAGATAGTCCATGGAGTGAGATATGAGAGATGTACCACTTGAGTCAGATAACTAATCTTATTTATACGCTTGATATTCTAAAGAACTGAATTGCAGTTTTTATCCTGCTTAGTTTGGTTTGTTCCCAGGAAGTATTTTCTTCTTGACTATGGTATAGGTTGGCTGTTCAGATGGAAGTATTCGATTACACCAAATGACATCAGAGTATCCCCTCATGCAGTGGAATGACAGCACAAATGGCCGGCCAATTATTGCTCTGCAGTGGGCCTTAACAAGACCTGCTGTGTTTTTTGTCCTGGATGCATCATCTAATATTTACATTTGGGATCTTCTGGAAAATGATTTGTTGCCTGTGGTAAAGCAGACTATTCCATCAGAGAAGTACGTACATTACATTATTTTTAACAAAATATGTTATCATCATCTTCATTTTGATTAGAGTTTGGATGGGATTTTTTGCTTGATGCTAAATGTTCATTAGAATTTGCTTTTCTGACTGTATTTGTCAAACTGTTGGAGGTGTGGAAAGAGACTATAGAGAGTTAAATATTAGTTTATCCTTATTTACTTATTATTTTATACGCTCTGATAAAGGAGAAATAATGTTAGTATAAATCAAAATCAAGTATAGTGTTATCAGTTGGGACAGATGCCTGTACATGGAACAGTTGCTGTTTATATGAAAAGAAAAATTTTGTTCCCACTAAAATCACTGGACTGCTTAAGTTCAAAGATAGCTTTGCTGGATCAGGATCAACCCCTAAAATAGGCAAGATGTTAGGCAACATGTTAAAATGCCTATATATAGTATGTTTAACAATATAAAGAAATATATTGTGTGCATTGTCACAAAGTAAACAAGAATATTTTTGGCTAGCACGTATTCACCAAAACTCACAATACTATTCCTGTAGTCAGTGTAGAGATCTGGGTATCCTGTAGATTGAGGCAGAAAAGGAGTTTAATTTAGCCTTTGTGAATTATAGTCCTGAGGATTCTCTTTCCTCCCTGATGGGAGCCCTACTGGGAGACTCTGTCTTCCCAGTTAGTGGGAAATCCTCTTAAGTTAGCGATAGGGAGAGAGGAAATGGCCTCAAGCTGTGCCAGGGGAGGTTCAGATTGGATATTAGGAAAAAATTCTTCACGGAATGAGTAGTCAAGCATCAGAACAGGCTGCCCAGAGAGGTGGTGGAGTCATCACCCCTGGAAGTGTTCAAAAAAAGGGTAGATGTGGCACTTTGGGACATGGTTTAGTGGGCATGGTGGTGTTGGGTTGATGGTTGGACTGCTGATCTTAGAGGTCCTTTCCAACCTTAATGATTCTAAGTTTTACTTTCATTAAAAACAATCCAGCTACCAAGCCAGGAAACATGAAATTGCTACTCTACCCTTAATTGGTTTAGTGGTGGATTTGGTAGTGTTAGGTTAATGATTGGACTGGATGATCTTAAAGGTCTTTTCCAACCTAAACGATTCTATGATTCTCTAAGTTAGTCTCGGTGAATATCCCTCTAACTAGAAGTTTACCTTCTAGCCTTGTAAACTATAGCAAAGTGCTGCTAGTTTGGGGAGAAGATAATATAATTTTTAAAGTTGCTACACTGTACTGGAAAATACCATAAAAATAGTTCATTTTTACAAGCTTGAAATAATTTTTAAGTCATGATTAGAAATTGATGTTGGAATCTGTGAACAGGGGAAGAATTGTCTGTTATGTTTACATTAAATGATCACAGCTGGTGAAAAGCTAAAGAACATGCTGGGACTTGAAATAGTGAGGAATATCACAGTGTGATGAGCAGAAATATGGCATCATTTGTTTAACTATAAGTAACCTGCTAACAACATGTTTGAAAACACCTATTTTTATTAATTTTGCCTCAATTAAAAACACTCTCCCGTTCTTTTGATTTCAGTGTTGTAACTATGGCTCTACTGGGAGAACCAGAAAAAACAAACCGATTGTTAGGCATTGTGCTGGCCAAAGAATCTGGACAGATAGACATTCAATATGTAAAGAAGAAGTGGGCATTACCTCAGCCTGAGGAATCTGAAAAACTGCATCTGCTTTTATTGCAGTCTTTTTAGAAACAGTACCCCTGTCTGGGTGTCCAAATTATTGCAAAATATTTAATTATGTTTGTCTGTAATTAAAAGATTTGTAATGTAATTTTGTATTTGTATATATCTTGTATATATTTTAAAGAATATCAGTACAGTATTTCAGCTGAAACCATATATTTTATCACAAAAATGGCAGAACCAAATTTAGCGTTACTGTACTCAAAAAGATTATGAACTGTATTTCATTATTGAAAGCACTCTAGATGTATATATTTAAAAAAAATACTAAAAATATATGCCTATAAATTACGCTGCTGTTTCTCATTATTCTGCTCTGAAGTAAATGACAGCAATCCTTTGCCTCTGGGCCTTTTACACACTAACACTTGGTAAAACTTTCTTATATCCACCTAAAAACATTATGCAAACCATATCAGAATACAAATTTATGTTGCATGATATCTTACTTCTGATTTTGACCCTGAAACTTTGCAAACAGAATACCTGACTAACTCGAGTTGTCCCAATATGTACACTACCTGTTTGGATCAAACAGTGTAAATAATATGCTTGTGAGATTTACTGAAATTCTAAATCCTTTGTAATTTCTGATGTAAAACAGAAAATACTGAGCTGTTTAATCCTGAAAATCATTCCCAAAGCTCTTGTAGCAAGGACGAGGATAGTTGTCTATAATATTATTCTAATTTTTGTACACTTGGTTTGGACCAAGACCAACCACAGAAAATGTCTTTAACTTCTGTAGCCTGACAAGTTCTGATTTAAAGATCATGAGGAAAACCATGATTAAACGAGCACAGATTCAGGGAGAAGGACAATTGGAAGACAATGAGTTCAGAATTTAGTGAACGTACATTTAAGATATGCAACATCTCCTTCTAAAGTAGACTGAAACAATTTGTAACTTCTAATTAATTTATTGCAAACCTTTTTCTATGTAAATTGTTACTTAAATTGAGCAAACCCAAAGTGGCCACATGATGGTGCCAAGTCACAGCAGTAAAAAATGAGTGCCTTATATAAACAACATACACCACTTTGGGAATGAATTTGTTGTAGTCTGTTACACATTCCCCTTTCCTCAAAAGTGGTGGCTGCAACCCAGAGAACCTGATGAACTGTCGGAGGGATGCATACTTCGGAGACCATTTTTCACTACCCTAGTTACCGGGTCAGCCATAGATTTTTTTTTTTTTTTTTTTTTTTTTTTTAAATGGGCATAAACACAAATGACTCTCCTTATCTTCATTGTTGGGTTTATACCGTAATAATGTACACTACAAGTTAAATTAGGATAGCTTTAGTAATTCAGATAAAGAACAAATGGCAGGTATTTTTTGCAATAAGGTAGCAGAGCATTACTAATGACAGCCATAGTAAAAAACCAAACCCAAATCTATCCCTCTTTCCCTCTGAGACACACACACCCACCCCCCACCACTCCCTCCCTCCCCAGTTTAAGATCAAAATTAAGTTTTGAAATTATACTAGTCTTGTGAAAGGAATGTCTGTCTTATTATCGTTTCATCACTTTCAGGACTTACCATCTTTTCTTACTGCAGCCACTTCTGCACATGGAAACTGTAAACAAAGGGTCGGGTTTTTTCTGCCTTAAGCCGTGTGCAGTGGTGGTGAGGTTTTTTCCAATATGCAAAAAGAAAAAAATAGTGTCAACCTTCACACAGAATTACCTGTCGCTACATTTGGGCTGCTGTTAATAGGTATGCTTCAATTCAAAGATCCAAATATTTTAGGCCAGTTATACTTGTACTGCCTGGAGAGTTGAGTGTGAGTCCCATTTCCCACATTGGGCCTGTGGTTCTTGCCTGAAAGGTGTGTTTTCTCTCTTCAACTGCAAACTGATGTAATAATATAAATGTGTATACATATACATTCTGTATACATTATATATACAATATAAATAATTTAAATCCTGTGCTGACAGTTGCTGTTATGAGAATGAGAGGGAAAAATGTGTAGAAGTTGCTGCTCTTCTGCATGTTCCCTCAGTGAGTAAATGCAGACCGTTAGAGTGATGCTCCATGTAATCTTAGCAGTTGGGCATATTGGTGCAACCATTTTTGAGCATATATCTGATCAGAAAAGTGGGAAGTATTAGTAGGCTGCAATACAAGAAAAGTATTCCATGCATAAGGACTTACAAAATTGTTTCAAGCAAAAAAATTTTAATTTTCCATTAGCTACTTCTAATGATTGTCAAATTTGTATTGTTAACATAAGGTGTTGGATTTTGCTCATGTTTCATAAGCAAGAAACATGACCCTGTATATGAAAGAAAAGAAGTTCACTGTTAATTCCAAATTATTTTCATATCCCTATTAATTTTACTGGTAGCTCTGACACGTTTGCATATGCGCACATATTCTACTGAATGATCTTTATATAGGAGGTAAACACTACTACCGTGAAACATTTAAAATAGCCCAAATAATCTCTCTATATTTTTTTTCACCTGTAGGCAATTTTGGAATCTGTATTCTTAACAGAATGAACTGTAGTTAATTTTAACTGACCCATATAATAGAAACTTACCATTCAAGTAATATAAAAGTTGAATCACTATCCACCCATATTAATAACTTTTATACAATATAACCTCTTGCCCTTAAGCCAATAAATCCTGGCAGTAAGGCTGAAAAATTTTAAATATGCAAAATGCCGGACAGTTTTGGATAAAAGTTCTGCTTTTATTTTCCACTTTATGAACGTGCTTTGAAAGCCTTTTCTATTTAGAACATAAATATTAATGCTGTTTTCATTGGATTTTGGCATCTCACAGATGGGAAAATGAAGTTTTCAGTAGCTGAATAATAAGTTAACTGAGGAACAGAATTCTTGAATCAGATGGCTGATTTCTTACAACTGTTTAGAAATGCTTTTATTAACCTGTCAGCCTATATTTGCAGTAGAGCTTGGGAGAACAGGAATAGCAGCATTCTTCTTTTGGACCAGAACATTTCTTTTTCATTTTACTGAAGGTGACCATTCTACTCAATGCAATTTTGCCTTAATTAATCATAGCTGGCATTTAGTTAAGACGTGTTGAAGGATACAGGAGCATTGTAGCTTCCATAGCAATGCAGGAATATTCTACCTACTTTTAGCAGAGCACAGTTAAATCATAAAAACAGTTATTTTTTTAAAGGGATGTTTTTTCCCTGCTGGAGTTAGAAAGCCCATCTAGGTTTGTTCTAGGTGTAGAAATTGGCTGGACTAAAGCAAACACTGAAGTGTCATTGGATTACACAGACTGTTGGGAAAGGCCCATCTGTAAAATTCACTTAGGAAGTAACCAGAACTTGGCCATCAGTGTCATGCTTGGTGGCATGCAAACGAGGAAAAGTTATGAAAATACTGGGACAGGAAAATGGCTAACGAGCAGATTTTCATTGCTAGCTTAATTTCCAACCAGGCTTATCAGGATTCTATTTATAGACAAACGCTCATTTGTCCGTGTGCTTCTGAGCCTCCTTGGCTGTGAGAAGGAAGATGGCAATTCCATTTACAGCTCCCCTTAAAAAAATCAGCTAACTTCTCTTTTATTAGCAGTTCCTGAAGGTTTCAGAAAGTGTATCAACAGAATATTCTCTTACCCCAGTTCCTGAGGTAGGCCTTTTCAAGTGTTGTTCAAATGGCTATAGGAGAGCCTGCGTCTTGACGTTCCAACATAGGAAGTGGTGACTTAGGTGCCGCTCTGTGAAAACTGAGTAGCATGTGGAATTATTTATCCTTTTTTTAATGCTACATGAAATATCCCACTGGAACTATTTAAGTATGGATTGTATTTCAGGCTGGTTTTTTACTTAGAGCCTCTTAGCATCACTACAGAGTTTTTCTGCTCACCTCTCACATGCTAATCATCAGTGCAAAAGGTGGAAAAGAGATGTGGGCTGCCCAGTCCTGGAAGCTGGACATTATTCAGACTATTCTGAAACTGAATAAACAGGATACCTTCTTGCTGTTGCGGGAAGATGCTGAAGATTTCCTCACCCAAGCCTTCCAGTTAGAACGATGTCCTCTTTACGAAGGGAAAGAAAAATACAGTGTCAGCGTCTGATGCTTCAGCAATTGCAGTGTAGAGCACAGTATTTGCCATTCTTTAAGCTATTAAAACTGAAGCAAAGTTCACTTGACACAGTAATGGTTACATCCCACAGGATTTTACAGGTGAAAATAGAGTGATAACAAACCAAGCCAAGCAAAAGGCAATTATATCAGTTATCAAAATTACACTGCCGATTATGTTTTACGAAAGTTTAGCATGAAGGGGGAAGTGTTTACATATACTCTTAGTGGTAAAAAATAATAATTTTTTATTTAGATCAGCCATGCCCAGCATTAGCTATTTTTAAAGAAGTCAGCAAATGCAATTATGCAAATAGCTGTTGACTATGGCTGGGCGGAAGGGGATGCTTCCTTCCCTCCTTGCAGCATTTTCCACAGCCTTTCCCTACAAGCGCTGTGATTCATTCAGCCTTTCCTTTTTATGTTCTGCAGCCACTGGTACCAAGCCCACTGTACTGGCCATGAAAAGATGTCCCTTAATCATAGAATCATAGAATAGAATCATAGAATCGTTTAGGTTGGAAAAGACCTTTAAGATCATCCAGTCCAACCATTAACCTACACTACCAAGCCCACACTAAACCAATCAAGGGTAGACTGGACTAAACCATGTCCCCAAGTGCCACATCTACCCGTTTTTTGAACACTTCCAGGGATGGGGACTCCACCACCTCTCTGGGCAGCCTGTTCCAATGCTTGACCACCATTTCCGTAAAGAAGTTTTTCCTAATTTCCAGATCACCTGCATCTCGAATGGTTTAAAGTGTTTTGATAGCTGGCACTGGAAGCTGGAGATTTTTACCTCCACAGCAGATACTGCGTTGGCAGTAGCAGTGCAGACTTTCTCTGTGTCTGACAGCGGGCAATGGTGAACCAGTCCGTAATGACATAATTTCTTTATACCTCATGGACTGAATGGAAGCCAACCAAAATCAACGGAAATGTTTCCATGTATATCTTACATTTCTCCTATACAGGCTGTGAAAAGTAACAGAAAGTAAATTTCTCACTGTGGGTCTTTATCTTTCCTGTATGTATATACATCTATTTATAGGCACTGATAGTCCCTCTGCTGCCCCCCCGCCCCCCCCCCCCCCCCCCGTCCCGCTTTTCTCTCAATTTGCTTTCAGAAACTATTTTTTTCTCTTGGCTGGTCAACATTAACATTGGTTTGATGCCAACAACTGCCACTGAGAGGCAGAAAAGCATTAAATCTATTTTCAATAGTTTAAGGTGGTTTAGGTGGAAAAAATTTCCTGAATAAGTGTTGAAGAAAGTAATTTGTAAATCCAGTAAAATGCTCTGAATGAATTGAAATGGCACAAAATGAGGAGAATTCGTGTGTGTGTGAGATGGATTTCCAGCTGCTAACAGTGGCCAGACCTGGCCACCCTGCCTCCTTACTGAGGGGCCAGCTCTGCACTCTGGAGATCCTTCTCTCCTCTGGCTGCAGCGGTGGTTTATGCTAAATGCTGGAAGCTATCGCATGCCTGTGTTGTTAGGATACGTAGACGAGTACGAGGCATGAGGAAGTCTAGTGGTCTACGAGGACTGGTTCAATTTCCATCCCTCTCAAAATTTCCCATGTTACAGGGAGCACTGGCTCTCCCTGGCCAGGCAGGGAAGAGGTTCTCCACTGCTGCCTTTGCTGGCTGCCTCAGAGCGTCCCGCTTTCCATCAAATCTACTTCTGGGACAAGAAGGGAACATGTGAAATACAGGTTTAATTGTGCCTTCTTGGCCTGTGTGACGATGCTACTTCAGACATTCCAGGAGCTGCGCTGTGTACACACTTTCTGTTTGTAATCAGAACCACATTTTCTTCACAAAATACGATTTATCAATCTCAGTGGCTTAGTGCAATGTGGCCCTGACTTAAGCTGACCTTAGGCTGGCATGCGGGCATCAGACCAGATTTACGGAGCTAGACTAGAGTCCGATTGTTTGGTAGCATTGATGGGCTTGATTTTGAGCACAAGGAAATCTGTGCTGTTTTCTTCATATTGGTTATCGACATACTGTCAAATACAGACTCGAATAAAAGCACTAACACTTGTACGTAGGTAGAAAATAATCTATATTTTTCATGGATGCAGCTTTAAACTTTTTGACACTGTGCCATTAAACTGATGGAATTTCAGCTCCAAATAATTGATATCCTATTATAAATGAAAGCAGCCTAAGCACCCTGTTTTCCAGTTTTATGCTGTTGCAACCCAACTGACAATAGCGATGATAGCCTAGTAAAAGCAGGAGTAAAGTAATATTGTAATAGCCTATACTACCCATTGACATTTATAACATGATTATTTTTCACCTTTAGTTGAACCCTTACTTGTATTGGATTCATTAGATTTTGTAATAAATTTGTTGCCCTTTTCTCCCAAATGTCAAGTGGTTTTTGCTTTTAGGAGTCTGAAATACAACAGCTTCATTGGAAACTAATCCCATGCACAGGTCAGACAATCAGTTGCTGCTGAATAGGTTTAATACAGTAAATAAAAAGCAGTTAGAATATATTATTAGTCTTTTTAGTCAAGCCCTGAGGTGGCTGTAGTGTTCTTTAAGAGGTCTTTCCTCTTAGCCAAAGTTCTGCTTCACCAGCTGATAATTTCACTGCTGTTCCCCTTTTATGTTGTCTGTCTTGCAACCAGGCAAAACCATTCAACTCGTCTAGACCACAGTTGTTGCACATCAGGGATTTCATAACTTGCCTCTAACTCAAACTGCAATGTTTTTTATCTCTGTTATAGAAAAAAAGACATAACACAGCAGCTGGTTAGACACATATTTTAAAAGCCACACTTTTAATCCACTTGGTTCTTCCTGGAGACAGAAGAAAGGAGAGCCGGGTAAAATAGAGTTGTTTAGAGACATGGAGAAACTCTTCCAGAGGCTTAGCAAATGGATAGTCCATAATCAGATATTTGCCATCATTTTTAAATAGCAGAGTCAAACAGTGAACCCTTAAAATGAGTTACATAAAGATGTGAATTACCATGACTGCACTCAGTACCACCAATTTCAAATGCCATATCTTAAGGGCAAAGAATTAAGAGAAAAATTTAATACACTTTCCTCATCTAGAATAGTTTTTGACAACCATTTGAAATTCAAGTTCTATTGTGCCGTTGAAATAACTGACCAAGAAAAGAGTCATCGTCTCACAGACCTTGTATGATGTACATGGAAAAGATTTTTTTTTTTTTTGATTGCTGCATTTATTTGCAATGGTAACACAATACTCTTAATGCCCATGCAGTTGAGCCAAAGGACAGGCTGATTAATACCAGAAAAGTAGGATAAAGAAAAAAATGGATCTGAAACTGCCCTTCTAACCTTCATTTAGAAAATGAATGATTACTGTGGTTACTTTAGATATCCAACTATTTTTCATGTTATAAGACAGTGTCAAAGGCCCTCATTTAAAGATTAATTTATCCAGAATTATGAAATTCACATTGAGTATAATGAAATTCCTTCACTGGGGTTGTTGGGGTTGGAATGCAGGACCTAAGTTATAGAGACAGTACATTACTGGTGCTTCCCTGAGTTTCCTCAGGCTTTTAGTTTACTTGCTCAATACTTAGCATTTTGGCAGTTCAGCAAGGTCAATTCATTAAGCAAATGCATTACTAGTTACGTCGCGGCTGCATGGGGTCCTTGCTGTACAGATACAATGAAAACTACCTATCCACAATCTTCAAAGACATTAAGAGCAGTTTACATTTGTTTAAGCCCTAGTTTGCATTCTTTTCATGTTTTACAGAGATAAGGATTTCACAACATGCTACATTTCATACCCTTGCATCCATGTCTTTAAAAACAAACAACTTCACTTCTTTAGTGTCTTTACTAATCCCTGAAAATTAAGGTCTTTCTAAAAAAATCTATCCATACATGAAAACAGCCATATTCAGAGAACAGGTCGATCTTCTCCCATCCACATGGGCCAACAGCAAATGCTGAAGAAATACATACAGAATAACACAGGAAGCATGCAATGATACTTTTCTTCCAAGTATGGTATGTCTTCCAAGCTTCTGGCAATCTGTGGCATAGGAATTTTCTGACTCAGATGGTAGCAGATCACAGTGTTTAAGGGAAAGAGAGGCATTTTTTCCCATTAATGCATCCAATAGCTTTTAAAAACTTTTTATTTTGGCCTCCAAAAATTTTGTGCAACATATTCCACCGAATAATTACACTGTGTAAATAAATACTTCTGTTTTAAGCCTACTGGCTGATCAGTTCATTAACTATGTCCCAGATCTTGTATTATCTGAAAAGGGAAACTTTAGCTGGGAAATAAAGAGGGAAAATATTATTTCCCATACTATCTCTCTATTAATGACTCTTATAGAGAAACTCTTCCAAATATTCATCATTCATCTCTATGTTGATGTGAGTTGCATTTAGAGCACGATTTAGGCTCAAATGTCGTCTCACTTTCAACTGCAAAGGTGTTTTCTGTAATAGTCACACCTGGGAATACCAGTAAATTGCATCAGACCCTGCTCCAAGGACACTTGTTTAGGTAAGGAAATAGATGTGTGTTGAAATTAGCCTCAAGCAGAGCCTGGGAGCTTCAGCCCTTGCACAATGTAGATGCAGCCTATTTGACTCCAGTAAAGGTCAGTAATGGAATACGTCATTACTCTTAAAGTGAGCTCTTTTTAGAATGAGGAATCCATATTTTGGTATAGAATAAGGCTAGTCATGTGGTAGGTCAACCAGTCTGATCCCCCAAGAGAAAGGAGGAAGGTAGCTTTCATTTAGAGATTGGAGATTTCCAAAGCAGAGCAGAAAGGAAGGAACGTTGCAGCTGGGGCAGGACAAGTGACCACTGAAGCGAGTGGAGGGTTTACATCCTTAGACAAAGAACTTGGCAAAGAACAAATGCCCTGTGATCCAGGGGAAACTTTGGGCTTGTGAACTCTCAAGTTACAGGATCCAAATCTGTACACACCTCAGGGACAGACAAACTCCAGGTTCTTGTGACCCCTAATGGTCCTTCGGCGTAGCTGTACATGTATGCAATAAGCCTCATCTGTTAAAGGATGGACTATCTTTGTCTTAGGTGCTGACTGCTTGACTGACTGTTAGAAAGATTTATCATTTTGACAACAGTAGGTGTGTGTGTCCTTTTAGTGTTTTGGTTTTCAGTGTCTCCAGAGAGATGCTCCATTTCAAAGTGCAAAAATAAAACCAAACAGATATCCAAGACTGAGCTAGTTACAGGAGGCTCGGTAGAGTCTGTGGGGGGAATGTGTCCTCTGCATAATGCAGTGGAAAAGCTGTGATTATTCAGAAAGGAACAGATCATCTTTGACTTTAGAGAAGACAGGAATTCTGCTTTTCTTAATCATGCCTCAGTAGGCATCTTTTTAATGTAAATAATATTTGTTTGATCCATAATATTACCATTTTGAATCTTTTCAGGTGGAGATTACACTATCAGAATGAGTCAAGGTGTAATACATTAGCAGCTGACAGCTATTGGATTAAACTGGCTCTTGACCAGTTTGTAGGAAATTGTAGTAAAAAAACACGATTTGTTGATCAGTATTGGTCAATATAGATCTTTGAAGTGAAAAGGTCATGGAGAACAGTGACATCATTCAAGCCCTAAGAAAGAACCAAAGACGAAGTATAGTTACCTTGTTTTTAAAACACATTTTCAAATACACTAGTAAAATATTGACATGAGAAAGGAATGTGGGAAATATCAATGAATGGAAGTTTTAAATACAAATGCTAAATAAATAGTATAAACATGTATATATATATATATTTCTCTGCATCTAAAACTTAGACACCTGATATCTAGATTTAGGTAATTTAGAGATCTAATTTAGATTGCAAAGCTGCTTAGATTTGAGATTAAAAAGCTGCTTTGTAAGCATAGGCACCACCTGCCATGTGGCCATTACCTCCTCTCACAGTCAAGCTTGCTCTTGCCCAAGGGACCTCAGTCCCGGACCAGGGCCAGGCACTACTGGTGTCTCTGCCAGGCAAGAGGTGTCACTTACGCACAACAGCAAAACAAGCCAGAGTTAGGATTCAGCATTCTGTTAGGCTCCTGGAATGTCCCAAGATAGATAATGGACTTTAGGGTGATGTATTTCAAAGGAGGAGAAAAATGTTCCTCCCGATATTTCTTGGAGCTTTTTGTGGCACAGTATGATTGACATGATTCAAATGAAATGAAGAGAGACTGAGGCAATATTAGTCGCTGTAAATCTCATAAATGTCTCCATCTATGTCAACGCAGATCTGAAATCTACTTTCCCTGGCCCATCATCAGTCTGACAGTCTAGGGTTTTCATTATAACAGTATAATTTACTTCCAGATCTCACAGCAGCGGCAAGACACCAGTTCCACAATAAAAATTTCATCACGGAAAGCTGCTGCAACCAAAGTTTCTGAAACATTGTAGTAGTTTCTCTGCAACACATTTCTTAGAGATAAAATATGTAATACTGCACTGTAGAACAATTGGTACTGCCTCAGAAAGGGCTGCACAGCTGTTCACTGCTCTGCTTGTGCTGAAGCTGATACCTTCCCCGTGGGCAGGCACTATAGGTATAGATAGCAAATGGGCCATAGGACATCTGAAAGACTGACAGCTGACATAAGGAAAATCTGCAAAGCCAGGCTTATGCAGCTCTGGCTGTTGATATTAGAGTCATTTGCAATACTTGTATAACTTCCATCATTCAGCAGCCGAGTGAGACAGAACACGCTCTCCCAGGGGATCTCAATGTCTGATCTCCAAGAATGGCTGTGAAAAGTTTCTAGTAAAAGTGACATGATTCAAATGAAATGAAACAGCGAGGCAAAATTAGCAGGTACATATATTTCATAAATGTCTTCCTTTGCGTGAATGTGGATTTGAAATCTTTATTTTCCTCATCCCCATCACTAGTCTGACAGACTGCATTAAAAAACATGGATTTTGTGGAGCATGACAGGGGAGGGAAGTGGTGCTACTGTGTCCCAGAAGCAGAATTAAAAATGAGCACAGATTTGAGGTGTTTGCATTAGAATCGCACTGGAAAACACTTCAACCAGTGAGCTGTGGACTGCAACTTGGGAGTGTTGAGACTGAGCACCTCCGTTCAGACATCTGGCAAAGCTCTCCTCTGAAAGCGCTACCTAAAACACCACTGCTACTTGGTTGCTGGGGCCACCGATGTCTGTGATATAATTGCAATGGCTGCTGAGAAAGGAGATGAAGACCCCAAAGGTATAACAGGGATACGCCTACAGGTTGTGTCCTAAGGCATCTGTTCTCCCTCTTAAATCTCTTTCATCCCATGGTGAAGGTGAAGACCAAAGCTTCCATATGGCATGGCAGGAGGTAGTGAGAGGAAAGGTGCCCATGTTGCTGTACAAGAGGATCAGGATCGTAGGGACTTTCTCCTTACCATCCTCATGGGATAGAAGAACCCTGGGGAGCTGCCACTGAAGGAGGAAGGGTATGAAGCTGGGGAGCTCACCCACGTGCTGGTGAGGAGGCAGGAACAGGAAGGAAAGCCAGTGCTATATGGAGAGGATATGTTCATGCTGCACATTCCCTCCTCTCACACCAGATGTTTCTGCATCTTGCCCATGTACTCTTGACTGCCCAAACTGGAACCCACAAATCATTAACTGATGAAGCTTTGCAAATTTCTGATTTGTTCCTTTGCAGAATCAATGTTGCCCAACCAGATCCTGCAGAGAGGAAATCAAAATATAATTAAAAAAACAAATCTTGCTCTTGAATGACTTATAATGTCAGGCTGAGAGATCAAACAAACAAGTCCCATTTACTGGAAACACTGTTGAATGCTTCAACATCTTGTGATGCATGATCACACCGTCTTCCAGCATTTGCATTTACTAAAGGGGGGAAAAAACCCAACCCACACTCAAAGTGCCTAGTAATTGGCTTCAGAGCAACAAATGTGCAAGTTCAGAACTAGTGGCAGAATGAGAAGGAAGAGGTGGACCCCAAACCCCAGTTGTAATAGCTAGGACATTTAGGGATACTGGATTAGAAAAAAATTAAATGCACCAAACAACTAGAAGTACCCACATTTCTTAGACTTAAAGTGGGATTGTTTTTACATTTTGTTATTAGTGTCTCTTTGTTGTCACTTTGTAACGAGAAATCTGATTGCTCATCCAGCCCAGACGAATCATTGCTGTTTTGCCCTTGCCTAGTGTGTGTAGAAGCTCACAAATTACAAAAAACACTATCACTCTGTGTAACGATCCCCAAGGGATCTACATGCCCCAGCAAGTATCTAGGGAGTCCTTAGGGCTAAGAAGGTTTGAGAAGCAGTCTCCTTGTGGGTATACAGCAGTGGTACCACTGCCCTGAGCTCCAGGTAAGCCTTGAGCAGTTACCATGTGCCTTAACAATCCTGGGGTTTTACCTTCTGATTTTAAGGCTGGTGCAGTACTTCACTTGGGATATACAGAAAAGGCTCACTGCTCCTTGAACACAAACTCTCCAGTACTTTCCCACAACCTCATCCTTTTCCATTTAGGTACATGCAAACTATCAAAGCAGCTTTTGGGTACAGAAGTCCATGTTTGGTAAGTTATTTTTGGTTATTCTATCTATTGAAATTCATCCAGAATCTAATCTACTATACCAGCAATGTAAGACATGATGGGAGTAGTGCTTAAGCATTGCATTTCTGCTCAGCTTGTATTTCAGAGCCTCATAGTAAATTCTGCTATAGGGTTTTTTTTTTATAATACCATTTTTTCTTTGTGCATACTCAAACATTCCAAGGTATCTGTAACTCCTTTAAAGACAATGGGTCTCTGTTGTCTCTCACAATTAAGGCCCTTCTAAGAGCTTGGTTCTCGCTGATACCCAACCCAAGGTTGTTCACTTTCTATCAGAAAAGCATTCATGTCTTTGATTTAAAGCACTTCCATATTTTGGTTAACAAATGTCTTCACTCATTATTTTGTCGGTCTGTCACATCCATTGCATTCAGGGCATAGCAATACCCAACAAACCAAGCTAGTAGGCAAAATCTGTCAGAAAGTTTGATGCTTGACTTAAGACTGGCTCATAAAGCTCTGCTACTCTAAAAGCATTATCAGTTGCTGAAATCACTTCAAAGTAATTTTCTGTTCCAAATTAGAGTGCATCTTTGCAGCATAATCAAGTAATTTAATTTACAGCCATAGTTATTATTTATGGCTTATCATTCATATATTAGAAGTAGTTTGCTGCAAACTACATTTGTAATGTTGATAGGTGCATTAACATACATAATTTAAATCAATACATTTTAAAAACTTGAACACCCATAATGGCCTACTTAACAATCACTGTGACGCCTTTAAAATGTAGTCAAAAGCACAGTGATTGTCCCAAAGGCTGTTTGCATTATAGCACATATATCAATTTGCAATAGTAGCAATAACATCATTTAACATTTTGTTAAAAAAACGCTTTTTTCATAGAATGAAGTCATCAACGGAAGAAAGGAAGGGAGGGGGAAATATTTTATGCAGGTTGCTTAAGGTATGGGCAGGTATATCCAAATGTAAAAAGTTGCCCACAGAGAGTTTTGGAGTGTAGTGAAATGTGTCTTGACATATACGTAGACTAAACAGACTGTAGTGCTGGATCATGCATAAAAACATCATGGATTTACTAGCATTTGTTCTCCATTTGCCTTACAAAGTTTTGGGCATCATCTGAATGGAATCCTTATACGTTTTCAACCCCTAACTGCACTGACTGCCCAGCAGCCTTGCAAGGAGCTGCTGCAATCTCATTTACCGTATTTAATACTTAAACACCATGGAAACAGCTGCCTTAAAAGGCTTTATATAGAACAGCGCAGTCATCCCTGCTGATTGAATACAGTTCTCCATGATAACCATCCAGTTGTGAGCCTGTGAAAATAATTAAGCACAGGTGTTAGAGCAACACTGCTATGCTGCTGCAATGATGTACGCCAGAAATTTCAGTATTGCACCTGTGAAAAATAAGTATAAAATACCTACAAATAAGTAGAAAATAGGCATAAAATTCTACCAGTGTCTCTTCCTCTCCTTCTGCATGAATGCAGGGGATGAGACAAGGTGCGAGGCATTGACAGATCAGGACCGATGATTGCTGGTGGCCTTGAAAGGACACGAGCTCTGAGAGGGGCTGGGTGCTGGGCTTGGCAGGATTCAGCTTTTCCGTCTCATTCATCAGCATATCAGTATGGGCTGGTATCTATTATTGTCTCAACTGGACATCAGTTTTCTTTGTTCATGCTCATAGTTTTGCCTCTCTTTTTAGCTTCCTCCCACCTTTCACCCCCTCAGCCACCTCCCTGCACCAGCACGTTGTGTACCGTCACCCCGCCTGTCAGGCTGGCCCCAAACCTGGCAGCCGTCTTTCCACAGCCTTGGCCAAGCGTCCTCACAATCAGTCTGTCTAAATGAGGCCAACGACCCTCTAAGATAATGGGCTGTCCTCTTCTTCCATACAGTTACAGTGACAATAATTTATCCTCTCACTATTTTGGATCTTGGTTATTTCAATTCCCATTACTTTGACCTCAATAAAAATAAATAGATGAATAAATTAAGTTGTCCAAAAAGTGTTCCTGAGAATTTGGATGATGCAATATTTGTGAGGTAAATACTTTCTGACAATATAAAAAGGGAGAAATAAAGCAATCCTTTTCTGAACTTGCCGTTCTGATTTGAAAATGGCACATGGACAATTTCTGGTTTTTTCACCCTGATGAAAAGCTCGTGCTTTCAGCCTGCTGCTGAATTCTGTAACAGGCGATCAGTATTTTTCAATACCCAACTGTAAAGATAACACATCCATGTCTCACTGTGAATCACTAGCAAACCCAGAATTTTCTAAATATTAGAGCATTGATGCCCAATAATTCTTTGAGATTTTCAGTTTTCTGCCACATTCTCATCCCCAAATAACTATCTCACAATCTTCTTAGCACTGATAAAATGTAACTAATAATACATGCCGGCCATGGAGACATTAGCAATTGCTACAAGACACACTCTAATACATACAACACCCTTTATTCCAGCAAGAAAAGGGTGGTGAATGCTCACATCTGCCTGAAATTAGGCAGTAAACCTCATTTTTATTCTTAAGGAGAATTGGTTCCTAAAAAAAAAACCCTCCGGCAGAGACAGTGTTTGCAAAACCTTGACATCTCCAGCATTTTATTAGAGCTCAGTCTAAAAGCATTGGCTACAAAGATTTATGCCGAGAGTGCTGGAAAAAAGCTTAAGAGAAGAGTAATAGTACCATAAATGAGAGCACTGTAACAGTCTGTTTGATACATTCAGTTGGCAGCGGTTAGAAAGGTAATGAAGATAAGGATTGTGCCATTCACCAAAGCGACACTTGTTTATCTTGAAATAAGCAGTGATGGTGGAAGGACGAATGACGGGGCACAATCCTCATGGAACGGGCTGGCGTGGAAAGCGGGCACGTTGGAGCAGAAACTCAGAGCTTTTTTGCTGTGCAAAGCAAACACGATGTTTCATTTCACTGAGTTTTAGCTGTGACACTGTTTTACTTTGCAATGAATTAGGAACCAGAGACAGAGCCAGTCCTACTAAATGTTGGGAGAAAAAAGATTTGGAATCTGAGTCCCACCTTCATCTCACCTGAGATTTGATATCACGTAGTCTCTGCTGATGTTTTAGGGCCCTAAGTACCCTTTTGCTTTGCCCTGAGATTACAGGTGTCTAACTTTTAGGCATCCACACAAGCTCATGAGTACCCAGCTCTGGAGTGAGAGCTATGTCCCACTTCAGATTTGCTATGATTTAGCTGTGCCTTATGCCTGAAACTTTAGCTATGGGCTAGCAATTGGTGGTAGCCTTTTGCATCTGGGCCATTGAACAAAGCTTGAACGTGACTTTTGTTTGAAGTTCACGATATACTCCAGTTCATTTTCTCCTGAATAATGCCCAGCAGCACTGAGTGAAGGCTGGCATGGGCTGCTGGTCTACCACAGGCAAGCTCCTGCTGTGATATGTCAAGCTTGAATGGAAATAGTAAGCAATGGGTACCTCACATGAAAGACTGGCTGTTGCCAGCTCAGTCTCACGGCCTCAGGAGATATGTACATTGTGGATATCACATAGATATCATCAGGATTAAGGGCTAGTTCTATAAAAGATCGCAGACACAAAACTCCTGCCTAACACCTATGAATTTGCCTATGTTTGCATCATTTCCATTCATTAAAATGCTAATAAAAGATCAAAAGCATTGCGATAGCTGTAAAAATGTAATGAAGTGGCACAAGCCAATGGCTTATCAGCACTGCAGATCTTACTGACCTTTTTCCACTCCATCTGCACAGAAGGACCCACTGGTATTACACTACCCACCTGGGCATCCTTGGATGATGGACCACGCTGGCTTTGCCTGCACAGCTGTGCTGCTGGAAAGGATGCGAGGCTTTGCGGGGTAGAGCCCTTCTGAGGAGGGTGTGGAAATAACCTTTTGTATTAACTAGACCCCAATTCCCTTGCCATCCTTTCTTCTGTATCCCTGCAGGATTTTCAGGGGCAAGAGACAGTCACAGACATTTTCATTTTATTTTCATTGACCAGGTTTATTTGGGCAAAGAGAGCGGCCAAACTGAGGTAATCACTTCAGCTTTCCCTCTGTGAAAGAGGGGAAAAGCCATCAACAAAGAGCAAATGCATAGTCTTTAGGAGGTGATGGACACTTAATGATGATAGAGCAGTCAAAGAAAGCTGACATAAGATTAGGAAGATAAATATTCCAGTAAAAAACATAAGGAACAAGTTCAGTGAGGGGGGAACATGAAACTTCACAGGAAAACCTGAGTCCTGACAGGCACTAAAGAAATTAAAATCAAAACTGGCACATGGGCATGTGCTTTGATGCAATTAATTTCTTGTGATATCAAGAGTAAAGAAAGCCTAATTAACAATCCTTCATAAAAATAGTTTGTGCTTGTATGTCCCAGCTGTTAAGGTCCCTGGAAAGATGAATTATAAGTATGCCGTGCTGGGAAAAGCTGGAATTGTGGGAAAAGTGCATACTGTGGGGGGTGTGTGTCCATATGGCTGGAGGGCAGTTTCTCAGGCTCAACTATTGCAAAGGTGTAAGAGACAGAGTCTGTGCCCAGCAAGTGCTTGGACAGGAGACAAGAAGGGACAAAAGGAGGCAGCTCAGAGGAAGCTGAAGAGCGCTGCTTCCCTGCACACATCCCGGCAGTGTCAGGAGGGAGGGTCCAGCAGAGTAACAGACATCATCTATTCAATGCATCAGGTCTGGCTTATCCTGGTTCTCTTGTGACCTGCTTTTAACTTCAGGATTGCTAAAGAATGCTTTTATCCTGCATCTGCTCTTAGAGCAAACCTGTCCTTAGCTTCTGGGGCCAGCAACGGTTCAGTCATGGGAGAACACACAGGGAAAGAGCCATGGGCAGGAAAACTCCCCTTGCACCGGTGTCTTCCTCCCAGCCTCTGCGGGTTGAGCACTGCAGGAGGAGCAGCACGCGCAGGTGGAGAGGGGCTGTTTCATGGTCTGATATGACGGTGCCTGTATTTCATATGTGTGGCTTGCTTCATTTGCATTCCCAGCCAGGCAGTCTTTGTGCTTCATTTTTCCTGATGACAGCTGCTCTTTGATTGCACTTGCCTATCTAATAAACTGTGATTGAGAACCTTTTATCTCCAAAAATTGTGTCACTGTCATGAATAACTGGAATAATGGAGAGAAATTAATTGTGCTGAAACCAACACACCAAAATGACTGAACTAATTAAACGTGTTGTTAGGGTGAAATTACCTCAAAATATTTTCAGTACTATGCAAGCTGATGTTGAGGCGGAAGGAAGCTGGTTGACTACTTACACATTAATGTTTATTATGTGTTTCTCAAATGCTGGAGAATGGAGGTGTTTCGAAGGGGTGGAGGGCGCTGGGGCCACCATGAGGCCTGCTGGCAGAGGAGCCATGCTCTGGGAGCGGATGGGTGCCAGCCCCTGCGATGCCTCCTGCAGTGACTTTGGTTGGATTATTGCCATCTATTTCTGTTTTAGCAGGAGCGCCAAGTGCCACTCTGGAGCAGCAGAGCCAGCAGAACAGGTTTATAATTCAATATTTAGGACAACTAGCTTTCATTTAATGACCCTGGGACTGAAAAAATTCATGGTAAATTGGAGAGGGGCAGAGAAAGCATTTTCTTTGAGCTTGGGTAAGCAGAAGAGGTGGGCAGGTGAAAGCAGGTAGGAGTTTCAAAAGCATTTTAGTGAGTTTTGTGCTATTTTAAAAATGCCACCGGTGCTTAGAAGATCACAAGAAGTGTGCAGACCTGTCAAGGTATCAACGGTCACCTAACAGTATTTTCTACTGGACCTATGCAACTCCCAGAGAAACTCTGGTTTCTCTTCAAGTGTCACTTTCAGAGCTTTTAATTCAACTTACTTTTGCACTTAAAATGCTGCAGTGTCACGTCTTGGCTGCACCTATCTCATGGTGAAAGCTGTCTGGCACTTGAAACAAGGAGTTTATGGCTGTGGGTTTGCTAAGAGAAGGAATTGCAGTGATCGTGGTGTCCGCTGGCATCAGCTCAGCACCAGGGGCTGCAGTCACTGTGGCCCAAAGCTTGGTGGGGGGGACACAACGCATCCCTCACCCTCCTGCAAACCCAAACAGTGCTAAAATATGAAAAAAATACTATTTGATTTATGGTATCACTTAGGAGAGCTGAATTTTGAGATCTTCTCTCCTTTACCCACAACATCCCTGCATCAGCCTTTTGTACATATATGTCAAAGACTGAGGTGTACAGGACTTTTCTCTGAGCATCATAACCAGAGGGGAGACATTGTATGCCAAGGTGAACCCAAACCCAGAGATCAGTGCCTATTGTATGCACTGTGTCAAAAGATATTACTATAAATAAGGAAAAAAATGTATGCATAAGTGGTAATATTCTTAAATAAATGGAAGTATTCTAAAATATATGTTGCTGATATTTTGATAAGTGAAAAATTACTGTTCAGTTTCTAATGCATGCACTTTGCAATGCACTGCTCCTCCAAATAACTAAATAGAGCAAAATAAGTACCATTTGTCTGCCATCTAGGATAAAACAGGGAGCGGACAGGACTTAGGAGGAGAATTTTAGCTGTTTGAAAAATGGTATTTCAAATGTTTCTGAAATCGAAATTATCTATCTATTTATTTATTTATTTAATTTATTTTTATTAACCAGCCAGTCTCTTTATGGCTGTTCCTAAAAATAAATGTGTTCATGCAAACGCTGCCAGGTGTAAGCTGGAGGACTGCCTTGTTCTCAGTCCACGTGAGGTGTGAGTCCCAGATGAGGGTTCTGGAGTGCTGCCAGGCTACCATATATTGTGCCTGAGTGGTGGTGACTCCTCCAGCACTGGCTCTTTCCAGCGGCAAAGGCATTATTTACAGCTACATGCAGATTTCCAGATGGGTCTGGAGGGTGAAAATCAGTAGCAGCTGTACTTGGATTGTCTAAAATAGTAAAATAGTCCTTTTTAGCTTATGATCCCTGCAAAGTGTCTGGTGTCTCTGTTGGATTTGGGAGGTGAAAGGCTCAGTTTGGGGTGAACAATCAGGAGAGCAGCCCAAGGCTCCTGGGCCCCAAGCGATGGCAACGTGCCAACCCTGCAGCTCATCTTTGTGCACACAGGAGAAGGTTATTCTGCTATTCTTTCACCTTGGCCACTTGCAAGGCTAAAATCAGCTCACAGCTTTCCTAAGTTTTCCAAACAAGTGAAATAAATTCATATATACACAATAAAATTTGAAGTGTTCTGTTATTAGTTCTATAAATCTCTCCCTTTAAAAGAATACAGCTACAGAGAAGACAACTGCTGTCATCTAACCTCATCTGTCAGCAGATAGACTCTTTTTTTGGGAATATTAGAGTCACATAACACAATTTCCTTTGTTTCTCTCACTTGCTCGTAGGTGGAACCATGCTACTTGGAGCAACTCCACTGTCAGGTAGAACAAAGCACTGCAAAAAAGACCTTTGTGGCAGACAAATACTGATCTTACGAAGTGGAGTGAGGAAGGGAGGAGAGCTCCTCAATACTTCTTTTAAGACAGGACAAACTGTCCTCTCATGTCTTCCTGCTGACTATCAAAAGCTCACTCGCCTTCCTTCTCAGATGGGTAAAATCAGAGTCCCCCCTCCAGAGGCCAGGTTACATTTATGAAGCTCTGATAAGTATGGACAAACTTTTAATAACAAATTACCTTTATTTCATTTTTCAGTACCTTCCTGGAAACCAAAATGCCAAGATAGCACAAAGAAGAATGAGGATGTGGCCCTAGCTTGCCAGAATGCTACTTAATTGGTTTGGTGATGTACTTGGTAGTGTTAGGTTAATGGTTGGACTGGATGATCTTAAAGGTCTTTTCCAACCTAAACGATTCTATCATTCTATCATTCTATTAACAGCTTTGAACAGGCTGGAAAATGGAGCTGATAATTGTCTCACTAAGTGAACATCAACATGGAGAGAAACTAGAGATTAGGACTAATGTATGGTTGCTGCACTGAGGTTAACATACCCTCTATTTCACAAAGCTCCCAGCAAGTAGGAGTCACCCCAAATTCAGGCCAATTTGGGCACAAGATTTCTGAGAGACGGCCAAAAAGGGTGGGTTTTACTTTCAGTTTTGCTACAAATGCAGGAAACCAGGTGATGGCAAGTGGTGTTGGAAAGACCTCTGAAATCCATAGGTACAATTTGAAGTCAATGCCAGAGATTTCCATCAGCATCAGTGAGATTGTGATTTGATTTATTTTTCTGAAACTTCTGCCCAGGCAACAGAGGCTGGTGAGAGCCAGGACCTGACTTGGTGACTGGTCCTGGGGGAGCAACCCTGGAGCTAAGCACAGGAAAGGACGTCACTTTTAGAGTGTGCTGGCTAAACTCAGCTAATCTCACTTCTTACATCCAAATCCTGGTCATCTAGGCTACTCATGTGTGGCTCTGGATTCAGGTCCATTAAAACTCAGAAATGTTTTTTCCTTTGTGGAAGTGGGGTTAAGTGGCGTGAGTAACTTCTACTTGCATGTACACGATTTGCTGCCAGTGAGCGGGCCATTTGCTCGACTCTGGGAACAGTACTTACTGATAGACTGAAGTCATAAATGAAATGATTTTGCTCATGTCATCACCATCCCTCTTGGCCATGTGCTGCACCCACCTCTCACACAGAACTGCTGCGTGACATGCTGCTGAGTGCTGAAATTCTTCCCTCTGCAAAAAATAACGCAGAGGTCAGCCCACTCCTTTTCAGCTCAGTGCTTTTCACTACCCAGCAGTACAAGCTGGAATGAAGTATCCTTTTAAATGTCTTTTGACACTTGCTATGAAGGGCACAGTATGGTGCTCCTGCTTCTTGCTAGTGTCTGAACTCATGTCCGTCTTCTTCCTCCAGCCCACAGACTCCCAGGAGTGGGTAAACTGGCACGCGATGCTGTGTGCTCTTGTGACAGAACAGAAATAGCCCAAATACACAAGCAAAGTTCATAATCTCATCAGCTGCCTTTGGAGGATGGTGATACTACAGGAGAAAGAAAAACTGAAGCTCAACAGGAGCTACTAAGGATGAAATCATCGCAGAGTCAGGGAGTGAAGTTAAGCCCCATTTGCTTCGGCTGTCAGTTCTGTGTACGGTTTGCACACAACGCACACATACGTATACACAATAATGTTCACTCTGCAAATGCCAAGCCGGGCATAAATATAATTTCAGGTGTGGGTTTTTTTGTGGTTGGTAACAATTATTGATCATTGTTACAATTTGAAAAATAGCTAAATCTTGAATGACTGCACATTAACATTAGGTTGTCACAATCAATGCCTGGCTAGGATTGCTCTGTGCAACACTTCAATCACTTTTTTAAAGTTATTTTGTGCATTATTGTGCACAAAAAATGGTTTGGGTAGAAGGAAGGGAGAACATTTTTCTCCAACTCTTTCTGAGACCTCAGAGGTGAGTTGGCTCTCTTTGACATTAATTCATGTAAGGATTCACCAAACCCTTGGTAAACTTAAACTTTGTGGGCTAAGGGTGGATTTAAGCATACACTTGAATGCAGGTATCTGCTGCAGTGCATGGCTGAGTCATTGCTTGCTCTCCACTATTTAAGAACTGCTGTCCAATTCTGTGCCAAATGGCCTCGGTGCATCTTTCTGCTCAAGAGAGTATAGCTGCTTTCGCACATTGGTCACTGGTCATACCCATCCTACATATAGAGGAGAATCCCTGAAAGCTCCAGCCTCCAGTTCCAGCTGCATTTCCCTGCCTCGAGCTAGCTGACCTGCGCCAGAGAGGAGCCTGAATAGGAACCAGCATATACTCTGCATGGGCAGTAAGGAGATCACAGTCTTGGTGCAAAACTGGTTGTGTCTCAGCATGACAGAACAGACCAGTTAACTATGTATAATTTTGCCCATGCTAAAGTCTTCTGATAGGCTTCCTCTCATTATATTACTGCTGGTAGCCATGGTGGCAGTTTGTATGGACTGTTCCCTGGAGAAACAATACTGCTCCACTCCCATAGACGGGCAGTACTCAGGCTTAAAAACAAAGGAGCTCACATATGAAAAATAGTCTAAGTATATACCTCTTTTCAAACAAGTATGAGAAGTCATAAATGCTAAGCATGTGGACAGTCCTTGCATCAGAGGAGCTATTCACATTACATCCCTAGCTGCAAGCAGCAAAGCAAATTTCAGTTTCTCTAACTGGTCGTTTACTGACTTTTGGACTGTCCCAAAGGTGCTAAGACAAGTCAGGTGGTTTAAGCTAGCTCATTTCACTTTGCAGTTAAGGTAAGCAAAAAGCAATTGCTGGCTCAGCAACTCTGTGGAGATGGAGCAGCATCAAGCAGTAGTAGCTTAGTTTCTGATGATTACAGGACGTCCCAGAGGAAAATCCAGTAAGGTCAAGCAGAGAAATATGAAACAGTGGGGTGTGCAAATTCGGTAACTTTTCCTCTTAGTGATTCAATTCTTTTTTTTCTTCTTACAGCAAAGGGATGGGAAGGCTAGCTTAAATTTTGTTGTGTGGGTTTGCATCTTTTCTGGGCTTCTCAGTTTTTGATTAAGAATCAGGTGACATCATAACTCATATGTGTACTGCAAGATATTTCTTTAGGACTTTTTTTCATTCTTCTATAATTCAAAAGTGCAGTATCCACTTTTAAAATTATAAATCCTTTCTATAGTATTCTGTTGTGTCTGGCTATTTTCAAAATACCTTTATCAAGGTTACCTCTATTGTTGCTAACCAGCATCAGCAGCAATACTTTCCTATTAACTTGGCTCAGTTTCTGCTCCTCCTACTTTGTTCTACCACTGGTATATCTACTAAAGTCCCAGATGGTTATTTTTATCCATCAAACTGCTGTTTACAGTTTCATCTTAACTTGCTTCACTTGATTCGTGTATTTCTTCTTAGCGATTTCTATCATCGAGACACTATTTTGCCAAGCTGACCTTTGAA
Organism: Pelecanus crispus; assembly: GCF_030463565.1. Taxonomy (NCBI): domain Eukaryota; kingdom Metazoa; phylum Chordata; class Aves; order Pelecaniformes; family Pelecanidae; genus Pelecanus; species Pelecanus crispus. The sequence goes on from NC_134644.1 coordinate 11,731,484, forward strand.
GATTTATTATATTTAATGATAAAAATAGCATCTCATACCTCATAAACAATGTCTGTACCTCAAATTATTAGAACAGCAATTTATAAATAACATATGGTGACTCCATCTATAAGACTCTTGTTAAATTGTCTGTAGTAATCATAGTGGAGGTAGACTTTAACAAGAGCTATTCAAGAGAATAATGCAATGGCTATGAACATCTTAATACATGACAGTAAGTAATGGAAAAGGAAAGTTAGAGTGATTAAGGTTTACATTTACTTCACTGCATGCAGACATACCAGTTTAGGGAGAAGCCAAGAGCTCAAACAGTGTACAAGAGATTATGGTTAGGATAGGCATAGACCACAGAAAGCTTAAAGGTACACCATAGAAAGCTTAAATGTGAAAATGAGTCAGTAAAATATTCCTGAGAATGTTGGAAACAAATTACAATGTTAGTCTGTCTTCTGAGCACCTCACAGCATCTTGGGGAGTCTTAGAGTAAGGAATAACATTTTTAAATATTCACTTTTATACCACGCTGGGGAGGAGTGTAGAAGAAAAGCTTGTAGGTACTGGATCTGACAGAGATTGCTGACTGCCTGAATGCAATTGAAGGGAATACATGTCTTCTAGTGCCAGAGCCTTAGGAAGGTTTAAGAAAGTCAGAAAGGCAGTGAGGTGAATACCATGGTATTACTCCAGTCTCAGAAGCAGTTTGATTAAGCTGCACATTTTGGAAATCACACTTGTTTCGAAGCTCTGGGACATCTGGAATTCATAAGAAAGAAAAATGCTGGGTGAAATCTTGAAAAGACTGCCTGGTAAGGAATTAAAGGCCAGCAGCATACTTAGTGCCAGGTAGCATGTTTTGCATTGAGGATCAATCAAAAAAATGTATGTCTGATGAAGGAAACTACCTTTGCCTCATGCATGAATCATTAGTTCACATATATAAGGAAGACAGTGTCTGGTGGCAATAGGCGTGGTACATCACATTACTATTTTAGTGGATGCATCTTTGCTGTATATAGGGGTGGATGAGACCAAGTTGGGTCATTTGGCATGGGTGACCCCACAGTGGAGAGCTGCAGGTACTAGGAAATGGGAGGGGAGCCAAGAAGTATATAAACCTGCATGGAGCTGCTGTGTACTTTTAATGATTGTGATAGGGGCCAGTAAGGGAGTCAGCTCCTGCTGACTTCCTGAAGTTATTCCAAATGCAGCCACTGCCGACAAAAGTTGGCAGCTTGGCTACATTCAAAACAAGAACCTGATGGTACAGTGTACAGGCCCAGTATTCCCTATCTCAAGTAGTGAAAGTATTTCACAGCTGTCATGTCTGGTCAGATGAGCTTTTACAGACTCCAGAGATTCAGATTATTCATTTAGTTTAAAGCAAGGTTGTGTTCCCACAGCTGAAAGTGATGAGGTTAGTGCAGACAGTTCACAGCTAAACATCCTCCATTCTGGAAGGTATCCAACCCAGACGTGAGAGGAAAACCTTGGTTCTGCTGAAGCTAGTGAAAAAATTCCCACCAAGTTCAATGGTGGTAAGATTTCAGTTTGAACTTTCTGAGATAACCTGGCACAATTAAGAGGGAAGGTGTTACTCAAGGGGTGGTTTTCTACTCTACAACATGCCCATTGCTGTCCCAGTTGGTACCTGGGAAACCAAGGGATGAGTCAGTCCCTTCAGCTTAGGAAAAGCAGCCTGTCCTTTTTGACCTTACCATCAGCACTAATTAGAGTAATTAGATTACAGTAAATGTTATGGGAGGTGCAGCATAGACAACCTGTTCATGTCCTTATGTTGCTTAAAAAACCCAGCAAGCTGATTTCCTGGTCACTCAGATATCGATACTGTTAGAGAGTGAAAGCCAGAAATCTTCTCTAGAAGATTTATTATGATTTATGTGCCTTGCTAACTGCTGAGTAGGCTGGATTCTGTCCTGTGATTCCCTGTTATATACACAAATAAATAATGGAAAGGAGGACTGGAAAAGGCTTGCCATCTAATTACCCCATTCTGCATCTATAAGACCAGCCCATCTTTAGCAGATGTATGTCTAAGACATGCACACATAGTGTATAATCCAAGACATAAATCTTAATGTATATTTACGTGTTGGAGAGTCTTTCATCTCCCTTGGTGATCTACTGTAGGATTTATCAGTTCTTATAGCACACATGCTTTCCTAACTCAAACTCCTCTGACTGCAGATGAAGTTGATTCCATCTTGTTTTATATTGGTGGAAGTGGAAAAACATGGATTATCTTACTCTGTAACAATCCTTGTATGTATATGTAGACTATTACCATGTTTCTGTGACACTTCTTTATTCAAGAATGATTAAAGATCACTCTCCCAACTTTTTCTATGAGGCTGAGGGTTTTTAAAGTTTTTGTTATCTTATTTCTCTCTTCTAAACAGTTTCTCATTTGTCTAGAACATTAAGTGAAATGTCCAGAGCAAAATGCTGTGCTATAGCAACAACTGTCCATTAAATAAATCAAGCTATATAAAGGGAATGAAAATGTAGAATGACTTGCACTGAAAATAAAATTATTTCAAAATGCCATTAGCTGTTCCTATCACAATTCTCACTGAGTACAGCGCAAAGCAAATCTGTCATGAACTGACCCACTGCCAGTAATACAGCACCACTTAATAGATTATTATTTAAAAGACGATTCATAAAATAATTTTCCTGTTTTTTCTGTCTTCTTACTGTTCCCGTCCAGCAAGAAACTTCCATGGCATCAGTTTGGGTGGTGTTATTTAGCTCCTGTTGAAGAAAAAGGACCAGTCTTTCAGTTATGCTGGCTACTATTTAATCCTGATCTATTTTCTGTCCTAAGTACTGTCAGCATCTGTCAGGTATCGTAGCCTTGCAAAGACAGACTGAAATGCAACGTGCCTGCATTGTAATACTTGAAAGTCTTCCATTGGGTCATCAGGCTCACATCTGTACTAGCTTCACTGGGCAGCAAAGAAGGGTTACATGTACCACAGCTGGGGCTGAAGTGACACCTGGGGTAACAAAGCAATGAGGAAAATCAAATGCTTATGTCCTCCCAAAGATTAATTGCTGTTGAAGATGAGGGCAGAATTTCTCTGATTGTTAGAATTTGTACCTGGAACAAGATGTATATCCTTCCCTTTCTGGGCTAGCACTTACTCTCTGCAGCTGCCTGTCAAGACAGACATTTAGCTTGAGATGGCTGATGGTGTGAAGGAAATTTTCATTTCCCTTTAAGTAAAGAAATTCTGCTGTAGAACTGAGACTTTGAAATATGCAAAGGAGGGTTATGTGCAATGGGACAGAAGCCCTCTCCAGCTGTGGAATTGGCCAAAGTTATGAAATAGGAAGTGCTTGTTTTAAAGAGTGTGAGACACTGCGCTGGCTTGCAGCATAAATTATGCATCTTCCCCTTCCTGCAGACCTGCACTGCGTGTCCGTGGCTGAACACACAGTCCTTGGCCACAGTGGAAAGAAGCTGTCTGGAAACAAAGGAACTGGAAGATTTGCTACGAGGCAGAACAGTCATTTCTCGCTGAGCCGGTTGTCCTTAATGACACTGGAGTGTGCTGTTAGGATGGATGCAGCTACTTTCCTGAGAAAGGAGCACTATCTAAAAAAAGTCAGTGCTCAACTTCTGATAGCCCGTCCCAAGTAATTATCACCTCAGTAGATGAAGGGGAAACAAAATTGAAAACTTATGAGGGAAATGAGAGTAACTCCCTGTCTGGAAAAGACTTCTTTAATGCTTTCTTGTTCCAAACTGAACTAATATGGTTGACATCATGTTCAAACTTACTCAAACCAGGCTCTCTGCTCCTCTTCCTCTCCCATATACTTACACCATTGGTTAAATGTTTGTCCAGACCTGGTCTAAAGCCCAGCCTCCTCTACCATTCATACCATTAGCGTGCAAATGCACTCAGGTTCAGATTTAGTGTGAGACCCAGGGCACTCACAAGAATACTTCCGCTTGTGCTAAGTTTGTCAGGTTGGGCTTGGGCTTTTGCACTCAGAGCTGGGAGGAAATGCTCACAGATGACTTTACCCCAACCACAGAGAGTGCACCTGAGCATGGAGCATGGTAACCCCAGCCCGGACCCTGCATCAGAGGAAGCAGCAGTGCAGACAGTGAGTGGCTGGAGATGGAGCCAGCTGAAACCAACTCTGCTCTCACCAGTAACGCAGATGCATCTTTGTGCTCTCTCTGGCAGGCAAAATACACAAATGTAGATTTCTCTTTGCTTTCTACCATAAGCCGTGAAAAATGTTGGAAGCTATCATCTCCCCAAATGAGTATTGTTTCTTGTATCATCTCTTTAAATAAGTATACGACAGAAAAACAGAGGAAGAGCACAATGTAGAAATTAGTGTTTAATAGTACTTGAAATGACAGTAAATGTTACCCAATGGAGCAATTTTTCGGAGCATAATCTGTTGACTTGATAATCAATGTGAAATGCAAACACAGTCTCTACACGAGCATGAAACAGCAAGTGCATGGAGCATCTTTGGTGCAGAGGAGAAGCCAGTGGGTGCGTTGGCAGTACTGACTAGCTGAGCTCTAACTCTGTGAAGGGAAATCCTCAAAACTAAGCAAAGCAAGCAAAAAGACAAAACGTGTCCTCAGCTTGTGGCTACAGAGCTGTGTACACTGGAGGGCTGCACAGGAAGTGTAGTATTTCTCCAAGTGCTCTGGGAGATATATGAGATGTTTGTAACATCCAAGAGCAAGCTGTAAAGTATAACAAATAGAGAACAGTCATTAAGAAGGCACTGACTAGTTTAGTTTAAATTAGAGAATAGTCAAGCTATGGCAGTGGTACAGAACATATTCCTATAAAACATGAGGATATCTCTGACTGCAATAGGGATGTCCTTTTATATTTCATTGTCAGAAAAGCATACTAACTGCAAAATACTGCTTGGCCCTTGTAAAACTGTACTCAGTTTTTGAGTGCTTTATTTATGGGATAAGCTGTGCGATGACATTTTAAATGCTTTCTCTCTGAACGGCAATAATGACCTAATGATCATTTAAGTGATTTTCTCAAACAGTCCTGTATTTAGGAAACTGAAATATATGAAAAGTATTGCCATGTAACTGTCAGTGAAAGTAATTAAGCAGTGAGAAATTTAAGTTGATATCATTTGTTCCCTTTTTCCTTCTTCTATTGAGATTTTAAAAAGCGAGCAGAACTATGATGTCCAGGGAAATATTATGGGATGACAGTATGGCATGATTTAAGAAAGGTTTTCCATCTCCTCTACTGCAGTTGCCACACGGTATTTCTATAAAAATTCAAATGAAGTATAAATGAAATGTACGCTGGACTCCCTAAATCTAATTTAGTAGCAAACAGTCATTTCTGAGTGTAAACTCCTATCTCCATTATAGCAGAAAATAGTTTATCAGGGGACTAATAGCCTGAAAGATATTGAACACTTCAGAATAAAAAGAAAAAGGCTGCTAAGTGTGTTGCCCAGTGACTCTATGAATTTCAGTTAATGGAAGATTTTTAGTACAGATGAGGCAATATGCTTCAGAAATCATTTAGCAAGGTTTATCATGAGAGGTCCTTCAGTCTTCATGCCACAACAATGCTGAAGTACTGGTTGAAATTCAGCTGCTCCTTGAGGACAGAGGTTGCAAGTCAGTTGATGTCTTCAGATTTCTTACAGAAGGTTCAGGGTTCCACGATTCTATGATCTGTTTACAAAACCAGTCAAATTAAGTAGGACTAATTAAGATTAAAAAATGACAAGGCAGGACTCTTTAGAACTAGAACAAATTTCCTGATGGTATTTCTGGGATTTTTTTTTTTAAAGTTCAGTGAGAAATTCTCTTTCTTTCTTGTGTATTTATGCTAATGCAAATATCATGGTGTTGATGTATCTGTATGCTGATTCATTTTTTTATATGCCATGTTCTCTACTTAATGACTTCACTCACTCGTTAATTTTCTGTACAGCAGCATATATTTCATTAGATGTTTTTCCCTCCTGCAGAGATAGATATGTCTGAAGAAACATTTATCACTGATTACTGCAGAAAACATTCTTGAATTGTGAGCTGTGTACTGAGTCTTTCTTTTGATTTCTTGACTTACTCTATCTGTTTTCTATGTAAAAATTATTTCCAAGATAAAATCTCCTGTGTGGCCCTTCATTTAATTACAACTGATTATTAGGTTCAATACTTTTTCTGCTATTAAAGATGCTGCATTATTTTATTAATATTTCCATTAATTAATAGAGACTATGCTGCAACCTGTTTTTATTATCTTGAAGAAATTATGACTCAAGAGGCTTTACTATTTATCTAAATAGATATTTTACTAAACAAAAAGGAATAAGAAATGATCTGTTGCACGTAGGTGATGCTTTTCCATTGTTAAAGGGAGTTTATGTAGGTATACTGTGAATATACAGTAATATATATGTATATATAAAAAAAAGTAGAGCAGCATTCTGCATCAGGAGCTTAAAGGCGGGTATTTCTGTAGCTGTTTATGGAAATTATATTTGAGGTATTGATACTTTACTTCAATGCACAGAAATTTGCATGGCCTTGATGGATAACAGACTTTACCCCATCACTACAGGGTATGTGCTACAACATCCTTGCTAAGCATAGGGTGTCCTGATTCATGCAGAGCATGAGTCGGCTGTTGGGTGTTCTGGGGAAAAGGGGTGGCAGGGTTTGAAGTGGTGCAGGCTGGAGTCCACTGCAACGTGGTCATTGATGATGTTGCAAGTTTAACATTCCATCAGAACTTTTTTGTGATTTAGTACACATCTCAGCTGCTGTCTTCTCTAAAGTGTCTTCCTGTCATCGGGGGTACCTATGTATCTGGAAGGATGAGTTTTTTCTCTGGGGTCCCAGTCATCCACCAGCATCTGATAACCTATTTATGTCTTTCCAGGGTCAAAGTGTCAGACTCCTTGCCAAAAAGCTTGATCAACTGTCCTGGTTTCAGCTGGGACAGAGTTAATTTTCTTCCTGGTAGCTGGTATAGTGCTGTGTTTTTGATTTAGTATGAGAATAATGCTGATAACACACTGATGGTTTAGTTGTTGCTAAGTAGAGTTTATACGAGTGTTGTGGTTTAACCCAGCAGGCAGCTAAGCAGCACACAGCCGTTTGCTCACTCTCCCCCTCCCCAGTGGGATAGGGGAGAAAATCAGAAACAAAAAAAAAATCGTGGGTTGAGATAAAGCCAGTTTAATAGGGCAGAAAAGGAAGGGAAAAATAGTAGTAGTAGTAGTAATAATAATAATAATAATAATAATAATAATAATACCAAAATAAATGATGCACAATGCAATTGCTCACCACCCGCTGACCGATACCCAGACAGTCCCTGAGCAGCGATTGCTGCCCCCTGACCAACCCCCCCCAGTTTCTATACTGAGCATGACACCATATAGTATGGAATAGCCCTTTGGCCAGTTTGGATCAACCATCTTGGCTGTGCCCCCTCCCAGTTTCTTGTGCACCCACCAGAGCATGGGAAGATGAAAAAGTCCCTGACGAGCATAAGCAGTACTTAGCAACTACTAAAACATCAGTGTGTTATCAGCATTATTCTCAAACTAAATCCAAAACACAGCACTATGCCAGCTACTAGGAAGAAAATTAACTCTATCCCAGCTGAAACCAAGACAACTAATCAAGGACTTTTCAGCTTCCCATGCTCTGCCAGGTGCACGAGAAGCTGGGAGGGGCACAGCCAGGACAGCTGACCCAAACTGGCCAAAGGGCTATCCCATACCATACGATGTCATGCTCAGTATAGAAACTGGGGGGGGTTGGCTGGGGAGCTGCGATCGCTGCTCAGGGTCTGTCTGAGTATTGGTCAGCAGGTGGTGAGCAACTGCATTGTGCATTACTTGTTTTGTATATTCTATTATTATTACTACTACTACTACTACTTTCTCTTCCTCAGCTGTCCTATTAAACTGCCTTTACCTCAACCCACAAGTTTTTTTACCTTTGCCCTCCCGATTCTCTCCCCCATCCCACCAGGAGGGGAGGGTGAGCGAGCGGCTGTGTGGTGCTTGGTTGCCGACTGGGGTTAAACCACGGCATCAACAAAGTTGCTGAGAAACCGCAGCTTCTCACCAGGAGACATGACTTACCTGGTAGTGACCAAACTCGATTGTTATTTTCAGGTTATTAAGAAGAATAAAGATTTTTTTACAGTTAAAAAAAAAGAACACAAAAATCTACCAAAATAACATGGTGAAGAAGTGATTTCGAAAGCTAACCACTGCCTAGACAGTCTCAGAGTCAGCAACAGAAAAAAGCTCTTCAGAAAGATGATCCCTATGACAGGCCGTAATGAAAAGCATTGCCATGGCCAGTATCTTACACTTACAGCCACTGTGTTTTGGTCCCATACATCCAGTATAGGACTACTTTGGACAAACGGACAAAATGGAGAAAAAACTGTTTTGTCACTCCTCTGGTCTACAGTAAACCTTGGCTCATTGGGCAGCACATTTTGGTGATCTCTCACCCCTTTTGGACTTGCCATGTCTCAGTCTGCAATTGCACATGGGCACAGAGTGACCTCTCAGTCCTCAACTGGACACTGAATGGGCAGAATTTTGCTCTGAACTTTTGTTAAGAGAAAACGTTTAGGAATATCTACATCTTCAGAAAGGAGCTGGTGCATAGTGAACTACTGAGGACCAGTGAGAAGTGCTATGGGCCTCAGAAAAAAACAATTATTTGTTCCCTCATCTTCTCCTTGCTCTATACCCTAGACATGACTCTGGACAGCTACACTACTGAAATATTTGCCTCCTGCCCTTGGTACAGTGGGAGTGTTCCTCACCCCACATTTCATTTGGACTGCCAAACAAACTATAAGGCCAAGAACAAAAGGTCTTCTTTCTGTCTGATTTTCTCTGAGTATATTTTATTCAGTATTTTCAAAACTCTGCATATTTTATAAACATTAGCTGGATTTATTGTCTGTGACTTCATGCTCTTCTTCCAGGAATTAGCTCTTTGAAGTGCTTTCCCAGAGAATATTACAAGTAAGATATGTCTGTTCCATAGTTTGTAAACTTACTGAAACTACTCTATCTTTTCAGATAGATAACATGACCAGTTCCCAGGCTGCTCAAATTTAAACCTGTCTCTTAAGCGTGCACCAGATCAGTATAGTGAATAAGTATCCCTGATGTTTTCCCATGCTTTGGAGACTCCAAGCCAAAGGCTTCTAGGAAAGGAAGAAAACGTGTCAAGCTAATACTTGCTCTAAATCCTGTGACTTCTTGTATCCAACTGCAGATGCCATTGCTCAAGAACGTGGTGGTTCTGAGTGTAAAAGAATGCTGTAAAACTGGAGGATGGAAATTAGTCCAATGCATATTGATAAACAATAAACACTGTATTTCTTTGAAGATCTGTAATGCCCCATGAAGGAAAAGGTGGGTCCAGGGGTTCCTGTTTTCATGAGGACAACAGAAAGGAGACAGTCCTAGAGCCACAGTCTTCCTGTCTTTCCTGTTCCTGGCCAACTACAGAAGGAGCTGTAACTTAACACTGGGAACCTATTTTGTACAGTACTGACTTGATTTTAAGTAATCCATTATTTAGACAATTCAGTCACATACGGAAGTGCTATCATTCTCTTGCTTAAAGAATAACACTGTATAACACATTATAAAATGGGGCAGCCCTTCGTCCCTCCTAGTGAGGCTAAGCCATTAGACTGAAATGGAGAGTCACAAAATAGAAACCAAAGTGCTGCTTGTTGATGAGTAGTCTTTCTGGGAGAAGGGGCCTGGGGTATGGTGACACCCAGTCACCTATTGTCCTGGTTTTGGCCGGGATAGAGTTAGTTTTCTTCCTAGTAGCAAGCACAGTGCTGTGTTTTGGGTTTAGTATGAGAATAATGCTGATAACATGCTGATGTTTTAGTTGTTGCTAAGTACTGCTTATGCCAGTCAAGGACTTTTCAGCTTCCCATGCTCTGCCAGGCGCACAAGAAACTGGGAGGGGGCACAGCCAGGATAGTTGATCCAAACTGACCAAAGGGCTATTCCATACCATATGACGTCATGCTTTGTATATTATTATGCTTATCATTATCATTATTGTATTGTTGTTTTTATCATTACTATTTTACTTTATTTCAATTATTAAACTGTTCTTCTCTCAACCCAGGAGTGTTTCTCACTCTTACTCCTCCGATTCTCTCCCCCATCCCATCGGGGCAGGGGGAGTGAGCAAGCAGCTGCGTGGTGCTTGGTTGCTGGCTGGGGCTAAACCACAACACTTATGTGTTTTAATCAATGGTCTTTAGTACAGAAAACATGAGCAGCAGTGGGAGTCAGGACTGGAGCCCCAATAACTTCTAAAACATCAGCCTCCATCTTATTTTCTCTATTAGCCTTTGTGCCTTGCAAAAGGAAATGAGAAAATTCCCTTGCAGAGAATGAGAAAAGAAGCCTCTCCCTCTCTCTAGATGGCTATTTGAAAGCAGGTTTTCAGAAGGTGATTCACATCCCAGTCTCCAGTTCAGGTTAAAGGATAAGGGAGCATTGGCCTATGTTCATGATTCCAACCTGAAGAACTAAGTTAACAACCTGGGTTCTTGCACTAAAAGTTACTGTCTTGGCATATCTTCTGCTTCTTCTCTAAGTGCCTGTGGGTTTTTTGTGTTTGGTCTGACATTGTGGAAATAATCATAAAACACTCTAGCTAAATGAAAGAAACAATGAAAAGACAATCCCAAAACAAACATTAACAGTATGGTATTGAAATATGCTTCTGGGACTGAACACCCAAGTAAAGTGGCAAGATGAATAATGTCATTTGAACATTATCACTTTGCAGGGTAAACCCACTCTTTTAAAGAGGGACTAAATATCACTAAAAATGTTTGCGAGTTTGGTTTCAGAGGTGGTAGAAAATGTTCTTGGTACCTCAAGATACTTACACAGAAGTTAGAAAAATGAAAAACATTCACAGATTTGAAAACTGTTAGGAATTCTGTCTTGATTTTTATCTGAAATGCCATAATGCCCAACATTTTTTAACATGGATTTGCTACTTGTGTAGGTGCCCTTTGCATTGCTCTTACTGATAGCATCATTGTTCCCACAAAATATACTACATTTTGTTCCTTAATGATTAATGACTCCACTTTCCTATTAACAAAAGCAGCAAGTGGGATACTAGCTTCTTTCCTCCCTGCTGAGCAGAACATTTTACGCCGTTTCTTTACAACAGACAATAAGTGGAAATAGAGACTGGTTACTGTGAATTGCTGCTATGGATACAAGTTTTTTATCTCTGTCACTGTTCTAAGACTGCATGGAGTGCTTGTTAGCTTATTAACTAAGAGGCATTTAATACTGGGTGCAGCTATATTGCATTGAACTATACTGCCCATCTTGTTTGGTGATAGTCCATTCTGCAGAAACAAATGTCAAAGGTCCATTTTCCCTGTAAATACAAACCTTCAAACTAAGACATACAAAACTTTTAGTATAAGGTTACTAAGAGCTGACAAGCAGCCTCACAAGCTGCATAAAAAAGACCAGAACTTACTAAAGAAGCATTGCACATACGTATAAGCCTTTACCAACAATATAGCAAACATTTTCAAATAACTCATTAAACAAAATTTGGAGGAAATTAACTTCTGATATTCTTTGTATACTGTTCCTTATGCTATTGCTGGCATATGTGTAGGTCAGTGCTATTTCATTATAGAACACTAAATGGCGCATCTTGCCTAAAGACATCCATTTCTGCAGATGTCAAAAATCTCAAACATAAAAACAGCGAGATGAACAGACAAATTAAATCAATTGAATTCAGCAGCATAAGGATGTGGGTTGTACTTCTTTACCAATATTAAATAAATGGACACTTAAATGACTGCTGTGTGTGAAATGACTTGATTTGTTTCACACATACACTCAGTATTGTGTTAGCAACATATCTCACATGAAGGATAACAGAGGAAAAAGCTCTTGCATTTGGTATTTTCTCTGGCAGAAATACAATACCACAGTTACTATTAGTGAAAAGCTCTTGATGTCATTCTGCAGCTCTCTCTGATTCTTTCATTTTAGGCTCTATGAAGGTGACATTTTCAAAGGCCTTCAACGTTGAGTCATGTAAACTCTGCAAGTGGTTATTTGCATATGTAAGCTGTGCACTAGCACACGTAAAAGGGTGCACTAGCACACATAAAAGGGTATATTATAACTATGAGCTGACTTCTCTAGTCTGCTTGAAAAAATCCCAGCTTGAATGACCTGTACATTGAATCTTTGTGCCCAAAGAACACTTCAGCCCATTCTTGAGTGTTGCTTTTAGTACCAAACCATGAGCACAAAGAATTGGAAAATAGAAGCAATTGAAGATAATATTTTTAGCAATATGTAATAATATTTTGCTGGACCAGGAAGTAGCACACTAATACTTAACTTTATGGAGTGTTTTATGCCTTCTCCTCACCCTGTTGAGTTACATAGCTCTTATAGAACAAAATTTCACACATTTTCAGGTTCTTATCAGTTAAGAGAGTATTGTAAGAAAATAGACCTGCAGTCTGGGACTTGATTGAAAGCCTGTTTAAATCTCTTGAAAAACAGGTGATGACTGGTCATACTGTATCTCAGGCACATGCTTCACGTGTATGGGATTCTTAACTGAAAATAAATGTTTTGCCAGGGAAGCACACACATGAGTGATTTGCTTAGTCAAGGTCTATGAAAAAAATGAGATTATCCTGTCAGCACATAATGGTAATTATCTAATGCTGCTTGGCTTCTGAGGCACTTCCTTGTAACTTGAACTAATTCAATACTAATTCACTGCATACACTGAACCAGGGATATTGTGCCATTAAATTAACTTAAATAGCTTTGTAGTAACCCAGCAGCAACTCAGCTGGCATTGCATAGATCTTCATCATCGCTCATCCCTGGTGTCCATACAAACTGATGTGTTTTACGGGGACTTTTATTGCTGAGGATGCATCAGTTTAAGTATGAGCTACTGAATGTGAGATTAACAATGCATATATTCTGCTTGTTTTCCCTGGGCAGCTAATGAAATAATTTAAAAAAAAAAAACCAACTATTTTTCTTCCCTGGACTTTTGATCTCAGAATAATCTTATTAATGCTGAGATGTGAAACGATCATAAAACCAAGCTTTGTTTTAAACAAACTGAGCAAATGTTTAGACTATCCATGAAGAAATTTAATTACCTGCTCTACAAATGGTACACGACAAGCGCAACAGCAGACTGCAAGACGCTGCGCAAATACAGGCTTTGTTTAAAAAATGTCAGAACAGGCAGATTTGGATTTACCTGTATGGATTTATTTACTTTGACAATTTATGCCTTGACACAGTTCACCAAAGTACTTAGCAAACGAGGCATTTCATAGATTTCTTTTGGAGTAACCACATGTTAATATTAATAGGCAAACGTCTGCTGAGAATACGTTCATAAACACGTTGCATTTTCATGGAAACCTTCATCAAGCAAACCCACGCCCTGGAACCCTTGCTATGTGCATAATACACGAATAATGGGCAAGTAAGAATGGGCCTTGAACACTGTGAGTGGTTCTTGATGAAGAAGGCTACAAATAAACTATATTAAGCGGGAAATTTATTATCTGGCATTGCTCAAGAATAACCCTTGCTAAATCCAGAAAAAACAGGCTGTCATGGCTCTGAGCGCATCCCCGTGTCAGGGGTTTTGCTGCTGCTGCCGCCCGGGGCCGTGGGTGTCCCTGTCCCTGGGCCGTGGGGGAGGCTCCTGGCTGTCCCCGTCCCCAGAGAGGTGCCCAATGCCCGGGGCTGGGGCTGTCCCCGCTGTCCCCCCAGCTTTCGTGGCCGGGGAGGGGATGGGCCCTGCCTGCCCTGCCTGCCCAGGGGCCCCTGTGGCCCCCAAATCCCTCCACAGGGAGCTGCCAGCCCACGGGGCCCCAACCCTCTGCCTGGAGGCCAGGCCTGCATGGGCAGGTGGGAAGAAACAGCATTTTTCGGTGATATTTTTTAAGATTTAAAGACTTTATTTAAGAATTAAACATGAAAAAGACTAAAAGGAACAGAGGAGTTCCAGGTAACCATGGTTTATTGAGACATCAGTATAGCATTCAGATTTGTTTCACAAATATTTCGCAGAAACGAAAGAAGTACCTCAGCGACTAAAAGGTAAATTAAAACTGCCAGTTTAAAGTTGCTTTGAGGATTTTCATCACAATGGCGAAGGCAGCATAAAACCAACTAATGACGGAAAATCACAACCCTGCTTCATCGATAGCAGCAAACCATTTATGTCTGAGATAGGCCTGATGACAAAACGCTCCCGTGGCGATAGTGCGGTATGAAGTTAGGTCTTCCAGGGACTGCAAAGAAGACACACTTCCTCTGAGAAACGCTGATCTCAGTGCCGTGCTTCTTATCCCTGGCGTGGGGAATACTCTAGAGAAAAATAACCCATTATCTCCTTAAAATGTGGGTTCTGAGAGAAATATTTATTGCAAAAGCACAGAAGAAGAAATAGAATGTTTTGTGTCAGAGAAGTTAAAGTCACTTGAGCGTATGGTACTAACACCTCATCTTGTTAAAAGTTGAATTGTTGTAGGTAAAATGGCAAAATAAGCAACGAACAGTTAAATAAAAGCAACAAACGTCTGAAGTGTCCCCAGATAAAATTATATGAACTGTTAAGCCAACTATATAGAAAGGTGAAATTAAAGGCTGTATTCCTGCCCTCAATGATCCTGCAGAGAATAATAACCTTTCCATCATTGCAGGTTTGTTTTTTACAAGTTCTGAAATTATGAAGCATCATAATTGTATGTGCACTGCAATTATGACAAAGCCAAAGTCAGAATAGCTATAGGAAGTATGTGTTGGAGTGACCATCAAATCACTATTTGATTGTCCTGGTTTCGGCTAGGATAGAGTTATTTTTTTTCCTAGTAGCTGGCATAGTGCTGTGTTTTGGATTTAGTAGTAGAAGAATGTTGATAACACACTGATGGTTTAGTTGTTGCTGAGCAATGCTTACACTAGTCAAGGACTTTTCAGCTTCCCTTGCTCTGCCAGGTGCACAAGAAACTGGGAGGGGGCACAGCCAAGATGGTTGATCCAAACTGGCCAAAGGGCTATTCCATACTATATGGTGTCATGCTCAGTATAGAAACGGGGGGGAGTTGGTCAGGGGGCAGCAATCGCTGCTCAGGGACTGGCTGGGTATCGGTCGTCGGGTGGTGAACAATTGCATCACTTGGTTCTTTTTTTTTCCCTGGGTTTTGTTTCTCTCTCTCATTGTTCTCCTTTTCATTAAAATTTGCATTATTATTCTTTACTTTATTTTATTTTACTTTATTTCAATTATTCAACTGTTCTTATCTCAACCCACGAGTTTTCTTACTTTTGCCCTTCTGATTCTCTCCCCATCCCACCGCAGGGCGAGGGTGAGCGAGCAGCTGTGTGGTGCTTGGTTGCTGACAGGGGCTGAACCACGATATTGATACAGGAAAAAACAAAGAGCAAGGAAAGAATCTGTAACATGGAAGAAAGGGTGAAGACAGAAACAGAATGGAAAAAACACTATTTTCGTTATTAAACCAGACTTTGGGAGGACTTGGCAAGATGGATACTGGCTAGTCAAAATAACAGTGATTAAAGAAATATCTCCTACCCACATCAGTGCTGGCTCTTGCAGTTCAGTGGCTCCAAAGGTAGCTGTTGCTCAAGACACATCAGGATTTGGCAGAGAGGGGAAGCAACCACAGACACTCATGTACCATAATATTTTTCAAACTGATCCTGTCACTCAGTTAAACTGAGTTTGGGAAGCCTTGCTTTAGGCTCTCAGATGTTCCTGAAGATAAGACATAGCCTTATCTTATTACCTATTATTAATAGCTACATACTTGTAAACAGAAACACAGCAGGATTTCAGTTAGGTTTAAAACACCTAACAACCATTTAAGCTGTGTCTTTCTAGAAAAGTCCTTCATTAGATTATTTTTGTTCACCCCATTTAATTAACATAAATTCCATGAGATTATTCACCTGTTCATATTTTCCCATTGTATAAACTGTTCTGATAACCCATGATAAACTAATAAGAATGACTTGATTTTAAGTGAAACTGCTCTCACCATCTCTCAACCATTTCTGATCATGACTGTTAGTGACAAGGACTTATAGCTAGCATTTGAGAATTAGAATTTCTTCTTTTTGTTCACTTAGATAAAACCATTTCTATTGAAGGAACAGGAATGCTGTTACAAGCTCTCCAAATACAGCCATGCCAAAAATCTCTAGCTGAAGTAACTGTTCTTAATTATTGGGTTTCTTTTTCTTTCCATTTCCTTAGGAATCAAATTATTCTAATTAAGGGCTGCATTGATTTTACTTGACTGTAATTGCAGTATTTCCTAAGACAGGGCAAAATCACGTGAGAAAAAAAGTGAGAGGCTCATCAGGAGATGGATGTGAAAAGAAATGGATATTAAATTCAGCTTTTTATGTTCTGTTTTCCACTGATTATAAATTACTTTTCAATCAACTCAAAATACTCCTGCTATGCCATATAATGAAAAGAGAGACCAAATGTTACATAAAAGAATATTCTGCTAATAGAATGATTCAGATTCATGTTCAACAATTCTTTTTTGTTCAAATATTTCATGTAAATGCATAGGACTGTGCTGTAAGGCTTTTAAGGTAGGGCATTCTGAAAAGAAGAAATTGAATATGTTATGGAGTGTGTTCAGAAATTTCTGATGTATTCTTTTCTGAGGTTCATTTCACTTTAAGTCAGTTTTATTCTGGAAGCTACTCCTGACAAAAGAACGCACATGGGGAATAAAACCCCTAGCTGTATGTATATATGGCTACAGCCACATATGGGTGAACTATAGCAACTCAGAAAAGTCCCTTTAGACAATTTTATGAAAATGGTATCTTGATGCTCAGTGGTAGTCAAAAGTCAGAGAATATTAAGTAAGGATCTTTAGTTAAGATTCTTTAACATGTATTTCTTAACAAACTGAAATCACCACTAAGTCATTGTAGAAATCAATGGTGAGCCCACTTTATCAATGTGTGCAGCTCTGATTCCTATTGGAAAAGGGATGCAGCAAAGCTAGAGATGATACAAAGAGGGAGGAAGAACATGATCAGAGGGACAGAGCATCTACCATATCAGGACAGATTAAATAGCTGTTGTGGGTTAGCCTTGACAGGCAGCTCAGCCCCACACAGCTGCTCGCTCACTCTCCCCCAGTAGGATGGGGGAGAGAAACAGAAGGGTAAAAGTGAGAAAACTCGTGGGTTCAGATGAAGACAGTTTAATAGGTAAAGCCAAAGCTGTGCACGCAAGCAAAGCAAAGCAAGGAATTCATTTGCTGCTTCCCATCAGCAGGCAGGTGCTCAGCCATCTCCAGGAAAGCAGGGATCCACCATGCATAATGGTTATTTGGGAAGACAAATGCCTTCGCTCCAAACGTCCCCCATTGCCGCCTTCTTGCCCCAGCTTTTGCTGCTGAGCATGACGTCATATGGTATGGGTTATCCCTTTGGTCAGCTGGAGTCAGCTGTCCCAGCTGTGTTCCCTCCCAACTTCTTGTGCTCCCCCAGCCTACTTGCTGGTGGGGTGGTGTGAGAAGCGGAGAAAGCCTTGACCCTGTGTACGCGCTGCTGAGCAATAGCTAAAACATTGGTGTTATCAACACTGTTTTGGTCACAAATCCAAAACAGCACTCTATGGGCTGCTATGAAGAAAACTAACTCTATTCCAGCCAAAACCAGGACAATACCTTATCACTTCCTTTTTTAGAAGAGTGAGGACTGCAGAGAGGTACCCTAGAGTCAACTCACGAATGGGGCAACAAGAGAAGCATTATTCACAATTTCTCATAATATAAAACTTAAGGCACACCCAATGAAATTATTAGGTTACAGTGTTAAATAAAAATAATTACTTTTTCAGACAATGTATAGTGAAATTTTAGTACTCAGGCTTTGAGGGTGCTGTGGTGGTCAAAAAGATATTGTGTTCAGTCCAGTCCATGGAGGACAAACTTAACTGTGAGTATTAAGTAGTAAGCAGGTGCTGCATGCAACTTTGACTCAGGATATTCCCAGACTACTATAAGCTGCAAACTGGGAGAACACATGCAGGAAAGAATAATTTTATCCGTAGTTTTCTTCCCATCACTTTTCCCCCTGTATCCACCACAAGTTCCTGCCAGAGACAGACTAACCACCTGGGCTTATCTTTGGATTGATATCGTATGGCATTTATGGTCTTATGCTCAAAGAAGTTACTCCCAGGTGAACACAAACCAAGACTGAAGAAGTGAAAATCATCATGCCTAACATGAGCCAGTTACAGCCTAAGATGGCTGCTGCAATCTCTAAACATCACGGTCCAGGACATTAGGAAGTTCAGTTCACATTGCAAATACACAACATCTTTATGAAAAGACTAAAAATGCATTTTTAAAAATAAAGCTCTTTGGAGACATGAATTAAACAGTGTCACCTTGGCAAGCAAATATTTAGAAGAATGGAAAAACCCCTCAACATTATCCACACATTTATATAAGCCGTAAATGCAGTTTATGGGCGGATGTTATCATAACCTATGCTCACAATCACTTTGCTGTTCTCTGCAATTGCCAGGGCAAAACATTTCTGCAAGAACATAAAGATAATGGCACAGTTAAATTTAGTTGACTATTTTAATCTTAAAATTCAGCCTCTAAACACATGTAATTGATAGTATATGAATGAGTCATGGAAACTTGCTTTTTACGAAGAAAATTACTAATGTTCAGTTCTGGCTTTTCTCATTACTTTTTATATCACCAGTTTCCTTCCAGTATGCAGTTTAGTGATCATTGATCCACAACATTTATAGTAATTTAAATGTATTTCAGATGCCGGGTAACATGGCTCCTGCCATTTCAAAATGCTCATGAATTTCCAAGCTATTCTACTTCCATTTTTGTTCTTTATGAGCAGGTCATTATTTACCAAGTCTTTAATGATGAACTCCTGTTTTCCTCAGGCTGGAACACATCCCTGTCACAGACAGCTTGCCAAGTCCTCTGCACCTTGCTTTCAGTCCAGCACAACTGGGAAGGACAGCTATGACCAGCAGAGAAAAAGCACCGAGACCAGAAAGGCAGAGGAGGTTCTGGGGATGCACAAAGGGTACCTTGATGAGCTCAGACACCAGCTGGTGTTGTGCTGCCCTGCAGTTTCTTCCACTCTGCCTTGCAAGGCTGCACTGGCATGGAGAATCGTGCTAGGTGCATACTTCCAGGTATACTTCCAATTGTACATTCCTTCGACTTTGCTCCTTCTGGAGACAGGTAGAACTCAATATGGTTTCCAGTTGAAGCAAGCAGAAAAGGAGGACAAGTTGACATTCAAATATTATTTCAATTAACTTCTAAAATGATAACCTGAACTTTCAAAAATGATGATGATGTTCTCAAGCTGCATTCAGCCAGCAAATCATTTGAGTGTGCTTGCATGCCAGGACAGCCCCACAGGACTGCCAGGAGGGCTGGTAGATAAACTGAGTGGCTTTTGGGTGGAAATGAGCCAACCACAGCCAGTGGGACTAGTCATGATGTAGTCATAGGACCCTGAAAAGCCTCAAACTGGATGGAAATAGGGGAAGCCATGGAAGCCGTTATGATCTCACCCATTCACATCATTTTTGAGACCCCCTTCTTTCTAGTTACCTAGCATATGTGGCATGTCACTCATGGCTCTTGACCACATGAAATATATGGTGTGCAGCTCATAGGGTCATAACCATTGCCACACTTCAAGTATTCCAGCAAAATGCTCCCATTGCCATAGCTGCATGGGAACTGGTAAACCAACTTTGCCCTCATTTACAATAGTACACATTTCAGGGACATCTCCACTGGTTTCTATAAACAAGAATTTGGACCTAGAGGCTTAAAAAGTGACCCATTTCTGGCCAGAAAAGAAATACAAATGCATTTCTAGTCATTTAACTAATTACCAGCATGTAGCTATACATGTTTCTGAGAAATAGCTTTGAATAAATGTATTAAATCCTTTTAATTAATTCATCAGCACAGGAGTCAGCTCATGGTCAGAGTGTCACTTGCCATTAAAAGTGCCAACTACAAATTCATATCACTAACTGGCACACAAAACTGTAAGTCCTCTAACAAAAAGCCTATAGTCCAAAGAACCAAACTTGTATCATGTCTAGAGAATAGCAGGCATAGTAGCTATATATATGGAAGGAAATTACATCAGCTACAAGAGTAGTGTGACTTGAATGGGATGCAAAGCTTTAAAACACCTCTTTTTTTTAAGGAAAAGGTAACTTAAGGAATGGAATAAACAGAAAATGGGAGGAAATAAAATATGAGTTTGCCACAGCTAACTGTGCTGGAAAATCTGATATCCTTGTTTGATAACAGCTGATGTCTTAGGCAAAGAGAGTGCTATCTGTACTTCAATTAGTGCAAAACATTTGGCATGTGACTGTCTAAAAATGTGAATTAGGCAGAGAAGATGGGGATTAGTACAAGCAGTGTAGAAAAAAAAGCTGAAATGGCAAGCAATTCTATTTAGGGTGGAGGGAGATATCAGAGGAATTCTTCAAGAATCAGTCTTGACACTAATCTTATTTAACAGTAGTCATGAATTAACTTTATAATGCCTTGGTCCAGAAATGTAGGAATTTACTAATGAAACATGATGATGACACTGAGTCAAGAAAAATCATCCTTATAGAGAGATTTGTTGTGTAAAGAAAATATAGTTACATGGCACTTGAGGATCAAAATGTTAGAAATGCGATTAAACATAATGTGAGATGGAAGCCCATTATGCAACGGGCTGCTACTATAAACTTTGACTATGAACAAATGTGTCATCCTTGGAGGTTCCAAGGCTTGGCTAGACAAAGCTAAAGCTGTTGTCATCCAGAGTGGCAACAGTTTCCCTCTGACAGGAGGACTGGACCAAGGATCCAGAGACCCTTTCCAACCACGTTTCTATGTTTCTATGAGAATAAATGAGAGAATGAAAGACTGGTGTATTAGTAACATCATTGACTATGAATGGCCATTGCTACTCGGAAGAACTTGCAGTTCCAGGTGTTTGGTAAGGTATTTCCTGTAGAAATAAGAAGTGATATGGGAAAATGCAGGTTTCCAAGTGGGATGCTTTATACAGCTGTAGTAACCTGTGCTCAGGAAAAGATTAATCTTAGCTTAAAATGGTGCTAAAAGAGCAAGATAGGGCTACGACTCAGCCAGGATTTGGGATGCATCTGCCTAGACCTTTTAATTCTAAGAAGTACATCATAAAACACAAAACATTTGTGGGGGTTTTAAACACAAAGTCAAACTTTAGTAGAAGATAACCTAGACCAATTAACATTTTCAAAAATAAGTAAGATAGAATAGAAGTAAAAGATCAAGAAACCTAATATAGAGGGGATTCTGGGGTGACTACAGTCTGGACTGCAGGATACATTGCAATATTATGGTCTTACCTTTTTTCCAAAGCTCCGAATATTGTACAGTTTGAGAGACTCCATCATGCTGATACTGTGATAGCAGGCAAGGAGGGAATGGAGAGTAAGAATTTTCAGCTCTCAAGAATTGTACAGACTATCTCCTCCAGAGTGATTTCACAAGAATAGCCCAGGGCAGTCTACAATGGTTTTAATAAACTTGCACACAGTTCTTGAAAAGGAGCAAATTGGCAGACAAATGACTGATTCAACCTTGTTTTCATCCAGAGAAGAAGTAGATGGTGTTAATGACAGCATGCTCCATCTTAGTACATTTTACATGCAACCCTGCAACATGTTAATTTAAAACTTTCAAAAGTGTCTGTACTTGAAGTTTCTGTGTTCTCTCTTCTTTATCGTGTCAAGCCAGCCTGCCCGTTGGTAAATCTGAGGCTTGCCTCCATGCATATTTTCACCAAAGGTTTCTAAATCCACCCCAAAATCGTACCTTTAATCCTTTTTGAATTAAAACTTCGGTGGGGGAGGAGGCTATTTCAGAGTACAAGATGTGACTCAGAACAAGTCAAGTCTAAGGAAAGCTGAATTCATAGCTGAATAGCAGGGCTGGGATTCAGAAGGTCTGGACTATATCCTGGATGGCCACACACTTCTTGTATGAACTAAGCATATCTGAAATACTCGGTTTTCCTCCCAGGAAAAATGTGATTAGTTCTATCAAGCTAATAAACTGGGAGAATTTATTAGCTGATGTTTTTCAAGCACTTTGACACACTTGTTTGAGACAGTATAGAGCTGCAAAAGATTAATATAAATTACATTTCATCACTGTGCATTACTGGGTGTCTACACCTGGAACCTATTCTGTTTCTTGGTAGGAGTCTAAATTATTCATGCACTGCAGATTTTAAACATGAAATATTGGTATAATCTTATCTTTCATATGATAAAATTAATTTTCTTTGATTTCTCTCTTCTTCATTCATTCTTCCATGCCTTCCCTTCAAGCTACTAAAATTTCCCTACATTCATACTTTATCAATTATTACTCCTGCTCTAAAAAAACTCCACTCGTAGCTCCTCTGAAAGGCCACAGGTAGGATCATATACTATCCCCACACAGTGTGACAAGTCTTTCTGGTTTAAGCAGCCTCTGACCCCCTTTTCCCACCCTAATTCCTTCGCTTACACCAACTCTCAGTGTGCCAAATTAACCATTTGCTGGGCAGCATGGTGAAGCAGAGCTGGGAACTGCTCTAAGCTAAAAGTAACCATATTTTGCAGAGTAATTTTCTTTTGGGATAGGTATGCATAGAGGCAGGGTTATGCCTGTGCCAAGGATCAGAGAGAGAAGGTCAGACCACTTAGGAGCACACTTCATGTCTGTGCTAAAATACTGCAATTCCCTTCCCTTGCCTGCTGGACCAGGAACTGGAAGATTGTTCTGCACCAGCTATCGCTGCTGGTTTCCAGGAGAGAGACAGAAACCAAACCCTTAGCTCTCAACTCCACTCCAGTGAACTAATCTAACAAATAATGTGAATTGACAGCCCCTGTGGTATCATAAACAAAACACTTTGATTGCTTAATTAACTGCCTGATCACAGTCTTGCTCCTTTTCAACAAAACCAGTTCAATTGCTCTTTCCAGCTCCATACAGAAGTAAGCTGCATTTCCTTACACAAAATCACTCAGAGCTGGCAATACACGGGGTATGCTGCATTATTTAAATTCTGGATGTTACCCTCAGAAATAAATACTGCTAGCTGAAACCCACAAATACTGCCAATATGCCATGATATATTCATGAATGGAATAGGATATGAATGGAATGGGGTCCTAAACACTATGTATTAGGGAAAGGGATATTAGTCAAATTAAGTAGCTTTGTTCCAGTTTTGCCACCTGCGATATCATCTTTAGATCTTTTTACAGCCTCGCAGGGAGAAAACAGCTTTTAATGAGGCAAAAAATGCGCTTTGAAAATTATTCATACAATGATGCAAAAGGTTTTACTAGAACATTTTCAAAAGGACATGACAGATGAAAGCAGAAATATGTGAATAAAAGTATAAAGTTGGCAATAGTACACAATTTCAAGGACAAATTTTTCCTTATTGGAAAAAGAGGTTTCATAAGGTGTTCCCTTGCAACAGCAAGAAACAAAGAGACAAAGTTTTTTAACAGACAAATGGGCACAACAAGGCTTTTTAGCTTGCATGAGCACATGAAAATTCTGGCTTTTGGGTCCTGTCCTTAAAGACGGACAAAAGCAAGGGAAGGCAGGAAGAAGTTGCTGCTTTGGACAATCTTAAAACTTCATCTTAACATCACAGGTTAATTCCACCTTGGTTGAAACTGGGATGAAAGCAATCAAGAAAGGTTTTTATTATTAAATACAGTCTACTGATGTTTTGCAATTCTATCTGTTCTTGCAAATCTGTAAGGTTTATGAAACAGTAAAGTCTGAGAAATTTGATGTGTGATGAAGCTTTCCATTCCTCTGGGAGTGGAAATCCTGAAAAAAGCATTGGTACAACACAGTGTTTTCATCTGCGTAAGCAGCCTGGAAATTGCTATCTTAAGGGCTGGGGAAGGGGAAGGAACATCTTCCAGTGATCAGCAATAGCAAGAAAATCTCTTGGTGTGCAGCAAAGCAGCGGGGATCAACACAGAGCAGTGCTTGAGCCCAGGGGCTACAAGCCAATAAGGAAATGCAATGTCTTAGTCTGGAAACTTTGTTTGAGACTACTCAAGGTATTATATAGCAGGGAAACATTGTACTTAGAAAATGCACTGGTCAGCTCAACAACCATAGCTGAGAAGAAAGTTACCCTTTAGAATGAACTGTCTATGGTGGGTGGCAGTGGAAAAAAATAAGTCCCGGGGAGAGTTATGGAAGAGTTAAAATACAACACAGGGAGCTGGGTGTTGTGTGTGTCCAGCTGTAGATCATGAACACTCTGGGTTAGAAAGAAACCAAGCAGAGGTTTTTCAGTAACAAGGGTTAGATGTGTTTTTCCTGAAGCATGTGGTATAGGTGACTGTAAGATGATTGATTTGTTGTAGTATGCCACACTGTACTATCTATGATATAGCAATACATTCAGAAATGTTTGTAAATAGGTAAACAAGCAAAAAAACCCCTCTTGAAAACTAACAGACATATACACGATATGCAGTTTATAACAGATAGTTGCAGTCTTCATCATTGTTTTACACCGATTATTTCCCTTTGCAGGGATTGTCATAGAATCCAGTTGAACGATTCCTGGAGAAAAATGGGGTTTGAAGTAAATTTATGAGAATCTGACACTATGCAGACAAATAGAAAGTCAGCCCTCACTTATAAGCCTATGTAGTTGTCTGTTCCTGGAACACTAATTTTATCTGTATGCAAACCTCTGTTTTTCAATCACTGACACTGCTGTTGACTTGGAAAAAGTCACAAATTCTAGTTTTCTTACTTTTCCCCATCAAAGACATGACTTCAACAACAGTTATCTCATCTGGATGGTGTGAGACTTACTGGACTTCTTGAAGTACTTTAAATACACTGTACCATTCTCAAGTAAAATCATTAATTGCACAGAAACTTCTGCACTAATTCAGTGTCCTGTGTCAGTGATTTACATCCGATTTTATTCAGTGTCCAGTCATCACCTCTGGGGTTTGTTAATTTGGTACTAAAACAGCATGTGATAAATCACAAACAATATTGCTGTTATGAAAGAAACTATGTATGAGAAACAAGGCTGTAAGAAGCAGGAATTACTGTAAATGTCATTCAGAATTACTCAGCTGTACAAGACTACTTATTGTCCATCCAGAACATACAACAGTTTTAAAAATAGGATTGCATTGGAGGTTAGAAGGAAAATCTAGTGGGATTATCTCTCCATTTGTTTAAATTTCTCATCTACATTACAATGGCTGATTTTTAAAGAACAGTAAGTGACACTGGGACCTAGATGGACTTGCATAAGTGTTTACTTATTTAATGTTGGTTGAAATTCAGTTAAAAGCTAACTCAGAGTTAGTATTCACCAAGAAAAGAAGAAACAAAATCTGGACTAATAGCCCTCTGCATCTTGGCTGGTCATTCTTATGTCTCATGAACAGCACAGTGCGTCTTATATCTTTAAAGTCTGAAACTGTTCTTAATTTACTCAAGCTCTCTCCTTCCACTGTAACATAGTTATAGGCCTGGTCGAATCTATTCCAAGTAGTGCTACATCAAATCTCTTAAGTTCTTAGTAATTAACTATGATAAAAGCCATCTTGATTTAAGTAACTCTCATGATATTCTCAAGCCGTACAGCAGATCCATAATTAACAGTCACCTCAATACTTGAAACACCATGTCAGGAGTTAAAACAAATATTTGCAAGAAGATATCTGAAATAATAAACAGAAATCTTAAGCAATGATAGCAAGACTTTCTGATATATGAGCCAGAGATCCTGCTGGAACCCACAACTGGGAGGTCATACTCCAAGTTTGGAGCTGTCTGCACTGCTGTCCAATGGCCCCAGATAAGATTGCTGTCCCTTAAAATCACCCGCTGAAATAAGTCAACTAAAGCCTTCAGAAGAGCTCCCTTAGCACTGGTGCATCTGATCCAAGCCCTCCCCTTATGCTCTTCTAGTGGGGTGTCAATTTACGTCAGCACCAAGATCACTAGGAAAGGGTTTCAGACCCCTCTGTGGGAGGCTCTGGTTGTATCTCCTTGGCTCTGCCCTTGGCAGTATGGGTGCTCAAGGCTCTTTTCTGCAGCGTGTTGACATGCTCTGATCTTCCAGCTCTCTGCCTTGGCATTTGCCCTCAACTTAATGTTCCAGTCTGTTTCCTGTGCTGAGGGGTCTCATGACTGTCTTGTCTCAGCTGTAGCTCTGATCTTGTTTTCCTTCTGCCATAATGATTCTGAAAATGTGTCCAGAGACAATAATAAGGTGCAGACCAATGCCAGCAAACAAGTAATATCTATATAAATTAAAGAGAAATACGTACAACTTCATAAAGTATTCACAGTATTGCAAAAGAGACTACATCCTGGGGAAATGCAAAAGATGAGTTACAAACAGATGCTATAAGATGGGTAAGTATTGGTAAGGGATTCTCAAGATCACGTATAATTTAAATAATTGAAACCGTGAAGCATAAGCAGGGGAAGAACAAACACTGTTGCTCTAAACTGTGTTTATGATCAGCAAAACCCCCAAACAGCTCCTTAAGATCTGCTGACGTTTTAGGACTTAAATACGGCTTTAAAGCTCAAAATTTACTCAGCTAGATAGTTGAATGGGCCTGAGAGCGTGTTCCTTTGTAGGAAATGGGTATATATCCCTAGCTGGTACCATACTGTCACTTGTATGCCCCCAGCAGATACAGTAAAGCAGTAGTTGAAAATTTGAATATTTAAAGCAATAAAACTTTATGGTAAACAGATATCCAGATGCTTTTTGTTGCTTTTGGTTTTTGTTCATTGCAGAGGCCGAACTAAAACATACTGCAGAAGACTTATTTTAGAGCAGCAATTATTTTCCTGCAAAGAACTACTATGATACCAGGACATCTCCAGATCCCACCTGAGGAAGGGTTGTACACAAAGCAGAGGTCTTTCACCAGCCACAGCTTCTGACAAAAACCTTCCCTGATGGGATTTCTGCCCTGGGAAGGTTGTTTAGTCCCTGTTGCTGAGGGACATGAGGAACAGTTTGAATGAATATGTCAGGAATAGCAGAGACGTAGTTGAGGTTGGGATAGACAATAGCTTACCTTGCAGGAATTTGACTCTGCATGTCCGAAATTTATGACTTTATAAAGGCAGATGGCAAACTTTAAGCTGTATTAATAAAGAAACAAAACGTTAACTATTCACAAGTAGAAAACTGAAGGGAAAATTAATGAGTCATCATAAAAAACTGGCATTCTGCTTAGCTGGTTTTGAGCTATTTTGATGGTTAGCAGCCTGCTGGCTACTGGGATTGTACCATTAGTGAATCATTTGTAATTAAACAGGTACAACCTGGACACTAGTGAAAGAGTGAATGCCAAAAATTATTGTGTTTTGTCTTGGAGAATGAAAGAATAAAGCCATGCTGGGTCCAGAAGAAAATCTCTGATACAGTGGAAATACTTCAAGCTGTATGAAAGCTTAGAGAATTCTATTTTTCCGTTACTGATTTTGGCTTTGGGAATCACAGCAAACATAATCCTTCAGCTGACATAGTTAATACCACAGTGTTTAAGTTTGGTGATGAGACCAAGAATCATGATTTATAACTCCCAAATATATTACCTTATTTGCTTATTGGTGTAAAAATGCTTTCTTGGTTTGGTGGTGTGAAAGGCTTTTGCCTTTTCTGTCTTAGCAGATGAATCAGTGTTAGAATCATGGAATAGTTTGAGTTGGAAGGGACCTTTAAAGGTCATCTAGTCCAACCCCCTGCAATGAGCAGGGACATCTTCAACTCAATCAGGCTGCTCAGAACCCCCGTCCAACTTGACCTGGAATGTTTCCAGGGATGGGGCACCCACCACCTCCTTGGGCATCCTGTTCCAGTGTTCCACCACCCTCACGGTAAAAAATTTCTTCCTTATATCTAATCTAAATCTACCCTCTTTCAGTTTAAAACCATTACCCCTTGTCGTATCACAACAGGCCCTGCTGAAAAGTTTGTCCCCATCTTTCTATAAGCCCCCTTTAAGTACTGAAAGGCTGCAATAAGGTGTCCCTGCAGCCTTCTCTTCCCCAGGCTGAACAACCCCAAATCTATTCTTTACTCAGAAAAGTTTTCATTTTGTCATATGTAGAGGAGAGAAATTATAGAACATCTGTTGATAGGTGGATTGTACCTGAATACCTCAACTTTTTAGCCTGTATAACTTAGCTGGAATCTGGAGCAAAACTGCTCAGGTTTTATATGCAGTGCATGTTTCTGAAAATTTAGCTTCTAGTTTAGCTTCATACATACACAATGTCAAGTTTTTTGGAAGACCATTCACAGTTCCCAATGAAAATGGTCCCCAGAGAGTGATTGACTCAAATGGGATCTTCAGCAAATCTCTTGACTTCCTATCACAACTCTTTTTCCACCCACCTCGTACTACATGTGCCCCCCCAAGCCAAGCTTCCCTTCTCTCTTCCATCTTCCTAAAGTATAACCTTATTTCCTCAAAGTAAGATCCTAGCTTTGACCCCATTTTATTCCCCAACTTCACATTATTTTTCTGTATGTTTTTCTAATTTATCATTTTGAGTTAATCTGAATTTTTGAAATGTACTAAAGCAGTCACCTGCAAGTTAGTTGTGAAGGTCAGAATCCTCTTTCCACCCTATGAGCCAACCAAATACTTCAGTATCCTGATTGTCCAAAGAAACCACTATTTTTTAAACCTGATGACACATTGAGTGAGGAAAGTTAAAACCTCTCAAAAACATTACCAAATGCTGAGATGAATAATTACAACTCAGAGGAAATAAACTATTCAGCCCAGACATTTGGAGAACATATATAGAAGTACAGTTGTACTATTCGTGGATCAGTATATGAATAGGTAATTGGAAGAACTTTTCTAGGCTAGGGATGAATGCAGAGCACAATAGAGGGAGAAGATGAACTTACACTAAAAATCTCTTTATAGTACTCACATTTTTTTTCCAAAGTATCTACGTCAACAGCGGTTTCTGTTCACCCAGGAACAAAGGAGCTATGTCAGACTGAATCTACAGCTGAAACAAGCAACTGAAATACCATTAATAGAGAGTTTTATGATAGCAATTGACAAAGGATCAAAATCTAATGATTTTTGTGATTCATTTACGTGTTTAAACTCTCAGATGTGGAAAAGTTTATAACTTTTTTCTAACTTCTCCTATTTCTTTCCAAAACTCTTAATGCAGTTAAGATACCATAGTCTTGTGGGAGTGTGGGAAGTGTAAGTACATGGGTCATGATGTCTAATCCCCTGCTGTTTTAGACTCATACCATATCACTCCCTCTAAGCCATACAGACAGGAATCTAAAAGTGGAATTTTCCTCAGATGCCATGAGGCTTTTTCAAAACCTCACTCCTCTGGTGATTACAAACAACTTTCTGACTTCCAGCCTCAGTTTACCTGATGCCAGTCAATATTTGACTTTTGTATGGAAATTTGCGTAGGTAGTGGAACCATAAAAAACTCCTGCTAATATTTGTGCATTCAAGAACAGTCGTTACTAATCCTTTTAAATAAAACCCTCCCGCTCCTCATTAGGCTGTTTCAAAGCATTGCTATAAATTCAATATTTCACTGCAGTGAAGCTAGAGAATGTTGTAAAGTAAATATCTTCCTACTGAATGTCATGGGAGTGGGACAATAAAACTAGTGGTCACCCGGTTTAAATTAAGATTCAGGTTTCATAAGCAGCTGAAAGAATGGGAAAAACTCAGCATATCTACAGCACGCCGCTGTCAGACTGCCAACGAGAGGGAAGCGGATGCATGAGGGGCAGCAGCACTGCCAGGGGCTGCTGGACCCACTGCGGGGGTCCGGGTCTCCCGCCGCAGCCCCCGCCAGGCGACAGGCAGGGCCTTCGCGCAGCCCTCCCGTGGGACAGGACGTGAGACATCCCGGAGGCAGGATCAGTGCTCGGGCTGGATTTTTGGCTTTGCATTCAGCCAAAAAGGGAATTTATAAATAGAACATTTAACTGAGATGTTTAAAGTTAGATAGAAATGAACTGGGCCTAAATGACAAAAAACCAGTATTGCCTGTGTCTTCCAAGCTGTAGTTGGCTCATATTTGGGGCACTGGGACGAGTAACCAGAGCTATACCCTGAGCAAGGTGTATGTTGGGCTTTTAAAGGCTTTTTTAAAAACTTATTAACAATATTAATTCCATATGTTACAAGACAAAATGGTACTTTCAAGTGTCTAAATTGATAAATTATTGTCCTAATCCAAGAAACAGGATGTTGTGGTCTTTATAGGAAAATGAAAATGATTCTTTAAAGATGTTGTGTATTTGCGGGAAACAGTATTTTTCTTCATGTTTTTATTGTTGAGTAATAAGGTCAAGTTAAGTGTTTTTTAACAGAGGCCATATGGTTTGGGTACTTATCTGGATAACAGAAGCTAGAATCTGCAGGAATGATTAAATTGTCCAATTCATCACCTGGCTAAGACACAATCATCCTCTACAGCACAATTTTCTGTATTACTCAGATTATGTTTTAATTTTCAAATTGCTTCTCATGAATACAGCTCTGTATAACAAAAATGCCCCCTAGTAGTCAGGATCCATTATTAATTATATTGTTATAAACTTGCTTACTGATTCCCTCATTATTTGCAGAGTGTTTTTTCATATCCTACAGAGACAGGCAGCCAAAGCCCAAGGCGCTAATTAAGAGCAGGTGAAGAATGTAAGCAGGAAACCAGGGATAAGCAGGGGCTGAGGGCCATTGCTAAATAAAGCCTTTCTGAACAGAGAATTTCACAGCTTAACAGGATTGTGTTGAGAAGCAGTCTCAACTACAAAGGACCAGCACAGAAATACAGAAGGGCTTCAACATAAAGCACAGCTCTTCATTTTGATTTCTTTTGTCTTCCAAATCCAATATTCATATCTAATTGAATATCCTAGGGCACTGACTATAGTCTGTAGGATATTACTAGAAAAATATTTATTTTTCCTGTGCGAAAAATCTATATCTAGTTTCATACAATGTATGCTTTTCTTATTAAATGGTTCGATACAACATATGCTTACCTATTAAAAGGTTTGATACAACGGTTAAACCTAAATTGCATGTCAGCTAGCTCACGATATATCCCAGCCTATGTTATAAGGAAAGATGAGGTTATTCAAATACAGCCAATTATAAATAATAGAACTTAATTAATAGAAAGCATTTTATTTTATTCAGTTGGACACATAGGGGGCTGATTATTTGGAACTTTGTATTAACTCAATAGCATTATGCAGTCCAAGGAATCCCCTTTGCAAACTGGAACGACCTCTACCCTGCCACAGAGTGAGTGCATGGAAGTCCCCCCCCGCACTCCACTGACAGCGCAGCGTTGCAGGCGCGCGACACCCAGACCTGCCTTTACATGGCAGACTGCAGCTTGTGGCGGAGGTTGCTCCTTTTCCTGCACACAGGCTCTCAGGCCTCTCTCCGAGCACCCGGTTCCTCCTCGTGGTCTGTGTAAATCTACTTTTAGACTGTCACTCTGTCACCTAAGGGCCAACCTCTGCCCGGGTGCAAGCTAACAGAACTGGAATTGGGAGCTAGATTGGGATTTGGCTTATATGCTGCCAAGGAAAACAAAATGTCTTATAAAAGCAACCTTCTTCTGCAGTCCACACCCAAACTTACACTCACACGTACATAAACACACACAGTTTGCAGTACATTTTCTTTTGCTGTCTGCTGTAGTTCTGTGGTTCGGCTCTCCTGCAGAGAGGAGGGGAGGGGACCGCAGCCAGTCTTTCTGACTGTTTCACTATCCTGGGCACTGATCTCCTTTACCTTTTCAAACGGCCCAGTCAGAAGCTCCTTGATACAGAGAAAACCGGGAGCTTTGTGCTCCATTCAAGCCTGCCTGCGGGCCTGTGGTTACAGGTCCAGAGCTAAAAGGCTCCGGCAGCTGACACTGCCTAGCATCACCATGCACAAGTTGTTAGAGACGGGTTGGCTGCTTTAAGGCGCTTCTTGAGTGCAGGCTCCCTTGCTCTCTCCCCTCCCCAACACACTGATTTTTGCTTTTATTCTGGGGACATCCAAGTACCCAAGAGTACTGAGGGAGCTGGCAGAGGAGCTTGCCAAGCCACTTTCCATCATCTATCAGCAGTCCTGGTTAACAGGGGAGGTCCCTGATGACTGGAGGCTTGCCAATGTGACGCCCATCTACAAGAAGGGCCGGAAGGAGGACCCGGGGAACTACAGGCCTGTCAGCCTGACCTCGGTGCCGGGGAAGATTATGGAGAGGTTCATCTTGAGCGAACTCCACAGGCAAGTACAGGTCAACCAGGGGATCAGGCCCAGCCAGCATGGGTTCACAAAAGGCAGGTCCTGCTTGACCAACCTGATCTCCTTCTATGACCTGGTGACCCGCCTGGTAGATGATGGAAAGGCTGTGGATGTCATCTACCTCAACTTTAGCAAAGCTTTTGACACTCTCTCGCATAATATCCTCCTCGGGAAGCTGGCAGCTCACGGCTTAGACAGGCATACTCTTCGCTGGGTAAAGAACTGGTTGGGTGGCCGAGCCCAGAGAGTAGTGATAAATGGTGTTAAGTCCAGTTGGCGGCCGGTCACGAGCGGTGTTCCCCAGGGCTCTGTTTTAGGGCCAGTCTTGTTCAATATCTTTATCAATGATCTGGATGAGGGGATCGAGTGCACCCTCAGTAAGTTTGCAGACGACACCAAATTGGGTGGGAGTGTCGATCTGCTTGAGGGTAGGATGGCCCTGCAGAGGGACCTGGACAGACTGGATCGATGGGCCGTGGCCAACTGTATGAGGTTCAACAAGGCCAAGTGCCGGGTCCTGCACTTCGGTCACAACAACCCCATGCAACGCTACAGGCTTGGGGAGGAGTGGCTGGAAAGCTGCCTGGCCGAAAAGGACCTGGGGGTGTTAGTAGATAGCCGGCTGAACATGAGCCAGCAGTGTGCCCAGGTGGCCAAGAAGGCCAACAGCATCCTGGCTTGTATCAGGAATAGTGTGGCCAGCAGGAGCAGGGAGGTGATTGTCCCCCTGTACTCGGCGCTGGTGAGGCTGCACCTGGAATACTGTGTCCAGTTTTGGGCCCCTCACTACAAGAAAGACATTGAGGTGCTGGAGCGTGTTCAGAGGCGGGCAACGAAGCTGGTGAAGGGTCTGGAGAACAAGTCTTATGAGGAGCGGCTGAGGGAACTGGGGTTGTTTAGCCTGGAAAAGAGGAGGCTGAGGGGAGACCTTATCGCTCTCTACAGCTACCTGAAAGGAGGTTGTAGTGAGGTGGGTGTTGGTCTCTTCTCCCAAGTAGCTAGCGATAGGACAAGAGGAAATGGGCTTAAGCTGTGCCAGGGGAGGTTTAGACTGGAAATTAGGAAAAATTTCTTTACGGAAAGGGTGGTCAGGCATTGGAACAGGCTGCCCAGAGAGGTGGTGGAGTCACCATCCCTGGAGGCGTTTAAAAAACGGGTAGATGTGGCACTTCGGGATATGGTTTAGTCTGGTCTACCCTTGATTAGTCTAGAGTGGGCTTGGTAGTGTAGGTTAATGGTTGGACTGGATGATCTTAAAGGTCTTTTCCAACCTAGATGATTCTATGATTCTATGATTTCTCGAGCTACAGGATCCTGTCAGCATTGATAGCGTTAAAATTATCCAGAATTTTTTAAAAGGATCCACTTTTTGCATTTGACAGGCCTCAGACTTGCCATGGAAACCTGCAGGTGCTGTTGCCAGCACCGATGGGAATCAGTCCCGTCGCCAGTCCCTCTGCTCCCCTCACCCTGGCTCTGCCGCACGTTCAGGCTCATCAGCCCTACAGCAGCTCACTGGCAGACGTCGAGCTGATCTGGTTGTGGAGCCACCCAGTTAGCAATGGGGGAGAGAGGATGTGCGCGTGGGCAAGGCCACTGAAGTGCTTTGCGGTCATGTAATTGAACGCAAAAGGGTTCAGACTCACACGCGGCTCACACAGGCACACACAGAAGGTGGGAGAGGATGAGAGCTCAGGGCTCTCAAAGGGTCAGAAGACCCCTCTTGGTGACGTAGCCTCTGTGATACATACAGATACACACAGAAGGGGACAGATTCTCTGGTCCCTGGGGGACAGCAGAACGGCCCTCCGTCCCTTGCCCCTGCTGGGCACTGCTGCCAGGGGAGGAGTGCTGCCCCACGAGGTGCCTCCTCCCGCTCCACGTGCGCTGCCTCCCTCGCTGACCCACCAGCACCCACCGCTGCCAGTATCGCCCCGCTGCGCATCTCCCCTGTGCCCGTTCCCAGCGCCAGCATCGCCCCGCTGCGCATCTCCCCTGTGCCCATTCCCAGTGCCGGCATCGCCCCGCTGCGCCTCTCCCCTGTGCCCGTTCCCAGCGCCGGCATCGCCCCGCTGCGCCTCTCCCTTGTGCCCATTCCCAGCGCCGGCATCGCCCCGCTGCGCCTCTTCCTTGTGCCCATTCCCAGCGCCGGCATCGCCCCGCTGCGCCTCTCCCCTGTGCCCATTCCCAGCGCCGGCATCGCCCCGCTGCGCCTCTTCCTTGTGCCCATTCCCAGCGCCGGCATCGCCCCGCTGCGCCTCTCCCCTGTGCCCATTCCCAGGGCAGGAGCAGCCTCGGCCTTTTTTTTTCCATGCAATACAATTCAATTTTAATGACATTGCTGAGGAACCCTGAGCTGCCAAGGCAGGAGGACCATTTTCAGTTTTGAAAATACAGTTTGTGAGTGCATCTCATAAACACACAAATCGCGTAAATAAAAGAAGTTCTGTGCAAAACCTTTAAAATTTTTATTCTCTGATTCCTCTTCAGTCCATTACGGTGCTATTAACTACTATTATCTCTAGTAGCATAAAGATGTAAACGCTTATTTGTTCACAGCTTTATATATAACATATCTCAGAGAAGGCTGTTAGGTATGTGACATTAAAAACTGAAAAGAGAAAAGAACAAAAGAGCAAAACCAGAAGAAATTTATAGTGAATTACAGTATGAAATCTATTTACACACATTAATCTATACAACATCATAGTCTGTACATTTTGTAAAAAATAATCACATTCATTTACATCATCTTTAATTTTTACCATACTTGACAGATAAAAACTGATAAAGATGACAAAAGAGAATTTGAAAACAATACTCATACTAATGTGCCAGGAAAAAAAAGCTGCAGGTTATAAACTTATGACAGTGCTTTGGGAAATAAAGGGGTTTGGGACATTTCAGCTACTGGCTTAGTGGACAATGGAAATGGTACTGACTTAGATTTAAGTACATACTGTTATCATTGGGCAGAACCAGGTTCAACACAAAGTGGTTAAACCGTATCACAGAATGCTCCTTTTAAATCTTATCCTGATGTACTCTCGTAACAGACATGTTAGAACACATTATTATTATTTTAATATTGTTTTTTCATCAACAGAATAGCACTGCATACTAACTTGTACTATTTGGTTACGTCAGGGTAGCACTGACAGCCCACAGCTTATACAGGCACTCATGGTAATGTGAAGGTACTTTTGTTAATAAAAGTATTTCCTGTACCCCCGTGCACAGACAGTAATCGCTCAGACGATAACCCTTATATACGTAGCAGCTTTCTCGGCAGGTTACTTGCCGGTTCTTCCTTTTTATCAGACATATTTAATGCTTGATTTTTCATTAGAGATGTCTGAAAAAATTCTGTATAAAGTGAATTTGGACTTTATTCACAATCTCTTTGCTGAAATGGACAAATTCACAGTCAACAGAAGACATTTTTTAGAACTCACAAAAATAGGAGACAAGTAATGCACATGACTCATCTTAGTCCTTACGGAGTGTGAGACGTGCACTTGGCAATGCCTTACTTCATAAAGCTGTCCCAGACAGATCCTCTGGTTTGCTGAGGGTCTGTGCCTGTTGATTTCCCCTTCATCATGTTAAAGGCAGAGGAAAGCCTGTCTGGGTGCACCAGGACATGAAGTAGATGCTACAGAGTGGGGCAGGCTGCCTCCAACTTGACTGTAGGAGGCTTTTTGCCACCAATTAATTATTGCCGCTACAGTACAGTTTCAGCATATGCTTAAACTGGGTAGCTCCTCAGCTGGCTACCTGCAGCACCCATCACTGTGCCCTTCAGGTGCAATCTGTTGGGCTCTCGTGCACTCCATGCTGGAGTGCACGGAGTACTTAAATACATGCCAAATTCTTAACATTTCATGAAAGCCAGCACTGCTTTCAGTGGCTAAAAGGGTGCTCTCCATATTCCTAAGGTTATTTTGCAAAGCACATTAATGCACCTGAGCCAGACACCAAGGCCAACATTTTAAAAAGGTACTAGGTTTACATGGCAAAAAACATGCCAGCAATTATCTCATTGTGTGTCACTAGGCAGTTCCTGGTCAGTTAAAATGGCCACGTAAACTCAAAAGATTTCAAAGGTACGACCAGGTGAGCTGCAAGTGGGAGTGAAAATGTGGTCAATGGTGTGTGCACTCCTGAAGGAGGAGATACCGAAATACTTCCCTTGCTTCTCTTGGCTGAAGCTATTCTGAATGGAACAGGGCACAGAAGAGTATCAGGACGAGTATTTGAGAAAATGCCTCGCTGTCAGAATTTGAAATATTTGATGTGTTTAGTTTCTCAAAGATGAAATCAAGACATAATTTAAAGAGTGATTTTCAAGAGACTTAACATAAAATTTCTGGTAGTCTAAAGCACTTTGTTTTACCATATGACCCCTCTACAAAAGACAAAAAGCCAAACACCTGACCAAATCCAAGAAACAAGTGTTGAAAGCTGAAGCCAGGCAAATGAAAACGGGACATAAGGCTATTGGCTTTATCATGGAAGGCAGTTAACCACAGGGACACCCTACCAAATGAACTGAGAGATCCTCCATTGCCTGAACTTTTGAATCACCCTGCACATTTTTTGGAGGATAACTTCGGCCAACCCAAGCTGCTTGGCTTAAAAAGGAGTATCTGGGTAACAGTAGCCAGATAACTGAATGGCCCCTTCTGGAGAGATTCATCTTCCCTAATTTTAGATGTAGAGTGAGAATTCTAAGTAGTACTTAGCCAGCTACCCTCGGCTCATTTTACAGTAAGTACAGAGGAAAAGGTGAGTCAGCTTGCCCACCTTAGATGCCCAGCTGAACGTGGGGTGAATCATCTGCAGCTAGTGCCTATTTCTCTATGATGACTATGGAAGGCACTTAAAAAGAATCTTTAGCTTGGAGACAGACATCCAGCTTTTAGATACCAAAACCAGGGCAGATGAATTTCACCTGAGTTTATCGAGCACCTAGCTGAAATCGAGTCTGCAGAGGAAAATTTTAGTCAATGCTCACTATGTCTTTAGATTTTGATCATGGCTAACAATTGGAGACTAATCTGTCACTGTCCCTCAGGGATCAGCAGCAGGTAACGCTGATAAAAATCAGACAGAATGAACAGTGCCACCCTAGCAGCTCCAAGGAAAGTAAAGAACAATTAACCACAGTATGAGAGTGAATTGTATTACCTTTCTTGTTCAGTAACTTTACATGATGTGCTACTGGCTTTTCAGTGGGGGCAAAAAAAGACGTTTCCTGCTCTGAAGACTTTACAACTCAGTTTGGACCCTGATGCAATCAAAGGGAGAAAGGCAGTAAAGGAATACAGAAATGGAGAAGCACTATGTGGCAAGGCCGTGCTGGGTAAAGCATACGCTTGTCTTGCTGCCTCTACCTCCTCCCCTGATGCTGCTAGGACTGAGCAAGAATGAGGTTTAGGGATGACAGAAGGCCAAAGGATGTTTTCTTCCATTGTCCTTTTGACTCTTCAAGTCACCACAGCACAGAGCAGGACTGTTGAACTCTACACCCCTGTGCAAAATGCAACAAAATACAAAGCCATGAGAAGCTATCTTGTTCCTGGGTGTCGTAAAGATGCAGAACATTGATCAAGTACTAGATTTGTCAAACTGGTTTGAAGCTTTTACATACATTTTAGTATGATGTGTATCTGTGTGTGAAAAGGCAGCTGAAAGTCAAACAGGTGATGATGGGGTTGATGCTGTAACTTTGCATAAAATTATTTGGAAATCAGAATTTTCTGGGAGTAAAACCAAATGAGCACAGTGCCCTCTGGGCCTTTACTGACACGAATATGCTTGCACAAAGCATTATGAAGTTAAACTGTCTCATAGAAACATAGTTTCTGTATTTAGATTCTGTGATTTTTAATAGACGGACGAGGTTCTACAAAGTACTGCACTTTTCACTGGTTTGAAAGAAAAATATAAGCAGCACTTCTCTCCTGTGTGCTATTCTTCACATGCCCACATAGTCCTTTACAAACACAGTGATACCATCTATGTTCTCCCACTGGTGCAACTTCACTGTCTCAGATGGCATTACTCCCTACATGAAAAGTAGAATCAAGTCCAAATGCATCTGCACCCTGTTAAAGGAAACTATGCTGTTTCATTGCAACTTAAAATGTATTTTCTTATTTAAGCTTTTCTGTCTTATAATCCAGAAATCATTAAAATGCAGGTTTTCTCCATGCCCACCTAATTAGAACAAAGATAGTTTTCTCTAGCATACAATGAATTATAAACACTTGTAATTGATGATGCATCATGCAGAACAGACTTACGGA